>NW_027273859.1:26657500-27257500 GCF_046630095.1 Trachinotus anak | reverse complement strand
ACCGGTCCGACACTTTCCTGCATGTCATTCCCCTCTCTCTACCCCCTTTCCTGTTAGTCTCCACTTGTCTATAATAAAGGTATAAAAAAAAAAAAAAAAAAGTTTCAACACAGGAATAACTGTTGAAGTCCTGCACGATGAGCAGTGTCTCTGTGTCCTCTGATCTGACGTGCTACTCAGGATTTACCTGATTTGTGTTTGTCAGATCGCAGCCGAGCGAGAGAGCGAGCTGCAGAAGCAGGAGGAGGAGAGACAGCAGGCCAGCGCCACCCTGAAGAAAGCCAAGGAGGAGCAGGCACCCAAGACCTTCAAAGAAGGTGTGGGGAAATACATCAACCCGGCCACAGTGTAAGAGCACACACACACACTCTAATTTGCCATTCAACAAACGGCACTCTTCCCTCTGCTTTTTAAGTCGAACTGACTCATCCGAGGGCATCACTGTGACGTATATAAAAGCTGCATATGCACAAACCTGAAGTTCAAGAATATTTATTCTGCTCTGTTGGCAGAATTTGGATAAAAAAGTTTGTCTGACCTCCACACAAACTATATAAAATGTGACCTGAGAAACAATATAATAATGAATGGAAGATAAAACATTATTACACAGCAGCACAAAATGAGTAGAGACATCATGTGCAAAATGCCAATTATAGAGAAGATTACCCTTCTCCCCCAAGGGAATAATTCGGGTTTATTATGCAGAGCATATTTCAGCTGAGTTTATGTACATTGTGTTGTATTTTGTGATATTACAGCATATTTCTTTTTAGTTTCATGACTCTGAGGCGTGCAGGGAAGATTGTAGCTGACTCCTCCCACCCTGGACACAAACTCTTTGAGACACTCCCCTCTGGCAGTAGGCTGCGGTCCTTCAGGACCAAAACCTCTCGCCACAAAAATAGCTTCTTCCCATCTGCTATTAGCCTCATCAACAAGCCTAGAGAGCCCCACTGTTGCTGATCAATTGCACCAATCACCAGAAAAAAATCCTTGTATGTGAAAACATACTTGGCAATAAAACTGATTCTGATTCTGATTCTGATTCTGATTCTGATGTTTATGTCTCAGCATGGTCAAAACATTGAATATCAAACATAATAAAGAGATCAAAACATTAGCATTAGATTCTTGTCCTGTCGTCCTCTTAAATTCAGCCCTGTAAGGTTTTTATGGTGGTTTATTGTTTCATGGTAGAATTTATTTGTGCCAAAGTCAAACTTTTACCTGAGGTTTCTTTCAAAGTAGAGTCTGTTCAGGAAAGTGAAATGAAATGATAAGTTTACTTTACACAATGTTCTACTGTAACATTTGTAGAAAAATTGAAATTACTTTAATTATTCACAATTAAGGTGCATTAACTAAATTATTAGTTAATTAATATATATGTATATTAATTAATTAATTAATGGTCCTTTGAAGATTTCAGCCGTGGCAAAATGTCTGTTTATTGAGAACAATTCAGATGGACTGATGTGAAATACACAAATTTAGCCTTTTAGCTTGAAATGCAGGAAATGTGTTTTGTTCATGTGTAGAAATGAGCTCTGAACTGATATAATTAATAATAATTACAGTACTTTGAACTCTTGTTTCTGGCTTTAAAGTTTGAGTAGAGAATATTTTTTTGTAAAATATTTTATGTTTTGCATCAGTTGATATTCCTGGATTTGACATTTAATCAATCAAACATATTTTAGCCCCATTTAGCTCACTGGTTTGATTTTTTTTTTTCATTATTATTATTATTTATAAATTTTTTTTGCCAGAGGCACATTGAGCTGTTTACTGATAACAACTCGCTACCTCCTCAGCACCAAGCAGTACAGAGCCAGGGTAAACGAGTGGCCAGTAAATAACGTAGCGGCTAAAGATCCAGAAATATTTTGGAATTTGGATACGTTCAAAGAAAATTATGGATCACACCATGGTTGGGATGAACAGAGGTGCTGCGATTGTTCTGCCAAGCCAGACAGTTGTTTCCACAATGTTAAGATCTAATCCTTGAAGTGATGTAAATTTTCGATGATGTTAATATTTTGTAATTTATATCTTTATATTGTTTGTCACCTTATTGTGTGATTAGACTGTCTCTTCACATGTAGCGTTTTGTTAACACACAGTATCAGATACAGTCAATCTTTATTCCTTCTTCATCTTTAGGTTGATGTGGAGAACTTGTTTGCAAACAGTTGCCTATTTACACGTCCAGCAGATACTGAGCAATTTAAAATCATTTATTTTGAGTTGTGCTTCTGATCACTTAGTGAATGTAAATCAAAATATTCACTCACCTTTTAGCTCTGGTTTGGTCTCCACCACCTCCTGAGGGAAGTATCAGGCTCTTTGGCTGCTAAATGCTTTAATACTTGTCTTTGTTATGATTAGAATATGAAGGACAGTCGAGTTGCAGTGATTAGTTCATCATATTCTTATATTTTGTAAAATGAATATTATTAAGTTGTGGATTTCCTCACACAAAACAAGACACTTGAAGACTTCTCATTTGACTTTAGGAAACGGCCATTTTTGTACAGTTTTCTGACATTTTATAGACCAAGCGATTCATTGGCATAATTATCATTGGATTAATCAATACTGACAAAAATAATTAGTTGCTGGAATTCATAAGAAGATCTAATAAAGGTCATGCGTTCATCTCGTCAGGTGAGGGAGGGGTTCCAGTTCATGTCTGGTCAAAGTGAAAACAAAAACTGTCATGTACAATCATCCATGAAATTTTGTTTTTACTTTTAATAGGAAAAGAAAAAAACCTGAGAGGCTGAGTTACTCTGTGTTCACAAATATACAACATAAAAATTCAGAAAAACACTAAAACAGATCAGAGAGACCCACAATCTACAAGAAACAAGACCCACGCGCCTGTGAGGAAACAGCTGATTACGGAGGTCCTCGTGTGTTGATGCTCTGGTTCTCCTCTTTCAGAAAACGCTCGGCTGCTGAAGATGAAAGCGGACCGTCCACCAGCGGCGCAGCGGCGGCCAAGAAGTCCAAAGGAAAGACCAGCTTCGGAGACTTCAGCTCCTGGTAGCGCCGACAGATCCAGCTGCTGTGTATTTTTACCAGTCAGGTTAAGTGCAGGCAAAATTAATTTCATTTTTTCATTTTTGTATTGTTCATCGTCTCTCAGTAGTTATGGTGTCTTGTGAAACTGTACATTAAAGCTACTTTTTTCAAAGACAGTGTGATATTTTCATTTGGCACACCCTCTTCAAAGACCCTGTGTGACTATTGATTTTGTGACCACGTATTGACAAAGTTTTGGTGCCGTGAAGCAGCAGTAGAAAGATTTTAGCACTTCAGAGGAAACACTACTCAGTGTAAGAAGTAATTAATCTTATCTTCATCATCCAAGACAGTCTAATCAATATTTGGGCTAAAACCATCTGATTGATAGCTTTGGTCTTGGGCATTGTCATCGATGTTTGATCAAATCAGAATTTGTGAACGTGATAAACTCTGAGGCTTCAGGATGGAGGGGTTTATTTTCTGGTAAATAATGATGACATGCAGCTCTGAGCCGGCCACTTCGGCTCAGCTCCCAAGTGTTTTAATAGATGTGCTTGTCACGGTTTCCATAATCCTTTCACACGCCACTTCAGCAGCTTGAGCTATAGATTTTATCCACGTCAAGGTGGCTCACACATGAAAAATTAATCTCAAGAGTGGTCACTTTATGTCCACAGGGGTCGTCTGGTTATTTTAGGACACACACTGATTCTCCCCACCTGACGTAAACCCTTACTGACTGTTCCTTCTCAAAAATCTTTGCAACTCTGAATTGATTTTAAAAAATTAAAAAAATTAAATGTTTTTCTGAGGACCACTTTGGAGTTCGATTGTTTTACCGACACAAAAGACATATTCTTGAATGTTTGTATTCTTCACTTTCATTCAGCATCACTTAGCTTTGAAAAATGTGACAATCATCTGAAAATGTTTTCAATTTTCCAGTTTCAAAGAACAACAATGAAAAACGATGCTATTGTTGTCATTGACTGTGGCATGCAGTGAAGGGTGTGATTGTTGCATTGATTATGCTCTTGTTGCTTTCAAATTTATAGTAATGTCTGTATTTAACTGACATCAATGTCTTAAAAAAAAAAAAAAAAATCTACTCACATCCTCTGTGATGGCAGTTTCTGTTCCTGTGACTTTCAGGAATTTCCAAATGTTATGTTATACTGCCATTATTTTCATAACATAGAAATAATGCAGTGATCCAGAAAAGGTGAAGACTCACTGTCTTTGGGTTTCTGACGGGACACACAGCACGTAAACAGCTAAAACTGTTCTCGTTCATCTTGTTTCAATCAACAAACAAAACCGACCTTTACAGACAAACATTCGGGTGGTCAGTCTGTTTTAATACATTCAGATTTAGACTGTGTAAGATCATTGTCGGGGTCAGAGCTGAACGATCCAGAACCCAACCCTGCCGACACATCCATAGGAAGAGGACACTGAACTGCATTTGTTGCCATGTGGAGTTTCTAATTTCTTAAATTGCCCCTATGGACATGACACATCAAACAACCTCTTGTTCCTTGAAAACCATCACTTACCTTAAAAAAAAATAAAAAATAAAATAAAGCAGGTGCTCAGAGCAGCAAATGTAAAATTTGTCATCATCTTGAGTTGAATCAACAAATCTGCAACTGATGGCTGCAAAGACGGGCACTGACTTGCATCAAGTGTTCCTTCTAAGACCGTTGTTGCTGTGGTGAAACCAAAGTAATGGTGAAAGCACCCTTGTGTCACATAACCCATAATTTATTGGATGCTGAGTTATGGCCTTAATGCTTCTCCGCTTCAGCCTCATTATTTAGCTGAATACACCCTTGAGCCTCCTCGGAGTCGCTCCTGCCTCAGTGAGGTGGAAGCTGTGTTAATACCAGAGGTGAAAGATTGAGTTGGTGCCCTCCACAGCTGAAGTTCCTGACCCACACGATTAGCCTTTTCACACACACACACACACAGCGCTAAAACCGAGCGGCAGTGTGGTGGGAAAGTCAGTCGTTTTCAAACTGTCCTGTCAGAGCAGCGGCAGGAAATGGATTCAGGCAGGCTGTGGGACAATGAAGCCGCTAATTCAATGAATAATTGAGGCCTGTGGTTCTTACAAGCATTAGATGGGTGATTTGAAACTAGGGAGTCAGAAGCAAACAGTAACCTAAGACGGCAAGTTGCTCACATAATGTTCTCAAGTGTTTAAACCAAGACAAGCACAATGTCGTGTCAATCAATACAACAGCCTTGTAATCCACACTGACTTTGTGATGCTTTTGTGGGGTTTGGTTTTGTTTTGAAGAGGTTTTGATATCTTTTTGTGGTAAATTTTTATCCCTGTCACCCTTTCCTAATAGTCTTCCAGCTTATCAGTGGGTCAAACACTCCGGTGGGATTTATTACATTAAATTTGTTGTTCAGACCCAAATCATGTTACAGACAGATTTTAAATCAAAGTTATTCTTGGCTTTGGAAACGAAACATATCTTAACTCAGCGTCCACTCCCTTTCTCTGAAGCTTTCAACCACATCTCTCCTCTTTCTCTGTGGATGGAGTTTGCTCAGCTGTCTGAGGAGCATTTTGGTTTTCTCCATCCACTCAGCCTCGTCTCGCCCTGGTTGGAGACCAAGAGGAAAACACACTGCTGCTGCCACATTTTTACTGATGTGAAAGACACATTTTAAGGTAAGTATTTCTTCACATTATGATCTTATATTGTCTAATTAAATTAAGTCGGGTGGACAGTTTGTGCCCGAGGTGCTGGGATTTAGCATTTAGCATGAGGTGTTTTATCTGTGGGGGGATATAAATTAGTTTTTTTTCACCTCCAGAAAAAAGCCCATGAACTAAAAATGTTTTTTTGCAATTTAGGAAATTATGAATAATATTACACTGTTTAATTAATTGTACTTTTTTCAGGGAAGATCCAGTCTGACCACCTCAAATTTACACCTACACAATGGCTCAGTTTTAGTTATCAGGCTTAAACAACAGCTGGTTGAGATCTCGTTAAAACAGTTTTCAGTCTAACAACTACTGGGTTGTAAAATTGCACCAATTTTAAAAGAAGACATTTGGTAAAATGCATCTTTAAGAAGATGTGTGAGGCAGTTATATTCAGCTTTAATGTCTTAATGCTTACATTTCATGAGCTGAAAATATAAAAACAAAATCAAATGTCAGAAAAGTTATTGCTAATTAACACATTCAACCATTAAAGGCTTAATTGGCACAACTGGCCATTTTTAATAGGAATGAAGGTGATTACTGATAAACATGAGCAGCCTTTTGCTCTTGTGCTGCTCTTTGCAGCTTCACAGCTGTAATTTAAAGGCTGTTTCTTCTCATCCACACACAGCACTTTCCAGAGGGATTAAAACTTCAAGTGCCAGGTTTTAGTGTACGACCAAAGATAAGTGTGTTTGTTGTGGTGGTGCTGATGCTGTTTTTAACAGTTTGTCCATTCATTCTCCTCGCTGAAAGACTGATCATTTTTTTATTGCCTGTCTGTCTGTCAGGGGGAAATGTCAGTATGAACACATTCGCTTTTTTGTGGTGAACTGTTTTTGGGGATTTTTTATCATATTTTTATGTTTGCAAGGTAGAGAAATATATTTAATGTAATGGATTAAACAGACTTGACATAACACGTTAGTGAGTAAGCCTTAGAGGTGCTGGTAGACAGGTTTCGATACCTTTGAACAGAGCCAGGCTAGAAGATTATTGGCCATTTGCTCTTCAGGCAACGTCTAGCTTTGATAGAGGTGGCTAACAGCTGTTTATAATGAAAGCAGTTGCTAGTAATCATGCACACAGTTGTTTTATGTGAGACTTGTAATCGTTGGCCCTGCTTGGATCCAGTTTTATCTCATATAAGAGGCCAAGTAGAGGACACGCGCCTAATAAAGTCATTACCCCACTGCTTCAGTGCTGTTATAAAAAAAATGAGCAGAAATCTCTAAGCGTACGTGCACAAAATTGTAATGTGAATCTGTGCACATCATCTCTCAACTCTAGTTCTCACTTTTTATTTTCAGGCTTCGCTTTGAAGTCGACCATTGAGAATAGACATCAGCAGAGATACTGCGGGGGAGAGGGTGGGTGTGTGCTGTGTGGAGTTGCTCAGCGGTCAGCATCGTACTAGTTCACAGACATTAACGGTTCCCAGTGAACAGAAGGAAATAAGGCCTCGACTTTTACAGTAGGTTTAACTCAGTGGTTCCCAACCTTTCAAAACTCACGTCACAGTACAGAGGCCAGATCCTGCTGCGGAGCACTTTTTATTTTAATGATCAATGAACATTCAGGACTGATCTGAGAGCAGGGGAAGCTCAAATTTTCTTTTTTGTTTAACGAGGGATTCGACATCTTCCTGTTGTTAACACTTTCATGCACGAACTATGAAAGCCTCAGTCAGGATTTTTTTCCCAAGTGTTTTTATTTATCTTTAGGCATAAAAAGAACAAATTATTGGACATTGTGCATCTGAGGAACAGAAACAGAAAACGCGTGTATTTAACAAATCAATGAATAAAATGATAAAAACCAAATAATATAAAATAAATTGTATTTGTCTTAACTCCTCTGCTCAACAAACATAAAACGCATGTGCTTCTACTCTCAATTGAAAACTAAAATGAGTGTTTTGGGGCGGCTGTGGCTCAGAGGCAGAGCAGCCACCGCCATCAGTGTATGAATATGTGTGGTTGGGTGAATGAACACTGTGTAAAGCGCATTGAGTGGTCAGAAGACTAGAAAGGCACGATACAAATGCAACCCATTTACCATTTATTGGGAAAACAAACAAAAATCAGTGCAAAATACAGCACAAATACAAAAACAACTCCCATGGAGCTCCATTATTTCCGCATAGATCTACTGTCCAGTGTTGTGTTTTGATACTCCAGTTTCTGTCCTGGATGTAATCTTTTAGTGCACAATCGGACTGAGAGTTCCTATCTTTGGCCTGTCACAGTAATAGTTTATACTATACTGTAATATACTGTTATATGTATATAAAATCACATCATTTCGCCCAAAACTGCACTGTTTTGCAAAAAAACTTGTCCCACTTGCACAACCCTCGTGGGTTGGGAACCTCTGATTTAACTTGACTCAGAATAAGAGCACCCGATGTTCTCTGTAAAACATCTGCTGAATGTGAAAATTAAAATCAAATGTTGGATATATGCTTATTTTGTGTTTCTCACTCCCATGCAAAAACGAGTTAAAAAGATACCGGAGGTTCTGTTTTTTTTACTCTCACTATTTTATTATTCTTGTGTTTACATTTTAAAGCAGTGTGAGACAAAAGGCTACCATCGCCTACATGTTATGTAACATGTCATTTTTAGACTATTTTTCCCCAATTAACGCACGAGAAAGAATATTTATCTGTTCTTTTGCCTGACAGAAACACATTACGTTGACACTACTACAAGTCTTGAGCAGGTTACTGTTTTCAGTGAAACAATAAAAAAAGAATTGGAGTTTAAACGGCCTTTCATTAGACGCCACATTCACTTTTATTGGCATGTACTGTCAGCAAATGATGTTATTACAATGAATAACATCATTTCTCTCAGCCGTCAGTCTGGCTGGAAACACCTGGCAATTATAGAGATGTTCCCACCAGAGCCCAAACAAACATGCGGCCTTCAGTCTTCCCGGCCCCGAGGGACGCGCTGTCAACACCAGTGTTCGGCCTTTTTATATCTCCCCTCTTTAAAATTACAACCATCAGCTGCCTGTGTGCTTTCACGTCACAGGCTCCATTTTACATGCTGCAGCCATTTCACTGAAATTCTCCTGAAAGTAATAGAGATCACTTGTTACTTACGAAGACGAGGAAATGAATCATCCATCCTGGAAAAGGAGGTAATCCGCGACTCCCTTCCTCTCTGCGCCGCACCAAGGGCAAAGGGTTTATTTTAGCTTCATCCGAGCTCGTAGCTTTTTAATCTAAAACATTTATGATGTTACACAGTCCAGAGAGAGATGTCGAAGTGAGCCACAGAAACTCCCCCGTCAGAAAAGCTCCCATGCAGACACTTTTGTGGATTTTGTGCCTTTTAACCAAGTATTATATGGTGATCTGATTAAAATAGGATGTATGAATTAAGCTGATATGCAGTTATACTGTTTTTTATAAAAGCTTTAAGAGGGCTAAAATTAGCATCAAAAGCTGTAACATAACTTCCAAAAACAACAGTTTTATGAAGCCTAATTGTGTTTTTGAAGGTAGATTGCTTTGATTTTTCATGTGTGCAAATATGGAAAAATATCCCAGGTAGCAAACTGATGTTATTATCAAGCTAACATTAGCTTTGTCAGTTAGTTCACATATCTGATTACACTAACCTAACTGACGGTGTTAGCAAGCTAGTGTTAGCTGTTTGTTAGCTTCAGTTACTGATTGTTAGTGTCTGTTAATATTTAGCAACAACTAACTTCTATGTGTGTGCAAATAAATGGAAAAATGTATGTGTTTCAGAGTTAGTTAGTAGTATTCATACAATTTAGAATGAATACTGATCTGAGATTATTAGTAATCTAACATTATCTTTGTCAGTAAGTCACATATCTGATTACACTAACCTAGCAGTGTTAGCAAGCTAGTGTTAGCTGTTTGTTCAGTTAGCTTCAGTTACTGACTGTTAGTGTCTGTAAATATTTAGTAACAAATAACTTCTATGTCTGTGCAAATAAATGGAAAAATTAATGTGTTTCAGAATAAGTAATATACAATTTAGAATGAACACTGATCTGAGATTATTAGTAAGCTAACATTAGCTTTTTCAGTTAGTTCACATATCTGATTACACTAACCTAGCAGTGTTAGCAAGCTAGTGTTAGCTGTTTGTTAGCTTCAGTTACTGACTGTTAGTGTCTGATAATATTTAGTAACAACTAACTTCTATGTGTGTGCAAATAAATGGAAAAATGTATGTGTTTCAGAGTTAGTTAGTAGTATTCATACAATTTAGAATGAACACTAACCTGAGATTATTAGTAAGCTAACATTAGCTTTGTCAGTTAGCTACAGAGCAGTTTCCTGACAATAATGTGTAAACTAAGTATTTTGTAACTAATCTCTATACATGTCTAAGTACATGGAGAAATGTTTCTGTATTTGTTAGTAGTATTTATGCAGAATTAAATATCTGACTAACTTATATTATTAGAAAGCTGGTAAGTTACTCAGTTAGCTACCTAGCAGTTACACCTCACACCTGTACCTGTGCCTAATCTCTACGTTTGCGTGTTTGTCAGAGTCATCAGTATTCACACAGTTTAGATACTGACGTTAATACTTTATGTTACAGATATAACGTTTTGTCATTTGAGTCATTTTTTATCTAATTTAAAAACATTCCCATTTAATTAAGGTCAGATGTGTCGATCTAATCACGTTAAACAGCATTAGCAAGCTAACTTTACTAGCATGTGTAGTGCCGCCTGTTTTAATTTAGTAATATGTAAATCTCCACTTTGTAAGCCACTGTGGGTAAAGTCTCTTAGCATTTATAAGCAGTAAACATTAAATATTAATACACTATAAGATAGTTATAAGGAGATACAGATAGTGTTTGTTCATGTACATTTTGCAGTGAGGCTTTTCCAGATGTCTCTGAATCATTTTGGTGCTTTTGAGTATGTTTATTTTTGCAGTAAAAAGCACTTTTTTTTAATGTAACACCACATTTCACAGAGATGGGACTGAATCATAAACAGCCTCACTGGTGCTCGTCTCTGAAAATGAACTTTACCTGCACTCCCGTTTGTTCCAGCACTTATTTTTATGAATTTACTTTTACTCAATAGCAGATTCTGTCTTGATGCTTCGTCAGGGTCACTGCTGGCTTTGTGTGTGAAAGAGATGATGCAGGCAGTTAGCTGGCTTTCAGGAGACAACATGAAAGAGTTTGAAATTCACAATGCTGCTTTTGCAAATATCATATTTTACTGGCTTTTCTTTGTGAAAAAGGGGCTGCAGGAAATTATCAAAAATTGGCATGGATGTTTCCAACATAATTTACCAGACCTTTCCACACATCAGACACAAGGAGATCAAACGAAAGGATCGTGATTACTGCGGGAAAATTGGGCAGGTGCAATAGTAAATGGAAATCAAAAAGGAGATAAAAGATTAAGACAAGAAAGCATCAAATTGGAAATTTCTACGCTTGGACCTGGTGATGTGTGGCCACTGAGATGTTTGCTACCATGCAACACATCGCCAGTGGACGGTCACTGTAATACAGCATCAGAAGAAAGATGTTTAGACCTCTCTCCACCCACAATAAACAAAGATGCTGTAAATGGATGCTTAGAGCTTCTCAGCCACCACCCAGTGGCCCCCCAGACAAATTTGTTATTGCCATTATTTATATGCATATTTTTACAGCATTCATTAGCAGCTTCAAATGCTAAAATCCTTTGAGAAGCTCAAGGAGTGATTTAACCTGTTTCCAGGCACCCTCATTTTTGTGCACAGGTCCAAAACTAATGTATCTGAAATAAAAAGGTTGCTGTTCTTCAAAAAGGTTATTCAACCAAAAGTCAGAGTGAATATATGAGATACTGAACCAAAGATACAAAGACACAAACGTAGTAGAATTTTTTATTTTGGCATAAGAATAAGATTGTATGGCCTGTAGTGGGACCTTTTGTGTTTTGTATATTGAAAACACATGGCGACTGCTTTGCAGAGATAGAATCAGGCGACTCAGAGCTTTCAGACAACCTATTATTTGTCAAGGTTGTGTGAGGACTGAGTCTGGTACAGACCAAAACAAACCTAAAGTAGCATGACCAAGGCTGAGCATCTTAAGGGTTGGCCATGTTTTAAAAGGTCATTAAGTTTCAGGATCGTAACAAATAACACATTTTGGGGACCTGTGCAAAATTTATGACAATAAACTTTGGGGGACCATACTAAAATTCAAGATCTGAGGGACCCATGTCAAATTTAGGAGTTATGATGAATTCTACAAAGTTTTAAGAAAACAGTCAAATTAGGGATTATAGGACACTTGAATAAAATCAAGAAATCCTTAGCGGGTAATGTACAGTGGATTTTTCCATGAGTTTTATCACTGACAATAGCTGCCTGCCACACAATAAAGTTGTGGGCCAGACAAACAAGAGATTAAAGACACTAAAATGCTCTGGAGAGCTGAGAGAAACTACGGAGTTATGAGTTTCACAGCCACTTTAATTCAAAA
This sequence comes from Trachinotus anak, assembly GCF_046630095.1. Taxonomy (NCBI): domain Eukaryota; kingdom Metazoa; phylum Chordata; class Actinopteri; order Carangiformes; family Carangidae; genus Trachinotus; species Trachinotus anak. Next base: position 27,245,239 of record NW_027273859.1, on the reverse strand, counting down.
GTGTTGATTGGAATAGCTTTAAGTTCATTCGTTTATATTTCATGTTTGCATCATCCATAAAAATAAGACTACATACATATACAGTATCATAATTTTCACCACGTACTTTCCTTTGATTGATTTTGTTAGCCAGTATGTGTGTTTGTTTGGGTGTAAAAGGTTTTATAGATCTGGCTTCAGAAAAGCGTTGGCCACTCGAGTCCTGTGATATTTCGAGCCACTTGCCAACGCCGTGCCAAACCCCACCCAGACATGCCGCCCACCATGATAAGCATATGGTTAACTGGGGATATTAGTACTAAAAGAGGACTGGCAGCAGCTCCAGACAGCTGTAACACATTGCAGACCCTGACGTCCACCCTCACCTGTTTCTTTCAAACAGATAACTGCTAATGTGACAGCCTCCCTTGTTAAGTTGGTGCGTCAGCAGATCTCTGACACATTGGATACACATCGCTGCTTCAGTCCCGTCCACTCAATGACATCACTCACCTCCTCTCTCGTTGGACAAAGCGCCTGTCGGTCTGACGCACTGACCAATGGCTTCCTTCTTGGCGCCTGGTGGTTTTAGATGAGGGGAGTGAGGGAGATGTAATGCTGTAACCATGGCGACAGTGGATGCTGAGCACTGCCACGACTTTGTGTAGGCAGAGTCTGAATGGGGATGACATCACTCGGGGAGACAGGAGCAAAACAACATCTCTTTCTGTCCCTGTGTCTGTTTTTCTGCCAGCGACAGTAACACCAAATCTTATTTGAGGCTGAAACCAAAGACATTTGAAAATATGTTTTGTTGTACAGAAATACTTGGAAATGAAATATGATTTCACGCTGTCATAATTTAATCATGTTTATCAGATGATGTAATGTGCACAAAGGTTTAAGCACTGACAGTTTATGAAAGTGAGCCCTGATATTTTTATTCTGTTTTTGTCCTGATATAAGTTCTGATATTTCAATAGGCCTTTTACCCAAAGGTTTTCAGTCTCTTTCACAGATTGGTATTCATGGAAAAGCTTTTATTGTGTAGAAACAGCACAAATACATTCATACATACCCACATACATACGTACGTAATACAAACATTAACAGAAATAATCGATTTAAGAATATGAAAAATTTACCAGAATACATACAAATGGTTATACAAATATTTTAAAGTGTCAAAATAAATATATTAATATCATTATAAATGCATTTAAAACATAACAATTCAAAATATAATAAATTAATTAGAGATGTTAGAACAAAATGGAAGCATCAAAAGAACACAAATTGATTGGGTGGAAATGCTTCAATTGTGTAAATGTTGTAATATACCAGTAAGAAAAAAAAATCGCAACCCCCCCCCCCCCAAAAAAAATGTTAGTGTCAGAATTTTTTATTTTTTATAGTAATCCAAAAAATATTTTGAAATATTCATTGACATATTTAAGACAATGTTTAAGATAGGTGTCTAGATTGATAAATAATTAATGAATAAAGCTACTTTAGTATGTTTCTGCTCAGGGAGGAACCTTCATGATGAAATCTGACTTGTGCATATTTTTCCAGTATTTGACAAAAGACCTGATTTAGCCCATTTACACCAGTATGTGGCTGCTGGTTGTCACTTGTGTTGCTGTTTTTCACAGCATGTACACTTCTGCCATTTCCCAGGTGACTTCATGGGAACAAGCAGTATACCACCATTGTTGTTTGGATGCTGTGTACCTCTTCCTCACCGAATCTCCTCTCCTCCCTCTCTGGCTCTGACTCACCGCTCCGGGGATGATGGCCAGCCCCTCCTTCAGATGACATCAGAAGGCTTGAAATAGCAGCAGCATTAAAGCTTCCAGTCATGGGAACCTGCTGCGAGGCCTGCAACCCAGGGCAGCCACTTCCAGCTGAGGGAGAGCAGGCATGGGAGGGACAGAGGGACGGATGAGGGTGAACAAAAAAAAAAAAAAACAAAGAGACAAAGGAGATAATGAAGTGACAGGAGCAACAAGTCAAAGGAGGTCAATGGCTCGACATCCTCTTAGAGCTAATATCACACGTGGAGGAGGTGCAAAATGCGAGAGCAGCAATTATGTTCTCTCAACTTAAGTACTTCTGCATGAATAATTAGCATTTTTCACTGGTGGATCTTCTCTGTCTCGCATTTTTTCTTACTTTGTAATCAAATCATGACGCATATTGTAGCTGTACAGTAGGAGGTTTCCTGCAGCCTCCTTAAACCTCGAGGGTGAGCTTGTATGGGTCTCAAATCAACTTTAACTGACTTTGGAAGAAATGCATTCATTTGTGAATTTGCAGAATTGTTTGTTAAATCTCTTTGAACGAATAATCTTTTCATGTTTTTCTCTTAAAAAAATGTTCCCAAAAATTAGTTCTTAGTGCTCAGCACATTTCCACATTTCTGCACAGAGCTCAGCTTTTAAAATAGGTGCAGGAAGTATTCAGTCTTTATATACGATTACACAATGTAATAATTGTCTATTACACATCCAAGTCCTACACTTAAAAAATAAAGTATGTGAATATGATGAGAAAACTGTACTTGAAGTATTTAAAAGTGCTGTGTGGAAAAATGGCCCCTGTGAATATTATACCACTATACATTATATCATTATATTTTTATTGCTAATCTATAAATATATAAGCAGCATTTAGCAGAAAATATGACTGATGATATGATATGAGTGCTGGTTCACCCCCCCCCCCCCCCCCCCCCCCCCTTCTCAGTTTACCGCTCACTCTTCATGCTTCCCTCACACACAAGCACTTACTGTTTATCCTTATCTGTCTACTTCCTGTCTCTTACTCAGGACCTGTCTGTGCTGATGGAGTGTGAACAAAAGGAAAAAAAAGCAAAGACGATATGGTCATCCAGCCACTGGATGCCTGAACCATGACACCACCACCCTCCCAGTGTGAAACCCCCCACACGCAGAGGCACCGTCCTATGGGAGAGCCTGAACTGCATGTCCAGGCGTCGCAAAGAAGTAGGTCAGGAGACATGAGGACTGTGAGCATGAGAATAACACGCGGCGACATAAACAGCCAACACCACTACATCCTGTCTATCTGCAGCCATCACAACACCACCAACAAACTCATTCCTTCTCCCCCCGCGCTCTCACTCCGTGAGAACAGGATATGGTCCTTACAAAGTAAAGGTTAGATTTGATTCACACTGGGGCCTGCCGCTCTGAAATATGTATGCACTAAAATAACATGAGGTGCGCTGGATAAAAGCGTCCACCAAGAAGAATGTGCTCTGTTTCTCACGACTGCACTCAGCCTTCTGTGACCTGCATGAATATCAAGAGAGCAATATTTATTTATAAGATGTGGTGTCAATTCTAGAAAACTGCACCTGCACACCAACACTCCCAAAAAGTTTTATTTAGCAAAGCCATGGACGGAGACAGTGGGCATCTGAGCACAGACAAGCTTGTGTCTCTATGTGGTCAATATGTGTCATATGGTGATTGTGCGTCTCTTTGCAGTTAATTTGAGTCTCTTTGTGGTCATTTTGAGTCTTGATGAGGTCGTTTTCCATCTCTTTGGAGTAGTTTTACTGACTTTCCAACCAACCAGAGTACAGCTACAACCTTTAAACTTTGCATCTTCATCATCTGCATATACTCAGCTTGAGACCGAGAAGATCAACCAGTATATACATGCATAACGTATGCAGACCATTTACATTGTGTACAACACGCAAAGTTTGAAATTCATGTCTGTGTGCTGGTGCTGGGCACGTGCACAGTTCATCTGAACAGTCTGAAGACAACGGTGATGACAGTGTTTGTCCAATCAAAACAACAGAAACAGCTGTGGGCTGTAAAAACAAAACAATGAGCTGAAAGATGCTAAAACGCTGCAGGGAAACTGCACAGTTCACATAACACATTATGCAGGTAAAATATGTACATATACATTTTACATTATCAGTAATCCAGATTCATAACAATCACCAAAAAACAGTGAAGTAACAAAACATTTAAACATTTAGGCAACAAAACTATTTAAAAAAAATAATTTTTGTTTGAGGCTAATAATCTACCACCGTGTAGAACTCTTTATTTCAAACAAAGACAAATACTGATTGTTATTAATTTGAGGAAAAATAAACCAGATGGAGATTTTCTACAGGCAGATTTTCATTTATTTAACAAAGACGCTAATGAAAGTGTTGTCATTGTGGATTCATACCAGCCACAGGAGTTTTCTGGGTAAGTATTCAGTGTGCAAAAAGCATGAAAACAACAACAACAACAATTATTTCTCATTGCCAATGATTATAGATTAATCAGCAAGAGGTTTTGGTATAAGTCTAAAGCTTAAGTAATAACTGTGTGCAAGGCTACTACAGGCTCTTAATGCAGCAAATTGGAAACAGGGAAACAGGGGCTCTACATGTCCACTATGTACACACAGGGGTCACAGCTAAGAGCACAAATTGACAGGAAATAAATTATACAGTTTTTTAATCATGTTCACAAGACAGACGTTGCATGTTGCAGCTTTAGGAGCCTGGCAGCGAGTGTGAGATAAATTAGAGGCTGACAGGCTGCGTTGTGCTTGAAGACAAGCCAGCCACCTCAAGGACATCACAACACAAGGCTGTGTGGGCATCAGCATCACCAGCAAGGAGACGGATAAAGAGCACTATGCAGAAAAAAAATCATCTAATTGTGCACTGCCATAGCAACTCCAGTCCATACACCAAATGTACCAAATGTACTTTATCAAATGATTCGTGTCTGATTACCTGCACTGCAGCGGGTCTGATAATCCATCAGTAAAATTGCTTAATTCTGCCTTCACTGATGATCACAAAGCTTAAAATGCATTTACAGTTATAGATGTGTCACCATAATGTACATCGCAGTATGGTTCAGAGCTGTTTGCAGCCATAAGAGCATAAATCTGTCCTGAGAACAGCTGCAGAGCCCAGTTACAATGACACCTTTTAAAGGGTCAGTGCACCCAAAAAAAACCCAAAACATATTGTGTCTTTTATGCTTAGTGGTATCTAGAATTGCAGATAGATTATAGTTAGAGGGTTATTTTGGGTTAGGGTCATTCCAGGTCCTGAGATATGTACTTCTGATTGTTCTGCTTTAACCTTGTTTGTGGCGCTCAGAGTGGGTTAGGGTTAGCTATTGGATTCTATTTGGAAAATTAAGTCAAGTCACCTGACGATACCCAACAAACATCACTGTTGGATCAAAACATTGCTCTATTAAATTAAATGTATTGGCAGCTCTCAGCACAGTATACCAATCTTTCCTCTGACTTCTGTCTTCAGTTTCTCTTTTGATCCAGCACCTGGAAAACTTTCCAGCCATGCTCACACCTATGGATGGCACTGTAGGTCATGGGAAGTTTTCAATTTCCTGTGAAATTCAGTAGTGTGCAAAAGTTTGAGGCACTAAAAGTAAAGCGAGGATGCTTTCAAAAGAGCTTGCCACAGTTCTTCTGTAGAATTAATCTGTCTTCTGTCTCTTCATGTAATCCCAGACTCACTCCATGAAGCTGAGATCAGGGCTCTGTGGGGGCCAGACCATCTGTTGCAGGACCCCTTGATGTAAGAATCTAAACATCTAAAGAGCCTTAAACCTTTGCACAGTACTATATCTCAACATCAACAGGATGAATTGGTATTAAATTCTGTACAGACATGTATGGGTCCCAGAGGATGAATCCTGCTGACTTTGGAGCTCTGCTGACCTTTCCTCTAGCGCCACGATGAGGTTGACATTCCTGTCAGCCTTAGCTGTGCTTTGTTTTTAGTGCTAATTAGCTAATGTTATACATGATTGTGGACTCTCATCTTGTTTGTATGGCATTCTACACTGTGTTTTTATTTGGAAAAACCAAGCAACACCATGTCTTTCAGTTACTTTGGATAATCCACAGACCTCCCTGACGAACAGTTTGGGTAAACGAACCCTTTAACTGTTTACATTTTGTCTTCTCTGTCTCAGCTGACTTTGACCTTCTCCAGCTAAATTATATATGAGTCACATCATGATTTGATGACAAAAATCCTAATCCTAACCATCCATGTTTTTGTAATTATCATAAATAATAATGTGTTTCCAATACCTAATAATGCATGGTCAAAATATTAGAGGCACCTCTCAGTATGAAACAACTGAATTCATCGACAGCACCACAAAGTGCAGCCTCAAAAACCTCAAAATGCAGGGCTAATGAATGGTAAGCATGTGTGGCTAATGGATGGGCAATTTACTGATGTGATGAGTTTATAAAGTAACTTATCCGATGCTGAACATTAATTATAGACATTATTTTTGTCGTAACTGTATAAGAAGTAGAGAAAACTGAATTGTATTACAGCTTCCCATGATCAAAGTAGTGATATTTCTCTGTGCTTCTTCCAAAGGCCTCAGGCTGGTAGAGAGGCTGGTGTGAAGCTGGTCACCTGTTGAGACAAGCAAGAGCTAAACGAGGCAGAGGTTAAACAAGCTAAAGCAAATGAAGAAACATACAGGGAAACATGAACAAGAAGATTTAAGAACTAATGTGAAAGTGTAACAAAGTAAATACTGTTTATCCTCACTTTGAGGTTTATGGTAAGTTTTTTAAACCTCTATTGTACAAAAGCTAATGTAATATTAGTTAATTAGCATTTCTGTTCCTGAAGAGTGATGTATGAACTTGCAAACCCCTAAGGCCGCCTAGCTCCTTTGCTCCGCACACACCTCACACCTCACTCCTGACATAAACAATGCAAAGTTCTTTTTATAATACAGAAATTAACATTCAACTTTCCTCTTAACTTACAGCAACTGCAGGTTAAAGCAGAGTGAGAACAGACTGAGAGGCTCCTGGGAAATTAGAGGTGAGACTCAATCATTAACTGAGGCCTTTACACTGTTCAGATGTGATAGAAATATAGAGTTGAACATGTTAATGAGGTAAAGAAAAAAAAAAAACATTTGTTCAGTTTTTAGTTTCAGTTTTCAGTGTTTTATTTTTATAGACATAACATCATCAAAAGTTTTCCCCTCATATGCTTTATTACATTTTTAGTGCAGATACAACAAAAATCTCATGATTTATTTTTAAAAACACATAAATGTTTCATAGAGTTTTTAAACAACAGATGCAGCTGGATTTCATCAAACCTAACATGACTGACCATGGTAGAAGTGTCAGGCTTCAAAGTTCTTATCACATTTAATAAAGAGGAACTGGTTAGGGAGCTGTGTGCAAAAGTAACCGCTCTAAATACAAGAAAATAAATGCCAGACATTACGTAGTGAAAGAGAAGGAGAGTAGAAAACAGTAAAGTATAAAAGTAATAAAAGTATCACTGCATGAATCAAATCAAGGTTTAATGTTGGGATGCCATTAAAATGACATGTTCATCTGTTTCAGGTTTTCAGATTTGGTTTAGTGGCTTTCAGTCATTAGTTTCAGGCTGTGATTCAACTTGGAAAATCAAATCTTTTATCAATAAATAAATAAATATAATTTAACATCCATTTACTAGCTCTGTCTAGAGCTTTTAACTTTGAACAAGCTACATTTGCTGATGAAGACTGTATGATGTGGTTGAAAGCTCTAGAAAAAGTAAATAAGCCAGAAAAGGTTTTTTAAAGTAAAATAGTAAATTTAATGAACTGCATTATAAAAAAGAGTTTAATCCTGAGCAGATTACAGATTTTAAATGTCTAATGCCTAATGTCTTTTTTTTGCCAAGAACCTTACAAAGCCATGAATGCAGCACACGGCCAGCAGTGAAGACTGATTAGTTCCCTTTTTGTATCTCAATAACTTCTGCGTTATATGCAGAAGTTCACAAAAGTCATATTTTGGGCTAATTTTTAAAAACATTTTCTAATGGAAATTAGCAAGAGTGTCTGAATTGATTTTTGAGACATCTAATCTATTTTATCAGTGTGACAAAGATGTATTATCTTTAATTACAGTGATGTTTAAAATGAGAGAAACAGTTGAGTATCATCAGCATAGAAATGAAAATATCTGTGTATATTACAGTGTGCTTACCATTTACCAGATATAAAATAAAAAGGAACCAAGAATCAACGCCTGAGGTACAACGCATGTAACAGAAAATATAAGAACCAGTGCAGGCTGTTAAAAAAAAAAAGACCATCACAGAGCCACAGTGCTTCAATGTTTTATTCATAGGAGACATGGTGAGAACATTGATTATGTCGGAGGTGGCACCTAAAATATTTTTTATTTATATGGCACGTAGAGACAACATTAATCAACACTTAGACTACAGATTCGATAAATGACAGGAATCTAGTGACTGCATATCAAATATTCCAACTGATTTATTTTCTTAGCATCAAGAATCTGTCAAGTATTCAAATTAGGCACTGAATATGTTGCAGAATATTCCGTTTGTTTGCTTATTTTTTGAGCAGATCTTTTGTAATCCAAATAAGGAACCTTCTCTAAAATATTAGCACAGAGCAGTTTTGGCATATGCTGGCATTTAATTAAGTGTTGAAACTTGTTTATATTTACGTAAAGGTCTTGAGAAAAAATATTTATTGACACCTCAGGTATCATATTGGCACCAGGATTATTTTTTAAAGCCTAGTCTCAGTCTATAATTTTAAGATATAAAAACATGGGCACTATACTGTTATTTTTGGCATTAATCCAAAACTACAGGCGGAGCTTCGGTGAAGAGGAAGTCTGGCTGCAGTCGATGAAGGACACTACAGCTGACTCATGACTTCTAGGTCAGTTCTAAAAAAAGAAAAACGCCATAAGTGGAAAAACTCTGCAGGTCTCTCAGTTTTAAAGTAATTACTTGACAGTCTGACACTTTCTGTCTGAGACTTACACAGCAGGGCAACCAGCGAATTTCATGCTTCGGTAATTATTTTACATTTAAAGGGCATTTTCTGACACACTGTTTTTGTCAGGCCTGTAATATTTAATCAGAAGTTCAGCCTCTGTGGTAAACTGTCAGCGTTCTTCACCTTTCACACTCATCAGGGAGGCCACAGACAAGTTCCCTTCTTTCAACTCTGTGTTCCTGTTTTTCAACCGTAACACGCTGATGTTCTTGTTTAATTTTCATTATGACTCCCCACATGTTTCATGACATAATGTCAAATTATATAACCGTTGTCCACTTTTTGGTCAGTTTCTTGTTATTTGTGCAATTAAATGTATGTGAAAGCAAAAGATTTACATTTTAATGCACAAAATGTACTGAAACGTTTTCTAAGATATAAATAAACAATAAATAAATGGAAAACCTTAGTATCACAATGTTTGCTTCACAATGACCTAAGGATAATTAATGGCTTTAAATATGTTTGCAATTTCGTATGAAAATTTACAAAAATATATTATTGGTAACATTTTATTTAAAGTCTTCCAATTAAGCATTTATAAGAAGTATAGAAACATCTGATATATGGTTATAACTTTAACTATAATGTAATAGTATGCAGCTATAAGAACATTTAGATTCACTAGATATCCGATGATATTGCTAACCTTTCTTTAAGCAAATTATGCAACATGTGCTCCCACAAAAATTTGAAACTGTTTAATTTTGGTGCCCATCCTGCAGTCTGTTATCTGTAGCACAGGAAGATATTTAAACAAGACTAGGCCAAAACCTATATTACTGGGCTGCGCATGGTCAATATGCAAAATTAAGGACATAGTTGAAATCTGTTGTGGAACCACTGTAAACAGCTGCTTTCAGCGGAAAGTGGCTAAACCCTGCTCAAAAAGTCGCTAAATATCGCTAGCTAACGTAATATGCTCACTAGTATATTCATGACATTATCACGTCCTGTTTGAATTCAGCCTTGTGTCAGCTGGTTTCAGCCCTTTATCTGTTTGCTTCTCTCCTCCTCACGTATACAGTATTTTATCACAACCGAATTCCCAACGAAGCTGTTCTCATTTACATGTTTTTCTGTTTCTGTTGTCAGACAATGGAACAGTATGAAACAGAGATTTCCAAGCTGCTGCAACGTCATCTGACAAAATCACCAAACACATAAATTAAATACAAAGAGTGTGCAGCCTTTCAGCTATATTTACTTTAAATTCATCACTCAGTCAGTCATTTGAGGATGTAGCACTGGACCATGGACGGTGCAGCCAAAAAGATACAATAACAGATTGTGAAAGATTATGTATTTCAAAATAAGATTCCTCAGAACATGAAATATAGGGTAGAGTGTGTATTTAAACAAAGTTATTTAGTTCAGATTAACTTTATTATACCACAGAGTGAGAAACAGTCCCTCAATAAAGAACAAAGACATCCCAAATTTTGACTGCATCCTAAAAAAATTATTGACAACTTCACACAATCCACAACTTAATGCCATTGAAAATTTATTGTGATATTTGATAGTTTACATTAGAGTGAAAACAGACATGTGACATGGCTTTACTAAGACAGAATGCAAAGCAATGTAGTCAAATAAAAAGCATATAATATTTTTGTTTTTAAATTTAGGAAAAAATAATAATAAAACAGGCACGACATATAGCCATTATAAATACAACATGCTTTAGACCTTAAACTGTAAGAAAAGAACTTGTACAGTCTTTTCCCCTGTATAACCATCTTGCCTTTGATCAACATCCTTTCAGGTATGTTTTAGACAGTAACAGAGCTCAAAAAGTAGGTAGCCAGTGTCACAATAAAACAAAATAACAATAAAAAGTAAACAGTATTCAGCAGCAAGTATCTACACTGTTCATCCAGGCTGCTTTGACGCTGTTAAGATCAGAGAATCAAAACATTCTACAGAGAGTCAATGTCACAAGTGACAGGATTTCTCCTCTTTAATTTTGGTATAACAGTTGAATCTCCAGGAGACACTCGAACGTGACCCCTGGCTTCCTTCCTGCCGTCTGACACATGACACTGACGCATTTGATAGAACCTGGTTCTTATTTGGTACACACCGGCGGTGACACTGGCAACTGCTTTTTGTTGGTTCGACTTGGACTGACTGATCGAAGGGAGTGTAAAGAGGATCTGCAGCTGGCTCACAAATCTCCCAGCAACCACTGCTGGTGCCATGTTGGAGGCCTTTTGAAGAAACTGGCTGTGTGCATGTAACAAGAGCAAAGTCAGACCAGTGTAGGCCCACTCAGTAACAATCTAAGTTTTCTAAGACATTAATGGTCTGGTAACTCGGCCGGATTTACGTTATGGGGCCCCAAGGCAAAGATTTGTTGCTGGCAACAATTTTGATCATTTATTAATTGTTAAATTTAAAGTAATCAGTCATTTTTTAAGCATAAATGCCAACAACTCACTTTTACCAGCTTCTTAAATTTAAATATTTGTTAGTTTAATAGGTTTTTATGATAGTAGTAATATCTTTGTGTTTTTAACTGGGGCACAAAAAACAAAAGAAATTTGATTATATTTAATTTGCACTTCAGGGAAATGACACTGGGCCTTTTTAAAAAAAACTATTTTGTGACATTCTGTGCACTAAAACCCAGTTATCTTTAAGAAAATAACTGTCAGACCTATTCATAATGAAAATAATTGTTGGTTATCCTCTTATGATTGATTAATGCTACCTAGCCTGAGGTTTTCTGTGTGTTGATTAGTTAACACTCAGACAAAATGGAAGCAAACTGATAAAATGATATCAATATGAACAAAAAAAAAAAAAAAAAAGGTCCTAAAACTAGATTTTGACATAGCGTCCCTCTGACTGGGGCCACAGGATCCAGATTAGAGAACCAGTCATAGTTTCAAATTTTGGAAAAATTTGTAATTAATCAAATTGTGTTGACCCAAATAATACAGAATGGATCTGGAGCCCCTGGGCAGGTCCATGCTTTGCCTAGGTGGTAATCCAGACTTGCATGTTAAAGTAGATTTGATTCTCTCCGGTCTCTATGAGTTTGGGACAAACATCTAGGGGTTGACATCGTTATTGTTACGCAAAAAGCTTCATCCCAGTTCAGGGGCTGCAACCTTTACAGCCTTTCAAAATGTGTCTCTTGGAGGACCTTGAAGGCCACACCAAGTCTCAACATCCTCCCATAATGATGCATTCAGGCGGTCCTCCACAGCTTCTGAAGTCAACACCTTTCAGAGCTGCACAGTTGTCACAGAGTTAGAGATGTTTTCCATTCCTCTGAGCACTTCAAGGACTTCTAAACCAACACAAACAAGTGCTCAGAAAAAAATGTTTGAACATCTACAGTTCCATTACTGGGCAGCTCCGTTTGTGGAGGAAGATCACGTAATATGATCGAACGCTCCAGAACAGCTACCAAATGGACCTTGTAACAAAGATTATTTTTTCAACTGCTGTTTCCAAGGCCAAAAATGAACTTTCAGTCTCAGTAGTTTTCAAGTTTATCACCAGGAAATGGCAGAGAGAGTGGTGAATACCAAGCAGTAAACTCAGGCAAGTTCTGCGCCACCAGAATTCATGAAATGTAGCCGGTTTACCAGCACTGATGACCACAGGAGCACAGATATCAATGAGGTCACGTCATAGTTCCCCACTTAACGGACTGACGAAGACCGCTTGAATGCACCATTAAAGAGTTAATATAAGACAAGGCTGAAAAGTGTCGTCTGGGTTAGACGTTCAGCTGCTGTTGAGGAGCTCTTTAAACAGCGGGGTGTGCAGTGGATTGTGGGACACTGAGTGCTGCAAGTAAAGAGAAGCCTGCATTTGAAGGTGTCTATAAAACAGGACAGATGTTGTTTGAACTGTCTCGAAATGCAAGTAGGTGCAGCCCCACAACTGCGATGTAGCAACTTAGGTTAGGTAGCTAACAAGCTAACAAAACAATCAATCAAATCAAACAGACCATAGAAATAACAGTTAATTTTTCTGTCAAACCAGCACAAAAATGAGTACGTTTTCAAGAAATACAATCAGATATTCACAGCCAGCGCTGCCAAAGCTCAGGACCTCCAATGCGGCTGCCAGAGGGTGCGTTTCATCAGTCTGAAAGCCCTCTGAACAGGAGACACTGACTGTGGTGGTGAAAGGGTTTTGTAAAGGCTCTCCCTGCGACATGGTGGGAGATTCCAGCTCGCCCTCGACGTCTACATGGCTAAGCAGAGACCTAAACACCGGCCCTCTAACGGGCTCTCACCACACAAGCTAAATAAACAAGCTAACAGAAAACAAACCAAACAAAATGGGGATAAATCACTTCCAAACAAATGGACCTGGCTCTCGACCTCATAGATCACCGGGAGAGACAGTGACACCAAACAGCTGTAGAAGAAAAAACAGGAAAAATAAAAAATAAAAAAAACCTCCAAACATAAGAGAGGACAAAAAAAGAGAAATAAAACTGTCTGAGGAAAAGGAAGTAAACATTCACTTTCGTGTGCAGGCATGCATGTGGGCTAATACACATGCATACACACACACACGCATACACACACACACTCACACACACAGCCAGAGGTACAGTGAACAAAAGTGCTTCAAGTTGGGGAAGTAAAAGAACTAACCCAGTAGAAATACGTATAAAACCTTAAATATGTTACTTTATGTACAAAAACTGTAACACGGGCCAATATCTCAGCTGTTTATGTCTTTATATTTTCAAGTAGGTATCGCTGCTGACTATTAAGGGTTTGCATTGTCATTGTTTTTAGAATAAAAGGTCGTGTGATCTGACTGACCTTGCCGGCAAAGTAATCAATCACTGCTGATTTTTTAAATCTCTCTCATCCCATCCCACCCTGCCCCACCTCGACCTGCTGCCATCTTTTTTTATCCATCCAATAAAAAAGTCAAACAACAAGCCCTGGGCATCCCTCATAGTCCAAACCTCTTCCTCTAGGCTTTTCCTCTGAGAAATAATATACTGAATATCCATCTGTTTTGCACCTCTAAATCTTAACATAGAAAATATATGTGTTTATGTATACCAAGTCTCTGTTGTCCAAAATAACAGGGCAGAGCTCTGTGAGGATTTTGGTGAATATCATTATTTCGAGGGGCCACTTTGAACCAGAAGAGGGGGGAAGACACATCGGTTCACAAGAAGGTTTTCAGAGTTATGCACTGCACAACAGAAAGAAAGAGGGGAGGCCGTTCATGTTTTGAAGAGGCACAAGATTCATACAGCTTAGAGGCAAATCACAGACGGTGTCCACAATGAGACAATTCAAACGCTTTAAGAGAGAGAGAGACGGATAAGCATAAAGTGCAAAAGACCTACAAAGGGGGAGGAAATGGCGGGATTTCTAGGACAGCAGCGAAGAATCGGAAACTACTCTTTTCTCTCCGAAAGGGGTTCAATCAGAAATTGTTTAAATAAAATCAAACCAAATGATCAGAAAGCTACTAAACACACTACATTTCCTTATGGAGTCGACGAAACCCTCAAACCGTCAAGGTCAAAAATTTTTCTCTCCGTCTCCAACAATCTGTCGTTTATCTGTGAGAAGGCCATTAAAAAAAAAAAAAAGACGAGTGAACAAACTTTTTTGCCTCTAAACTGAGATGAACCAAAGGCCTCTGCAAAGTGCAAACGAAGTAGCGTTGTTCAAGTATGCCACTGTGTAATGCATGACCACACACAGTGCATATATACACACAGTCATATGCATATATACATATGTGCATGACAGCAAATATATAGAATCCATGTTCCAATATCTACGTACTACGAACATTTTCATAGTATTTGTGGATATGTAATCATAGTATGTGTATATATATATATTCATATGGAGCTGTGTCTCTTGTTATTTCATTACTAGACAATGGAATAATACAGTCTGCCATAATGATGTCAGGTTCCCCAGTCTAGAAACCATCTCTGCTCCTTCTCAAGTTTCTTTCACTCATGGTTCTGCTGCAAAATGGGACCAGCCACTATCGCATTAGCCAAACACTACAAATATTCATATATATACATATATGTTTGTATATATATATATATATATATATATATATATATATATAGATGTGTGTATATATCCATTTATGTCAAACAAATACTAGGTGCTGCTTTCAATGCTTTTTTGAGTGCTGAGAAGTACCAGAAGGGAGGGGTGGGGGGGGATAATGAAAATTCACAAGAAAGAATAAAGATAAAAACAGAAAAAAATATTAGGTATAAAATCCCACACTACTGCAATCCCATCCTTTGCCACTTATTTAAGAAAAAAAAAAGCAAGATGCTGCTACATATTTGTAACTACAATAAACTCCCTTTCCCCTCCGCTCCTCACCCGTCCCTGATTGCTCATTTGGACATTAGCAAATAAAAGCATGCTCAGCTATAGGCAGAGATACGACAAGCCAACGACAAGTAAACAGAAACAAAACATGACAGACTTGACAGGGAAATAAAATGCTAACCAGTAACATCCATCTGCCATCAAACCAAAACCTTACCGAAACCCAGAAGTTAAAACTATAGCAAATAACATTAAAATAACCAAAGTCATCGAAGTCGTCCGTCGCGCTGGACGGACGGAATAAAGGAAACAAAGAAATGTTCTCTCAGTGAAGTTTATCTCCTTTCGCACAGTGGTCGCCATATCACCACAATCACTTGAAAGCGTGGTTCGGTGGAGGGGTTGGGGGGTGGTGGTGGGGTGGGGGAAGGGGGAGGGGGGTTGGGGGGGGTGAAATCCAAAATCTCTGGAGCTTTGAAGGAGAACGAACAATCTTCAAAGTAACGACAGGATTCCTGTGACATGATTTTCAAGAGTCGCTCCACTTCCTCGTCGTCGTTTTCATTTCATTTCATTCGTTCTGTTCAGTTTCACGATGAGCAGGTGGGTGTGTGCACGTACAGGAGACGAGTGGGTGGAGGTTGGTGGAGAAAGGGTTTTTTTTTGAGGGAGTGATTGTTGGAGGGGAGGGGCGGGGTGGTCGATGGTCGTTGCTCCACGCAGTTCAATAAAGAGCATTCCAAGGTCAGAAAAAGAAAGAGAGCGGCCGCAGCGTCACTCCCATCCGTTGTCCTTGATCATGTGAGCCAGCTCGATGATGAACTTTCCCTCCTTGTACTTTTGACTGCTCTCAAACGCGTGCTCCTGTAAAACACGAACACAGAGGAGAGAAAACCTCCAGTTATAAGACCAGCGTCAGTCTGGAACCTGAAAGACACTGATGTTGAGGATCATAGGTGTACTGCTGCCGCTCCGCCACTTTTTTTTTTTTTTTGCCAAGTGATGAAATAATGCAATGAATGCAATGAAAATATCTGCAGCTCACATAATTTGTTGTAATTTATACACATTTTAAAGCGCTTGACGATCCAATCACTACTTAATTGTTTGTCATGCAAGAGAGCTAATCAAAACAAATTAAATGGTTAATTATTCAAGAAGAAAAAGGCAGAAACATCCTTTCATTCATCAACAATATTTACACAGAAACAAGACAAAGTCATCCTGTTACGCTGGGACAAGCTGTGCTGCTGGAAATTAAAGCTAGCTTAGCTACGTTTTCATAGCCTAGCCTATTAGCTTAGCTTGACTCTTCCTTTGACGTTTCCATTGCTGCTTTGTTTGCTCAGCACCAGAAGGTAAATGACACCATTCAAAACACAAACTCCTTGTGTTTATTCAGCTGCTATTAAACGCTACGCTAATGACAACCTACGGTCAAATACTCAACATGATGAAACTGATCATAAAGTCAGTCAACAGTGCAACGTCTGTGTGATCCGGTACTTAAACAAATAGCACTACACCATGTTTGAAGTCAGACATAAACGTATCCGACATTATTTAAACCTATTAAATCCTGGTGATGCCAGTGAGTCACTCATTACAAAACAAATTTGGTTCAAACTAACAACCTTATTTTAAATCGCAGTGGAGATTTTGGTGATATTTATGTAAAATGACGCATCTCCAGGCCTCTAGAACATCAGCTGAGATGGAAGCAAACAAGGATGATTTGACAGTGGAAAAAACACAAAAAAAAACAATGATATATTTGTTTGTTTGCAAAACATCCAATCAAATGCCTAAGCTATTACATCATCATTATGATTATTCATTTTATTATTATCACACAGGAAACAGAGGCCGGTATTCTTCCTCTGTTTCTGTACTGCAGTCACTGAATATCTGCTCCTTACTCCTAATGAAAAAGTAAAAGTTATTTCACAAATTTCACTTTCTTTCACACCCCCTCCTCATTATTATCTGAGAAAAGCAGGATTTTAGAGACGCAGTCACCTCTTTCAGGAGTCTAAACCTTGTGTCTGACAGTATGAAGAGCTGCGTGATTTCCAGTACGTGTCCCAGTCGTGCTGAGCGTCAGGAGAATCAGGACGTTGACAAGTGAGTATTTGCCTTGTAAACCAGCTCTGCTCTGCCCTTTCTGTGAATCCCTAATTGTTTTTGTTACTGAAGGAGCCGCTTTAAGTGAGTCCCTGTCTTATACTTTGTTCAGTTATTTTACATCCATCTTTAGTCATTTCAGACAATTACTGGGACAGGCCTCTTCAAAATGGCCTGACATTTAATCACTGTAGACTCTCAGAGGTACCAGTCTGGCTGTCTGCAGCCAACCTTTCGGCTCTGTAATTATCTTGCGCGCTAGGAGACCATGTAGTGCTCAATCTCTGAGCCTAAACACAAACCTGAGCAAAAAAAAAAAAAAAAAAAACTGTCACCAAGGTTTTAACAAGCAATGCTTTAATGAGAGCTACTCTGTTCTTTTGACCTGTAACTGCATAATTTGTCCCTTTGGATGCCAAGTAACCTCACAGTTGCGCAACAACACAGTGGCAGGTGTATGTGGTGCAGCAGGAAACATGAAGACAGGGAAGTGAAAGGGCTCAGGTGAAAGTTTAGGGAGCGACTGACTTACATATTTCCAGCCCAGGGTGGTTTTACAGTTTTCACAGTAGATATCTGCCACAGCGTGTAAACCTGTGAGGAGTACCCGCTCCTCAGCTGGCCCGCAGCCGACATTCACCCTGTGGGAAGAGACAGGCGGTGGAGAGGAGGGAGCAGAGGTCAGAGTGGAAGGAGAGATCGGATCTTTGACATAAAGTAGAGGCAGTAAAATGCACTCCAGTGTTCAAAGTGCTCATAAACAACAACAGTCCAGTTCAAAGTGAAATTAACTGGTAAAAATTACACAATTTGCAGCCTCGAGATAAAACTAATCTGGAGAAACAAATGGGTTAAAATATTCATATTTCCATTTCTATCATCTCAATTATTTCTCCAGATATGAAATATTCAGACTTTGATAGATGAGATTTTATCAATTTTGGTATTTTTCCTGCAGGAATTCACTGAAACTCTAAAAATATGTTCCCATCAAACTTTTAAAAATTTTTTGGAGACAACAGTGACATTTTCAGAATTTATCTTATACTGAAAATGAAATCAGCACTAATTCCAGCCTTAAATGTATAACATTATACCCCCCCCCCCCCCCCCCCCCCCCCCCCCCCCGTAAACACTGTGCTACTGATGAGCTTTTGATGAGCACTTTAATTAAAGGACATGCCACAGACAAATAAACTCACTGTAGTGCAGTTGGAACAATCATTATATGTGGCCAACTTACACATGCTTACGCTTGCAAAACTTTCATTTTCCCACCAAATGTAACTGTTTTTATACTAAATATCTTTTTACCTGCAGAATGCTGCAAAAAACCTTCACTGGGTTTCAGGTGCTTTCACACTGTGCATGTTTGAAATGATTATTCAGACTCTGGAGCCTGTTTCTTTCATTCATTTTTTTCTGGTAGGTGAGAATAATGTAATTCAGACTCAGGTGGCAGAAAGCATTTGGACTGCGACACTTGAAAATGTCTCAGGCCTCTCGTGGGGGAGAAACGTCTGTGTGGTTCATTAAGACTGAGAGCTGAGGACCAAAAACCAACCAACCGAGAAATAAAATACTAAAAGTTGTTCAAAGGTTCAAAGAGATGGATGTTAACCAGCTTGACTCGAACTCAACAAAGAACAAAAAAAAATCCATCAGATCATTTCACCAGAAAGCAGTGATTTGGTGATTTACAGTTAATGTAAATGACTGATGTTAATGTCTAAACTTGTCTGAAAAACAAACTTTCTTTTTCAACGTCTTCATCACACATAACTTGTTTCAAAAGAATTTCTGGGACTATATTTGAAAGTCTCATTAGATCCTGATTTACACAAAAATACTGTAATTAAAGGTCCCATGTTGTCTAAAGGTAGATACTGTGAAAGCATCAAAGCCTCAGTCCACAGAGAAATGCACACAGCCTGGATTCAGAAACTGAGCCTTAAAACCAGCCGTCAGGACTTCTGGAACTTTGTGATGTCACAACAAAGCAGTCGCTGGTCTCAGACACGTGCCAGGCCCCGCCCACCTGGACCCACCATCCAACCCAGCAGGATTTGGTTTCTCTGAGTGCTTACCTGAAATCTGCCATATTTTATTCAATCACTCAGAAAACAGTCAGCCAATCAGAAGAGAGGATCAGATCCTCTCTTCTGATTGGCTGACTGACCTGAGCTGAGAGAGGAGATGTAAAACTACACTGAGATGATTTCTGGTTCTTGAAACCACAAATATATCTTCTGATGGAGATCAACAATTCAAATAAAACACTGGAGAAGTGTAAATATGGGACCTTTCAGTGCTGAAAACATAATTACATGTGGTCCAAACCTCTGAAAAAAACTTTCACTTTTTAACTGATTTGATCTGTGCTCACTGGATCCAGTTGTCAGAGACTGAAATCAGACTGGTTGTGACTCCCTGTGAAACCAAAAATCTTGTATCTGTTCAGTTCCTTTGCTTTCACATTTACTTTGTATCTATGAGTGTTTACCTGAGACTTTGGTGAAACAGATGTTATTTACTGAACCTGAGTGCAGACCAAGAAAATCCTACCCATGGAAAGTGCTTTTCAGCACACTGTGTCCAGACAGCAATCTGTGCAGGACATGCTAATAACATGATTAGCACTAGTGCATGAATAAAATGCTTCACAGGTGTGTGGACTTAGAGGCATGCATGCCAACCTCTAGGCGCCATTAGAGGAAGAGAGATTTAATCCCTTTTTAGTCTATTTTATGAATATTTTTAGGCTTGTTCTACCATTTTCTCCAAACAACCTATTCCCAGTTGCCAACTACAGCTGCATTGATTAATTGTTTCATTGACTAATTAACTAGCAAAAAATTAATCAGCAGCTATTCTAATTATCAATCAATTATTATAGTTATTTTTTCACCATAAACATACCAAATATCTCTGATAGCAGCTGCTTCTGTGTGAGAATTTGCAGCTTTTATTTGTTTTCTATCATTATTAATTTTTCTGTCATTATATTAAGTGAATATCTTTGGGTTTTTGGACAAAATAAGAAATTTGAGGACATCAGTGGGGACTCTGGGAAAATGTGATAGGCATAGACCAAACAATTATTTAATCATGAGATTAATCTGCACATTAATCAATGGTGAAAATTGTTTCAAACTCAAACAACATGGGTGACGGACTGGAAACCTGGGTCTTTGCAGTGATGGATGGGAACTTTACCACGGCATCGCCATCGTCCGTGCACCCCTTATTTTTCACTTCTTTTTAGTCCGTAAATGTCGTACTGCTCCTTTTAGCTTCGCTCATGTGGCTCTGCACACGTCTCTTATTTCAAATTTTATCTGGGTACATGTATGTCAGAACATAACTTAGCTGCACATGTCCCAGCATCCTTTTCTGGCAGCAGCAGTAAACAGCTGCATTGTGCTGGAGACCGGAGCACGCAAGTGGACCACAGAAAAGAACAACAGCACGTGAGCGTGAAGGCCGAGCAGCAGCAGCGTTAGGAATAATGGGGAGAATTGAACTTTGTGTCAGACCCATACAAATGCTCCCAGTGTGAACGCGCTTTAAAACTCTGTCCAACAACTGAGCTGTTTGTGAGTCCATGTGACTTTTATTTACAAACCCCCAGATCACTTGTAAGTTACACGGTGTGAACCCGGAGAAAGCAGAAAAGTTTCCACTCTGGTCAAAACAAAAAGGAGGTGTGTTGCAGGTGTGAGGCTCATACTTACACTGAATTGAACAGATAGGCTCTTCCTTGACTGCCTTGAAATGACTGAAATGAGAGAGAGAGAGAGAGAGAAATCATGTAAGTAAACAATGAAGAACTGGAACCACACTGCTGAGTACAAGAATGTCAGTGACTGACGCCCTGGGGTGCTTTTCTCCCAGTAACTGCTGTGTATACTTGTTCTCCTTCCTTGTCAAGGATCCCATACACAATTTTGGCTGGAGGTAAGAAACAAAATGAGGCCGAGAGAAGAGCTGAGGTCTGAGCACATAAACATTAGAGAGCGAGTCTATCATCACCACGTCAACTTTAATGACGAGAGAAACTGTTGTGTTTCTTGGGGACAACTCTCATTTCCTTGTTACAAGTCGTTACATCAGAAAAACAGAGAGTCAAACTTCACATTGGTTCTTTGTGCAATTCATTTAAAAAAATTTTTTTTTTAATTAAAAGTCCAATATTGTACAAAATGAGATGTCCATGTTATTGATTATAAAGCAGGTCTAGGTTCAATATTAATACTGTGAAAGTATCAAAGCCTCAGTCCACAGAGAAATGCACATAGCCTGTATTCAGACACTGAGCCTTAAAACCAGCCGTCAGGACTTCTGGAACTTTGTGATGTCACAACAAAGCAGTCACTGCCCTCAGCCATGTCCCAAGCCCCGCCTACCTGGACCCACCATCCAACCTTGCAGGATTTGGTTTCTCTGAGTGTTTACCTGAAATCAGTTATATTTTTATTTGATCACTCAGAAAACAGTCAGCCAATCAGAAGAGAGACTCAGATCCTCTTTTCTGATTGGCTGACTGACCTGTTGTTACTAGACACACATTTAAAAACTGTAAAAATACAGATGGAAAATTTACAGAATATGAGGAGATGGATGAAAATGTGTCTTAGATGACATAAAACCTGTATAAAACTCTAATAGGAGCCATATTTCTTCCCTCTGCAAACTCAAGATGTCAAGCTTCAAAGTTGATGTTGGAGATACTCAGCATATTTGCAGAACAACAAAGCAGCTTTTACAGCAGCGTCGAGGAGCTGACAGAGGAAGAGACTTTAATGCCTCTTCAACAACGAGAATCTGAGCTTCTGAATGAAATATCAATAAAGACGCAGTATAGTGGGATATTTTGTAAACCTCATGCACATGCAGCTGATCACAACACTGAGCCCTGATTTTTATGATTCAAAACATCGCCATCAATCCCAAATGGGTGCAGGCTGAAAACCTGATCGCTTAAATGCACGGACGGAAATTTATGTTAAAGATACCCTGTGGAGTTTTTTTCACATAAACAAATACTGGTATGTTTACATTCTTACAAAAATGCAGTGTGTGTGTGTGTGTGTGAGAAAGAGGCGTTACAAACATGTTTAATGCATTTCCTTCCTCATGAGGCTGGAGTTGAGATACACACAAGTGTCTCTGCAGATCTCTACAGAGAAAGGTGTTATGGGTAACCACAGGTTGCAGAAAAGTCATTATGCACACCTTGCACAATCTCAACAACTCATCCTGCCTGTTCAGCTTTCTGATGTGAAGTGGCTTCAAAACAATAAGAGACAATATCTTCACAACCCACAAATGTAAAAAAAAACAAACAAAAAATGGCCATGCATGCTCAGCAGTGTGCAGCCAGAAGACGTTAGTTTCATTTTTAAGTCATTTGCGAAGCTGAATTTTGCAGTATTTTACATGCACTGTAACGTTTTATAAAAGAACAGAAACTAAACCAAACCAATGCAGACTCAATGACAATTTAGAAATAGGGAATGTTTGTGTGCGGCCGCTGACTGACTTGCTTTTAACTTCCTGCATCCTCCCAAAGTGTTGGGTGTCCTCGTTTTAATCATCCCTACGTCTCACATCAATGCAATTAAAGACACTACGGAGAAAAGTGGAACAGGAACCTCCAGCTTCAGCTCCAGACATGAGAAAACCTCTTTAGTTTGTAACTTTGCTGATAATTAAAATCCAGCCTTAGAACAGAAGCTCTCTCAACAGTCATATGGTTTGTTTTGTCTGTCTAGATAAGATCAGTAGGTTAATATAAGCTAATACCGTTCATTTCCCATAAGCCCTGGATGTTTGTGGGCGAAACATCACAGCAGGGTCACAGTTGGTTCAGACACGTCTGCAACAACAACAGGACAGAGAGCGAAGAAAGTAAAGAAGTTTGCAGAGAGAGCGCTGGAGAGTTTTATGGATACAGACGAAATTAAGTTACAACTTATCAAGTTTCTTCCTGCTCACGAAGTAAATGTAGTTTATGTTTGTTAACGTGAGGAAGGTTTCAGTTTCTAATTGCCGCTGCTGTAGTGGGTTCTAAGTGGTTGTCCTGTACAAAGCAGACGCGTTTCGTTGTTTGACAAAGACAGATGAAAGAAACGAGCCCAGACGTGAGGTCAGGACTCCAGATCTCTACAGCAGGATGTGAGGAGAGAGCTGCACACTCCCAACACAGCATTTACACCAGATCTCCATGTCGCTCCACAGAGATAAATATCATTGTAAGAGCAGTTGGTGTGAGATCCCCTAACATCTTACAGAAACACAGTATTTCAGTGTTTCCATGAAAAGTCAAGTCGACTTTTGCAAAACGTCTGCTCCTCTGAACGAGACAATATGTACCAAACTGTGGACTGAACCTCTTTATTATTTCTTTTTCAAAATAAACCTGAAGAATTAATCAATATAGTCAAGTCAATTTACTACAAACCTCATGTAAAAGCAACAAATGCTGACCAAAGTGCTTTACAGAGATATTATCACTTTAATAGATGTGATGAATATAGACGGTTAAATAAATGATGACACATGATGTTACTGTGTATTAATGTAAACAGAGAGCAGTAAAGCCGAAGCAGGGCCTGCCAGCCTTCGCTCCTCCGGCCCCGTCGTCCTCGGCCGACAGACAGGCCTCAATCGGATTTGCTTTTTCCATTGCAAATGAGCACGGCAGATAAGTTTGTGGCTGCGGTTGAGGGCGCTGAGCTAATACTACCTAATAGGAGCACCAGCTGCCTCCTCCGCTGACCGCAGCCACCACCACTGAGGCTCAGGGGAGGATTTCTCACTGCCTGACTGTTGTTAACATTTGTCAAAAGTGGAAAGTTTTATCTCAGATGAGAGGAGTTTGGCTTGAAACTGATTCAAGTGCAACACATTTCAAATAAAAGGAGGATTATTATTCTCTTCTCTGCTCCCTCCTCTTGTCGCTGTAGGTGCTGGTGTCTCACTGTTACATCCTCAAGTTCATTGTTTGTGTTTGAAGTGAGGTGTGCACACAAATACAGTCCAGAGCCACGAGACATGTGACCTTTAGCAGTGAGAGGGAACTAGGTCGGTCCCTGTGGAGCCGACAACAAGTCCTCTCCACAGTGTTTAGGCCAGGGAGGGGGGGTGGGGTGGGGGGGTCGCTCCATGTGACAAGACCTGGGTGTCATATCTGTGTTTCACTGTGGCTCAGCCATCATCTTAACCACTGGCAAAAAGGGGACGTCTCCGTCTCTCCCTGCCCTTATCTGTTTTCCACAGTCTATTTTTACTCGGGCTGTGTTTTTCTCTCTGCCCGAGCTGCTGTGAGCTTCACTGTAGATAACTTGGCTCCGGAGCAGGAGGATGCTTGTCACACAGCCAGTTCAGCAAAGTCCTACAAGATCAGTTAAGGGAATAAGTTTGGATCATGGCTTCTGAATGCAAGGACGGCCTGACAGCTTTAAGGGCTGCAATAAAACCTCCAGACTCCCAACAATCCTATTAGATGGCCCAACAGGATCCTGCAAGGATTGTTTCTAAAATGTGCGCAGCGAGAATCAGATGGAGGCTGGAAGTACTCCCCCAGGTTTTTTTTTTTTTTTTTTTTTTTTTGCTGCTGCTTAATAAAACATGAGCAAACGGAGTGTGGTTACCGAGCTCGTTGTCTTAAGCTGCTGCAATTGCACTTGTTTAAAAGTGCTTGTTCCTCGGAAATAAATTCTACAAAGCAAATCTCAAAATCCCTGAATCCTCTTGACCACATGGGACTGAAGGGAACAATACCTCGCACAGAGAAATCCGCTCCTTCAGCCAAACTCACAAAACACAAATCCACCCGAGAGGCAAAATGCTTCAACTGCAGGGAGCAGCGAGCTCTCTGATGGTATCACAGGCAGACCAACTGCATCTGATTTCTCCAGTATTCACAAAAAGGATTTTTAATTTGGTTCTAACACAATAAGTCAAACCGAGGTCTGAAATAAAGATTAACTGGAAGCTATTAACAAACCTGCTGAGGTTGACTTTTACCATCTGTCTCAACAGATGTCGACTGTTGTAGGTGAGGGTTCAACACCAACTTACATGCATCCTGTTAAACCCCAAAAGCTCCATTTAAATTCTGTTTAAAGGTGATATTTACAATCTTACATTATGTTCTGTAGCATGTGAAAATGCTGTTTGTACATTTAATATATTTTACAGAAGCATTTTCACACATTGGCTATGATTTAATCTATTTTTAAAGCCCTTGAAAGTCTTCAAAATATGTGATTAATTCACATATAACTACTGTACTAGAGTATAATAAAGATATAGACACTTGCTCATTCACTTAAATGGGAAAGTGGTCGCACACTTTAGGACCACACTGTTCTCTACTGATGAAAAACGTCTACATCTGCTGCATGTTAAAGGTCATGTCAATTAATAGAAGAGTAACAACAGATTCTTTTGAATGCTGGAGGTAAGTGACCGAGAGTATATCTGTCAAACAGATTGTGCCTCAAAAGCTGCATTTTCTCCTTGTGCAAAAAAAAAAAAAAAAAAAAAAAAAAATCTTGAAATTTATGTTTTTCAAAAGTGAAAATCAAATACAACATTCTATATGTCAAATGTCCAATGAGCATCTATAAATGCCAACCAGGGAAAATCGCAGTAACATTACAATTCACTGTGGGGGAACACGGATGTTTGTCCCAAATTTCATGAAAATCCATCCAATAGTTTCTTAGATTTTCTGCTCTGGAAAAAAGTGCTGGACTGACTGACCAACATCCCTACAGTCAGTGTGGCTGCTAAATAGTTTAATAAAACCTTGCTGACCTAGAATACACTTGTATTAATTATGATATTAAGAAAAGAGCGAGAACAGCGACATTAAATTGACACGGTCACCTGTGAGCCATCAGAGTCCTGGCAAACATCCAGCAAGAGGAGTCTAAAAAAAAAAAAAGAGGGGGGGGGGGGGGGAGCAGAAGGAAGTGCGTCCATTAATGGAAAGAAATGAAAAGTGTGATCGATCCATTAGAGGGGCTCCCATCAGCCTGATGGGTGGGACGAAGCCAAGGCGCTGAATAAAACACTCAGCGTCCTCCTCAGTATTCAGGCTGCGTCTTCCCGCTCCAGGACCGCGTTCCCTCTGCAGGCCTTCCACGCTCGGCTCTCAACTGCTGCTCACACTCCTATCTGATTTCAGGATGATGCTCGAATCTGCTGCGAGATGTAAACCATATCTGATAAAAACAGGAACTGACAGCGATGGTGAGAAGATGCAGCGTGCTCAGGATGACAATAACAACCGATGTCAGGTCTGATTTTGTGCTCGAATTTCTTGTTTTGGGTGAAGGTATCCACTTGAATAAAGTCAGTGATTATGCTTTTCTGTCAAAGTCTCGTCTTGGTGCCCTTCGTGCTAACAGCAGCCACCGCAGGCCTGTCAAACTGTGGATCTCTCCACATGTTGAAGCGGTGCACGTGGGGCTGTAGTAACAGTGATACTCTGTTTACAAAGAGCATGAAGACTGGTGGGTTTTTTTCAGTCCTTCCAAAAGCAGAAGCACAAACTAAAGTGTAAGAAACTGGTTAAACTCTCCAACATATGCTAAAAACATTAGCATGCCCAGCTTACAAGCTTACCCTTAAGTGTAAGCTAGTTAGGTTATTACTGTATTTCTAGACCCAAGGAACATATCACTGGCAAACTACATTATTTTAATGAAACTACATGTTTCGTTAGAGAAATTCCCAAAACATTCACTGTTTGGGAGCCAAAATGCTAATATATGAAAGTTAAGGCTAACGTTAGCAACTCCTGCCAAGGCCATTACTCGAGACAACGCTGTGTTTGCTGAACTAATCAGCTGGTCCTCATATTCAGGTCCTTTTTGTCTCTTACAGGTTCTTGTTTGTGGCTTTTATGAAACTTTTTGCTCATCATGAACAGCAGAATTATTGGTAACAATATTTTAAGTCCACAATTTCCACAATATTTTTAAATAATCTCAAATTAAATTTACTGAAAAGAACCATATGATTTGGTATTAGTTACGGGTTAAATCCCTTTCCAGTTATTTCTAAATGCTAAGCACAACCTTAATGAGACTATGTCGGCTACACATGGAAACTGTGAAACAAATGAAGACGACATTTTGCAATAATAAATAAATGAGTCATAAATATTCACAGGGTTTTAAATGGAATAATTTCATTCATTCATTCAAATGTGTCTGAGGTTAAATAATAAACACAACTAATTGAACTAACTAACTAAAATAGCCTCTGAACTTTGTGTTTTTCCTCTGTCTCCATTAATGTAAACTGAATTCTTTGAACTGTTGTTCAGACAAAACAAGACATTTGAAGACGTTGTCATGGACGTTTTTTTCATTAGTTACATTTTACAAAACAACTGAAACTAAGGGGCAGATTAATCGATAACACTGATTACAGTTGCAGCTGTAAGTATGTGCGTCACTGCTGGCAGAACAGCTTTTTAAGAAGGTTTATCAGGGAGTCTTACTGCAAAAAGTAAACTTTACTGTCTCTCTTTCTTTCAGCAGCTTCTCATACTTGGTTTGGGTGGTTGAGGGCAGGATTGGAGGAGGAGGAAGAGGAGGCAGGGGGAGGGGTAGAGTGCCTGCCGCACTTCCTTCTGGCCTGCGTGCTCAGGTTAATCCTTTCTTTCGGGCTGCTCCATCTGCATCCTTGCTCGCCGGCTGGCATGCCTCGAAGACTCGGCGCATAAGCTCGGCAAGGGGAAATGTTTTTTAATACCTGGCCCAGGAGATTCCCAGAACTAAGACTGCAACTGTGGGGAGAAATCTGCCAGAAGCTGCAGTTCCTCCAACACCTCCCCTTTGTTATTAGCATGACTAGTTTGTCTGTTTCCTGTTCTGCACACAGTCAAAAACAACTTATAAGAAGCGCGGCACTGGAGCGCGGCACTTGATAAATTTCATTTGGGATGAAAATCAAAAGTGGATGGGGCGAGCGGCTCTTGGCAGCGTGTAGTGGAAAACACCAGACCACGGTGTCATCTTCTTCTAAGTAACATAATCGGCTTAGAAGGGTTGATGCTGAGGACTGGTGATGCTGCCATGGACTACTGAATACACAAATGCCGACGACGTGTGGCACAGAGTAGAGAGCTTATTAACAGGTCTGTGAACCGGATGGACGAAATCAATATCAAGATATTGATATCGGAAAAAAAAAAAAAAAAACAATTGTCAGGCTTCAATCTATGTCATCATATGGAAAATGTGGGCAAAATCAGATATTAAAAAGCTGAAACAAAATACTAATCAACCAATTAAAAAAAATGATTTAACATTCAACTTATCTGTCAAGCAAACATGACAAATATCCTCTAGTTACAGCTTCTTGGATGTGAGGATTTGCTGCTTTTCTCTGTCTATCTTTGGGTTTTTATACTGTCCATTTGGAGCATGACCTGGGAGCTTGTAGAAGGCATATTTTACTATGTTTTAACATTTTGTAAAAGAAAACAAATCAATGTTCAGTGCAGTGGAATAAATTATTTACATGAAGAAAGAACTTGAATAATAATACAGTTATTGT
This sequence comes from Trachinotus anak, assembly GCF_046630095.1. NCBI lineage: Eukaryota > Metazoa > Chordata > Actinopteri > Carangiformes > Carangidae > Trachinotus > Trachinotus anak. Next base: position 27,216,354 of record NW_027273859.1, on the reverse strand, counting down.
TGAATTACGGTTTTTAATCATTTTTAATCTGCAAAGGAGAATTTTGTGAAATGCGAACAAAATGTCACCATATCATTACCACGGCTTCCTGCAGGCACTTTTCTTAAAGGATGTTTTGAAAAGTTTGTGTTTTCTTGCAACAGCTTTAACCATCTGATTTGATTGCAAACTATTTAGACTGAACATACTGTCTACTGTACAGCCTAATTACTGTTTCTATTATTTAGATTTTCTGCTTGACTTCTGTGTTAATTAATCTTCTTATTTGGATGATGGGAACGACAATTCCCACGTGGTTGCATGAAAAGGCACAGGTGTTGTTTATTATATGTGATTAGAAACCCTGAGAATCTCTTTTGTCAAGCACTTCTCTGTTGAAGGTCCAGTTACTGAAAACTTGACTTTATGTTCGCATAACTGCTTTGAACCAAAGTGTCCAATGCTTTTATCCTTTGAATCCTTTCCTTTATTATTAAAATTCACAATAATATGTTAAAACATAACATAAAGTACATATAGAGATCTTGCTATCTACCTGTTCTTTTAAAGATTTAAAAGAAACGACTCACAATAAACACATTCAGCCTTACAGGGTTAAAACCACAATAACCTTGGATCGTCCATGAGGTTGTCAGTACTTGTCAGACAGACGCAGAATGATGTGCAACTGTTCCCTTATGAAAGCAGAATTACAGCTTCCATCTCTGCAGCGTGTTTACTGTGTGAAACCCACAGGAGAAAGACAGACTGTCGGTGGAAGCTCCCTTACTGAAACCCAATTATTATTATAAGTGGATTGTTTAGACTAATGAGGTCATTTGTCAAGAGTCGCCTTATGGCACTGGCCCAGTAAACAAGTAAACACAACCCCGTCAACAGTTCAGTCATTAAAGCAGCTCTGAGTTTTTACTGCAGAGAAACTGCTGCACTAAGAGCTGGAGGCAGGGAGTCTCTTTTGGTTTGTCTGCTTCCCAAAGGTCAGAGGTGAAAAGTCAGAGGTCAAAGGCCAGTTACAAGCAGAAACTGTGAAACTAGCATGGGCTTTGGAGTACTAAAAAAAACCCAATTCAAGATGAATTTATGAATCTTGTGAAGATTATGGTCTGGATCTGAGATAACTTATGACTCAACACAATGTATATTAAACTAAACTGAATTGTGACTGTAAATAAGCATCTCTTATTTTCTTAATAATTCGGTTAATGTTTGGTCTGAAAATACAGAAAAATGCCCAAGTTTACTTTTAATCAGCTTCAAAAAGAAGTGTGTCCCTTTAAGAGAGTAATAATACGCCTTCATGATACAATTAAAAAGCAGATCAAATCAGCCTTTTTCCAGAACAAAAAAAAAAAGTTTGCTTTTCACTAATGTCTGAGAAAAACCTGTCCAACGTGTCCAGACGGACGTGTTTTTAAGCAAACTCAGGTTCAAAAAGTCAGCATTTAAAGCCAAACATCTGCACAACCGAGGTTGAACGAGACATAAGGGGAAACACAAAAAAACACCAAACAGCTCCACTACAGCTGTGATTTCCAAACTGTTGCATATTTACAGTGACAACCATGGTGAGGTTCATCACCTGCTCAGCTGAATCAGACAGATCTCAGTGATTCGATGATGACATGAATTGATTCCTCATTAATTGTATGGATTTTTGCACAGTGCATTACTGTGTATTAATTCTGCTGCAGGACAATGAGCCCAAACACACAGCCAGAGTCCTAAAGCCCAATCTTCAGACACATGAAGAACAAGGAGTCGTGCAACAGATGGTCTGGCTCCCTCAGAGCCCCGATCAGCATTATGTGTCAGTCTGAGACCACATGACGAGACAGGTACCTTGAAAAACTGTGTGCAGGTGTACTGAGGAGAACTAGTGCTGTTCAAGGTAAAGCAGGGTCACAACAAATACTGATTTGATTTAATTTTTTTTCTCTTTCCTGCACTTTGTATGAACTAATAAAATACAAAAACTATTCCTGGCACTGATTTTTAAACCATCCTCACTTTATTTTTAAACCTTTTGCACAGTGCTGCAGCACCTCTGCTCTTTCTCTTTGAAGGTTTATATTTCATATAAATAATTTCTAACATTTTTTTTTTCTGATGTTTGCACAGGCGGCCCATTACAGGCAAGGTAGTGAGAAGGACTGACAGTAAATTTGCTAAAATTTCACTGTGGATGTGATAAAGATGACTATGAAATATTACAATCAAAATGTGGACAAAACTTCAAAAGGTATGCTGAGGTATAACTACTAATGCCATCACTGTTTAAGGACCCATCCAGTCTAAAAGTAGATGTCCATGTTTGTGATTATAAAGCAGGTCTAGGTTCTATATTAATACTGTGAAAGTATCAAAGCCTCAGTCCACAGAGAAATGCACACAGCCTGTATTCAGACACTGAGCCTTAAAACCAGCCGTCAGGACTTCTGGAACTTTGTGATGTCACAACAAAGCAGTCACCACTGTCAGCCATGGTCCAAGCCCCGCCCACCTGGACCCACCATCCAATCTTGCAGGATTTGGTTTCTCTGAGTGTTTACCTGAAATCTGCTATATTTTTATTCAATCACTCAGAAAACAGTCAGCCAATCAGAAGAGAGGCTCAGAGCCTTCAATGAAATGTTTCACACCAAAGTTTCAGCCTAAATATGAAACATGGTGAAATGTTTTTTGGCAGATTTCATCACATGTATTTGCAAATTAATTTCACACAATACTGGCAGTTAATCTCATGTCAAAGGGCCCAGCAAAGGAAAAACTTTGGGAACCACCGGACTAGAGAAAGCCTCCATATAATGTGGCTGAATGTCACATGATCATATAAGGTAAAGTATGGCTTTAACCTGCCTGCAGTGGGGTTTCAGTGTTTCTCCAATGTAGAAAAACAACAGGGGAAAAAGTTCATAGAAATTTCTTAATATACATCACAACATATGAAGAGTTTAATTTATGCTCATGTCAATAGAAAAAACAAACCGAACAAGGCTACTTTCCTAAAGTAGCTGGTTATTTCAGCACTCGGGGAAGTCCCTGAGACGCAACAACTGTGCTACAATAAAACTAATTAAATTACATTTCCCGGTTTGAAGCTCTCTGGTGCTACTGGTTCACCAGCATTCCTGCTCCAGCACCACCTCTGCAAACACTGTGGCGTGACATGATTGAGACAAACACACAGACACACCGCCCTTTAACATTTTCAGCCTCTCCCACGTCCACCTCGGCAGTTTTGATGCCTGAGCTCATAAAAATGTTGCTCTCATTTAATTAACTAGGAGGCAACGGTCAGTCAGCGCTCATAATGAGTCAAAGTCACGGTCAGGAGGACAAGAAGAGCTTCTGCTGAGCGATGACGTGAAGCAGAAAGGGAAAGCTGATCCCTGTGTTGTGAAGGTCATGATTTTATACGACTGTGATGCAAGAGTTTCAGTTTATTTTCTGATGTTTACCATACGAGTGAGCCAAGTCTTGCAATGTTTGTTTAAGTCACTAAAGTAGCTCTTAAATGGCCCAAAGTCAAACTTGCAGCTTCTTTTCCAGGACATTTTTATGCAAAACCACATCTAACTTTTCTGCACTTGAACCAGACATTTGTAGCAACAAACGGTTCATCAGAGGCTCACAGGTCAGTCAACAGTACAGAATTATTACCAAATCTGTGCCAGCGCTGTCTGTTCTCTTCAACCTCCAGCCCTGAGCCTGCAGCTGCCTCCAAAACCGTCCAGAAAAACCTCATTTACAAGCCGACACTTCAACAACTGATCTCTGTTTGGCTTTTTGGCACGAGCTAAACTGTGGATGTTCAGCGGACTTCACTGTGCTGCATCACGGCCAACGATTTGTAGAAGCATTTCCTCCGCTTCCCCCACTACTCGCTCTTCTGTCCATTCTGGGCCACGTGGGCTCACAATAACGTACAATTGGTGCGTTAACGTGCAATCATAGAGCTCCGGTCTCAGAGGGGAGAAACAGCATCCAGCAATTCACTGCTCGCTCTCGAGCTGCTTTCATCACTTGGCATCTCCTCCAGTCATTTAATAGTCTGGAGGAGTCTGATGAAGGTCGGTGCTGTGATGTACAATGAGCTGCTGCTTAAATTTAAACAAGCTGTCACTTTTGAGTAAGTTAAAGGTACCCTGTAGAGATTTTGACCACCGTGAAGCAATGTTTTTATGTGAAGCTCCTTGTTTTGTTTGTGCATGAGGACACAGGTGCACATGTGCGAGCGTGTTTGTGCTGCATTACACATTCCTGCCAGTGGTTTCACACGTTCCCACTGAGCTACAGGTGGCGGTAACACGTCAAAAAAACACAGAAATGTGCCAAGAAATTCAAGGAAGAGGAAGAATGCTGGCAATTAATGCAGGAATCAAAATGCAAAAACAAATATGTTACCAAACTGTGGGACACTGTTGACAATGAGGAAACCTTTGTCTTTTTTAAACAGCAGCTTAGAGCAAATAGAACAATTTTTCAACTATAATTTAACAAGTCTACTATTAGTTGCAATGTTTTTAATGTCCCTGTACTTTTACTGTAGAGCTGTAACAGATATGCAATTTAGAAAATGTTCTTTTTCTTTGTCTTTTTCTCACTGAATGTTAACATTTGTTTTTAAGTTTAAACTATTCTCAGCAATTTTCCAATGTACATATTCTATTTATATATTATTTTACAACTGGTGTTACTTTGTATTTGTGTCTCTTGTCCCATAATTCTTCTTCCACATTATTGAAAGTCCATCAAAATGAAAACAGCTGTCCTTTGAATTTACACTGAGGCTCACACTTCTCACTACATGTTACCGTGTTTGCATTTTTCAAGTCAGAAATTCTCCTTTTTGTAAAATTGTTTTTTCATTATCGTTATTATTGCAAACACGAGGGTGTGAATCAAACAGCAAAGTCAAAGAAAAAAAATCATAATTGAACAGCCTACAACTGACACGGTAAAACTTTTTAGTACAAATTTTTCTCAGTGCCCACATCAGGTGCTGAAGTTTTAACAAGTCTATTAATTCATCTGCTTAAAGCCACATTATAGTGAGCTATAAACCACCTCCATGTTAATATAATGATTATAAATGCAAAATCAGGGGGCTCAAAGTGTTGCTCCCTTATTTGCTAAACTTCTTATTTTCTGTATCCAATTCATTTGCTGCGGCAACAATTTAATTTCCTGCATCGAAGCCAATAAAACCTCCCTGCATCCAAAGGTCCGCTTCATCATAAAACAATTCATTCTGCCTTGTCACAGTCTTCGCTGTGTGACAATAAATCCTCATATCTGACATGGCTCTCGACAGGTTAAGTGAGGTGCAGAAAAATGATGGTTCCTCTCTTTTCTTAAAGGTGTGCCAACGTGATTTACCACAGTCTTAAACAATTAAAACCTGTTGAAATCCTTGTTTTGCAGACTACACATCTCCAAAATTACCATCTTCAGGCGTCTGATCCCGCTTCAAGGAACAACAGTCTGGTGGTGGAGCTGTTTACCGGGCTCGTCTTCCTGCTTGCACTAACAAACCGTGAGCTTCCAAGTCTCCGAGCCGCAGGAGGCAAATGGATTTCGACATGGAGATGGCGAGTGCGCAGATTGATCATCTTTGCCATTTGAATAATCAGCTTAGCGCGTGGTGAGAGTGCGACGCACGGGGAGCACACTGTCACTGTCTTATTATAACACATAAAGGTCACCGCTCCAGTTGCTGCAACTCTGGTTCATCTGATCATTTATAAACTTTACTCACTCTTTGCTCACCAGCTGTCGATTAACGGACGGCATTAAAGCAGCATTTTGGCAGCTTCAATACCCAGAAATCCTGTGACAAACTGACATGGTTATGCTTCATGGCAAAGGAACGCAGAGGGTGTAACAGTGCTGAGTCCAGCTCGCTCTCAGCTGTTTGCATTTCACTCAGGTTCAGATTTGTCACTCTACAGGAAGATAAACAATCAGACCTGGCAGGACAATTTCATTTTGGGAAAATGGGCTGAATCTTTATCGTCCTGCTGTGTGATCTGACTGTAAAATGGGGTTTTCTGTTTGTTTTTGTCTCTGTGAGGATTGATAATTATTGAGGACAGGATGTGGCAGTCGTAAATCTATCAATAGTTATTTTATGATGGCGGAATTGGACTGGAAGTTAGATAAGAGGTTTTTCAGGACCAAACTAGTAGTGTCTAGATTTGATAACGGCTCCACAGCAGCTTCATACTGTGTGATGACAGAAGGTTCTTCACATATTTTATAGGGCTGTCCAGGTTAAAATATCAAAGAGGAGACTGAAAAAAAAAACAAACTGCAGATCTAATGTGTTTTTTGCACACAAACATATGATGATTTCAATGAATTAACTGTATTGTCCACAAAGGGATATTCATTTGCGACAAAAACATGCACATTTTGCAAGAAACATGCACTTGAAAAACAAGTCTGACAATATACTGGAAAAACCAAAGCAATGAATAAATGGTCAAAGAAAAGTATTGCACGTACTTAAAAGCTACATTTCTTCATGAGAGAACTTGAGCATGTCGTAAGCATGTCCTAGCATTCAAGAAAATTAGCAACATTAGCTAGCTCCTGACCATCACTAAAAAGTCAAAAATACACTATTACAAAGCAAGTATTAACCAAATAACCACAGACGTTACCACAGGGGTTCTCAACCAGAGAAATATCACATAAAACCGCAGTAGCAAAAAAAACTCAATTTATGCAAATTTAAATGTCAAAGTTTGGAGTTGTACTTGACGCTTGTCAAGCAGAATTTTTTCAAGCTCAAATTAAGCAAATCTGCAGTTAGCAAGGTCTCTATTCAGATCAATGGAACATGTGGATGTCAGTATCCTACATGATAACGTGACTGTGGCTCTTTCCAGAAAAAAAAACACCTTCTAACCTTGCTCATAAAGACCTGATAAATCAATGCACACTTATGTTTCCAATACATTTTTGCAAAATGTCTGAGCTAATTTTTAAAATATCTGAAAAATAAAATAAGAATTAATACCTGTTTCCATATTCAAGAAGTGTTGACAAGTCCAGCACTCGCTAATCAGCAACTATTTTGATAACTGATTGATAGTTTTAGTCATTTTGAAGCTTTTTAGATGTGGGGATATGATTGTTTTGTTTGTCATATATGACAGTTAAGTGAATACCTTCTTGTTTTGGACACCACCTTGGACTTGTTGAATCACCGCGACACCTTGGGAATTTACAGAAGGTACTGATCGCTGTTCTAACTTTTATACACAGAACACTTCATTGAGAGAAATAGACAGATTATTAAATCATGAAACGAATCATTAGTTGCAGCTTTAACCGTGATATCATGGTCTGTCAAAGTTTCCACCAGCTTTTATTGGAACAACAAATCTGCATAAAAACAAATGCATGGAAACCTACAAGAAGTCTACACAACAAATATTACAGCATAACTACAAATTCAAATTCAGACTCCTTCAGACTCCAATCATTTTGCCCTTGAAACTGCCTGAATGGTTGGACATGGAGAGTGGTGTTTGAAAAGACTTTTTCAACTCAGAGCTCAATGTCAGAGTTTGTTTGTGCATCTTTAAGACAGCTTTCTTGAATCATTAGTTTGAGAAGTACTCCCTTTAAATTCAGACCAGCACTTCCAGACACTTTACGACACTTATAATAAAGTGTCTTTTGGATTCACTTCAGATCACAAGTTCACAGAGATGAATGTCTCAGAATGAATGTCAACAGTCTGACAGAAATGCTGCATCGAACAACTGAAATGTCTTTTTTCTATGAAAAAGCAGAAAGTCTCCTGTTTAAACTGTTTATGCTCAGCGTGAGCAGATGTTTGGTGCAGAAGATGATGGTGATAATTTTAAAGTTAAGTTCAGAGGGAGAGTTGCAGCCTTGGGGACATTGATCACAACATCTAGTGATGACAAAAAATAAATAAATAATAATAATTTATCATTCACTCTGAGTAAAAATAATGTTTGAAATTGTGATCAATCTCTCTTTTTTGTTTTTAAATACATTTCTGACACAAATTTTGATGCACATTGACAGTAAAAATGTTAAATCAGCAGATTACTCTGACTTAATGAAAATAGTATAGTGTTAATCAGCAATCATTTTAAGTGACCCTTACCCTAACCCTAAGTTTCAGCCTCTCTTATGTGACTATTTGCAGTTTTTTCTCTCTGTATTATGTCATGAACTAAATCCCTTTGGGTTTTCTAACTTTTGTTCAGACAAATGAAGCAATCAGATATCAACACACACAGGTCATGCAATGGCCATTTGTCCCCATCGTCTGTCAAAGGCAGTGCATTCAGTTTTTTGTTTTTTTTTTTTTTTAAATCAAAAACCTCAACAGAAACAAAAATAGCCAAGGCTGGAACATTTTAAAAGACTGGCCAGCTCTTCTGTGCACTGCAGAAACGACTTCAGTAAAAATATCAGCTATGGCTGTCATCTAAACCTCTGAGGATTTATTGGCAGAAATAAAATACAGATGCAAAAGCAGACAGGTACACGGGCTTCAGAGATGCAGTGAGGCAGGTGAGCATCAAATAAAATGACACTGCTGTCAAACTCAAGTGCCATTTGCCACAACTAATACCAGAGGACAACACTAAATCACACTGAGTCCCAGCTGAGGGAGAAGTCACAGTTTAGCCGAGCTGATTTATTCATTTATAAATATTACAAGGACGCTGTCAAATTTTATCATGACTCGCAATGTCATCTAAAGGATGGGACCAAGATAGCTATTTTGATATCCAGATGAGTCTGCACATTTATCAGTGTTTGACTTGAATAATAAAAAACCGGATAAAACTGCAAACATATTAAACAGCTGGACTTGGTTCTGCTCAAACACTGAATGTCGCTTATGTTTCTCAGCCTGTAAGAGTGCCACTTATTTTAAAGCTGCATTGATAAATATTTCATCTATTAACACTGAATCGAATGTCAAAATGAGTCACGGCAGAGACAAATTACCCGAAAATTATCAGCCCACTTATCGTTTCAGCCTCATTTAGAGACTCGTTTACAGCACATTTACTTTAAGGTTCAGTCATCATCATTTCCCATGTTACTGTCGAAACAAACTAATCACAACAAACCCAGTGTACACCGTGCAGCACAAGCTAGCAGCTAGCTTTGTGAAAAAAAAGTGGAGCATTTAGCAGCTAAACAGCCAGATATTATTTTCAGAAGTTGGAGGTGACCAAAACAGAGCTAAAAGTGTACCGCTAGCTAACCCGTTAGCCTTTATAAACCACTTCAGACAGCTAGCTAGCTGTCAGTTAGCAATACAGTTGGGCAGTTATCTTGCTAACTGACAGTTAGCAAGATAACTGCCCAACTGTCAGTTAGCAGGCTAGCTAGCTTGGTTTATTCACCCAGTTAATTCAGAATAATTTAAAACCAACGTCGTAGGATTAACTGTTGGTTAATCCTACGAAGAAACAGGCTAATATTAGCGTCCTCGACCTGGACACGGGCTTTTTGTTCCCTTAAAGATCAGCGTCGAGACTGTTCGCTACGTTAGCCAACGGTGCAAATCTGCAGCGGAGTCAAACTTGACATAAAAGATTATTCGTGGTGGAAAGTCGTCAAACGTGAACATCAGCAGTGTTTTCTCTGCTGAACGGCCGCAGGTTGTTTACTTAGGAGACGTTTGCTCGGGTTAATTCAGTTACCTACAATATAAATATACTACAATCATTTTCACTTATAACCGCACTGGACGGGTGCAGTAGTTGGATGTATTTCAAGTATTTTTTTACATTTATGTATAATTATTATAAATAATTACTTCATTTATGTCAGGACAGACAGGCCGTCATGCGACACGCTGCAGGGTGGAGTGAAGGACATGTGCAGCTGCCGTACCTTTGAGATGAGCTCGTCGTGATTGGCCAGGTGTGCCCGGCAGTGGATGCAGCTGTAGGTGCGGTGGCAGGACGGCAGGTAAGCCTGGAAGGTCTTCGACTTGGTCATCTTCACCATGTCAGTGGGGCAGGGCTCCTCGCTGGCGTCAGGGCTGGCACTGGAAGAGTTGCAGCTCTGCTGGACTTGCTGACAGAAGAAACACTGGAAGATGCAAGCAAAAGCCGTCGTTGTTGTGGAGTGGGTGTGTGGCACGCTCCACACAGACACCACGGGAGAAAATCAAACCTGCGGGAGAAAAGGAAAAGAGAGAGGGTTGGTGAGAGGCATGTTCCATATCTCCCTATTTTTAGAGCTCATGATCTTGATTGCATATCCAATATAAACACAGTTCATTTGCTGAAGCAATCATTTGATTACAATCATCTATTATGTGATTACGATCGCATGTTGTTGACTGCCATCATGGATGCATGGTGATGTAACCTAATATCACGACAAGCCAAACAAATCCTTGTTTATATGAAGATGAATAACATGCTTCACTTGGTACCAAACAATTTTGACTTTATTCATAATTTATGACAGGAGCGAGTCCTTGTTTGTTCTGTCCCACTGGACCGACTGATGGAGGACGAGATCATCGTGGCCTCTGAGATGAAGATAAGGTGTTTTTGTTTGTATTTCCTGTCAGGGACATCAGCTGAGTATTCATAAAATCAGTTAAAGGACAATCTGTGCATCTTTAAACTTACTGCAATTTGTCTCACGGATTTTTTTCTTTCACTACAAGAACAGTTTGTGTTTAGAGTTTCAATAAATGTCCAGTATTTCTGTTTTTAATTGTTAGCGTCTATTGTGTATGTATCTATCAAATTAGATAAATTAAAAAATAGAACCTAGAACTGCAGATAATTGTCAGTTAAAATAAAGAGGAAATATTAAAAAATACTAAATAGAGAAGCATCTTTCCAGTTGTTAAATGATTTGTAACTTAACTTGTAACCATCTTAAGCCAAATGGCTAATTATAATTAATTATTAACTGTGGTCCTCTGGCAGATTGATACTGAAGGATACTTCTCATTTGTTTAGTTCTTGGCAGTAGAGTTATTGATTATGATGTCAGCCACTAAAATGTGGGAATAAAAGCGGCGTGAGGCAGGTAACACGAGCTCATAGATCATTACACAGGTTGTAAACAAGCCAACATTTGAACCAGATTATCTAAACCGCTTTATTTGGAGGCACAACTGAAAGAAAAAAGCACCTTTCACTGCTCAGGAAAACTGTGTGCACACAATTACAGCAATCCCAGTAGATCAGTGTATAAGCTTTGATAAAATGTTTATAACAGACGATCTGAGTAATAATTTCCTCCTTTTTTTTCCACTCTACAGTTACAGGTTTGCATAACCTGTTTTTTTGACAACCTGTCCGATCAAGGCAGAAAAATTAAACGCCTTTAGCAGCAGACATCCTTATAAAGCTGGGATAAAGCATGTACTGTATCTCTAAACTGAAGCTTCATCGTGTTTTCAGGGCCGAGGTGAATTTCAGCAGGCCTGCAGGAGAATCAGCTCCACAGAAACAAATGCATACCAGTTCAGTTCATACGCAGGACAGACTAGAATAGCCGATGAGACAATGCAGCCAAGACAGAATGAATGTGTGACCTTTTAAAGGGACACGCCGATTGACAAAAACATCTGCAGGTGTATATCGACGCCAAGAATGTGGACCAAATCTTACATTCATGCTTATACAGAGACACAGATACGCAAATCTTCTTTTCTTTGCGTTCACATTGTCAAACAGAACTAATTTTGTTTTATTTCAACCGTTTCTAACACTAACCAGTACAGAAGGTGTAAAAATAAAGCTTGATTGATAAAGCTGCACGAGTGGATTTTATGGCCACTTGGGGGCAGCAGAACACGCAGTAAACACAAAATCTGACACATTATCGCCACGCGAAGTGAGCGAAGAGTTGCTTATTATCCTGCAGACACAGAGCCACATTAGCATTCAGAGGCTGCTTTGAAGTCAGACTACGTGACCTTAAAAACACAAAAGAGCATATCAATTCTCCTAGAAATTAAAAACTGAATTTTACACCCAAAAAACAAAAAGAAAAAAAAACAACCCACCCTTGCTATATCCTGGAAACTCCAAGGCTTTTCTAATATGAGAACTAGCTTTAGGTGGCTAATTGTAAGCTAACTTTGAAATTTAAAAAGGCTGCACCACACACAGTTCAGCACAGGGTTAATATATCTGACCTGAAACTTGATAAATGATGTTTGATAATGATGCAAACCTTTAAAAGCTTTAAATTACATTTCACAAAAATAACATGACATAGCTCAAACTACTAAACACTGTGTCTAGCAATGTAATTAATAACATTTATAAAAGATATAGATATATATAGATACTTAAGTCTTAACTAGCTAAGACATTTCTTACGTTTTAATGGTGCAGCCTTTTAGTAAATCATTACTTTGAAAACAGCAGGTAGTTTCTAACTCGGGAAGAACTCTACAATAACTTGGTAACTGGTTTATGAATGGCTGGTGCACAACTTCTGGCGGTAACGCAGTATTTTTGTGTTGTTATTGTAGTATTTGCTGCTTTTAAGTGAAGTGTGTGAGTCCTTTTTCTGCTCAAGGCAAGTGAATGTCTGCACTGTTCTCACAATCACCTGTCAGTCAAACAACAGGGGCGGGACATGATTTGTCTCTGTTGCTGTAACTGCATATAGCTGGTGCTATTTATCTGCATCAACCACAAAACAGAAAACACTTTCTTTGAACCTCAGGATCTTCCTTTCCCAGAAATAAAACATCCACTTATACGGAAATGTTGAGTACGTTAGTGCGGCTTGTTTATTCTGTATTCATGCTGTTGTATGATTCTCAGCTATATTTTCTCACCTGATCGATCTTTTGAAAGAATAGTTGTGACTTCCAACTAAAAACAGACATCGACAGTGTTTAATGTTCATCTTTTTACTGATAGTGTTGAAATCAAGGCATAATGTCTACTGCAGCTCACAGGCTCAAGCCGCTGCCACCAGCAACAGTGCATAACAAACAATAAACAACAATAACCCTGCATCCCTGAGCGGTTACACAACGAAAACTAGCTTCAGCAGCTCTAGAAGTTTCCAGTTGGGCTCAGTGTGCTGCAACAGGAAGAGCAGCGCCGAGACAGAAGCCAGTAGCCAGACATGAAAACAAAGGAGCTTCCGCAACTCAACAGGAAGCAGCCATGACGTGACGCTGAGCATGGCTGCTCTGCAAACACACACACACACACACACACACACACACACACACACACACACACACACACACACTTAACACGACTGGGAAGGTGAGAACTGGCAATGCAAGCCAGCGTCCCCAGACGAGCCATATTTACATACATACTGTATAATCTGCACAGGTGCCTGAGCCATAATCCCTGCATGAAAAGGACAAAATCCCCTTTCTGAATTAGCCCAGTTTATCCTCGGTGGCACGTGCATGGGGAAAGGTAAACACACACACACACACACACACACACACACACACACACACACACACACACACACACACACAAGCTTTTTAAGTGTGTCACACTTCAGCATCATTACCATCAGTGATTAAATGAGGTCTGTGCAGTGCATCCTTAGAGAGAATGTGTTGTCACTAACACACAGAGACAATAAGCATACTGTTGTTTGCATGTACCCCCCCCCCCACCACCACCACCACCCCCCCTCTTCCTCCAACACACACACACTGACAGCATGACATGACGCACACACCTTACTTTTACCCTCATAAATGCCTAATAAGGACAAATCCACATCATATGTGGAGCTGCTGGTCGGTTTGTTTTGGTCCCTGATGAAGCCGAGATGCAGACTTCAGAGTATCTGACAGCACATGGTGTTTTTTGGTTTCACTTTTTAGGGTTTTACTTTGCATATTCCTGTTTTTACTTTCATAACAACAAGTGTGAAATGCTTCAGAACCTAGGCTGTAATCCCACAACATCACTTCCTGCCAGCAGAACTCGAGTCTCTTTTGTCTCAGCCTTCCTCATCACCTGCACCAGGTCCAAACTGGATTGAAACGCAGTTGTTCTGAGGGACAAAGAAAAGAAAAGCTGCATGAGAGCCGGAGCAGGAGAGGTGAACCAGCAGAGACAGCTCCTCTTCCACCTGAGCAAAGGGAAAACAAAGAGGCAGCACACTGCGCGTCTCTGGTAAACACTAACAGGAAGAAGTGTCCAGACAAAAGGCTGGCTCCCAGCACCACTGAACCTAACCCCAGAACCAGCACAACATGCATTTAAACCGCTGTTTCTACAATCTGAAGAAGTTCCTCTTGACATGAAAAGCTTTAGCAGCCTCCCTGCCTCCTCTGTTGCCTCCACATCCTCTTCTAAATGTGTTTATCCCCAACAAAGAGCACGACGCCAGCTCCAATGCAACAGTGTCGCTGCGCTGGCTGTTTGTTTTCCGAGCCTGGTGCGGTCTGTGAAGCCAGCACGACACCAGAGCCGCGTTCACTGCCTGTTTTCTGTTCGCTGCCTGTTTTCTGGCTGTTTGTTTGGAGGTAAACATTGCGCCGCCGCTGCTGTACTCACCACCTGGATCAGATCGGAGCAAAACGCAGCTTGGAGGAAAAACTGCTTGCTGGAGAAAGAGGGATGGTTTCTTTATAAGTGAAATAAACGCCTGTCGCCGTCCCGGGCTCTGGTCCGCGGGTGACGCGCCTGGTGGGAACTTATCGCTGAGTCCTCTGGGTGCTGACGGATCTCATTTTTCCCAACACGGGCTTTTGTTGTGTCTTTTGTGTGCGTAATGGACTGGCCTGGTTACTTTGGTAAGGAAACGTCACCACGTGGGAGGGAGATGGAGCTTTGATTGACAGCTGGGCCGGCCAATCGGTAGCCGCGCTGCCTTCAGGCTCCCGTGGGAAAGATGGAAACCAGGTTGAGGGGAGTATTCAGGCGGAAAGGAAACGTTGCGTTTGTTTACCGTTTTAGTTCTTTAAGCACTTTATACTCCTCTTGTTTATCTCACCACCTGGTTCCATTCCCTCTTGTAATTTTTCTGTTTAATTATTTATTGCAACTTCCTTATCTATTTTGATTATCGATTAATCGTTGAACTAAATTTCAAGCAAAATTTCAAAAATATTTGCTGGTTCCAGATTCTCAGATGTCGAGTCTAGCTGCTCTTCTTGGTCTTTCATTATAGTGAATTTATTATTTTTGGGTTGTTGGTCCATGAAAATAATCGTTAGTTGAAGCCCGTTAATACCTTTTACTTTTATTTTGGCCATTCATACCTTGGCTAAGATATATCATTAGTTCCTTTTTAAAAGTTACTGATCCCTTGGTGTGACGCTTCAATGTCCCTGCATATGGTCAGTTAAGTTCATCTCAGCTTCAAGTTATTCTTACTGTAAATAATCTACATTGGCCCCAACTTCAGGATCCATTGGTTGTTCAGTTTAGATTTTTTTTTTGTGTGTGTATATTTATCTTGTTGCTCAGCTTTGGCCTTGGAAAACACCACAATAGTACTGCTTTTGTGTGCTTTCTATAAATAAAAGATCCTTTGAGTTTCTTTTCCCCCCCCAGTGTGTTTTACTTGAGGTTTCAGGTTGTTGACTTTGAAACCAAACTTCTCAGCTGAAGAAGTTTTAAGTTGTGTCAAGATTTGTTGGATGTTTCAAAAGCTCGTATTTGTTGCCTGCAGTGTGAGTCTGCTGTGAAACACCAACTCACATGCAGCACATGTGTCTTCTTTGTAAACTTTGACAAAGTCGAGAGTTATTTACTGAAAGCTCCAAATGAAATAATCTCTTATATTTTCATAAAAATAAAGCTCTCAAAGTTACTGTTTGTTATTGCTGAAGTCATTATTTCCCATGCGGCCTGAACGCGCCACAGACGGAAGGAGGGAGCGAGCAGATGCCCGGATGTGTAAATAAATACAGGATGAGAAAATGAGTCTAATTTTTCTTTCTATGATATTAAAAGAAACATCATTTCTGTGTGTCACGTCTGGTTCCTGCAGCTCGCTGTTGGGATTGAAGGCGAAATGACCTCCAGTCACCTCACGCTTCACATTCTCTTCTCGATCAATTAGTCCATGGACTGAGGACCTTGACATGTTTTATAAAAACAATAAAGGAGTCAGTCTAATATTATCATCATCCTGACACCATGAGAAGAGCCAGAAAGGCCGCGGACGCTGTGGATGAGCAGTGAGGGATTATTTTTGGATGAAAAACAAGCGCACTGCTCTGAGGGTTTGCGCCTGCGCACATTGCTTCCCTTCACAGATCAGTAGATTCCTCCAGGAGCTTCGCCATGTCAGACAGAACTGATATTATCATTATTGTTAGTTGGATGAAAACAACAACAACAACAACAACAACAACAACCCCCCCCCCCACACACACACACACATCTGCTGCACTGTTTATGTGTCAGCACTGCATCATCCTGACTCTGGACAGATCCACATCTGGAATATGATGCCATGAATGATGACATTACATATATATATATATTTATTTATTTATTTATTTATTTTTTGTATGAAAAGCTATGAATCCAACATAAACCCGGTACCTACCCTGAACCAAACGCCTCGTCCTGCCCTGGCAGCTGTGGACTGCTGCTGGACACTACAGCAACACTTCATCTGTTTTCACTGTGAACTGCCTCTTGTTTGCTGCAACAATAACACAGGAGGGCGCACACTGCAGCCTCCCCCCGGGCCGGAATGACATCCATCCCTCCACCGTGTCCCTGCCGCCGGGGCCTGCGGCTCCTTGAAGCCGCACCGACGGACGCACGGTGACCGACTGAGCGCAGCAGCACGACGGGGTTTTTGGCTCCTGAACGCAACTCCAAGATCAAATTGCTCAACGTGTTTGATCAAAGACAGAGAAGTTGTAGCCGCACAGGCCAATTAATGTGAGGAGATTATTACATAATAGTTCTGTCCCCTGGAGAAACACTGAGGCCAGTGCAACAGTATTAAATACAGGAGACCTGATCCTATGATAAATAAAGCAGGATATATAGATACAAAGAACTATAAGTCCCGTGGTGCAACGGGAAACAAACATAAAATGCTAAAGAAGTGTAATAACAACCTCACTACACGTCCACCTCAGAGACACCACGCTGCGTGTCCTCCAGCCGGTCACTGGCGCAGCACTCACCCCACAAACACCTCGCCCCCCCGGCCTCGGAAACCAAAACAACCCGGGGACGGAATCTGCAGGAGGGTGGACATTAAGGTTAAAGAAGAAGAAAGAAGACAGAGAGACCTTCACCGTCCCATGAAGGCAGCAGCAGCCGGCCCAGGTCTCCACAAGCACCAGACTCCTCCGTGGGGCCCCTCGCTGAGGCGGCTCACAGGGGCCGCATGTCGGAGCCTGCAGCGGTGGAAGGAGCCTTCAGCAGCGGCAGGACGGGCCGAGCGGTCCCGTCTGCGGCCTGATTTATACCGACACCGAGCGGCTCCGGAGATCATCCACACACCGGGACCCCGGGGCCCCCACAGCTCTCTGCTCCACCTCCACAGTCTCAGTGCGGGACAGTGCGGGATGGGCCCTGCGGGAAACTTTAACTCTCAAGAAGTGAAGGAAAAGTGGGGTTTTATTTGATCCAGCGGTGCTGCCTTTACGTGCTGTAGGACATGGGGAAGTCGGGATTTGAGCGCACAGGAGAACACACGGAACAGAAATGAGATGAGGATAATAAACAGAAACAATCCTCTGTCAGAAGATGGCAGAAGCGAAATGTTCAGTGTTGCTTCCAGAGCTTACAGTCACACTGTGAAGACCAGGGGATGTGGTTGAAAGCTCTGGATGGGGTCACACAGCTGAGATGGTGCAGGGGGTGAGGCAGCAAACACAAACAGTCACAGGGCACCGTTTGTTTAGTTTGTTTAGGTTTGTTTCTTCAGAAATGTCTTGGTTGAGGCGACTAGGTCGTTTCTGTGCATTTCAGGCTTTAAATCTTTGAACTTTATTTATTTATTGCCTCAGTGGAAATAACTGAAATCATCACAGACGCCATGAAAGCTGCTAAAACTGCGTGTTTTCTAGTTTTGAGTAAATAATCAACACTTTTATTGTCTTTGCTCTCATTATTCATCCTTCACTTGTCACAAAGCCTTAAACCCCCCCCCCCCCCAGACTCACAGCCTGATCTGCACAGAGGTACGTGAACGCAGCAGCAGCCTAGCTACACAGCCGCTTCTACAAATAGCGTCCAATCAGGGAGAAGCAGAACTTTCCTCTGACCAATCCGCTGCGAGGGAGGGAGGGGCTGGAGGACCACAGCCAATCAACGCGAGGCCAGGGACGGGGGGGGGGGGGGGGGGGGGGGGGGCGCTGCTGTGGTCGGGGGGGTTGTTTTTGACTGTGCGCGTCACCGACACAAACGCGTGCCAAAAAGCCCTTGGTGCGCATGCGTGGCCGCATTGCAAACACGTGGTCGAAGCAGAGGAAGTAAACAAACCGAGAAACAGTTGATTGATGATTTTCTGCTGGTGTTTCCTGTAGTTTTTCCTTCTGTGTTCATGTCGGGATCAACATGATGCGTTTCTGAGGGAATTTAAAAAAAACCAACAATTTTCATTGTTTTTAAACCTTTTTTTTCTGTTTCCTCTTAATCCTGATGATGTTGTATTTATTTCTGATTAAATGAGCCAGGCTTACATTCATGTTAGTCGCTGATGGAAGAAGGAATCAAATTCTCAAGTAAAAGTACTGGTACACAAATGTAAAATACTCCATTACAAGTTAAAGTCCTGCATTTCAGATCCTGCTGAAGTACTCTCAGCAAAATGTACTTAAAGTATCAAAAGTATAAATACTTTCTGTAGAAAAATGGCCCCTGTCAAGATTCAGTTTTATTGTCTTACAGGACTGAAATGTATTTGAAGCCCCTTCATGTTACACAACCAGAAAAAGTATAAACAAATATTCAAATATTTTAAGTTGGAACAGAATTAAGTTTAAAGATCGACAATAAAATAGAACAAATTATGTTAAAGCACAAAGAAAAAAAAGGAGAAACAAAACTATAAGAAGGATATACAGTTATGCACATACTGCGTATATGTATATACATACAGAAATACGCAGTATGTGTTATATTACATTTATATGACATTATATTACTGATGCATCACCATGGAAGCAGCGTTTCACTGCTGTAGCTACTTATAACTATTTGACCTAGAGTTTGGTGTTTTAGTTAAGTGGTTTCCAACCTACGGCTCAGGTCCCATCAGAGGGCCACAAGATAAATCTGAGGGGTCATGAGATGATTAATGGGAGAGGAAAGATGAAAAAAACACAATTCTGACACACAGCTTTGTTTCTGACAGCTCACAAGGCAAATGGTTGAAAACCACTGTTTAAACATATTTTTTTAAATACTACATGGGAGGTCTTAATCTGAAAAGTAATCAGTAACTATGTCTAAGTAAAAAGTACAATATTTTACTTTGAAATGTCAGCTAGTAGAAGCCTCACATGACATACAATAGAAATACTGAAGTAGCTTAAAAGTGTTTTTAAGTACAGTACTTGAGTAAATGAACTTTCCATCATTGGTCTTAATGTTCTTTTATTTCTCAGGTTAATAAATGTAGATTTCTTTGAAATAAGACAGGTTAATGGCCACTTTTATGTCCATTATTCTGTTTGCTTCAGCTTTTTAAAACCAATTCAAAGCAAATGGATCTTGACCTTGTTATGTCCTGTAAGCTCCAGCAGTGAATGACAATATTTTATGAATCAGACCCCTGACTGTACAATGACAGGCTGCAGTGTTATTAGCCAACACGACAGCGCCCCCTAAAGGACACTGTGGTACAGAGCGGCTACAACATGACAGAGACCGTTCGGCCCCATGAGCACAAGGACTTTTGTCATGCACCTCAAAATCTGGACTTCAGCTTTAAAAGTTGAAATCTTTTCTGAATCCTATGGTTCATCAGTTTCACAAAACTAACCATATATTATATCAAAACAAGTTAAAATGCATTTTGAATTTAATTTCGTACCTTTAAAGGTAAATAATTCTTCCAAAAACTGACAAAACGATATTGCACCAGTTGATGACAGTGAGAAGTCCAGTGATGGAGGAAGCATTAAGATCCTTTAAAGTAGCAAAACCACAATATGACCAGCAAAATGTCCTTTAAGTATCAGAAGTAGAAGCAGGACGGCCCCTTTCAGAGTGTCAAATCATAAATCTTATGTGGACATTACAATATTTTTGTGCATTCAGTTGATCATGCAGTTAGTATCTTTTAAAACAAGATTAAAAACATGATTTTTTTCGGGCTTCAGGTGCTCTCCTGTTAGCTGCAGGTCAAGTTACATCTTACTAACTGACCTCAAGTAAATCCATACAGAGCTTTGCACATCTCTAATCCGACACACCTGTGCGTATGAACTGTATATGCAAGGCCTTAAATCTAATGATGCATCATATTTTATAAGTAGATCAAATGTTTGTATGTAAAATCAGACAAATGTGGTGCAGTAAAAAGTTAAAGATTTGTCTCTGTAATGTTGTAGAAGTTCAGTTTGACATACAAAACTAAAACAGAAGTATTGAAAAATGAACTTACGCGCAGTCGGTTGGTTGGAGATTCTGAGCCTCTCTTCTGATTGGCTGACTGTTTTCTGAGTGATGGAATAAAAATATAGCAGACTTCAGGTAAACAATCCTGCTTTGTTGTGACATCACAAAGTTCCAGAAGTCCTGACGGCTCAGTTTCTGAATACAGGCTGTGTGCATTTCTCTGTGGACTGAGGCTTTGATACTTTCACAGTGTTAATATAGAACCTAGACCTGCTTTAGAATCAAAAAACACATGGACATCTACCTTTAGACTGGATGGAGCTTTTAAAGAATTTGTCTCTAAGGTTCACTGTTGTGAATTTGCCGGGTGAAATCTTTATTGTGGTTCACAAAGACACTTCACAAAGATGTTAATGAAGGTACAGTGTTTTTAATTAACGTCTATTTAAATGTCTTGGCAGAGTTGCAAAAAAGAAAAAACAAAACAAAAAAAACAAAATGTAAAAAAACCCAGATTTTTCAAAGTGGCAGTCAGTCTTTAATAACAGCAAAGAAATGCTTCGTTCAAGTCAAATCCTTCACACAACAGCAAAATAAAACTGACTGATCAATTCAAACAATTTCTATGGCAGGTCAAACAGAAACCTTTAAAACACAACCAAGGATCTTGTTTTTTTTCTCTTTCAGAAATGTTAACTACACAATTAAAGGTTTATACTGATCAAAACATACAGAGTGAAGTAGTTCCACTGGAGACAACTCAAACAAGATTAGTGTCTGATAGAAACATAACATTCATTTTACAATAAAAATATCTGCACAAAAACATCAAAAAAGAAAAAAAAAAGGCTCAAGGAAAAGGGGTTTTGCAAAAAATATAAATGTTTGCTTTTCATCTTTTCAATACAGTCACAAATCACACAGCTGTGGCAACAGATCTCTTCAAAATTTACATAACTGAAAGATAAGGATACCCACCCACGATCCCTCCCACCCCCCCAGACTTGATTGTGTTCATTTTTAAGAGCGTATACTGCGATTACAACGGATTCCCGACTAAACAAAAGCTGCACATCAAATCTTGGATATCAAGACTATCAAAAAAGGCACAAACAGACAGGTTGCACAAAGAACTCAGCAGAAGCTTTTTTTTTTTTATACAACTAATACCAGGAAGGTTTTCCAGTGCCCTTAATGTTCTCACTGAACCCCCCCCCGCCCCAACCCCCCCCAAAAAAAGACTATCTACAGGCAAGTCAAGTCCCAGCAGGCACCTCGGATTACAAGTCCCATCCCAACTACTGTAGAAGCAAGTGCATTAGTAACCGTGTGACAGACGGGTGAGGAGTACTGGGACAGATGAGTCTTTACCTCATGTCCGTGCAGGTGAAATTTATCTGAGTGCAAAAACTGTCATTTCTGCAATGGAGATTTTAATATATATTTTTTAAATGTCATCAGATGAGTTAAATCTCTGTGGACGGAACCAACAAAACCAGTTTTTGTTTTTTTGGCTGCAGCAAAGAGGGAATGTTGATCCAGAATATCTTTCAACTTTTCCTGGTAAGACTTGATTTTCTTGAAAGTTTCCTGGAAAGAACTTTGCAATTTCACACTAATAATATGAAAAACACGGAGAAGATTTGAGACATGTTTGTGTTAAATGTGCAGCTGTTAATTTTCAGAATTTCCTTGAAACAGCTGCAGCATTTAAACTTGGGCTTACACTGTTTCATAATTTATTCTAGAAAACCTGACTCTTCATATATTTTGAATTGTGTGCTTGCCTGCAGACAAATTACACATTTTGTATGTTCCTCTGACCTGCTGTGCACTGAAAGACTCCAAAGGTTATCCTATCTTAGAAATTAATTGAATTTAACAGTGACTAGTAGATTAATTGATTAGTTGATTGATAGAAAACAACTGTGACGGACAATTTCTGACCAAACTGCAATCATTAAAATAATTAACAGATTATATGATGATAAAAAAAAAAAAATCATTTGTTTCCAAATTTACCTACAATTAGGTAAAAAAAATTACAAATTTATTTCCAGTTAACATCCCAAGAATTGACAGACCTGTAAAACAAAGCATTACTCAAACACTCTTGTCATCTTAGGTCAGGAGGCTATTTACTAATTACAGATTCATCTCAAGTCGTAAAGACTCAACATGAGTAAATCTCGTTTTTCTGACCTCTGGTGGTTAAACCTCTCACCCGGCTGCAGTGACGTAGAAGTGTCCTCTCAGATTATGGCTCGAGTCTATTTCAACATTATTCAGCCAAAAATAATAAAGTAAATCTGTGATTCTTTGGCTCTGCCCACTGTGATTTCATGTGAGAGAAACATTTGTACAACTCAAACCTGCTTCTGACAAGTGTGTAAATGTAGAATAAGAAGCAAAAGCTGAGTTTAGCTTCACTCATCTTCTGATAGAAACGTAAGAAAATGTGTTGAGTAAATGAGTTTACAGCTCGTCCCAATACTTTTGTCACAGACAGTTTACATCAGAAAGAATGAAAAATAAGCCAAAGCAGCTCAACGGTTCTGAAATATTCTCATTTTAGATTTCACTCTCTAATTTCTTACTTTAAGTGCCAGCAGAGTTTCATTCTTGAAGAACCCATTCAGGTAGATTTTGACTTGAATCTACTTTGAGATGCTTTAGTGTCTACGTAATACTCCTCTGTTTCATTCATCAGGTCACTCACACATTTCCAAACGAGCTTTTGTTTTGAAGTTGCAGTATTTTAATCAACCCAAAGCCTTGGTGTACCATGACACTGACATGTTTGAGGCCCACTTGTAAACAAAATGAAGTGACAGCCGTTAGACGCTGCAGTGACATTTGAGTTGGTCGATGAAATCTCACTGGTTCTAGCTTGTCTTTTTCTCCACCCTCCCAAAAAAAAAGTTTCCAAATCCACATATATAATCTTTAAAGTCATAATTCCTTTTACTTGAAATGAAATCTTCAAATTCAACAGTCTTTAATCAGCAGTTACTGACAAGAAGTGAGAATATGGTCTTGATTTCTGCTGCAGTTCTGGATTTTTTTTGATAAATCTTTATATTATACTGCAGTTGTCTGCTGGTACTGACACCGCCGACTGTTATCAGTGTGGAAAATGTGCAATTAAAGCAAAAAAAAAAAAGTTACAAAGGACTGAATGGAGAACATGAGAACATGAGTATCATTTCATCTGTATCGTGCCTTGATCCCGTTTCTCAGGGTCAGGAAACAACATGTTTTGTGGTTCTTGTGGTTGGTATAAATACAGATATATGGTTATTCTCCTATTTGCAACCACAACAAGACGTCTTTGCATGCACATGGAGTTTGGCTAAAAACGAGGAGACTGAAAACTGTAGAAATGAAAGACAATGGAGAGCAAAACAAAACAAAACAAAAAAAATAAATAAAAAAAGAAGAAGAGAACGCTGAAGCAAAAAAAGAAAGAAACCGGACAAAAAGCACCATGTGATTGGGAGGTGTGATATACCACAAACGGTAGAACAGAAAGAGCCTGGGCGCTCTCCCTGCAGATCTGCCCGGCTTGTGTGGCACTTAACATCGTCGTCTTTGTATACAGAGCTTATAACAGTCATGCAAAGGGCACAGTATTATTCTGACAAGGCGAGAGAGAGATCAACAGAGACCGAAGAGAGAGAGAAAAAAAAAAAAGAAGACGACACGAAACAGGACAAAAAGGGAGGCACAACAATATTTCTTCCAGACCAAACAAGTGTGTTCTGTGTGAATTTTTGTCCTGACGCAGATAAACCCCCCCCCCTCCCAATATGAAAAATATCAGACTGTACATACAGACTTGTGTGAAGTAAACTGACTTTTGCTTTAGTTTCTCATGGCTAAGGCAGAAATTGACGGTGAAACTTTCCGACACACCTGTGATTTGGTGCGTTTACACAGAAACTGACATCGTACTGAAGCCAATGAGAAATGAAAACGGGCTTTTTAAAATGTTTTTAATAAAAGAAAAAGGTTATAAATTCATCTGATTCCCCTTCTATCGTCACTCTTGGCATTAAAATATCTTTAGACTTTAGACTCTTTAGGTTATATATATATTTATATGTATATATTTGCATTTGGGCCTTCTGTGTGAGTGTTTTAAGGATTTAAATACAAGCTTGTTGATGAAATATTGATCCTCATCAACACCGAGTGATGGCTTGTGGCCCACAAAGTCTCTGGCTGATTATGTGATTTCATTGCATAAATCAGTTAAATTTCATTCAGGTTTTTTTTTTCCTTTTTTCCAAAGACATAAAGAGAGAAAAAAGATCAGAGATATCCCTTGTAACAGTGCAACAAAGGTTAGAGGTTTCAAAAGACCTTTTGTTTTTATGATGGATGATTCTTTAACCGTTGTTTGTGCAATGTAGGCAGAGTTTTGACCACGACAGTTGCACCGAAAACACACAACAGCTAGTCTATCACATAAAAAGGTCTTGAATATGATTAGCCAGAGCCAAACGCCTTTGAGACACACAAAAAAAAATTGTTTATCTTGGCTTAAAACACAAAACCACCCCCAAAACTGTAAGCTGTGATGTGACCCCTGATCCCCCTCACCCTTCACCTCCGAGGGGGGGGGGGGGGGGGGGGCAGAGAGAGAGAGAGAGAGAGAGAGAGAGAGAAAAAAAGAGACAGAATGGTTGATTGATTGATTCCTGACGCCATTCCTGAGCAAAGTGGACTTGACAAGTGAGACCCAAGGAATCCAGGTGATGAGGACAACAGGAGAGGAAAATAAAAAAAGCAAAAACAAACAAAAACAAACAAACAAAAAAAAAAAAAAAATCACAGCAACAGTGTGGAGGCGGGGAGGAGCAGTGGCAACGCAGAAGCCAGTCCACAGAGTGATCTGCAGGGAGAGGAAACAGTGATGAGATATTTAGTGTCATGATGATCGACGTAGTTTCAGTTACAACTGATCACAACCCTGATCAATATCACTGAGCAATTACACATCCTGCCCACTTCATACACTGTTGTTATTAATCAAGAAGAGCAAAGATGATTAATTTGAAAAATATTAAACTGCGATAAAAAAGTCCATGTTTGAGTCTCCATGCTTTTATTTTTTATATTTTGCACATCCATCTTTATTTTTGAGGACTGATTCGATCGTCCTGAACATGGATGAATCCAGTCTTGTATAAATCTGTGGAGAGATTTTCTGCCATTCTTCAGATGAATCTTTTTCAGATGCTTCACCTCAAAATACGTCAAAAGGTGATTTATTGGATTCATGTCAGGAGATGTACGAGACCAGGTCAGAGTTTTCACTTTTTTCTCCTTTAAAAACATCTTGTGAGATTTTTGCTCATTGCCAAGTTGGAAAATTTCTCTCCTGCCAAGATTCTTGAGACTGAGAGTTGTCTTTTCATTCTGTATTTGTGTGTAAAAACTTTCATTGATATCTTCATCAATAAATGTTGTCTCTCCTTCACCTGTGACCGCTGCAACACAGGTGCACTCATTTGAGGTTGTAGCTTGAGTCCTGTATTTTCAATCAAGTCTATCTAACCTGTTTGTTTTTTTTTAAATTATAGATCTGTTCAAATACCCGACACTTCAACTTAAAAATTATACAAAAACAATAATTCTGACTCATTTAAAGGACCACTGTGTATGATGTAGGAGGCATGAATGGAATATCTATTATTATGTTTTCATTAGAGTATAATGAATGGTTGTGTTTTTGGTGGGTTAATATGAATTTACATATCTACAGAGGCAGCAGTTCCTCTTCCACGGAGGCAGACATGTTTCTACAGAAGCCCAGAGCGGACAAACCAAACGCTAGCTCTGTAGACCTTACATTACCTTAAGGCCACCGTAGCCTCTCCTACACACTTAGAAAGGGAGGGGTGAGGGGGAGAGGTATTCAGTTGGTTGCAATCTGCAACCTCCCCACTAGATGCCACTAAATCCTTCACACTGGTTTTAGAGATTTGCACTGGGCTGTACTCGGCTTTGTTGTAGACTAAATATGGATTGTTTTGTTGGTGTCCATCAGTTCATGAAAGATTTTACATTTATCCTCATGTGTCCATCAAACCTAAAACAGTGATTTGTTCTCATTTCTGAGCGGAAACTGAATATTTTAATTCACTCTTTCATCTTTTCTGCTGCCTGTCCAATATTCAAACTGATAAATATACAATTAAATATGCAGTGTAATGCATATACAGTGCAGACACATCAGTCACTTAACATTTTTTTTAATTTAAAAACAGTAATTACACCAGTTAAGTCTTTAAATTCTAGTTACATATTTCTCTATAAAAAAATTCAAATTCTTAATAATTAAACATTTTATCTTATAATTTCCCGATCTAATAAACTTCCCATTCAATCTGGCTCCTCTTATCATATCAATACCTGGATTATTTTAATTAAAATATTTCTACAGCTGCAAATTCTTAATGATTTATGAAGTTAAAGCAAGTTACAGATACTGAAGTGAGGAATTATGATGGATTTTAAAGCTGCAGAAACAAACTGCAGAGAGCAACCATGTACTTTGGGCTGCTCTAATTCAGTCCTCTTCAGTGGACCCATGTTATGCATCAAAACGCAGCAGAAAGCAAACACATTAATTAAAGCAGATGATAGGCTGTAAAACCTACAGCTGATGGTTAGCATCACATCTGAGGAGTGTGATATATTCAACAAAATATTTACTTTACTCACCAATATTGATGGTTAAAGACCTGCAGTTTATGAACACTTTTTTTTTTATTTTTTATTTAAGGCACCAGAATAGTGATATTTTGTGTTTACATTCATCATCTTTAAAAAAAAAAAAAAAAAAAAAAAAAAAACCTCAGCTGTCTCAGAAGCTGCATTAAGAATCTTTACTTAAATTCAGATGATTTTATTTTTTATAGGATTCATATGCGACTGTAAGCTAACAGAGCAGCTTATTTTAGTTATTGTAAGGCAGGAAAAATACTCATCCATTAAAGAATTAACCATCAAATTTGTTGACGGTTGTACTGATATGATACCTGAATTAAATGCTCCAAGTTCTAGTATAAAATAGGTAAAATGTATATTTCACAAGAAACTCTTTGATTAAACAATAAATAAATAAGGTTAAAAATATGACCAGACATTGATTCTGTACTTGATAACAGTACTGAGGTTTGATCCGTCTCCCTAAACACAACTAATGAATCCATTCTGAAATAAAATGTGACGGTTATAGAGAATCCTCCAAATCAAGGCTGTGCATGTGTTTAACATTAAAGTGCCATAAAACTACATCTTTGTGGGTTTTCACATAAATTTTTCATCCTACAAATTTCCTTGAAAATGTTTTTGTATATGTTCTCAAAGTTGTGTCCTCTTAAAAAATATCTGGACACAGGCACAAATGTTCCAGGTTTTGCTTTGGATATAAACAGACATCGATAAAGCAGAGTTACACTTGGTGGTGTTTCTTTAAACTGCCAGTTCAGATGGACAGTTTTTAAAGTGGTCTCATGCTTGTGAAGTACTTCTCCTTCATACTCCACACAAGCTAGATTTAAATCTGTATCTGCGAGGTTCACTTCAGCTCTCAAGTGTTAACTTGTTAAATTTAATATTAGATTTTAAAGCTGTAATAACACCACTGACTCGGAACATTCTTTTGTGAAGTAGTTTTCATGATGGACACTCAACTCCTCTGTGTTTTTAAAGCAGCAGAGGCGGAAACGTCTGACTGCGACGAGGATCTCCCTGATCTTTCTGACCCTGAGAGGTTGGTTGTTTTAAAACGTCAGTGCTGGTAACGGTGACGTTGTTGTGTAACTGTAGTTCTGAACACTGTCTCTCTCTGGGTTTATGTTTGTTTTCAGGTTCTAGACTGTGGACTGCAGTGATGTGGACTTACCTGTGTGAGATGTTAGGACCTAAATCCAGGCTGGAAACGTGCAGTTTCTTCAAAGATGAGCTCCTTCAGTTTCTCTTTGGGTAGGTCGTCCAGCTCCATGTCGAACTTAAACGGAGCCTCAGCAACAGGCTGCACAGGGCGGCAGAGAGGACACGTTGATGTAAACAAACAGTACAGACTTAAGACTTTTCATCATCATCATGCTCAGCAGTTTAAACCTCGAGCACCACTAAAACAAAGTGTTGGCCATTACTGAAGTGTTTAGAGATTCTTCTGAAAGCATAAACATTAGAACAACAGAACATGTCCGAATAAACACAGGATGAAGTCATCAATAGGAAATGATTATGTATCCTTACTCAGAACAGGCCCATTTAGCACTAGCTGACATCTAACAGACCAACATGACCGTCTCACCTCATCTGTGGGGTCGTAATATTGCTCCAGATAAGGGTGCGCCAGGGCCTCCTCCACCTCGATCCTCTTGTGAGGGTTAAAGGTCAACATCTTGTCCAACAGGTCCAGAGCTGCAGCACAAACAGCACAACATGAAGACTGTGACTACTGACCAAGCACTGGAGCTGAATTCTAATAATCGAGCAAGATACTAAAATATTTGGGATTGTTCAGATGTACCTCCTTCTCTCTCACTGGAATTCAATGCATTTGACTCAGTGATTTTGTAACAGAAGCACTAGTTAGGAAGCTTGAAGATGAAACAATACATTTTCATTATATTCATCCATTTACTTCATTTTTTGTAAAGCCTCCTTCCCTGACTACAGACTGTGTTTTTTCACTGTTGGCTCGTGTAACATGTAGACAGACTGCTCTCCTCCCCCAGGTCCCATCCTAACCAGCAGGAGCTGCTAATGCACTGAAAACAATAAAATCCCTCACACGAAAACGCTGGAGTGCTGCTGTGGTGAATGAGTGTTCTGCTCCTGCTGCACCTGTGCCTCCCATGAAGTGATATTGTGCACGAATTCGTCAGGAAATTGTTCAGCAGAGATGACCCTGCTGTGTCTGCAGAGCTCACAAAGTTTGAGGCTTTGTTAGTTTTTTTTTTTTTTTTTTTTTTTAAATTCTACATAGAATGAAATTTTATTTGTGTTTCACAATCATACCAGACAGAATATGAAAGTATGATGGGGACAATATGGTCAGAGAATTATATCACATATTTATATCCCGTTAAGAGCTGATGCTGACTGAAACCTGAAGCTTTCTGTGTGCAACAAACCACAGCTGCAAAAAATCTAATTTAGCTTATAGCTGTGTAACATCTCTTGGCAGATCACCAACACATGCAAAAACACACAAAGACTTCTCGAGGCCTGCAAATACTCAGCCTCAGCCTCAGGAACAGTCATGATGTTCTACAACTGAGCAGGAATTGTTGTTGTCCAGGCTTCTGACCTTTTGGATCAGCGTTGGGGAAGAGGCGGTTCCACGGCACTTTGCAGCGCAAAGGCAGCGACAAAAGATAGTTCCTGGCCTTAATGTTGATGATGCAGTTGAGATCCTCCTGAGAGGGAGAACCCAGGATCCCTGAGGGACAAGGAGGAGATAATAAAGAAGATTTACTTTCTGAGTACACAACTCTAAATGAAACACACTAATTATATCAAAAGGTTTTCTGTAATGTGAGAAAGTTTTGTTCAGTAAAAATTACGACAGAAAGAAATGACAGATGGGAGAAGCACCATGTGGTCTAGCACAACTTGATAAATGCATATTAACAGCTACAGTATCTATGGACTGGAACCAGGAAGCTGCTGCTACTGACTGAGAGAGAGTGATAGTTTAGCTCAAACCTAAAGTTGTCAAATCTTTTATGAAAACATCACTGACATTATATCTGTCTTAACTTATAGTAAAATATGAAGTTATGAAAAAAGGTTTGATAATTAAATAAAATGTTGAGTGTTTAAGTTGTGTGTTTGAAAATGATGTTTCGATAATTGATTCTTTGTTTAAATCATTTATTTTTCAAACCAAAAAGCCAAACGAGTGATAATGATATTTTCAAACAGGAGGATTTAATGTTTTTCACAGTCCTACATTATAGTAAATATTAATTGATTAATTGAGAAAGTAATAAGTACATTAATTGAATATAAACATAATCATTAGTTGCAGCCATGAAGAATTTCAAACTGACAAAGAAAATTTTAATTAAATGGAGAAAAAAAAAAAAATCTAATATTTTCTGTAATAAATTCAAAAAGCAAAATTGATTGAAGCTTAAATTATTTAAACAACACCAACAGCACCAGTAAGAGAATCATTACCCAAAATGTGGTTAAGCTGATCCAAGTAGTGCTTCCCAGGAAAGATGGGCCTGTTGGACAACATCTCAGCCAGGATGCAACCTACTGACCAGATGTCTATGGACTTGGTGTAGCCCTGAGAGGGGGGGGGGCACAAAGACACCGTCAGGACTACAGTGCATATACAGTCTTTTTCATATGAGTTGAATGATATTGACAAAGCATGAATGGAAACATTGTTAAAGTAACAATAACAACAGCAGTGACAATAAAAGCCTTTACTGTGGCTGTGTTAGATTCTCTGCGGGGTTCAAAGCAAAAGTTCAGATTTAAATTACTATTGACAAATGTAGGAGCCGCTAATGTAACCTCAAGTTAAATTCAGGTCAGAATAAACAAACAAACACACAGTGCACCTGCATTGTCAATATGTTTCCCCAACATTAAAATAAAATTCAGGACTGAAGTGTGAACTGAAAACAGAGATCAGATCTGTCCTTGTGAGGAAAAACTCAAGTGGAAAAACAAACTCATACTTTCATTTGTTGACATGTAAACACGTCACGGCAGCTGAGGGCTCTCACCTTGGAGTTGAGCATGATCTCAGGTGCTCGGTACCAACGAGTGGCTACGTACTCTGTGAGGAAACCGGTGTGATCGTGGTCGGGATCAGCCACACGAGCCAAGCCAAAGTCACAGATCTGCAGAGAGTGAGAGAGACGACACGGTGAACGGCTGCAACGCGAGAGGACACATGATCGAGAGCTGTGCCTCGCATGTGTTTGTCGGGGGAATATTTTATGATAATACTGATCTTTAAACTATCAGTTTTCATGCTTTCCTCCTCCAATATGATGGTCAGTCACACATGTAATGAAATGTGTGTTTGAGCATTTAGTAAGTTAACAAATCTTTTTTTACATCATAGATACAAAAGTGTGTTACAGTGTTTCTCTGGAGGAATTTAGACCATTGTTGGACACTGAAATTAAAACTAAACCAGGCCTTTCTGCACTGAGGAAGACTAACTTTAGGTGGATGAGAGTGAATATTTTTTGGCATTAAAATAATCAACCAATATTAAATAAGAAACAAAACATGAAATTATCAGTGACAGTGAAAATAAGCCTTCAAAATCAGCCCAATCTGTGTGAGCCACTACCTTGAGATCGCAGGTGGTGTTGAGCAGAAGGTTGGAAGGCTTCAGGTCGCGGTGCAGGACGTTGGCAGAGTGGATGTACTTGAGCCCTCGTAGGATCTGGTAGAGGAAGTAGCAGATGTGGTCGTTGCTCAGGTGCTGAGTCTTCAGGAGCTTGTACAGGTCTGTCTCCATGAGATCCTGGACAATATATCTGCACAGTTCCAGGTTAAAGAGCTCTGACACCCCTCGTGTTTTTATGCTCAAAATATAAAATACAAAACTTCATCCTGTCCAGATGAGTCATTTTCCTTCCCATCTGGAAGTCGTGCTTATGTCCTTCAAAACAAGGTCTCTGAGTTTCCAACAGGTCAGAGCAACTGATCGAAAAGTGACTAAACCCAACATTATGACTCTTAATGACCTAATTTTAGTCCTATCAGTATGCCTGATAAATTCATTACTTCAAATAAAGTCATATTCCATTATTTCCTTTTTATTTTTACTACAAAGACTTAATATAAGCTCCACTGAGGATGATGAATCTGCAGATGTGTATTTAATAAGATATTATTTACTAAATCATTACTAGTACTGGAAAATAAAGCAGACTGAAAACATCAACATGGACTCTCAGAAGTTCTGAGTCCCTTTCTTACATTTTTTTTTTTTTTAGCATTTTACAGACTAATAAAATATATATGTAAAATAAATAGCAGATTGATCAAGAATTAAACTAATTGTTACTATCTGCCAGATTGATTTTTAGTGATTTTGCCCAGCCCCTGAATCCAAACTATATTTAGGTTTACAGGCACAATCAAATTAAATTATGTTACCATTACAAAGACAATGAAAGAACCTTGCATCATGTAGCTCAGACGTTTGGATTTTGTTGTTACAGCAGGTTGTTTATGTTCTTGGAGCAAAAACACAATCAAGTTGTACCTGCAACTTCCCGAGGTTTAGGTTATTAAGGGAGAACACAAAAGCTCATTTCTGTGTAGGAAGAGTTTTTATCTGGAAAAGTTAAAACAACAAATTCTGGAGTGTAAGACAAACCTCACTGATAACAAAGAATTTTTTTCTAAACATTGTATTAGAAACTTGAGGAAAACCGTCAAATATCTTAACAAACTGCCGACTTTAAATGCCAGAAAAATGTTGTTAACGCCATCAAGCCCCAACTTGAAGGCTAAAAATTCAGCTTCAGACACATGACATTTTATAACCAGTCGATCAGACTGTGTCCCAGCTTAGAGAAGTGAAAGGATACACGTCCTTCATCTGGTCGATGGTTGGTGTGCGGATAATGTCGTTGATTCCGATGATGTTCTCATGTTTGAAGCGCAGAAGGATTTTGATCTCTCTCAGGGTGCGCTGACAGTACGTCTGGTGCTCAAATGGGCTGATCTTCTTAATGGCCACACGAATCTTGTTGTCCCGGTCATAGGCAGAGCTGAATTAAAAAAATAATACAAAAACTTATTAGATACCACTGTTGAAGAAATAAGAGATGTAAATTATTGATTAAAATCTTCATGCAGTATTGAGAAAGAACGGTATACCTGACCACCGCAGCAGCTTACCTCCCATGTTTTGGAGGTAAAATTACTGTTTTTGTCAATGGAGTCTGGTATTGGTATAACGCCTGTTTCCGGTTCAACAAAAAGGATCTTACTCTTTATCAAAAACGTGTCTGTGTCTATAGGAATCTTATTCATGATGTTGTTAGACACTTATATCAACAATCTGAGCTTGTCAGTGGCAAAACAAACACTACAGTGGATTTATTTTGAGGAAGACAGCTGCCCCACTGTTTACTGCAGCAGCAGGTGTACTGTCCCCGATCAATACTGCATGGATTGTCCCTCAATCACTAACCTATCTTACGAACCTAAACATATTTTTTCAGTTTTATTTTCCTGTTTTGCACATGCAGTTTGACGGGGGTCATGATTAATCTGATTAATCTGATTAATCACTTGATCAATCAATAAAAGGACTCCTAGATGATCAGCCAGATTTCTGGCATCCCTTTCAGAGTGAGCAATTCCACAGTCTACTTTTAAACCTTGTGGACGGTCAGCTCATGTGAACACTGTGAGCATACAAGTTGCAGGTTCTGCTCGTGTAAAACATGATTAAAGCGTGTGGTGAGAGTTGACACATCATACAAGATGAATAAAAATCTGTCGCCACGTGTCTCCAGTTTCAAATTAAAAGCCCTCTGCAGAGTTGTGTAATTGCAACTTCATGACAAAATGTATACAAGTGAAACAGTGAAATTGAAATTACTGTTTGAAATAATTTCAAATGGTCCACTGACATAAAAGAACAGAAAAATTAGACCATAATTTGCTGTGCAGACCAAGTTTTACCAGAGAGCAATTGTCAGGCATTAACCTTGGTGACAAATGCTGTTTCCTTCCTATGGTTTGCCAGTGAAAAGCTCCGAGTGTGATGTAGTAACAGCAGGAAATGTTTGCATTAGCATTAGCTTTATCTTAACATGGGGAAAAACAACCTCTGATACAGGCTGGAGAAGACGACAGTGAGGCCGCTGCAGTATCGGTCAGATACGGGCCCACTGCACTGGAGCAAAACTCCAAACAACAGAAAACTTTATTCTACACAAGAGCTCCTTGCACTGACACTTGACTTTTAAACATTTCTCTAATAGCCTGCATAACCACAGCCATCAGTTCAGCTCGATGACAAGCAGCTCAGTTGAGTTAAAAGAGCATCACTGTTTGGTCCAGGCAGCTCCCATTAATACTGCAGGTCAGAGTGATTGTGTCCTGCTGATATGATCACGCCACGCCACAGCTCATCACACCACAGCACAGCCAAAGAATGCTACATCAAACCAGAGGGAGGAGGCTTCAGAGGTTGTGTAGCATGATCAAGATAAGCTCATTCAGGATTTTCACATTTAGGGCTTCACTACCACACTGCAAAAATGAAAAAACAGAAATAAGAACAAACCTCTACTTGTAGTATTTCTTTACTATAGGTAATGTTAACAGTGCTAACAAGATGCTTTACATTGCAATATTTTGAAATGCATTTCAAAACATTTAGCATGACAAAAAACTGAGTAATGAGTAACAGGCCTTAGTCACTAAATCCTACTGAGGAATCCACCAGTTTTCAAAAATAATACAGATGTGAGTATTTACTATCAGTTCAATTAATTTGTTTGTGAGCTGCTGTTTTGAAGCCTGGAGTTTGTAATTTGGCTGTCGCCATCTTGGTTTTTTGAAACCAGAAGAAACCATATTTGGACGAGAAGGTGGAGCTGAGGAGGAGTGAGGGGTGGTCTATTTTCCTCTAAATGGACCAAAATTTAAAAAATAAACATCAAGTTGTATTGAAGAAGACTTGAACCGAAAGATTGAGACCATAAACTCATTAGGAAAATGTTTACTGAGGGAATAAATCAAGTGAGAAGTAGAGACATTTTCCCATAGACTTCAATACAATCAGACTTCTTTTTACAACCAATGGAGTCGGCCCCTGATGGTCATTAGATAGAATGCTTTAAAGCTCTTCATTATTAGATTCACTTTCAGACCTGGAGTTTAAGTCCATTTTTATATATAGTCTATGGTTAAATATATTTTTACAGCTGGGATTTAAAAAATAAAAGAGTAATATTGGCTGATATAAAATGTGACATAAACATTTCTGATAAGCACCCATTAAATTTCGTTATCAAAGAATTGAAGTCCAGGATTTTAATGAGCAGAACTGAGGAGCTGACAACTGTCCGTAACCTCACTGCATGAATTTGGCACTTTTGAATGTACACAATCACACAGCCTCGCAGACAAACCTGTCATTGTGTGTTAAGTAATTCCTTCACAAATATTCCTTTCAACATTCCCTGTAATGTAACAATTCATATGATGGAAGGAGTATGAACATAAGCACGCAGCTCAGCTCCAATACTGGCATCTGAAATCCAATAAAGAAAATCATAACATAAACAGGAAAAGATGAAGCATGTTTGCATGCATGGGATTCCTTTATTCTCACAATAAAGCCAGACCCAGGGAATGGCAATAAATTAATGCACAAAGCTTAGGTGGTATGTGCCTTTCACAGCACGCATGATTCACAACAGAGGTGATTTACTGTCAATGCCCTGCTTTCAAAATGGAGACTGGTGTCAAAGATACAGCTCAAAGGAGTAAAATCAAGTGTTTGATACAAAAAGATAAAAATGGATGGTTTACAAACAACATGCAGACTGGATAAACACATTTGCTTTCACTGCTCACTAATCGCCTCATGAGGAGACATGTTGGACATCAGATAAAAGAAGATCAAGAGAAAGTGCACCAGACTAAAATCCTACGTACGATCAGATGTAAACAGTTAAGAAATACCAGCATGCACTTTGGCATTAACACATAAAGAGGAGAAAAATGTGCTGTACATCGGGCTTGGTTTTTGCCTGCCATTTACTAATTGGTATCATCAAGTGGTCAAATGTTCCTACAGTCCTTTGAAAGCTTCGGATTTCTGTTTCCTCTGCAGATTTTTAACTGTTTTACATTGTGCTGCCACGTTGAAACTGTTTTCTGGCAGCTGTCAGGTTCAGGTTATGACACATTATGATGATAATCCTGATCCCAAGCAAAATGTGATAAAAAAAAATAACAAAAAGAAGTTATTGTTTTACAAATGCGAAAAAAAAAAAAAAAAAAAAAAAAGTCAGACTGGTTGTCTGACCCCAGAAGACTAACTGTTCACTTTCACTCTAAAACCTTGGTGCTGCCTGTAATGAGACACCTCCTCCACAATAAAGACATCATTCCAGGTACAGACATGTCTACAGATTGTTGAAGTTCAGGCTCTTTTCACAGGCTGCTTCAACTTTCTCATGCTCAGTCAGCCTGAGATATTTTGAATTCCCACAATAGGGTATAAACCTGGATCTTGCACAACTTCCACCCCACTACTTCAACCCCTACTGTTCAATCGGATAAATAAAATGGGAATAAAAAGATATCTGGGTGTTGCCTTCAAGTGCAGTTAATAATGTATTCATACAATTCTCGGTTGTTTTAAGGGTTACAGGAAATTATTTGGTTCTTGATCATTAACGCACATTGAGGTTTTAATGAAATGTAATGTCATGAGAAAGGACAATTTATAGTCTGGTTTTGGATACGCAAACTGGGCAGACATCTTCAAGTCCACAGGAAATGACACATCAAAACCACCGCCAACAAGTGCTAATTACTGCTGCTAGACTCCCAAGATTTTCTGGATGTCTACCTCAAACTGTTGCAACTTGCTGCCATTTGGTGCCATCACAAGCCCCAAAATTGCCCAATACAGCTGCACTGCAGGATGACAAATTGAGAAAGCTTGCATTATTAATGGTTTCCTTAAGTTCTCCAGATTCACCGCTTGCATCCAGCCAAGCATGGTTTTATTTCTGCACATTACAAACAACAGAAATGACTGAACAACACCCACACACTATGACAAAATAAGAAATTGAGTTGCTATAGTGATGGGGGGTGTAGAGACTAAAATGTAAACACAAGTGTGCCAGCCTTCTGCGAGGGAAATATGAGTGACCTTCCTTTCCACTTGTGCGAGAGGAGAGGGAGTGAGTGAGTGAGTGAGTGTGTGAGTGTGTGAGTGTGTGTGTGTGTGAGTGTGTGTGTGTGTGTGTGTGTGTGTGTGTGTGTGTGTGTGTGTGTGTGTGTGAGAGAGTGTGTGGGAGGAAACTGCTCTCCATGTAACTGTTCTACACCAGTAGATACCCTCGTGTACAGAGAAGCAGGGAGCTACGAGACTTATTTAGAGCTAAAGTCTGATCTAGGACAGAGCCAGTTTGGCACAGACGTACTGTACCTTCACAGTCAATGGTACAGCCTGCACCAGTTTTTAACACAGTACAATATTTTCTTACGCATGATGTCAACTCACAAGCAAAATGTCTTTACAATAACAAATGCCTTAATTATTATTAAAAGATCGATCTTGGGACTTTATTTATCGACATCGGATTATTCAAATGAAGACTGATCTGAATTGGGGGAAATGAAGTGTTATTACAGACCAAATGGTTAACTGAGAAATAATCGTAACAAATAAATGAATGAATAAATAATCATTCATAATAAACAGTTGTTTTAAAAAGTTACAAATGTTCTCTGCTTCCAGCTCCACTAATGTGCTGCTTTCTCTGTTTTATATAACTGTTGATAAAAAATATCTTTAGGTCTCATGAAAAAGACTTTTGCAGACACAAAACCCACTGTGTGAGTGTTTGTGTTTTTTTAAATACTTTTTTTCTGACATTTTACAGATGAAACTATTAAACCTATGATTAAAATGAACTGACAGGTTAATAGATAGCTGGAGCTCTACTCATAACACAATTTCTTACAGAAATGTATAGATGTTGTACAACTGCCTGCTGCACAGGAGTTAAGAAAAGAGACGTCAGTGGCTATGATTAATACAGAGAGAAGTGAAGACAGTCTTAGCTCATACTACATTTCACCATGTTTACTGAGGCAAGCCCTTCAGTTCCTTGTCAGTTTGTCCAGGCATGTAACACAAGTGCCTTTTTTGAGGAAGTACAAAGTACACCGAGCTGAGTGTGTAGTAGAGTACTTGTCTCGGTGTACTGTGGGAGTCCCTGACCTGCTCAGCCTTATCACTGAAGGGTGGACTTTAGTTTCTGAGACTGCCGCTCTCAGTCACTTGGGACTTTTAAAAATTAATGCTCTAACTTTGCCGACAGTTTTGGTTGTTACCAATGCACATTTTTCCCGCGGGGGCAGACCACACCTGACTGAACACTCACAACCAGCTGAAGGTGGCACCTGCCTAACTCAGCTGACTGTAACTCCCTAGTGAAAGAAAGAAGGCAAAGTGTTACTTATGTTTTGTTGCTTTATTTAAGAGGTTGCATGCAACACGTTGACGCTTGGATGAAGGTAGCACTGAAACTATTTTGGGGCCTTTTTTAAGCAGAAATGCCCAAAATTCACTGCTTCCAAATTCTCAAGTGTGAATACTTTGTTTTTCTTCGATGAGCAAATTTAAATACCTTTAAGTTTTGGATTTTTGGCTGCACAAAACAAGCAATCTGTAAATGGGAATTTATGAATTGTGGCATGTAAATAACTGGTTGCAGCCATAATCTAAGACATGCATCCAAATTACCAGGGAAGCTTGAGATTAGATGATAACTCAAAAGCAACACTTGTACTAGAATAGTCCTGTAGTCCTGTCTCTTGACCTCTGGGAAACTTCAGATAAATGCAAAAATCAAAAGAGCTGTGCTGTGGTCTCTTCTGTGCAACACTGCATTTAGAAGAGAATATGCTGAAATTACATTCCTGTTTCCTCTGCTTCTGTACGGTCTTCTGAGCATGCTCAGTGCCCAGGAAGGAGCACGGAGGGGGGTGAAGAAAGAGAAGGAGGGGGGCTCTGTTTCCAAGGAGATGGAAATACAAGGCTTTACACTGCAGCCACTGTGTTATGCAATAGGCCTGTTACCATGACAGTGTTCAAAGGGTTGGGTTGAAGGCAGAAGGGGAAAAGCTCACCGTGCTTAAGGGCAACACATACAGAGAAAGTGCAGATATAACGTCCGTGCACAAACTAGTCGGACATGTGTCCAGTGCTTTGTGTGTCAGGGTAGAAGAACAGGCTCCAAACCAGTCTGCAGTGAGGCCGTCCATCTGCTGCATTCAGCAGTGATGCTGCAGGATTAGAGGGTCTTTGCATTATGCTGTTTTAGGACTCCTGCAGGGTTCACAAAGTTACATTCAGGATTTTTAAAGAGATTTTTAACACCACATAGGTGCAGTTTAACACCTGTTTCATGTTTATATCAGCCACAGTATGAACGGTATCAATGACAACCAGTGGGGATGATGAGGCCTATACATTATTTACCAAGTGCATTCATTTATTGACATTTCTATCATTTTTGTCAGCACCTCCCAACAGTATATGACAATAAATCAATAATTCATAATAACAATATGATCTTCGCCTGGATAAGCAGAAAAATCATAAAGAATTTTGAATCATAATTAAAAATATTTAATTAGAGCTAAAAATAACAAAAAAACTCATCAAACATTCAATGGGTCGATAGCAGAAATTAACCTGCAAAAAGGGCCGTCACTTTTTATTCTATCTGTTCAAATATGGGGAAAAATGTTTATATTTGAACTCTAATGACGTGTTCAAATTCAAAATTTACAGCCTACAAGCACAACAGATTGTTTGAAGTAGTTTAGCTTGTGTTTAAGAAGAGGATGCTCTAAAACTTTCAAATCAGCTTGACCTATGGCATTTCCTATTGACCTGTCAAGCTCGTAATGATACGTTGTTTGCCACAACAATGGAGAACACAGGTGAGCAAAGCCGCCCTGAGCGAACAATCACAACTTTGTACAAAGCAGCTGTCCTTCACTGCGACAACATATCTGCAGGCTCACCTGCTGCCACAGACAAGCTGTACAACATCGTCTGACTGACAGCTACTCAGCTTCAGCGTGCTCCTTATCAGAAGCACGTAAAAAGAGATTCAAACTCATGCGAGCCAATAGTGTGTCACTGGAACTTTGTTCAAACTCTTCATTGGAAGTTTTGGTACTCTCTCGTTAAAACTGAATATTAACGTTTTGGACCATTGCTCAGACACACCGAGACATTACCTTGGGCTCTGAGACACTGATGGGCTGTTTTTACTATTTTTGGATATGGACCAAGTGATTAACTGATGATCCATCATTTAAAATCTTCGCTGCATCATACAGCTTTACCCTTATCTATATCATCTCTTCTCCACATTTCCCTACCAGTAATCTACACGATATGATTTCATTGTTACCGCGACACATCAATATAATCCAATCCACTGATTTTACTTTGTAAACTGACTTATTGTTTCTAATATTGATTCTACATTTGATTTGTGTGGACATGCACTCTGTTGTTTTTCATTGTGGAGTTAATATCTCATCATATTTCTGCTCAAAGATCAGTTAGTTTAATCTTTTTCTCAGAACTGACATGCATCTCTGTTACTAAGAGGTTTCCGTTGTAAAGCTTCAGGCTTCACTGACTATCAACTACACATGTTCACACGACATGGTTTTTTGTTTTTGTTTTTTTTTTTTATAATGGAGGTGTTCAGCAAACTAAAACACAATTTGTGGACAGATACAAAATATTAATAAATTCTGCTTTGCATATTTGGTCACTTAA
Organism: Trachinotus anak; assembly: GCF_046630095.1. Taxonomy (NCBI): domain Eukaryota; kingdom Metazoa; phylum Chordata; class Actinopteri; order Carangiformes; family Carangidae; genus Trachinotus; species Trachinotus anak. Next base: position 27,175,236 of record NW_027273859.1, on the reverse strand, counting down.
GGATTTACCCAAAGGAAATATTTCAGATTTGGCTGCATCTTTTTATCATCAAAATACACTTCCTGTTATTGTGTATACTAACCACAATAACCTGTTTTAGCTGTTTGTGTTTACAAGAACTTTTCAGTCAAGCAGTGCATGGCTGTATCATAAGATACGTGATAAACCAGCTCCGTGATGGACTGGAAACCCCACGTCTGGCTCCAGCCCTCCACGGCAAAATACAATACACACTTTTTACACTATATAAATGTTGCCTTGATGCAGGAAAACAGTGTGTAGAGATCCTGGTAAAACACCTCGACTCTTTACTGGGCCTGTTTTGTGTTTTCCCGTTTTCTGCATTAACAAGAAAAATGCATCACTATACAAATCCATTAGTTTCACTTTACAGGGCTTCTGTAGTTTTGATCAAGTTCAATTTGAGAATTTCATGATCATTTTAAGACCATTAGAATTAATTTTAAAGCCTAATACACAAACACACTGTAGGTATGTATAATGGAAAACCAGCAGGTTTGATACAGAATTTAACGGCACATTTTTCCCAGCAGTATATAACAGTCATTTCCATTGTGACCTGGCCTCAGCTCAGATTTAGTTTAAAATCAACACTTGCCCATTCGTGAGATGTGGAGCTTCGCAGCCACTGCAGCAGCGGTATTGACAGTGTTTGCTGCAGGTCTGACAGCGCCCAATGAAAGTCCCCCAACACAACCCACTGTGTTACATCTCCTAACAGCACATAATCGCATGACCAAATATTCTGTAACTAATATTACTGTGTACAGCAGGCAGGAGACCTATAGCTATATTTAAGACTTTTTAATATCTTCTAGGGCCTTTTTGTTCTTTGTTGTTTTTTTTGTTTGTTTTGTTTTTTTTGTTAGTTTTTTTTAAACAGGAAACTTGCTTTAATGTTGTTTAAGGTTTTCTGAGACCTTTCCACAACCTGTGAGGAAACTTTGAGGAAGTGATTTTGGGGAAGCAACTTTTCCGACTTTGCACTTTGGACGCAATGTGCATTGATCTTTGATGTTAGTCTTTATAGATCCTCACTTTGACATGTAGTATCCTCACTGTTGTATGTAGTATTTTGTCACAGGACAGCTTTACATTAGATTCACCTGAAGTGCAGAGGTGGACTACTACACCTGAAATAAACAGCAGCCAACATCATGTATGCACTTTAATGAAATAAAAAAATTTACCTGAGCGTAATTTATTTAGGCTGCCACCTGCTACGAAACTGATCCTGACTTCAGATATGTCAAGATCTTTATGGCTTACCAGCTAATGATTTCCTGTAAAGAACCCTGTAATAATATTTAAAGTACTTATACATCAATACCAAATGATTATTTTTAAAAATGATCAATCAATCTGACATTAATAACAATTAATAAAATAAATAATAATGATGGAAAATGTCAGACAGTGATGGAAAATGCCTGTTAATATTTCCCACAACCCAAGATTAATTAATCAGAAACTATTTGGTGATCAATTAAACATTTAAGTCATTTTTTCTAATAATAATAATATTATTATTATTATTATTATTATTATTATTATTATTATTAATAATAATAATAATAATAATAATAATAATAATAATAATAATAATAATAATAATAATAATACCAAAAATTTGATGCTTCTAGCTTCTGTGCTTTCACCAGCCTTAAATAACAGTGAACTGAATATATCTGGGCTTCTGATTGTTGATCGAAGGGAGGAAAAAAAAAAAAAAAAAAGGTATTAAGACATCACTTTTATTGTTGGAAAATTATGACCTTCATTCTTATTTTTTCACCATTTTATGATTCAACGATCGAAAATATAATCCATTAAACAAGATAATCGTCACATTCATAGATCATAAAACAGAACAACAAAAAAGCCAAATTCCAAAACCCAAAGATATTCTGTTTACCGTCATATATGACAAAGAAAATCATCAAATCCTCACATCTGAGAAGCTTCAAATAGTTTGTCAAATATAAGATTAGTCAAGTAATCCATCAGTCAATCAAGAGAAAAATTAATCTGAGACTATTTTGACAATCAAATAATTATTTTAGTCAAAATGTTACATATATCCAGCTTCTCAAATATGAGGAATTGATGCTTTTCTTTGTCATAATGATAATAAACTGAGTATCTTTGGACTGTTGGTCAGACAAAATAAGACATTTGAAGATGTCTCTGTGGTCTTTTGGAAATTACAATGGATGCCGTTTTCAAAAGAAAAAAAATCAGCAGATAATGACAATAATTGTTAGTTGTAGTCCTAAAGTAAAAATCATCATATCATTTGAACATTATGTGATTATATGCTGTGGTTTATAACCCACTGTGACTTGATATCTGTAAGACTTGAGAAGTCTGATTTCAGTTTCCAAAAAAATAATGAAAATAATGTGTGTTGTATTGTTGTCAGTCATTATGATTGAAACTGGACCCAGTGCACTTCTCTAATTACTTCAAATAGCTGCTGAGTTACACAACAGGCTTAAAACAGACAGCACGTAAAACAACCAGGCTGAATACAGATGTGCTTCCATTATTAAATAAATGAGGAATGCTAATCCACAGAAATTCACGTTTTTATTCCGTCCACATCTTAGATTTGAACCCGTTATCACAGCAACTAGCACAGATTGAATCAGACTGTATATATCTAGTTTATTTACCTGAAAACCTAAGGTAATCTTGGCTACACAGTGACACAATGATTATGGAGAACCTCACTGGCGTGGAAACAAATGGCTCCTTTGTGGAGCCATGAAAGGTAAGTCAACTCCACCTGATCACTGGTCAATAAGCACCTAGTTAGTGTGAGTATTTCAGGTAAGCACAGGTTTGCTGGCTGAGACAAATCATTGGTGAAAGCAGTGCAGCAAACACCGTGAATACAGTACTATCCAAACACAGCAGCCCTATAAAAAGCACTTATCATTTCTTTATTCCTCTGCCTATAAGCACACTGCCACTCCCATATACTGTGTAACTGCTTTATAACTTCCAGGGCTGACCAAACACTCGAACCTCTGTATCTCTGTTTGAGCTCGTTATCTGCAAGGTCGTAGGTTCAGCAGCCGGCCGAGTCTCTACATCCAACCAGATTCACATGGTGTTATTTTGCACACATCAAAATTCTGCCAATTACATGAAGCATCCTCTTGTATCCCTGAGTGGGGACAAACAATTAACACAAGAGCTCACAGGACAATATATTAAAGAGTATTGTGCAAACAACAATTTGCAATCCTTCTCCATAAATCAAAGTTTAATCTGACAAATACAAGACTTTTCTCTCTGGATCAGTCTCAAACTGTCACTGTGTTTAGCTTTATTAATGATACAAGTTGTCACGAGAGCTAAATGTCTAATCCAAGATCACAACCAAAAATTAAACTTTACACCCTATATGGCTGAAACAATTAATCAATTTAACAATTACTCAATCAGCAGTGCAACTATTTTGATAATCAATTAATCATTCAAGTCATTTTTTTCTGGCTATAATACCTGCAGAAATGGTTCCAGCTTCACAGTTGTGAGGTTTTTGTCTTATGTGACAGCAAATTAAATATTTGCAGAATTAACGGATTAATGCATGTGTTGCTCCTCTTCATTTGTTTGTTGTTTGTTTAATAAAGTAAAAATTGCAAATTTTCTCAGATTATCACATGTAAAGACACCTGAAGGTTTCACTTTGAAAATTTTTTGTAGATTTCAGTCATTTCTGATTTTCAACTGATGTGAAGCCTTAATACTTAAAAGATCCAGAGAAGAATGCCACAACTGTTCACTTCACTACAACCCTGCAGGAAAATCAACCACATCTGTCTGCTGACTGTCCATAAACAACCTACGCAAAAAAACCACAGACCTAAACCATAAACAATGCTGGCAATTTACCACCTCTTATAGCTTAAGGGGTGGTAAGAGCCATGGTATTTCAAAGGCACGAAAAGACAGAAATCATGCTGCAACATTGCAAATTTGCATGTACATAAATATGTTGCTAGTCTTTTCAGCGCTTTAACACTGCACGGTCACAGCTGCAGAAAAACCTGCACAAAACGTCTGAGACATGAGAGCTGAAGTACGGAGGAAGGTCATCCCTGAGTTTGTCAGGGGTGAAAACTTGCTTTTCTGCCCACATCAGCACGACTTCATCTAAAAGATGACAGCACTCGCGTGGTCTGATACAAATGCAACGTCAACTTCTGCAAGCAAACTTTAACATTAAAATGAGACCAAGAGATACCATCACAGCCGTCTGACTGCTTATGCAAATTTTACTTTGCATGAAATCATGTCATTGTTTTTTTTTTTTTTTTACCTCCACGCAAAACACAACATCCATTATGTATTTCATTGCAACTTACGCAGACGGGTTTGTGCTCATTTGGATTAGTAATATGTAGATGCAGCAAGTGAAAGGCCGACATGCAATAGCAGTGCAGCAACAAAATGCTTCTGTCAGGCCCTGATGATGAACATGGATGCCAGCTTCAATGCAAGAAGCAGCAGCGTGCGTGAATGTTTTACGTACTTGTTGAACCAGAAGTCATTGAGCTCGTCTTGGCAGGCGTAATCACCCAAATTACACAAATTACATCTCCTTCTGAATTGCACAACAGGATCTCAGAGTGTCAAGGCTCTCATTCTCTCCTTCCCTCTCCCATTGGCTGTGGAGTGGTGGTACTGATGTCAGAGGCAGAGGGGTTGTCATGGAGATGGGCGTCACGGTGGCATTTCAAGAGGACGGCTCATGGCAGGATGAAGCGGAGCATCAGCAACGGCAGAGAATCAGGAGGGTCAAAGAGTCGATTTCAAGATTAAAAGGAGTCAGACTCACCAGGAGGAGTCACAGTTTATGTATGTGAAATATATCAGTAGTGGTCAATACCAATATGTGTTTTGGTAAATGGTAATTTGGTGCAAAGACGTGCACTGTATCTCTCAACGACTAATTAAACTATAAAATTAAATCCAAACAAGTCCCAAAGAGCTTTGCCTGGACTCTACACATGCTCATTACCAGACTGCAGGTAAATTATAATAATATATAATTATAGCACAGACTTATGTTATAACTTCATCTCAGTGTTGCATTTTACACTTAAGTAAAGAAAACAGAAACAGAGTCGAAGCTATTACTGAAATAAATGAAAATTCTTTGTCAGTTTTATTATAAAATGTAATATTTGCTTTAGGGCTCAACAATTAATCAAATTATTATTGAAATCGCAGTAAGTCCGAGTGCAATATCTAAATCCCAAGATCTGCAGTTTTTTGATAAAACGTGTCACAACATAAATGAAACATTGTGGTGCTACAGAGGCGCTCTGGCTTACAAATAATATTTTCATCGATTTCATCGATATTATAATATAATTTTTTTTGGTGAAAATGAAATTCAAAACTTTCTCATTCCCTCTAAAATTGTGATGCATATTGCAATCACAATATCTGTCAAAAATAAAAGCAATATGATTTACTTTTTTTTTTGCATATTGTTCAGCCTTAATTTCCTCCAATCAGTTACATTTATTTAGTTTTTAGTGCCACTGGTGCCAGTGTAGTGATGATCCGATCCAACAGCAATTAAACAAACAAATCAAACTAAAGTGTTTCCAAGTAGAGGAAATGAGACGCAGTCCCAATGTTTTCTTTCTTACAAACTGCCAAGCTCCACCAGTCTTTTCAGTTATAAAACTTTTTATACACAGGAGCCACTTCAGCAGCATTCCCCCATGATCTAACTGTTCATGTGGGCGGGTTGAAAAGGCACAGTATATCATCGCAGAGGGCGATACAGTATCTTGTGATTGTGTAAGCAGGAGGTGCACACGGACAGAGGCTTGTGTTAAGAGGCCCCGGCACGTCAATCTGCGCAGCCCTCAGCCACTGGAAAGCGCTGACATGCAACAGCCTTACCATCAGTAAGAGGCTATTGAGAACAGAAATAGGCCTACTCTGAAAATGACACAGACATGCCTCAGAGTCGACCGCCTTCTAACCATACAGTCAGGTTTTGTAAAACAGCATCCTAACACAGACTCAAAACTTTATAGAGTATACTGAGTAGCAGGCCTTTCTTTATGTAAACTACTGAAAACTCTGAAATTCACTTGTTTTACATCGATAATGGCTGCAGCTAAGACTACTTTAATCCCCTATCCCATCTTGTCCTATGCAGATTTGCTCAATTATTCACTACAACTATATCTCTGAAGAGAGAATACCAAAAAAATTATTTTACACCGGCTTGATGCTCAGATTAACAGACAGCAACATCCTGTATCTCGTTCCAGCTTCTCAGAAAGACAAAAAAAAAAAAAAGGACACCTATGAGAAAATGCACTGAGGTAGAGGAACAAAAGGTAACCGAGATTTTAAAAACACACTCCCCAACGAGGAATTTAGATCACATATTGGTGACAAATTGTTTTATAAGAGTGCAAAAGGAGCATTGCAGTCATGATTGTTACCTTATTAGAATGTGATTTTAGAGCAAAGTTTTACAACACAACAAACATCAGAGCCCTGGCTACAACACTGAAAACAGACAGTGTAGCCTCAGTGACAAACATTAGCCACAACAACAGACACAACAACACCTCGGCCACCAAATTTGCATCTTTGATCCTCCCTGTGCGTGCATGATCTTCTGTGTGATCAAGTCTGTTGAAATGCTTCAGGTCTGCACATTGAAAAAAGAAGAAAGCAGAAACCAGCACATGACCACAGTGGAGAAAGTTAGGTAGTACTTCCTGTATTTGTAAACGCTTTTATTGTGTAATCAATATATCAATATGTCCATTAAAATTTTAAGACTGCACAGAAGTGAGTTGTTTGGGCTTGTTGACAGATGGACTAAGCATTCAGCAATCTGTCTGATGCACATAGTTGCATATTATTGTACACGATATTTCAGGCATTAGTGATGCGGCTACTACACACTATTTTTTTTTCTTTTTCATTATTATGAAAAATAAGGCATATGGTGGGAAATATCACAATATTTGATGCTATCAAATGTTGGGCCAAATAATATCTGCCGACAGTTACAAAAATGTAACTGGTACCATGACATGTCTGGGTAGATCTGTGCAGAAACATAGCTCCAGCTATAGGACTAATGTGTAACCAAGCTAGAGCTAAAAAGAAAAGGAACACTTAATTGATTAAACGAAGCTGTTTACAGGATGCCACCAGTATGTGCTGAATAGAGATAAATAAAGAACTTCCTGAGGCAATTTAAAAATATTTCAGATGCAAACCGAGGGCTGTGTATGAAGTACACCCTGCACCACTTTCTCTGGCTGCTGCACATCAAAGCAACATGACCAACTGACTGAAAACCACAAGTCTGAAGCAGAACACAGCAAGACAAGTGCAAGGAGGCTGAGACTAACACATCACCCACTCCAACAGCCTCTGAGCACACCAGTAAAACACAGAAACAACACCAAAGTAAAGAACCGGGCTTTTACATGAACAGTGAAGATTACAGTAAAACTGAGAGAATACTGGGCTGTTTTATACACATTTTGCTGCTGGTTTAAGGTGGTAACACACTCAGTTAAAGGTCCCGTATTGTAGAAAGTGAAATGTCCATGTCTTTTTTGATTATAAAGCAAGTCTAGGAGCTAAATAAATACTGTGAAAGTATCAAAGTGTGCAATCCACGGAATAAATGCACACAGTCCAGATTCAAAAACTGTCTTAAAACAAGCCATCCAACATTCTGTAACTTTGTGATGTCACAACGGAAATGACACCACCCTCAGCACTGCCTATCTGGACCAAGTGTCCAACCTTGCAGGAATTGATTTCCCCAGGTGTTTATCTGAAATCTGCGCTATTTTTATACAAACACTCAGAAAACAGTCAGTAACCTGTTGTTGGTGGAGCCTCAGGGAGAAGCCTGAAAGAGGAGCTGTAAGACCACACTGAGATGGTTCTTCATACTAAAAACCACAAATGTATCTTCTTATGGATATCAACAATTCAAATAAAACACCAGAAAACTGTAAAATATGGGACTTTTAAGGGCTACAGGATGAAAATAGTCATGAATTCTTTAAAACAAAAGATTGGTGGACTGGAAAAAAAAAAAATTGAAATTTCTCCTGCAGAACCTCACAGACAATGAATCACAATTCTTGTTCAAATTATACAGTTAAACAGTTTATGTTGTGGCTTATTTAGTGTAAGGGCTTGTAAAAGAAAAAAAGGTCACATTTAATGCACAAGTTTTTTTTTTATAACCTGTCATTTGCCATATCCCTTTAACCTTAGTCAAGCATAATGGACCTGTCTGTGCTTGTTGCTGTAATTTGTGATCCCTGATGTCAGGAAATAAGAGATACTTTACTTTATACTCACAAATCATTGTGTTTCTGGGTTGTTTCCTGTATTTGGTTGTGAATATAACTCCTAATACACTCTATCACCAGGACTCACATTTAAAAGCATATTAGCTTATAGGTTTTTGCTGTGACCTGAAAGGCTTTGTTCACACCTGCCCTGATGAATCCTACAAATGGATTCAAGCATTCCAGAGTTGAAATACACTGGTCACAACACGCTTCGTACTAAAATATCTTTTAAATGTACAGTATTCTGACCCAATACAGTGATAGTATTTTGCTCAAGGCAGCACCACTGACGATGCATTTGCCGTAACCTGAAGAATAAGGACCTGGGTAGCAGGCAGGAGCCCCCAATGGCCAGAATGGGTGAGCAGGTAATGAAGAGAGCTCAGGTTACAGAAAGTGAAATGAAATTAAAACAGTTGAAAGGTATAAAACGTCACAGTGCCACCCACACCGTGTGAATGACAGACGAGAGGTGAAGTGCAATGGCACCACAGCAATGAGAACCACGCCTAAAAGTGGGGAGAAAAAAAAAAAATTCACACAAGTTACCACTCGTAGTATATCGACTTTAATTGTTAGCTAAGAGGACAACATGCCCAGGGTTCCTTTAGAAAAAACATCTCTATTTCTATTCTTTGTGTGAGCACATCTCCAGGTAGGTTATCGCAGAAACTCAGAATATTGTGATCTATGTTTGATTGTGTTATCATGTTCAGTGAAAACGTTAAACAGCTGTGTCCATTAAAATCAATGTTGTGTGTGTTTGTCGTTTCTATTACTTATTTCCTAAAATCTTTTTTGTTTTAGGGCTGGAAATAAGCAATGAGCAAATCAAGGTTTGACATTTCTGCCAGATAAAATGACTTAAACAACTTATCAATTGTCAAATAGTTGCTGATTTATTTTCTGTTAATGGACTAATCAATTGGTCATTTCAGCTCTAGCTTGTTTATTGGTCTGTTTAGAAATCAAAATATATAATAGTTGATCATAATTAAATAATGATTCATTTAGCACACATAAAGAGCTGTCTCCAACATTCAATCAGCAGATTCCTTTGGTTAAAAATGTATTAATTATGTTTATTTTGTCTGGCTAACATTCAAAACGCCCAAAACTTTTAAATTTCCACTGATAAAAAGCAGCAAATACTCAAATCTGACAATCCAGAGACAGTAGTTTTACTTTCTAAAGATTGATCAACCGTCATAATTGCACCTCATTGTCTCTTTTAAAGCAAGAGCAGCTTCATAGACAACACTTTACAAATGAACATCCTTCTGACACTGGGGCTGCAATGGTGAACAGTATTTCATGTGGTCTGCTTGCCTTGAGCTACAGCATGTACCAATCATTTGTTTGATAGGAGATTGTACAAGAAACAACCGTGGCTGTGTGCGTTTGGCGAGTTTTCCACTTTGCATACAAAAGCATGTTAAACAACCTGCAGTGTCTGAACCATGTAGGCAGACTGTGTCAGCCTTCTCGGAAACCCAGATCCTCTAACCACAGAAGAAGAAAGAGCTACACTGCTGCTGTTTGACACAAGGACAATATATTATGTAATACAGTACAGTGCACATTTAAGGTTAACTACATCGCCACAGACTACAGAAACAACAAGATTTTGTGTTTTTTAAGGAGCGGGGGGATTTGATTTAATACAATCTGAGATGCAGTTAAAATTGAATTAACTTTGTCATGTTAGGGGTTGATTATCAGAAAGTGCACTACAAATTTAGTACAATTAAGAAAACAGTCATGCAGGAAAAGGCGATACAATCTATAAACCACAGATAAAATGGATGACAAACTGAGTTCTGATGAGTAAATCATCAACTACACCCCTGATAACATATCATTAGATAGAAAACACTATTTCCAGAGTGGATCTCGCCTATAAATTCCTACATATACTGCGTGTAACCAGTTACCAGCATCAGCTACTGAAGCAAATGTACAAGGAAAAACCCTTGAGCTGCTCCTGTAATATATTTTCAGATGTATCATGCAAATATCACCAACGAAACCCAAACATAGTAGATAACACATAGACATTTTATGGTGATGATGTAATGAAAAAATTTTTTTAAATGTAGTGGTCTGGGATCACTGTAAAGTATGTACTGATTACAATTGAAATCATACTTAGTGGTCAGGTGTAAAAAGGGTTATTACACTAGTTTAATAAAAGACACTATTAAGTGAAGCTAAAATCAATGTTGGTTTAAAGTGGAGGATTGCACACACCCTGCTGGGTGCCTGTTGTAGAAATATTACTGACAAAAATTGAAGATGTGTTGATTTTAAAAGTCGTTTTTACGTTTTCAGACACGGCGATGGCGTAAAAAACTCAGTTAAAAGAAGCTGTGACTGGTTTTAAGTGTAAAAACTCGATGGTGTTAATTGATGCAAACTAATAAGTTGAGTTCAGTGACTGCAATGCAAAAAAAAAAAAAAAAGAAAAAGAAAAGAAAAACACATACCAGTACAAAAAATGTGCCAATTCAGCAGTGATTTTGTCTCTTTTCCCCACAACTTTACTCCGACTTCATTAAGCTAACGACACTAGCTTGCTAGCGAAAACATTACGCTGTTTTTTAGTGTTTAACGGAAAAAGATGCAAGTTAGCTAACGTTGCGTCGGGCTAAACGGCTAAAACTCCAGGAGATATGTTAAAAAAATTAATTAAAAAAGCTGGGAAAGTAAAAAGACTCTTCGGGGTACACTTACCACACCATCCCGTAGGCTCCCTCCCCGATGTAGGAGAGGTTGCTGTACCGAGGCCCGACGTCGAAGGCCTGCCCGCGGACGAGCTCCGTTCCCGGCCCGGGGCTGGGGCCGCAGCCAGCAGGGGCAGACACCGCAGCTGTCGCCATTATGAGGACTGGCTTTTTTTTTTTTTTTTTTACACTAGGCTATCAAATAATAAAAAAAAGAGCAGCTAAGATTAGAAAAATCAGTGTGTGTGTGTTTATATCCGTCGTGGCTGTGACTGCAGCAGGGTTACAGGCCTTCTCGGCGTGTGGAGGTTTTCTCTTCCCGTTCGCGTCCGATCGGAGCGACCACACCGCGGCTGTGCTGTCGCAGGCGGCGGCGAGCAGCGGATAGGTAGCGGCTGCAGGAAATAACGGAGGCGGTCATGTGACCTGCTCTTTTCCTTTTTTTCACTTTCTTTTCTTTTTCTTTTTTATTTCATTTATTTATTTACTTTTTTTTTTTTTGTAGATAACCAGTGTTGCTTTTGGGGATTGTGCAAAGACTTTAGGCACTTTAAAAAAAAAAAAAGTGAGGATAATTGCACAGAGTTTTTTAAGCAGCTTTGCAGGCAGGTTGTTGAAGCATCCTGGAGAACTCAGTGAGAGTCTCAGTGTCTTCTGTCCCTTCATGTGATCCCAGCATGTTCAGATCCTTGTTCCTCTGGACTCTGACTGTGTTTGCTGCAGAATGACTTTATGACTGATCAGACTGAGTTGATGGATAAAAATCTAAACCTCCACAGTACCTGAAGCTTTTACACAGTGCCTAAGGTCACACAGGTTTTAACCTACTGCCATGTTTGGTAATTGAGAGTGAAAATGAAAACTCCTCAGATTTTGCAGAGCATCTTCACTGGTTATGGACATACCACCGTCCATGGCCAGATTAACCCGCCAAGGTGCCCCCATTATTAAGGCTTGGTCTGGTAGCTATACAAATATTCACTCTGTTCCCAATTCACTTCTATTGAAGCTGGAACAACAGACAAATTCAGGTGTGAATTTCCTAATTTCCAGTTCTCCTGTGATCTCCAGCCAGCTTCACCTTTCACCGTTCACCTCTGTCCAACTCTGATGGAGACAGTGCTGCACTGTGTTAGGAAATGATTATAGTGTGTTTTATCACTACATTAAGTGCATTATCACAAAACCACATTACATCCTGTGGCACTGCTGTCATTCACTGTTTATTAAACTTAATGTTGTGCTTGGTTGATGTTGGTAGGAATATAATGGTTTTATGTGTGTATTATGTCAGTTCTAGTTACAGTCACATGTCTGTTTTTAATGCACAGAGTAATAAAAAAATACTGCTCAGTTAAGTTAATCTCTAAGTTAGAGAGTTGGTTAAAGAAGAAAGATTTTTCTCAGTGTCTTGCTTGAAAGAATCATTATCAGTGAAATGTTTGCTGTGTGTGTTTGTGTCTGCAGCTCAATAACATCGATACACAAACGCATCAGTGAGAGCATGAATAGATCCAGTTCTGGAGTAAATTCCTTTTCATGACCTCCATCAACAGGAGATATCGAACCTCTTTGACCTTCGTCCCCCGAGCAGGTGCTGCAGTAGTCGGGAATTTGTCGGATGCGATGACAGAGGAGAGAGAGTTTGTGTTTGAAGAACAAGAGGGGGCCCAAAACTGAGTCTTGTGAGTTAACGGATTAGTCCTGTGACAGTTCTTCTGCTTGGTTCACTCTGCTGTTGCTTTGCGTCTCCAAGGCTGCAGACCAATCAGGAGTTTAATCAGTGCCATGGGACACGTCTGGGCCCAGTGTGCCTGATGTATGTTCGCCAGAGCAGCAGCAGCATCTCCTCATCCTACACACTTCTGCATTTTTGTTTCCTTTTCTTGGTTTTTACAGCACAACATCCATGCTGCACATTTTCACGCAGCCGCTCCCTATGCTACTGACTGTTTCCCATTTAATTCTTTGTGTTTATTTTGATTTTGATTTTGTGATCAATAAAGTTCCCTGTCACTTAGTTTATCTGTGTGTCTCCTATTTTTGCTGCAGATGAAAACCGCCTGGCTGTAACAGTCCATAGACAGAAAATTGCATTATATAATGTTTGCATCCAAAGTGCTTTACAATCAGCCTCTCATTCACACACACACACACACACACACACACACACGTTTGTGTTTTGTGTAAAACAAGGTATTCGATGAGACTCAATCAAGAGATAAGCGTTTCTCAACATCTGTGGTGTTTGGACTGTTGGTGTCTGAGTGTCTCATCTTGGGTTCTGGGCAATTATGATGGATAATGAATATTTTCTCTGATTTTCAGACATTTTACGGACAAAATTAATAATCAAGAAAATAATTGGAGGATAAATTGTTAATGGAAATAGTGATTAGCTGCAGTCCCAACATTAGCAGAGAGATTTTTCATGGAGATTATTCATGTTTTTGTAATCAAGTGAATGTCTCAGGCTGTGACAAAATCTCCCTTCTGTGATGAGCTGTATGTTTGATCAGATATGTACATTTTAAACATATGCAACAGTTCACAGTTTGGCTCTCAAACCTCACAGTCACATCCCACTCCCACTGCAGAAGCACTGTGCAATATATAAGTACAAATGCCGCGTTCCTTTCCTGAATATATCCTGTATTGTGCTGTTGTAATCACACATTTTCCCCATGGACGTCATTAAAATTTCATCTTTTCTTATCTATTGAGAATCAGAGCCAATTAAACTGTTCCCCGCTGCAGCTGAAACCAAAACTAGCTTGTAAATGAACAGATTTAGTCTTGGAGGCAGTTTCTTGTAATTGCACATGTGTAGTGGGAGACAACGCTCAGAGCTCGAGGGCTCAGCACTATCTCAATGAGTTTTTCCTGATTAACATCTCTGTGCTGTAATGGCCTCAAAACCTGAATTAAAGTTCCTCCGTGTGACTGGAGGAGTTGGAGGAATGAAAGTCATTCTATTAGAAAGACACAGAAAATATAGGCCCAGTGAGGCTCGGCTGCCATCCTGCCCTCTAGATGGCGGTGGACATGAGACATGAACAGGAGCAAAGACAGAGACAGAGGGGAAGTACTTCAGGGAGAAAACTGTTGTCAAGTGTGCAGGAGTCTGCACCAACATCACATCCTGCACAGCTTTCTAATTAAAATCAGTGAAGTCTAGCGTTCATGTTCATCATGATGTCTAAGCTGACAGCACTGAGACAAAAATAAAATAATAATAATAAATATATACATATAATAATTACTACTGCTACTAATAATAATGCAAAAAATGATTATGTCTGTCAACTGCTACAAACTGAGGCAAACTTTTTTGCTTGAATGTTTCCTAAAAGTGTTTGTTTATGAGTTAACAAAAACGAACAGGCATCCAAAGTTTATTTATCTACGTTATGCTTTTTTAGTTCAGCTGGTACATTTGTGCTTAACTGTTGAAGAAATTACAAGTAGGCTATTGTTTTATTCTATATGTGTGAAGTAAGAGAAGTAGAATAAACCTTTTCTGTGGCGTATTTTCTTATACTCACTTAGTGCATAATTTTATATTTTATTCTTTTTTTTATCCCCCCCCCCCCTTTTTTTTTTTTTTTAATTTCACATCTTTTATATTAACTGAATGAGCCTAATGGGCTGATGAAGATGGCATTAGTAAGATAACATCACCTTTATTAGTCCCACAGTGGGGAAATTCACAGTGTTATATATAACAGATATTTAGAAAGATAAATAATAATAATAATAATAATAATATATATATATATATATATATATATATATATATATATATATATATAGATACAAGAAATAACATATTTACAACAACAGTAGCAGTGTTTGTGGGTTGACAGATGCCTGAGGTTGTCATAGTGGTGAGTTGTCCATTTCTGGTGTGTGTACTGTCTGTAATTTAACAGACAGTAAGTTTTCCTTGGGTAAAAAAAAATGTGTTCATTTATACATCATTCTACTATAGTTTACTTTTAGATTTCTGTCTTTTCTCTTTGATCTTATTTTGTGAATATTTGGACAATTGTTCTGTTTATGTTTTTGGTTTTTTTTTGATAAAATTAAATCAATAGATGTTCCATTCTAAAAAAAAACCAATTAAATAAAAAACCTGAAGTGGTGTTGGTGTTTGTGTGATTTGACAACAATCAGAGAACACGCTTTACAGTGTGTCTTAGCTTTGGTGAGCAAGAGGTTTGTCATTGTGTTTCGACCTTTATTTTGAAAATGAGAACCGGATGTTGACAACACGGAAGCTAACGTTGTGGTTACGTCAAACTGCCCTTGACGAGCAGCGTGAGTCGCACCGCTTCCTGACCTCACGTTGACCCGGCGGACAGGCTCGATTCAGACACAGACGAACTCCGCAGCGCCGGTACCTGCGTGCTCCCGCCCCCGGTGAGGCGGTCGCTGAGCCGGGATGTCCGGTCACGGTAAGCCGCTGCTGGTTCTGCTGCAGCGCTGTGTCGCAGTCCGGAGGCTGACGCTGCCGGCAGGCGTCACCACGGGAGCCGGCGGGCTGTGCTCCAGGGGCGGCTTCACGCAGCAGCGATCGCGGACGTGGACGACCCGGACGGGCTGTGTGCAGGGACGGGCTGTGAGCCGGCTCCAGTCCGCGGTGAGGAGCGGCCGGCTCGGCCTCTGCACCAAGGTGAGAGCCAGACCTCACCTGAGCTCACCTGGTGGGTGGTGGGCCAGGTGCTGACAGCTTCACCTGTCCCCCAGGGGAGAGGATGGGAGGTCACTTTATATTTCAGCTTCAGTGCATGTCGGTCACATTTATTTTACAACTAACACAGCACATACACTCAGTGAGCACTTTATTAGGAACACCACACTAATACTGGGCAGTGGATCGCTTTGCTTACAGGATTACAGCATGTTTGGACCTTTTCCTTTCAGACTCTGCTCCATGTTGACATGACAGCATCACATTATTCCTGCAGATTTATCAGCCAGTCTCCAGTTCTACCACATCTGCTTCTACTGGAGCTCTACTGGATTCAGATCTGGAGACTGGGGAGGTCGCAGAGGTTCACTGAACTCACTGTCATGTTCAGTGAGACACATTTTCACTGTCACATGCAGGAAGCAGCCATTACTAAGGGATGAACATGGTCATCAACAATACTATGATTGATGCTCCTGACCTGTACCTGCAGGATTTCATGTGGCTGATTGGATAACTGCACGAATAAGCAGGTGTTCCTAATAAAGTGCTCAGTCTAATCATGACTAAAGTGGTGACAGTGTGAGTGGTAGGACAGGATGATATCAGCATATGACTTCCAGCAGGTTTGTGTCTGAACGGTCGTATTTCCCGCCTCGTCTCCCAGACAGGGGAGCAGTGTGAGGGCGAGTACCCCCCGCTGCCGGCCTACCGCCCTGACTCCGAGCCGGAGAAGAAGGAGGTGTACATCGTGCAGGTGAAAGGTATCCCGTGGTCGTGCTCGGCTCAGGACCTCCTGCAGTTCTTCTCCGGTGAGACTTTGGATTTTCACTCCAGATGTAAAGTTCATAACTGAAACAGCAGCCGGATAATATTATTGATTATTCATGTTTTTTTTTTAATTGCAAATCTGCTTTGTTTTCACTACAAAATTTGACCTGAATAATCCTTCATTATGGACTCTAACAACATGTTTTCATTCAGTCTTGACTGATGAGCAAAAATGGCAATTTATCCGTTTATTGTTCAGCTGTAAAACATCTTGCCTTTGTCATAACTCCTTAATTTCCAAATACTCATGGTCACGGTCGTCTTGCTCTCCTGTCCTGGTTCGATGTGCAGAGTGCAGGATCCGCGACGGGGTGAATGGGATCCACCTCACAGTGGACAGGCTGGGGAGGCCGTCGGGACGGGCCTTCATCGAGATGGAGCACGAGGCGGACGTCAGCAAAGCTCTGGAGAAGCACCGACAGTACCTCGGCCAACGATACCTGGAAGGTTGGTCCCTGAAGTCGCTTGTAGAGCCTGCGAGGAAGCAGTGCAGGGCCCGATGTGTTGTACTGAGACACCTGAAGGGAACAGAGCCATCGTCAATGTCAGTAGGAACACCTGTATTTCATGATGGTAAAGGAAATTCTGGAGATTTTATTTTAACCTAAGATGTGGTTGGTTGTAAAAACCTCTTCTTCTGGTTTAAATAACAGGTACGTTTAGAAATCTCCGGAAAGAGTTTACACATTTATTTTGTTAAAATTCTTATAAGGAAAACTCACATCAACATGTCGTGATCAGCAGGTTTTATTTTTGTGGTGAGACTGGAACTGAGATCAACTAGTCCTGATACGGCTTTTTGTATATTTCTTAGATTAATGCAAACGCAGGAACAAAGTAGGTGAATCTGTGTTCATGTCATTTTAAAATTCTCTTTATTGTTTCATACATTTTCTTTGGAAGAAACCCTGGTCTCCTTTGAAAGGAACTCACTAAACTTTACAACCAAGCGGTCAGAAAGAGTGTAAGAGATACAAAGGCACGAACCTGGTAAAAATATAAGTTGTTGTTTTGTGATGTGAGGACTAGAACCAGAACTAGAATCAGGAGACTGAGAGCCTTCAGACTGAGTCTGTTACACACACCTTTTTAAAGCACCGGCCAACTAAACTATTTCTATTTAAACAATGAAAACAAGCGAACTCGTCCTGCTCTGTGTGTGTCTGCAGTGTATGAGGTGACCAACAGAGACGCTGAAACCATCCTGAAGAAAGCCGTCCAGCCTCCACCTGACAGCCCCGTGGTGCGGCTCAGAGGCCTCCCCTTCACCTGCACCGAGGACGACATCGTCCAGTTCTTCTCAGGTCGAACTTCCCCCTCCTCCAGATGTGGTGGAAACACTGTGTGTCGTTAGATCACTCAACCTTGACTCGACATGACACTGTCTTATTATATTATATTATTTAATACAATAATATAATTTCATATATTGAATCATATTATATTATATTATCAAAAGAACGAAAAGATGAATAGAATAAAGTGCAAAATTAAATTAGTAAGTAAACATTAATAGTTGAAACATTTACCCGTTAATGCATAATTTAAATGCACTGTAATTTCAATTGTTTTTAATGATCAAATTCTTTAATTCTTAAATGATAAAGATTTATATAAATTATTCCAGAGACACACTTGAGACACTAAAACAAATTTTATCCTCTCACGGCTCAGCCTGCTGACACTTGTCTGCCAGATGAGTGTCTGTTGTAAAAATACCACTTTATTGTTTATTTCACTGACAAGTTACCATAGGGGAAGAAAAGCAGTGATATTTTTTATAAATCTATAAATAAAAGGAGACACGGTGAGCTTTAAATCTATTTTAATAAGAAAGGTAAATGAATTTGCAGGTTTGGAAATAATGGAGAACGGGATCACCATCGTCACAGACCACAGAGGAAGACGGTCTGGGGAGGCCTTTGTGCAGTTCTCCTCGCAGGAATCAGCTGATGAAGCTCTGCAGAGAGACAGAGAGGTCATTGGAAACCGGTAGGACGCTGCGGATGTTTTACAGTCTGTGTCTCTTCTGTTGTATGTGGTAATTTGCTGCTCACCCTGTGCTGTTTGTAACGCCTGCAGCTACATCGAGGTGTTTCCCAGCAGAAGTGAGGACATTCATTCTGGTTGGAGGAGGAGGATGAGCTCAGCTTCTCCTCAGACCAGCACCCCCCCGGTGAACAGGACCGTCTCTGCCTCACAGACCAACCCCAGAGCTGGTGAGGGGATGTTAGAGCTCATAGTAAAATAACATGGTGTTTATTCTGATATTATAAAAAAAAGAAGGGCTCTGCTGTTTAACTCTTTATGTCTTAGAGGGACTTTTTTGCTCTTTCTTACTCTAACTGGATTATTTTTCTGCACAGTTGAATGTAAAAAAAAATGCAAAACTGAACTCTAATCATATTGATTTATTTGATAGGGACAGTGCATGTTAATGAACATCAGTAAAAAAAAAGATACTCAATGTAAACATGATGGATTGTAGCAAAAATGCTAATTTCCATCAGTAGTCCCTGGACAGGTCAAATCAGTCACAATAGACTACGACAAGTATAAAGAACACAAATAAAAAGACAAATACATTTTGTTGGTTTAAACTCATTTATTGCTTTAGAGTAATTTTCAGTGGAATTAAAAAAAAAGAGATATTTTTAAATAAAGAAACTGTTAAAAAGTGTTCATCCTGGAGTAAACTGATGTATCTGCTCCGTCAGGATCCCCTCCGAGCTCAGCTGTGCCGTTTCACTACATCCATATGAGAGGTCTTCCTTTCCAGGTGTCTGGAGAAGACATCGTGAAGGTAACACAGTGAGACGCTGAAGCTGATGCATGTGAAGATGTGATTTTCCTGACGTGTTTTTTCTTTCCCTCCTGCAGTTCTTCTTTCCTCTGGTCGTGTCAAAGATCCTGATTGAATGTGGTCCTGACGGGCGGCCGAGCGGCGAGGCCGACGTGTACTTTAAATGCCACCAGGAAGCCGTGGCCGCCATGTCCAAAGACAGAATGTGTATAGGTGAGACTGACGGAGAGACTTCATCATCAGGCCCAGCTGAATTCATTTTAATCTGATACTGATCTTAATTTGTTTCGACATGACTCCATGGGTATATTATTTTAAAATTCAACTAAGAATCAGATCAGATATTTGAGTATTTAACTGTTCCTATGTTTTCAGATATTTACTATTATTGTATGAGCAATAAACCAATTAGGCTTTGGTCAATATTCAATAATCTTGAATGTGGCAATGTTAAAGATATATAAAAACAACATGAGGAATATAAATGGTCAACACTGAGTTGTTGGGGAGTTACACACTCACTAAAGATATATTTTTGTATCTAAGCACCAATTAGAGGCAGTTCCAGTTTCAGATTATAAACATTTTATATTATTAGATAAAAGAATTAAAAAGTTGTGCAGTCTTGGTTGGGGTTTGCACTTGACTGGTTTCAACAGATCTCTTGGTTATGATATTGTAACCTGGTTTGGCAGTTTCCCAAATGTGTTGTAACAATACAGTCCAGGCCAAATATCAAATATCTAATATCTAATAATATGTTTCAGTTGTTTTTTTCTGTCTTTTTAAATTTAATTTAAAAAAAAAAACAACTTAATTATATTATTGTATTTTATGTTTCAGGCATTGAAAGTAAAAAAACCAACATCCATATCTTAGGAAATATTGCGATATTCAATTTGATCAAATTTCAGCCCGAGCTCATATGACAGTTGTATCAGCGCTGTGGGAGTTTGACTTAATGTCTGAACCTTCTGTGTTTTTCAGGAGAAAGATACATCGAGTTATTCCTGAACTCTCAGTCAGACAGCAGGTGAGAAACACGAATTACACCCAGAGACATTTTAAATTCTTAAAAAGAAATAAACACTTTACAGATCCACAGTTGTGAGGTTAATTTTTACACATTTTTAAGGAGGTTGCAGAGGAAACAGTCCCACATCTGTTAAAGACAATCGCTGTAACACAGAAGTGAAAACAATGCATCTTTTAAAGGAACCAATAATAACACACTTTAGTCTCTGTGCTGCTTTTCTTTTGTAAATGTTTGTCCTGATTTAAAGCTTTGCTCTTTTAAGCGGGACAGATGTTGTTGAGGTTCCTTCTTACCTCCTCTCCACATGTGATTTCACATGTTGTTTTCTCTGGCAGGTGAACGCCGACACTCAGAAGCTGATCACACGCACGAGATGATGGTATTTATTTTCCAGCCTGATGTAAATCTCAAACAATAAACATTCCTTGTGTCAAAGGAAAACCTGAGCTGTCTTCATTGAACAGGAGGTGGAGCATCACAGTTTTGGGTGAATTAATATTATTCTCATTATAATAAAGATTTATAGCATTGAAATGTGGCACTAAATGCATAAGCCTGTAATCTGATGTGCACACATCGTCAAACTTTATACAGAAACACAGGAAATCAGCTGATAAGGTTTTAATAAAAACTGAAAGAAATCACTTCTTATGTTAATTTTATCAAAATAGTTGCTGAGAATTGTTGAACTAACGTGTTAAAAGAACAAATGTTCCAGGAAGTAAACTGGCAGAAATGTTTGTGCTAAAAGACAAATGTGATAAATTAAGACCAGACTGAGGAAATATGAAGGATAGAAAAATTCAAGATGGGGAAAAAAAAAAAAAAAAAAATATATATATATATATATATATATATATATATATATATATATATATATATATATATATATAATAAAATGAAATACTTATGTCATCAGTGAAAACATGCAGTGTGCAGGGCTGTGAAAAAAACGGATCAAATTCCTCCTTGATGATACTTCATTAATTATAAGAATATAAACTAAAACCTAAGAAATAAGAAAAAAACTAAAAACTTAACTAAAACCTAAGAAATAAGAAAAAAATAAGAAGAAAACTAAAACCTTTGTGCAGCGCTGTAACCGAGTGAAAATGAGAAAAAGAGAATTGAAATAATTCTTGTAAATTTCTGCAGAATCGTGGAAACTTTCACACTGAATGTGAAACCTGATATCGACACAGTTACAGTGTCACTTTCATTTATAAAGCAACCAACAGAACTGACTGGAAACAGATTCCAGTTCATTATTTTACTCAGCTCAGGTTTGAGAAACTGTCTGGCAGATAAATCAGTAACAGAACCAGCCTGGTGCTGACACTCACGTTTCATTCCAGCTGGACTTGATACTTTGTGAGCCAATCAAGTCTTAAAAAAAACTTCATTTATTTATTTTTTTTCGACCCTCTGTAAAAACTGGTGTCCAATTATCACATCAAGTAAAAAAATGCTATAAACAGAGGAGCTCTGTGTGCGTTTCTTTTAAACGTTGGTTCTGGCTGCTGGAACTGCAGGAGACTTTGCTTTGTTTAGTTGTGTGGGTGATGTGAAATGGAAAGCAGAGGCACCGGGTTTCAGAAAATTCCACAGCTTTTTAGACTGAAACGTTTCTGTGCACACATTCAAAAGAATAAGCAAGTCACATCCTGCACACTGAAAAATGTTCTCAGATACTTTGAAAAGGGTTTTCAGTTTCTGGTTTTACTCACAGAGGAGATTATCTGAAACTGAATTATCAGGACTCACCATGAAGTGAAATCAAGGTTAAAATAATCCAGAGTTAAACACCAGTAAAATCTGATAAAAGTTTATTGTTGATCTACAAAGCATTTCCATCTCATGTTAATCAGCTTCGTCAAGAAACACTACAGCTGCTCAGCTTCTTCATAGAAATCACCGTAACATAAAAATAGCTGTTATAAAGACGCCCTGATACGCCCACTTCAACCAAGCAGAGCCATGCTCCTCAAAAGTGCTGTCATATGTTAAGATGCCCAGTTAAAGGTTAGATTATCCAGACTAGAATCTAAATGCTGCGCTGTTTATAAGATAAACCAGACTCTGAGGTGAGTTTTAGCTGCTGTGTTAATGCCAGTAACAGTAGAGAAAATTAGACCCACAATATTCAGTTTTTTCAACGAGGAAAGTCAAGACATTAAATCATTTATTTGCTTTCCTGCAGAGACAGACTCTGCTCTTCCTTCTGTTACATGAAGCTGCGGTAAGATGCCACTTAGCTCAGCATAAAGACTGGAAACAGGAGGAAACAGCTAGCCTGACTCTGTTTAAAGGTAAAATATATATATATACACCTACTGGCACCTCTACAGCTCACTAATTAACTTCTTTTGTCTGATAAGTATATTATTTTAAGTGTTTAGTATAAAAATGACAATTTCCAGGAGTCGAATCTCACACAACCTTCAGGATGTTTCTGCTCCCAGTTGAGAAACAGTCCCGACACATAAGCCCTTTAAGTCCTCAGCCTGTTGTTTTTACACTTGGTTTTTTATACAAATTAAACAAACAAGATCTAACGTGATTATTATTGAGCCTTAAAGGTGCCTGTAGGCAGATTTAGTTACTTTCAGACAGGGCCAGGCTAGCTGTTTCCCTATGTTTCCAGTCTTTATGCTAAGCTAAGCTAATCTTCTCCTGTCAGCGCCTTCATATTTAACCTACATACATGAGTGGTGTCAATCTTCTCTCCTAACTCTTGGTAAGAAAGCAAACAAACATATTTCCCAACTGTCGAACTCTTCCTCTGACACTTCGAACGCATCAATATTGTGATAAGAAACTAGATATACGGTAAACTGCAGAAATAATGCAGTATTTTGTTTTAAAATTGTGATTTAACTTAAATGTGTTTTATTTTAGTTACAGTTCTACAATTTTCTGAACTCATTCGTCTGAGTGAATAAACATTTCCCAACAATTTTCCACTGTGTAAAAAGCTTTAAATATTGACATATGTTTAACATTATTTGGTCAAAAGTGTTTGTGATGTTTTTCCCCTGAATCAATGTTAAGCACAAAAGTGTGAACATTTCTGCTTCATCTGTGCACAGTAAAATTTCATTGGTCACCACACACAGATTCTGATTTGTATACGAAAAATCCAGTTTTTCCTTTTTAATCTTTTAAAACTGAGGTTAAAAATGTTGTCAGTTGACCTTTTAATCAATAATCCACTCAGTGGACACTGTGGAGAGTCCGTTTTTAAATGAATGAGATGATTCCTGTCTTATTTATGTCATTAATGTCCAACCAGGTGCCATTTTCAGCTGCGTTAGTGCAGGTTTCCATTATGAAAAAAAAAAAATACCACAGCAGCTCAACACACTTTCAAACAGAAGAGACCACAGCAGTATTTGGCCTAAAATAAAAACCTGCACACACGCAACCCTTCATGGCACATATTTGCACATTTGACCACTGCTGACTTAAAAGTGATTAAAATATCCCACAGATTCAGGACTTGCAGGACTCAGGCCGTGAAGTCAAAAAGTGCTTTTTTTTTCAGTGACAGTTTTGCAAATCAATGCCTCTGGTTTCCACGCGTCTGGTCATTTGTGTCCGATTGAGCTCATGTTGGTGTTGAAGCGTATTGCTGGAGTAACAGGGAGTAGCAGGCGGTGCACACCATCTCTGGGAGGATGGAGGAGGGCAGCGGCAGCTCGTTGGACACGCAGCTCTCGCAGAAAATGCCGCTGCAGTTCTTACACTGTTTCTGCAGGAAGAGAAACTGAATTTTATAAAACTGCTGAGAAAGAAAACCACAGTCGGTTCAGTTCAAGAGCTTCAGTTCACAAGAGCTCCGCGTTACAGAAACCAGGAGGCTCAAGAAACTGACGCTTAAATGTCGCCTTCCTGGAACCATCTTCAGGCACCATGTGATAATAACTGCTCGGCTCTTTTTCCAACAAACTGCCCTAAAACTGAGATATAACATGTCCTACTTTCTAACATGTTTTACTTTATATGACGGAGGAATGTGTAATAATAAAATAACACATAATTTAAATAACATGCATTACATCATAAATACATGTTTTGTAGTGGTTTCAGTATAAATATTCTCATTTTCAGACTGATAAAAACAAACACTTGACTCTGGAGCTGTTAACTGCAATTAACAGTAAAACTAAACTTAATTTTCTTTATAAAAAGGATGAGTAAAAATAGATGCGAGAGCGGCACATAAATGTCTCCATTTTCTTATATATATATATATATATATATATATATTATATTATATATTATATTATTATAATGGCCAAACTTCACATTTCTCCTCCTATGACTGTGAACATCTTCCAATAAGTAAATAAATAAATAAATAAACAACGGGAGTGATGTCAGTATTTAAAAATCTCTACAACTCTACTTTTAAATATACAGCCAGAACCATTAGAAATTAATTCACAGTTTGTGGGAAGTTCGGGTCGAAACAGGCTGATTTCCAGTCTGTGAGGTGATGATGAAGATTGACTGTTTTCTGTCCAGACCTCACATTAAAGTCTCTGTCACGACGCAGCTATGGGAACAGTGGATAAACTGCATTTCCCTCATGTTATCTGACCACGAGGAAACAGGTCTGGTGATGTTTTCGGCCACTTTCACCACAATACAACTCATTCACCTGCGTGATATTAAAGCTATTTTCCTTTTTTTCCTCCTGCTTTTTCAGACTAAAACCATAAATGTTGTAAATCTTTCCTGAGGAATCTTTATACCTTCGTCTTCAGGAGCGAGTCGTCCTGTTCACACATCGTGCACATGGAGGGCTGACTGATCTCCACGAAGGACTCATCCTGCTGAAAACCAGTAAAACAGTAACATGGTATTAATTTAACACAGGCATACTCTACTTTAGTGCTAGTTCTACCTGTTGTAAACTGTTTTCTGAATTATGCTAAAGTGACAAATGTAGCTGCTGCCTGGATTATTCTCAGAGATGATGTTTGAGTTATGTTTATGAGCTGCACTGGGTTTGTTGGGAGGTGGTCTGCATACGAAGAGCAGGACTTGGACTCCGGAGACCAGGATTCACATCCTGACTCCAGTCTGTGGTCAGGGTTAGACCACAAAAGCAGGTTAAGGTTAAGGTTGGGAAACATGTGAAGATCTTTTCCTGACCGTAACCGAGAGCCGTGAGAGTCTAAACAACCATAAACAGTGTATTCATGCTGCAGTCACAACAAGCAGATACTGTGCTGCAAGATCAGAGAGAAAACCAATGAAATACATCGTCAGTGAACATTTCACTGATCCAGTCATCGCCAACATATTTGCAACTCGCCACATATGTAAATTAATATGAACATTTCCTGGTTAGATTAATAAAAATGTGACCCTGTTCTTCTCAGCAGTTCTTCTGCTCAGCTGCTGCAGATTTGTTGTCTTTTAACAGGAGGCACGTTGGGAATCATCAGTGACCCATTATTCATTTGTGTTGCCAGAAGTTTATGTGTAAAAGTTTAACAACTGAATTTAAATGATTCTGTAATAAAATCAAATCAGAGGTGAAATCCTCACCTTCTCGTCCTCGTGATGCGACAAAGACCTTAAAGGAGGAGAAAAGAGACGGAAAATAAAAACAGTGTCGACACGTCAACATTAACGATGTTTCTGAAAATGCAGACTCTGAACTTCTCACAGGCTGGAGCTCAGACTGGATTTATCCTCCTGTCCACTGTGGAGCTGCTCACTCTCCCTTTTCACTGAAGGGGATTCTGGGAGTTGCTGTTTGACAAAGACGCACTTCAGTACACGGCTCTCAGCAGTTCTTTACTTTAGCGTGAACGTGAGCACAGACTTACTTTGGGTATGTTCTCCGGCTGCCTCCTCTCCCTCTGAGGAGCACTGGACTGTCTGGCTGCAGCGTTGAGATGATGCTCGTTCCTTCGCTCTCGCTCTCTTCTCAGCTCCTGCTCCAGATTAGACCTGAAACAACAACATGCAGTGAAACTCTCTATGATTTATGATTTCTGCAACGTAAACTGACAAAGTCATCACCTATGAAATTAGCAGCCTGTGGTACATTTATCATGTGTGACACAGGATCTGCTGGTGGGAGAAGTAGTGGCCCACAGAGGGAGCTGCAGAGCAAAGCTGGGTTCTTAGAGGTTTTGGTTTCACAATAGAAGATTTCATTTTTACTCTCAGTCTGCTGGTGAAATAGTAGATTACAGGTCTAAAGTAAAGTTCACTAGTCAGGAATGTCAACATCACCTTTAAAGCTTTGAAGCTGTGAATTTTACTTGGATCACCAGCTGCCCGGGTCCCAGATCACCAGACCTCCATATGATACATCATTTGATTAAATCCAAATTTGTCGGAAATTTGCATCATTAAATTACAATAACTATGACTGGCTCCATTCTCTATCTTGTGACCCTGGTCTTGCAGAGGGACTGTGTCAGAATCTAGTTTTGAGATTCCACTTCTGTTATAGTTTATATTGTGCTGCTTAGTTTTAAAGTTGGGTTTAAATTGTTTTTAATAAACACGCAGAAAACCTCAGGCAAGGTCATATTATTCCATCATAGACGAACTGCAAGGCTGTGAGCAACGATTCCTTTCGTCAAGTATTTTCTTTAAAAATCAATTCATTGTTTAGTCTGTAAAATGTCAGTGATTAATCCCTGAAGCCCAATTCAACATATTCTAATGATTTTGTTGTTTGACAGTTTACTATAAGAGAAATGTAGGAAAATGACCAAGTGTTCACATTTTAAGGCTGAAACGAGAGAATATTTAAATGATTATGTCATTTCAGCTCTAGCATACTGGTTAGTGTCTTGGGAAATAATGACACTGCCTTGTGTAATGGTGGTAAACAAGGGCCCAGCGACTACTGGATTAACCTTGAGATGTTAATCCAGCCTTGACCAAGACAAGAGCGAAATCTTACCGTCAGCTACCTACTGCACCTGCTCCACTGTCAAACAGGATGTACTTTATTTTGAAAGACAAAATAGCTCAACTTGTTCATATCAACAACTGATGAACAATGACAACTTATGTCCTTGTGAGCTGTGTCAGATGTACTTACTGTCTGGGAGAAGTGACATTATGGGATAAGAATTTCTGTCCCTCTTAAGATGTTAAAAACAGCTTTGCCTTTATTTCCATTTCTCACAGATCAGCATAAACAGAATCTGTAGCTGGTTCAGAGCCTTGAAAACCACATGTAGGGATTTTGGAAATGAATAAGATGTTTCCCTCTGGCTCCCAGGCTACTGAAGAAGTAGGTGGGTATATCTCGTCACAAGTAATGTTTATCCTCCTCAGTAAAGGCAGGAATAAACTCTTTAACCCAGCATTAACATCATCTTCACGACAGGAACTGTCAGGCCTGTGGGAGGTGTAGAGGCTTTATTTTGTTTAACAGCTGCACTAACAATAACACAGGAATGGAGCTGGATAAATCACAATGAATTTGACAGTGCTACAGCAGTTTAAAGGATTCAGTTAGTAATACACTTTTATTGTTGTTATCGTCAAAAAATCCAATTAAAAGCTCGAAACCAACACTGTTTTGGTCCATTTTTCTGTCTCTGCCACGACCGCACTGCTTCCAACTGAAGATGTTAATCTTTAAAAACAGCTCACAGACACAGACGTTCACAGCTGGGAACTGTAGTTTTTTAGCAAACGTTACTCAAGCAGGAGGAAATAGTGAATCTGTTGGGGACTATTTTCAGCAGCGGATTAAAGGTCCAATATTGTATAAAGGTAGATGTCCATGTGTTTGTGATTATAAAGCAGGTCTAGGTTCTATATTAATACTGTGAAAGTATCAAAGCCTCAGTCCACAGAGAAATGCACACAGCCTGTATTCATAAACGGAGCCTTAAAACCAGCCGTCAGGACTTCTGGAACTTTGTGATGTCACAACAAAGCAGTCACTGCTCTCAGCCATGCCCCAAGCCCCGCCCACCGGGACCCACCATCCAAACTTGCAGGATTTGGTTTCTCTGAGTGTTTACCTGAAGTCTGCTATATTTTTATTGGATCACTCAGAAAAGAGTCAGCCAATCAGAAGAGAGGCTCAGATCCTCCCTTCTGATTGGCTGACTGACCTGTTGTTACTAGAGCTCCAGAGAGAAGCCTGAGAGAGGAGATGTAAAACTACACTGAGATTGTTTTTGGTTCTTAAAGCCACAAATATATCTTCTGATGGAAATCAACACTTCAAATAAAACAGTGGAGAAGTTAAAATATGGGACCTTTAATACACATGTAGCTCTACTGAGTATTTGTGGCAGAGGGACTGTGTATGTGTCAAGATGTATGATGGGATTTGTTGACAATAACAAAACTATCTACCAGACTTATCCTTTGAAAAATGACACATTAAAGCGTCATATTGGCATTTCCTCAGACGTTACCTGTGTTTCCTCAGCTGCTCCACCTCCACGTGCAGACTCTCGATTTTGTCTCCAAACTCCTGTTTGAAGAGCCGGTTCGCCTCTACAGCCAGATCCCTCTCTCTCTCAGCCTGTTTGCATCTGGTGTGGGGTGAGCGGGTTAAAACAAACTTATGATAAAATGATAACTTGATGGAAAGAAACATAGTTGGAGAGAGATATCTCCTAAAACTAAAGTTAAAAAAAAAAAGATCTAAAGAGTGAAACCCAACGAGGACAACAGGGAGACTTTAGCCAAAGAAGATGAATCAGGCTGTTTTTGTTTATTGTTTTATTAGCCTAATGATCACTACAGTTTACACCAATGTTATGTTCACATACAATTCAAAATTAATAAATTAATTTTGCCCTGTTCGTCTGACTTTATCTTGCTCCTGTCCTGGCCTGCGACACTCGAATGCAGATCAACAAATGACAACAAGTTCTTGGATATCAGTCCCTAAACATCGGTTCAGATTCTGTCTTTAGTCTCTGTTGGTTGAAAACGTTCAACAACGGCCTCTGGTAGTTGTCGGATTCTTCAGAATAACATTACAACAAGTCCACTACCGCTCAAACATCCAGGATGTGTCCATTGGCACATTAATCATCATTTTAAAAGTGTCCGCAGTGGACTCAGGGACACCACGCCATCTACTCGTCTTTCCTTTGCCAAAAAAAGCATTAATGGGGTATTTTTGAGAAACGCCTACCAAATGAAAGTATAACCCTGATGTGACGAACACATCTGTCAGAGAACACAAGGACTGAGGGCTGCTAAAAGGATCGAGTCGGTCCACACTACTCAAAGCTGATGCTGGAGAGCCACTGCAGAAGGTCGTGGGAAGATGGTTTTTTATTATTTTCAACAACAAAGGCGCATCGTACAGAAAAAGATAACATCCTAGTTTGGTTATTTCTATATTAGGCAGGGTTGTATGTTTGTATTCGGGTTTATGAAAGCGGTCAAGGAGCAGAGGCTCCACTACTGCTGCAGCTGGAGCAGCTTCCCTGCTGCTGAGTTCAGGTTTCTGGCCTGCTTCACCAAATGTTTCTCACTGATTTAAAAACAAAGGATAAATAAATGATAGAGGAAAAATAATGATAATGAAAGTGAAGGGGGAAAATGACAAACAGGAGAGTAAGAGATTTTTAAGTGAGTGAAACCACAACTCATTTTGTCTACTGTAATAATTATCCTAAATGACTGTGGTGTTGTTGTTACTGTCCTCACCTGGTTTCCAGCTGTTTTACAGTCCCTGACATCTGGTTTATTTTCTCCTCCAGGCGAGTGATGACTTCACTCTTCTGTTTAGAGCTGGCGTCCACGCTCTGAGGAAGACGAACCACGTTAGTCAGCTTGTGTCCTCACGATCATAACAATGACTCAAAGCATTTTGTTTGTCTGGAGAAAGTCTAGAGCAGAAGTCACTAACAGCTGGACCACAGTCTGGATCCAGACCCGGACGTATGACCTACAAATTACTGAGATTTATTACATTTTGATGGAGCGTTTATATTTTAACTGGCACAGCTTTTCTAGTCTTTATGGCACCAGTCACGTGATGCTACTCAGCTAATCACTGCAACTCAAGTCCATGAGTGAAAGATACACGCACACGCACACGCACACACGCACACACACACACACGGGGAGAGAGTAAAAGTGAGATGGAAGAGAGAAAGAAGGAGAAAATAATGTGTTAAAGCTGTTCAGTTGCTAGATGTGTTCAGATTGTTTATAAAAATGGTTGTTCACTGTTGGAGTAAAGCATAATGAAGAAAAATGAAAATTCAAGCTACAGTTTTTATTTCATTTTGTATAACTGAACACTTATAGTTTTTCAAAGCCTTCTGTTATGTCATTATTCTGTATAAAACTCATTATTTTCCTTGAAATACTAAATGACATATAGTTATTGTTACATCATTATATAGAGAATATATATATATATATATATATATATATATGAAAATAAACACACATCATTTTATTATAATTACTTATTACTACCCCCTAAAAATATCATCTGTCTTTATTTTGTCTAACTGGACTGGATGAATTTTAATCGTCAGCCTCATCTGCACAACCATCTGTAAGTTCATAAAAACCTTTCTGGATATTTTCTGGATGATGGATTTGTGTCTCTCGCAGTAATAATCTACCACAGCAGTGGCTGCTTGGCATCAAACCTGTGATCACAGGTTTCACAGATGAACACCTGCTGGAGGATCAGAGATGTGGCTCTACCTGTGACTTGTGGCCCAGCTGTTGGTTGATGGCCCGGAGGTCTTCCAGCTGCTGCCTGAGCTCCACCAGAGCGTCCTGCTTCTCACAGATGTCTTTCTCCAGCATCTTCATGGACAGCTCCATCTCCTGCTTCATCCCGATCTGCACCTCCAGCTCCTTCTCCACATCCTGCACAGACATCAGCTCTGACTTCAGACTCACAATTCATAACCAGAAAAATACAGGTCTGCAGGTCTGCAGCTGCAGGAAATTCAACATTTAAATGCAAAAATTTCCACAGCTTCAATGTCAATAATATCGTGGACATATCTTAACTAAGCTACGAGAACTACTAACAAAAAAAGGTCAGAATAAGACTGAAGGACAGTCTGGTTCAAAACATAACTACGACCTAAATGCTGAGGGAAGAAACAGACCATGTGAAAATTTTAATTACATTTTTCAGTCACTGTGAAACTTCGGCACTAAATCTAAACTGTGACAGCATTTGTAGCTACACTTTCAGTTCCACGACAGCATCAGGGTCTAAAAGTTAACGCACCAATCGCAGCAGAGTTTCCTCTTTGAGCTGCTTGCGTGTTTCGCCCAACGCTTGTCCGTCTGCTGCTGAGTCGCTTCTTAATGCCTGAAGGAAACAGGAACATGTACAATAAGACAAACAGCAACGTTTCTATTTCATTACAGATTACAGTCGTTCAGATATTTAACATCAGAGCCAAAAATTAGACAAATTTGCATTTATATTTTAAAGTCCTGAGTGGATCAGTCTGACGAAGTGACACATTATTGTCTCCGCCAGTCAGAACCAGTCAGATGTATCGTCTCCTGTTTTTTTTCTGATGAGGAATCTTCGCTCTCAGTTTTTTTCTAACCACAAATAAATCAATGTGTTTACAAGGTCAATAATAAATGTGTCTGACTGAGAAAAAAGTTTGGATTAAATTAATTAATGTCAACATGATATTTAACACACACACACACACACACACACACACCAGCTGATAGTCTCTGCAGTGCTTTGTGTTGTGTGTTGGTGCTGCGCTGTGATTAAACAGAGTGGAGGAGATCGACAGACAGTCAGAGCATGTCACTGAGTTCAGTTCCTTCACTGCTGCTTTTTAAGCCTGTAAATAGAAGTTTTGGAAATATTGGAATATTTGATGTTATCAGATATTGGCTCTGGCCTCACGATGATCTGCTCACCTTTCTGGACTCCAGCTGATATGAGCTCTCCTCTTTTACTCTCTCCACATCTTCTTGTAAGGTGATGATCCTGTTATTTGCCACGGCAAGCTGTGCAGACAAAAGTCAACAAAACAGCTCTGTCATCAAAGAAACACCAGCAGTCGTGCAGAGAAGCAGGAAGACTGACAAAAAAAAAAAAATAGCATTAGTGCAGAAATGAAACCTTCCCTCAGTGAGACTCACCTCCTCTGTTAGCTTTGTGTTGGACTTCTCCAGAGCGTCCACCTTGGCCTGGAGGTTATTTACTGACGCACTATAAACAGACAGAAACATAACTTCAGTCACCGAGCTTGGCGAGCTGCTGATGGGGGGAAGAGAGCGAAGAGAGTCAGACAAACCTTAAATGTCTGTTCAGCTCCTCCACGTAATTCTTCTGGTCGAGAATGGCTGTGATCTGACCGTCGCTGGACGAACAGAGAGAGAGAGGGAGAGAGAGAGAGAGAGAGAGAGATATTAATAAGACATGGAGGAGGATGGAAGAAAACACACTGAAGCATTTAAAAAAAAACACACAGTTATCTGTGGGCCACCTTGGTTTGAGTTCATACATAATAATATGAACAATCTATTGTTTATCATTAATTGCAGCCACATGAAGAACGCCTAATATTTTCTGTCACTTTCATAATGAGGAAAATAGAAAGTGTGAAGCCAGAATTTTAATTTTGTTTTAGCATCCCACCGAGCCAGGATGTTTTTTTATAGTTAGTGGTGCAGACTATTGAAACATGGGAGTTAGATTTACACTGACAGAGCATATTTCAAACAAAAGGACGCAGCAGAGGAAGCTGGTGCAGCAATCAAATCAAATCATTTTCTGTATTTAATGTTTTTAAATCACCAATTAAAGCTTGTCTCATGTTGATAAAACTGCAACAATTAGTTTAACACTGAGAGAGAAAATTAATCAGTAACCACTTTGATAATTGATTAATTATTTCAGTCAGTTTTGAAGGAAATATTTAAAAAATGGTGTGATTGATGTTCAAACAGTGTGATGTTTTGCAGACCAAATGATTGATCAGGAAGATAATTGGCAGTTTAATCAATAAGTGGCTGTACTAACTGCCCTGATGTATCCACCAGATTTTTTACTATTTTTATTTCTTAAATCATCTCTTGCTCACAAAACTCAGCAAACCAAACAAACAGAAAATGAATCCTCCCTTATAATCAACTCTAATCTACCCCGTCTACTGAACATTCAGACAACAACTGGCCAATGAGAGGACGTTCACTCGATGGACCAGAGCTAAAAGTCAGGCTGAGGACAGGCTGTCGACTTTACTGTAACTGGTGTTGGTGGTTTGACTGATTGAAATGAACTGAGATGACAATGATGTAGGTCAAAGGTCAGGAGGTAGCACTCACCCCTCTGCACTCTTACTACTGTGTCCGCCATCTTTGAGATACATTGAGAAATCAATCACCCCGACCTGTGGAGGTAATTTGAGAGAAAATCAATGGCAGCAGAAACCAAACCACAGCTTCTCTGTAAAAGAACAAAAATGTAGGTGATTCAGGATGTGCAGGGTTTAGATACTGTGCTTACATAAATACACCCCCCCCCCCAGTTACTTTAGTTTCTTATTCTTAAGAAAAAAAAAAGTTCCTCCCTTCCTTCCTGTGGCAATTTGATTTTGTTCGTTCTTGTGTGTCGTGGTGGAAGTGAGAGTGAAATGAGAATAACCTGCGAGTCCAGGTCCTCTCCCTTCATACACAGATTAGCATCGATGACATTGAGCCCGACGAGCAGTCCAGCGATGACGGCTCCCTCCTCCTCCATCATCAACGCGTTTGGCTCGTAGAATTCACTACAGAGAGGAGACGGGAGTTACAACACTGTCACTGTCAGAGCAACCTTAAATTTAAGACCTTTTAAAAACATATAATGCAATTAATTAAATACTTTTTCCACAGTCATACCAGTCAATAAAAAAGGGAAAACTAGTAGGGAACATAAGGCCTACAGTTATTGAGATTAATATGATATTTTTTGTCAGCACTTCCCGCTGCTACAACAAATAACTAATGTTACTGTTAACAACAGACAGGAAAAATATTTAAGACCTTTGTACATTTTTTAAATAACCCTCTAAGGTTTGATGGAACTGAAGATCAATCACAAATGTTTTATTTTAGACGTGACGGGGCGACACAAACACACCTGAGCAGGTCCTTTCTGTTGATGATGGTCTTCATGTAGTCGGAGAGTTTCTTCTGCATCAAGGCCAGTCGTAACCAGGCACGCCCTCTGCCTAGAGGAGTTCTGGAGTGGAACAGGGAAGTTTGATATAAACACACTTGAAACCCAACAACTGAAACACAACACATAAAAAAAAAAAAAAAAAAAAAAAAAAAAAAAAAACTACTCCACTGCTCCTTATAAGCTTAAATAAACAAAGGCAACTTGCAAAAGAACTCCTTTAAACTTAAACTTTTGCCAAGATAAATAATTCTTATGTCTTTAAATCTTTCTATAAAACTGTTTTGTACACAAAATAATGCAAAAATATTATGAATGACTGGGAGAAATCTGTCTGTGCTCTTCAGGGAACTGATATAACAGACTCACTTGAGGCCAGGAAGGTCTTTTACACTGGCAGTGATCTCTCCTGCCTCAGGCGTCAACTTCTCCACCAGCTCCAACGCCCCCCAGAATGACTTGTTCTGCCCCAGGAAGGTCTTCTTAGCTGATGGTTGAGAGACAGTGTGTGTTGAGATATTTTATTTTCAGGAAATCAGGTCACTGACTCATCACTGTGGACTTAAATAATCAGCAGAAACTAACTAGAAAATATTCTAGTGCACAGAGAAAACAAAAACAAACAGTAAATACAGAACATTTAATGAGTTTATTCCCTTTTATGTCTGTTTAGTTGGTTTAAATATAATGGACAGTGTTAGTGGCTGGATAATTTAACTCAACTTAACTCATAACTACATCAACTGTGGATTTTATATGTATTCTGGGACTGAAGACGTATAAACTGTTACCAAAGTGGTCAAACATCACAGACCTGTAAGAGCCACAGTTTTAAAGAGAGGACAGAGTGAAGTGTGACATACGTACTTTTCAGCCCATGTTTGAGACAGTGCTCCATCACCACGAAGAACTGCTGGAGAGGTGCATAGTCAGAGTCGAGTGTGCGTCCCAGGTTGAGAGCAGACTCGATCAGGCCCTTGATGCTCAGTTTGGCCATGTTCATCAAGTTAAGCCTTTCGATTGCAATGGGATCCTTGGGATCTAAAAACAGACACAAAAACAGGTCTTTAAAGTCCTCATAGTGGTGACACAGACACAAGAATGAGTCAGGAGCTAAACTTATCAAGGCCTGTCAGGGGAGAAAAACTATTTTGAGTCAGTTCCATGTTTCCTTCAAACCACAAGATCAAATGATTTTAGGCTGTAAAGGTATTAAGAAAAGTTATATTTTGCTGTAAAAACTGTGTCACCTGTGAGTATGAAACCTCAGACTGACTGTAGGAGCTAACACAGCAAAACCTTTGATGCATCTGTAATGTGAAGCTAAAACAAGGCACAGACATGACAGAGGAAATGTAACCAAACCTCCATTACTTATGTAAATACACAACTAACACCGAGGGGCTTTTAGTCTAGGAGTTTGTTGCCATTGTTAAACAGTCATACATTTGGTCTTTAATTTGCATTTTCATGGACTTTGGTACAGAACATCGAGATTTTATATGTTTTTAATAGAAAAACTTTCCTCATCACAGGTAACTACAACATACAATTCAGCAGTTAAACCAAAAACCATCTCGGTGTAGTTTTACATCTCCTCTCTCAGGCTTTTCTCTGGACCTCGAGTAACAACAGGTCAGTGAGCCAATCAGAAGAGAGAGTCTGAGCCTCTCTCTTCTGATTGGCTGACTGTTTTCTGAGTGATCCAATAAAAATATAGCAGATTTCAGGTAAACACTCAGAGACACCAAATCCTGCAAGATCAAATGGTGGATCCAGGTGGGCGGGGCTTGGGGTATGGCTGAGAGCGGTGACTGCTTTGTTGTGACATCACAATGTTCCAGAAGTCCTGATGGCTGGTTTTAAGGCTCAGTTTCTGAATACAGGCTGTGTGCATTTCTCTGTGGACTGAGACCTAGACCTGCTTTATAATCAAAAAAGAAATGGACATCTACCTAAAAAAATATGGGACCTTTAAGTGCAAAAAAAATCCCAGATTTTAACATGAACATATCCAACATGAACAACAAAGCTAGATGAGTCATTTCACCTAGTTACTAATACCAACAACCAGCCTGCCTTTGTTTTTGTTGATTTCTGCATTTCTAAAACAAGTTTCCTCTTTGGAAAGTCCCTTTAGGTGAAATGGTCAGCTTTTTACAAGGAAGCAATCAAGAATTCCCCTTCTACACAAAAAAAATGCACGCACCAACATGTGTGCAAAGTGGATTCCGAAATAAATGTCTTATGTTACTAAAAACTGAGATGGAATTCTTGTGCAACGAGCCTTATAGTTTAAATTTTAATGGGTAAACTCCACTGGTGGAAACTAGACATGTGGTAATATTGCAGTGACATGAAAAATATCAGTATCAGCTGGAGTGAAATGGCAATTCCCAAGTGAAAAATTAAATCTCGATCATCTCCCATAATAAAGAAGTCAAGTAAATATTTTCTTTATATAGCACCAAATTACAACAGACGTTATCTCAGGACACTTTTCATATACAGCAGGTCTAGGCTGTACTCTATTATATTATAGTATTAAATAGTAATCTGACTCACAAATGAAGACTTTACTTTATAGGCAAATGACAATGACCTCTGTTCCATCATTACAGTGGACCATAAATCTACTGTAGAGCTGAGGTGCTGCAGTGTAGGAAAAGTCTGAGCTGCCTCCCTTTCTTAGGGAAACTGTGGATCGGCAAACCTGCCTGGTCTGTACAGAGAGAAGGCGTGGCAAGAGATGAGGAAGTCTCCCTACAGATACAACAGTATCTGTTGTATTGATCAGCACACAGCAGACACTGCGATCTCCATTAAATTCAAAACCATAGAAACACAACACATCTGTTAAACATATCTGTTTAAAGCTAAGTATGTGTTGCTGTTAAATTATGTTACATCCCATCTTTAGACTCAGTGAGAACAAAAAACATTTAAATAGACAACATGCAAACCTAGTAAAATTTCCAAAGATAGAGGTAAGAGGCGGCAACTGTTATCAATCTAATCTGATTTACTACAAGCTCTAATGAATTCTCAGGACAAAACAACCTGCACTTCCTGGTTGTTTTGTTGCCCATCCCTGGCTTATTTACGAGCAGCAGCATCCTGCTCTGTGACTCTCAGCGACTCCCAAACTGTCTCTCCTGAAATCCACCATGACACAGCTCAAACAGGACACATCACCACAGTTCACTAGGTGAAACATGCAGCGTCTGGGGACCTTGTGTACCACCACGCCCTAACAGAGACCACACTGTGCCCACAACAACCTCCTCAGCCAAGCGCTGAGCTAATCTGTCACATTACCTTCATGCGCCGGCTCTGGGTCCGGGGTGAGGGAGATGTCGTTGAGTTCGCGAAGGCAAAGCCACTCGCCATCGACAGACACGCGAAAGTTGCAGAGATAAATTGTCTCCCGGGCGGCCTGGGTGATCTTGTCGGTGGTGGGAGTCGGGGTTTCGCTCTGAGGCGTGAGATCAGACATGATGACTCAGCTGATGTGAGGCAAAACCAACACCACCGAGGGAAAAAGGCGTAGTAGCTTTTGTTCCAGGAGCCAGTGAAGGCCCCAAAAAAAAAATAACAGCTCAGAGAGAAGAAGAAATCAGAGAGGATAAGAACAGCATCAACACAAAAGGGAGAACAGGCCAAGATGGAGAAGGCCCACAGCAGGTGTTTGAAAGGGTGCTGCTTCTCCTCCTCTTTAAGCCTGCATCCTTCTCTCCTCCTTGTTACAACTGAGGGAAATACGCTGCCGTCTTGAGAAAGGCTGCCCTGCTCTCTCCTCCTCCACCTCCTCCTCCTCCTCCTCTTGAACCTCTTGTTATCCCTTTTGTGCAGACTGGGAATTTAAAATGCAAGAGAGCACCGTGCTGGAAATCACAGCCCTCCTCCGGCCAGCTTAACACCGGTTCACTCTGATTGGGCTGCCTGTGCACCGCAGTGAATGCACTGGGTGGGTGTCGACCAAGATGGCTGACAGTAGTGCTGGGCACAGCAACACACTGTCACGTGAGCAGATGGTGCATGCGTAAAAAAAAAAAAGAAAAAAGGAGGGGGGTAAGGGAGGGGGGTCCCCAGAGTACCCAGGCAATGCTAATGATGCAGCAGAGGACGGTTCTGTCTCTCAAGCATCAACAGCTTCCCCTGACCTGAAACAAGAGGCCTATTATTTGACAAAGCAATTATTGAACAGGCTGCAGCAGCACAGAGAAACACCAACAGCAGTGAGCAACAAGGGGAATAAGGCCAAATGTCCTGGATGTAAATGGTCATTGTGTTATTTTCATTTCCACTTAGGGGAAACCAAGTGTTGCACTTCTTATAAAAATCAGAGAAGAAGAACAAATGCCATCACTCTGGTATAGTTTCTACAGAACGGCTGCACAAAATTAAAAGCCACACATGACACTGGTGAAGACATAATATTTAGGGTATGACTTTCTGTGTCATTAGAGGAGGAGAAAAATACACACAGAGAGCAAAAAAAATACCCACATTACAACATTTGTAACTGTGGTCAAGTGACCAAAACAGGTTAACTGAGAAAATAAAGTAGGTACCAGCCTTAATCAGATTAAGTCAATATTCAAGCTCTGTCATGTTGTATGTGTCCCGTTACAAACCACTTAAATAAATGTTGGAAAGTGCTGTGTCAATCTTATAAAGGCTGATTATACCTATAATAGATAATCACAGGATTTTTCTGACTAACTTAGTAGCTGATTTAATTAAAGAAATGCTGTAGGTCAAGTAGATAAACAAAGGTCAGTGCAGGAGTTTCCCTGTGGTCTGATACCTCTGGTAGATATCACTTTATACGGGCAGTAAGTCACACGAAATTACAGAAATGCTAAAAAATGCCTGAGGTAATTTACAAACAGTGTCACAATTACATAATGTTTACACCAAAGAGCACTTGTGTGCATATGTTTAGTTTACACTGAAAAGTGTAGGGCTGGGTATCAAATCTTCAATACTTTTATTTACCGACTGATTCTGTATCAAGGATGGAAAAATAACTTGTCATTTGATCCAAAATTTCGATACCTAAGGATTAAATGAGTAAATCTCATCAGTGAGCTATTCAGCATGCAGCAAGCTTGGACCTAGATCCAACAATGCTGGTGATTGGCTGTTTATTTACACCAACATGAGCTTAAAAATACCACTAAAACTTGTATCTTAATGTGTATTGTGGTTTTCCTTTCGTTAAAATGGATTTGATTAACTTGACATCAAAAAAAGTATTGTAAGAATCTGTATGGACATCAAGGTACTGGTATCTACACCGATACTGAAAGGGATCCACAATGTTGCTTACACATTACTATTGGCTGATACATCATTATCAGAACGTTTTAAACTCCCTAATGTCGATGTAGTGTTGGCCTCAAAAATCCAGTATCAGTTGGGCTATATTATTTTCTTAATTAATAAAATGTCAAAAAAATGTTGAAAAAAGCACAGACCACAATATCCAACAGCCCAAGGTGACGTATTCACATTGTTTGTTTGCCTGATCAGCCCCAAAAACAAGGATATTCAATTTACGACAATAAAACGACAAAAGCAGCAAATTCTCACAATTGAGGAGTCAGCACAAATGAATGTTAAGAATTTTTGCTTGATTAATTTATTAAATGATTGACGACAAGTTAAAAAAAAAAAAAAAAAAGAGTAAAGGGATAATTCCTAACACACAAAATCTTACTCAGCCAAAAACCAAGCAACAAGTTTAAGACGAGCAAAAGAAGAAACAGCTCTAGTTTGACGCAAATCCCAGACGATATTTAGTTTCATGTTGAAACAGTCCTCAATGCTTTGGGGTAACACTGACAATGGCAAACACAGGCAGGGGAAATAGGACTGCAACTACAGATTATTATCATTATTGATGAATCTGGAGATTATCTTCTCAATTGATGGATCAATTGTTTGGCCAATAAAATATTAGAAAATTGTGAAAAATGTTCAAACATCTGATTCTGTTTACAACAATGATCAAACACAGAAACACTCACAATGAAGAAGCTGCAACAAGAGGATGTTTTTCTTTCTTTTTTTTTTTTTTACATTTTTCACTTTCATAATGACAAAGTGATGATCATTCAGTTGAGATG
This sequence comes from Trachinotus anak, assembly GCF_046630095.1. Classification (NCBI taxonomy): domain Eukaryota; kingdom Metazoa; phylum Chordata; class Actinopteri; order Carangiformes; family Carangidae; genus Trachinotus; species Trachinotus anak. Next base: position 27,134,477 of record NW_027273859.1, on the reverse strand, counting down.
GTTAAATTGTTATCAAAATAGTTAACTATTAATAATCAACTGATTGTTGCTGCTCTCCAGGGAGCACTGATTACTGGCCTACCTACACATGTGTTTCTGGGTACTTTGCTTTTACTTGTGAGATATGGGAGATAGTCCATGCTTACATCCTCTTCTGAGAGGCTATAATCTCCATTTATTTTCTGTTCAGTTGAAGCATTAAGTTACAGTCAGACAGCACATGTTTGATTAGTTCATGTGAAATGTTGGTGACAAACATAAGCAGCATTGCTAAGTGATTACCGAGTCTATCAAAACAACAACAGGAAGCAGATGAGTTAATAATATAAACTACACACCTTGTTTACATTATCTTATCTTGTTGGCACTGGATGTGCTGACATGCTGACATGCCTATCTCAAATTACTGATGCTCATTGGAGCATGACGACCTGCTAACAAGAGAGTTTACGGGATTTATTACCTTCCAAACCTTAGCCAAGTTAGTTACTGGCAGTTCTGAGTCACAAGGAGGTGGAAGCCGCTAGTTTGAGACGGTCTAAAGTTAGCTAACTACACTAGCAAGCTAGTTAGCACAGCTAACAGTTGGCACAGTTTCTGTTTTTTTGTCCACTGGGTTATTAAGAATGACACTGTTTGCAAGATGAGTCATTATCTGGACTTTTCCAAGTTTGTTAGCACTTACTTCTGCGTTTTGACTGGATTCTTTCAATCTGGAAGTCATACTGTCGAAGCGAAGTAGGTGACAGCGACCCCGTCTTCCCAAACCGCAAGTTGGAGGAGTTTAAAGCCTCCTTGAAATAAATCACCGAGGTCGGGGAGAGAGTCTCATCTGGGCTGTCGGCGTGTCCGTTTTCATCCGAGGAATTCTGTCTCCCACTACTTTCTGAAACCTCCGAGGATGACTGCAGAGGCAGCTCTCCCGGCAGCATATCCCGCTCCGCCATCCTCCTCCCCTCCCCCGGTCAAACTCCCTTCATGTGACCGGAGGCTGGCTGTCGACCCGCGGTCAGCTAGCTAGCTGCAGTTAGCCGCTGCGCTCCGGGGTTAACGGAGCAGTCGTCAGTTCAGTCCGATTAGTCCAAAAATCTTCCCAGTTATTACTCCACCCTTCGTCCTGTCCTCCACAGCCTCCACCTGACCCGGAAATAGCTAGGCATTAGTATTTTTTGGTCAAATCTGTTGCTAATTTCGCGAGAGTTTGTTGTGCCTGCATTCCAGCAAAGACTTTACATGACCAGAGACAATGTACGGGAGGAGATGGCACACCAGCGGTAGATCCCTGAGCGACGTCAGCCCCCTGAATACTCCCATGTTCCATTGCGGTACATATGAGGGTCGTCTCAACATTATTGATCGTGAACAGATCGATGTGTTTAAATATAAAACGGATTTGCAAATACACAAATTCCACGGATAAAAAAAAACCATGTTTGTCAATGCGTTCAATTTATTTACAAATAAATAAAATGCATTTGTGAACATTTACAGCTTTCGAACAGGCATTTGTGAATCAATTAAACTGTCGTGCAGTAAAGTTAATCTGTAGTAGACAACTTAGATTTCATGATGCAAAAATACATATAACCGAAGTGTTTTCTTTTTTTAATTAATATTTTGATAAGAATTAACATTTTATACTCAATAATCGCATCATTTTATCAGCAGCTTGTCTCAGAAGTCTTCATATTGTGCGGTTAAAGCAAACCGCCACAAGATGGCGGACCTTGACTTCGTCTGGGACCTTGACTCTTCGCTCCGTCCCAAACACTCACTGCAGGTGTGTGCTGGTGTCTCAGAATTATCGCTAATATTCTTAATATTGACTGTAGTTTTAATTTTATATGACCTTGTGTAATATTTCATGACATTTCAAAGGCTGCGAGATTTTAGAAACCGTTAAAATTAGCCAAAAAAAAACCAAACCGCACTTCTGTGACTCAGAACAACTGAGAAAAGTTAAGATCAGTCCGCCAAGTTACAACGGCCCCATCTAAAGTACATTAGACCGAGCAAGAACTATATTATTTGGCGGAGGAAAAACATCTACACTCACGCCAGGTGCGGTTGCTGGCTAGGTAAATACTTGTTTAATTTAACTCAGTTTAGTTACGTTATTTCCTCTAAGAAACACGGTTAGTCATTCGCTTCACATACATCGTGAGTAACCACAAAACTAAGGCGTTAAAGTTAATGAACAGTTACTCGTTTTTAAAGGCTAGCGTTGTCCCGCTAAAGAGCCCGGTGCGTTTGCCTGTAGCGCTTAAACTCTTCAACAGGAAGGCTGCTGAGTTAATATCCTGGTTTAATGCGGACAGTAGAAGTAGGCCAACCCGGTAGCCGGCAGGTAAGGCACACCTGTGGCGCTCACTGACCTGTGTGTCAGCGCCGAGCGGCCTGAGCTTGTCTGGGCACCGACTGCGCATGCCCGCCGGTGAACAACTCGCAGCTGAAGTGGACAAGTACAAAGAGGCTGCGGACGGGACGTGCAGAGAGCCGCCGGGCTGAAGTGCGACCTTGTGCAGTTTCACCTGGCGCTGTGATATTATAAAGACGATTCACTCTCAAAGACATTGACCCCAAGGACAAAGAGTTGAGTTAACAGAGAGGAGGAGCTGCATTTCAGTCCAAAGACAGCCTGGGGGACACTGTGGGGGTAAGTGAAACGCTTTGCATGCACAGGAAGCTTCTGATAAATGCTAAGGGTGTATCGATTTAATCCTCATATAAGCAGGAAAGATATTGAGGATATGTTGTGCTTATGCAAGCATGCAGGAGCCTTCGGTGTAATTGTTTGGATTAGTTCAACGTGTTTTCCATGCGGAGCAGACAATCCCGTGAAGCGCTGCTGGTTAAGAAGGATTATGTTTAAACTCATATGGTGTGTTAGTCGTATCTGCTCGGTCTGGTAATCTGGTGGTTGATGCCTTACAAGCATGTTCGCGCCATACAGGTGTCTTACATGCTGCAGCATGGGTTGAACTTTGAGCTGCAAGTGCAAGCAAACGCGGCAGGAGCGTAACAGGAGGCTCAGAAAAGTGGCCTTGTGCAACTTTTGAGGTTTGCGGTGCTGATTCCTTGAAGGATTTTGCTCTTCAAACAGTGACCCGTCTCTCTCATGTGACCTGCTAATCCCTCTCCATTGTACCGTCCACACTGACTCATCTTTGCCTGGCATTTAGCAGTTTAAACGAGGCTTCACCAAAGACTTGCAATGCCCAAACATCCTCACCTCAAAGCCTTTAAAAGAACATAATAGTTTCTTTCTTTCGCCACACTCATTTTCATTGCCTCCTACTCATATCTTGAAATAAAGTCCAGTCCTTGACTCTTAACAAAAGCCTCTTTATAGGCTATTGCTGTTGGTCATATTTTGTATCCAGTCCCAAACCCATACTGCAGAGTCGCTTTTCTTCTTCTGCTCCTCAGGGAATGCCACTACCTATTTTCTTACTGTCAGAGGTCGTGTTGGGGACCTGAACAGAGGGGACAGAGACCTGGATGGTGGTCCCTATTGTGCTGGTGGAGAGCTGGGGTGAAATAGAGGGCTCTTAATTTTCTCCTTAGTCAGAGGCTTTTTCCACTTTCCCTTTAGAGATAAAGCGCTGAATTGATATGTCAAGGGGAAGAATATCAGCATTGTGACACCGGTTTAATGAAATTCTTAGGCTTCCAGTGTGGCACTTTTGGCATATCTCTGAATCCATTTTTCTACACTTGGGTATAATAAGTACAGATTACAAACAGTGATTTCATTCAGTAGACCAAACAAAGCATTCCTTCAGACACAAACGTCCCAAACCTGGTGTGTCTTTGTTGAACTTGGCGATCTTTTCAACAGCCAATGTGGGAAAATGTCATATTTTCTATAAATTATTTAAAAAATGTGGATTTTTCTGGCTGTACTGGTGTTCAACTCCATGATAATACAAGGCTGTTTAGACAGTATGGCTGCTTTTTTCTTGTATAACATTGATCCACAGTCTTAATGTATACTAATACTTCAAGGTTTAATGTATTTATTCATAAAACATGGAAACTTAATTATCAAACCAGCAATGATTTCAAAATTGCAACATATAAAGACCCATTCTCCAGACCTTTTTTTTTGTCATTATGAGTTCGGATATACTTTATGATCCACTGTTTTCCTGTCATGTAGGTACAATATGTTAATACAGTACTTGATTCTTTACACCAAATAACATTGAACACATTTCTATCAGTGGACAAAATATCAGAAACACCTCTCAATACAACTGAAAGGTACAGCAAACCTCCAAGATGACCATTAAGTTGATTCAGTATCTCTTTAAAATTTTATTTGGCAGGGCTGTTGCATTAGTCCTCATTACTTTTAGCTAATGAGTCCAATAAACTGGCAGCTGATGTATATTTACATTATCAAAGTGGTAAAGTTAAATCTTGGTAAGAAGCTTTTTTTTTCTGTTCAGCTTAGTGGTTCTTGGCAGTAGAGCCAGAGTTTGTTATGGACACTGTAACCAGCAGATCACTCTTGTTTTGTGCTGCCTTCATGGTACAACATATATACAGACAATATGTCTTCACTGTGTTGTCAGTCTGTTCATCTGCCTGCACGTACTTGAGAATCTGTGTTCAGAGGACGATGGGACACAAAATATTTACCCTTTAATGTTCTTCCTGTAGAAATTAACAATGAGGACAAGCACTGTAACAAAATCATTATATAATTTGTATATTGCCACAACTTAGTTTAAGTATTTTGGTAGTAAAACATGTAAGAACTAGAGATTATTTGCATTTTTTTATGAATCTGGTGCTTATTTTCGTGATTAATCTATAAAATGCCAGAAAAACAGTAAGAAAGAAGCCCATTACAATTTCACAGAGTCATAATGAGGTCTCCATATGTCTCTTAAAATTGTTCTCTTTTCAATTGATTCATCATTTCAACTCAGAAAACTGCTGATTCTTGGGCTACGTCCGCACTACTACGTGAAAACGATCTCCGTCCAGACGACCATTTTAGCTCTGTATCAGGAAAGGTCTCCATCCACACTAACACACCTGAAAACACGGATCACATGACCGTTCACATACACTAGGCTTGTGCGAGCCGGTGTAGCAGATTTTTGATTAGTTGTAGAAAACACTATGAACAAGGAACAGCAACGACACAACAGCCACTAGCAAAGACAACAAGGTCAGTGGGGCTTGTAATTCGTTGTCCATGTTTCTTTCATTACTGTTTGTCGAGGCTGATAGGAGCCAATCGGGGAGCGACTGTGGGCGTCTATTTCATTGTTTCCAAAGGGGGCTTGAAATCTCCAGAGTATTGTGGACAGCAGGAGTAAAGGTAACAAAAAAGATGCGTTTTAAAACTAAAACATAGTAGTGTGGACGTAGCTTTAGCATAATTACACTCTATTGACTTTTAGTGAGTGGGTAGCTCATGTGCCTGCTGTTTATTTCACTGACATTTCTGAGCTCAGACTTGTTCTTACTGTATCAAGCTTAGTGTTAAATCTGTGCATTGTGCATGTCCCCCCCCCCCCCCCCCCCCGGCAACACCGGTGAGAGGCATTCCTCAGCCTCTCAGTGGTCTCCCATTAACACATAAGCAGATCTGGTGGAGGTCCCTACAGCCTGGTGTTGGTTGGTACATCAGGCTTATCGGGTCCACATCATCAGCCCGGTCATTCGGCCTTTGTGGACATATGGCAAAGGTCTCTCAGTTAACACCTCGGTGAGACGAGCCTCCTGTCCACATGATCAAAGCCCGGCCTCCGCTGCTCAGATGTGTCACCCGCTCACCCCTCCCCAGCCACCACCTCCCTGTGATTATGACTCCCATCCTTCCACTGTTTGTGTAGAGAAAATGACTTCCACTCCACTGCGCCGTCTGAGCGGGTTGCACGTCAACTCTGGCCTTGCTTTTCTTGTGGCTGTGCAGTTTTTGTGGAGTCCTTGCTGTGGTGTTTTCTCTGTAATTTTATGCAGAGGGGAGGTGCTGAGTTGTAATTTCAGTTCAGCCTGAACATCTGTGCATACTTCTGTCCCATTTGTGCTTCTCTTGCATGTTTCAGTGCTAAAAATACTGCATTTTTGGATGCTTTAACATGAAAAGATGTTTTTTTTTTTTTTTTCTGTGAGATCTTCACTGCTGTATAACCCAGAAGAAACCGCTCTTACTGACTGTGGAGGTGAAGGAGTTGTTACAGCTGCTCAGGTTTTAAAGTGTGGGATGAAGACCTACATGAGCCTCAGGGACTGCCCTGTTATTACAAGATCAAATCGTCTTTGAATAGTAAATCCACCGAAACGAAACAATTAGAGCTCCCCTGCAAAAACCAAACCTCACTCAGAACCAAAAGAACATATTTGATGAAAGCTAAATCTGTTTAGCAAGACATGAGATTTGGTTGGAGAGGTGTGGACTTGTCAGATATAAAATAACAAGGCCAGCGAAGCAGACTTTAAATGGACTTGTTTAATGTAATAAAAACAAAAAAGAAAAGTCAAGCTTCAGGGAATCCTCCTAAAAGATTTCCATCGGCCTGGGGCAGCTGCCAGGTCAGCGCCACATTGTTTGTGAGGAAGTCGTTACTGCAGCGATCAAAGCACTGGCAAAAAACGCTCCAAAATCTAGGCTTATTAACAGAGCCGGAGCGGCCTGAGACAGATTGGGAGACGTTTGTGTTGGCTGGGTTTTTTCATACACTCACTGATCAAATATTACATAGAATACTGGAAGGCCTATTAATACTAACATTTACAGTTGCAGTGTGTAGTTTTGATGTAAACAAGGTCAGAAATAGATCTTTTTTTTGAGTCGTGGCAATGTGTTAAGATTATCATTTTGATTACCTGTTCAATTCTTTACTTCATTAAATACAATTTTATTTAGTTCATTTGAAATTTTTGCAAACCTGCGTTTTCTGCTGGTGCATCACGTGTCGCCACAGTGGCATTATAAAGAGACGTTACATATCAGAGCAAGTCCAATAATGAATCCTCAACTGTAACGTTCCCTCTCTCGTTTTCAGCCGTACAGAGAATCGTCAGAGGATTCGGTCCTGCGTGCTTCAACTCGTGTGAGATTTCTGTTGGGAGCTAAAATTGTCGTGGCGAACGTGAATGAGTGAAGATATTTCCCTTGTGTAGCTGGGATTAACCCCTGGATAAACCTCGAAGTGTGCTTCACAAAGATGTTTTGTTTCCTGGTATGTTAATCCCTTTGCTTTCATTCACACCTCCTCTCAGTCGTCATGTGCTCCTTGTATCAGAGGTGATCAGGAGGAATCGATGACGTTTGCCAATTGCGAATTAATTTGGTTTAAACGAGAGTTTACATCATCACACAGACAATTTTATTTCTGGTTGATTGAGCACTTTGACCAAACTCTCTGACAGGTGCTTTAACACAAAATGAAATTGCCAGTATCTTGAATCAGATGAATGCAAAGTTTTTTGAAGAAACCACCTGTGAACCTTGGTTTATCAGTGATTTCTTATGACGGTGGTTCAGTGTTGACTTTGCTTGTGGGTCCATTGTGGACATGACTTTGTGCTTTGTTTGTCTGTGGTCTCTGCTAGAGTTTGTGGGCTGATCCTGTGAATTAAATTAATCACACACTGAAAAGTTCCCCTGAAGTGAAAGCACAGCGCCTGACATGGCTTGCTGGAAAATATTTGTTGTGATATTTGACCATAATGGGAGGAGTGGCAGAGAAAAGCAGAATGTTGGGAGGCAGGAAACTCCAATTATCTTTCACGGCCTTACCCATGCTTCAAGGGAAACGCAGATGATTTTCACTTTTCTGCAGTGCTGAAAATGGCTAAACACACAGAGAAGAAGACTCTGCTGATGTTAAATGGTCTGATATATCATCTCTCAGGAGTAGAGTTCTGCTACACTTCCACCTACTTCCAAGCTGCAGGTGGAAGGACAAGTATTCTTTAAGGGTCGTTAATCACAATAAATTTGCCCTAGTACTATATTATGTTTACGGTACCTAAATACTTAACATTGACAATTATGAAAATGATCCCTCAAATTTCGGGATTGAAAGAGTTGTGACAAAAACATGTATGAAGGCAGAGGCACAGTATTTTCAAGTTAAATGTAAGATGCTACATTTAATAAAATAAACTAAAGAATGTTCCAAATAAAAGCACTAAAACACTAAAATATGTTGAACTTGACGAATGAAAAATAAGCCTAAAACATACCTGTAATTTGTGCACATTTATATTTATCAGCATATTGACTTTGGTCCGTATGACGGTGGAACTGGTGCAAAATACTTAATATGTGGCATTAAAGATATTTTGAAAATCTTTGGACTTGGTGAAACAGTGAAAATGCTTCATGATGCACAAAGTGAGAATTGCTGCCTTGCTCATGTTGTAGAGAATCATCCCAACCAACCAGCAGTGCTTTTGTTGTTACTGGTCCGTTTATTCTAACCACCATACTTTGAACTTGTTCTATCCGTCCTCGTACACTGAAGTGCAGCAGGGATGATAGAGATCAGCAAAACATTCTGCATCCTACATACCAAACATCCATGGCTGCCTGTGTCAGAAGGAAGTGTCAGTTTGTCAGGGCAGCTCACCCTCAGCTTGTCATTATCCCTGTCGATCTGCTTGTGAAAAGCAAGTTGTCTGAAAAACGGAGGAGTGAAAATCGCGCCTGTTTCTTGTGCATTAAGCAGGACAAGGCAGGTGCAGAGGGAATTCAGGGTTCAAGTGATACTGTGATAATCCCTCAGCTATGCAGGCATGCACAGACTTTCCCTGTCAAGTTGAAGCATCCCACAAGCTGGCAGTCTGATTCAGTTTAGCCAGAACTGAACCCTTATCAGGAGAGCGAACCAGCCGTAAACAGGCAGAACGCCAGGCTCGTTTACCAAAAATACTAAATTCTCTTTATGAAATAATGAGCTGAGTTTTGCATGTTCTCCATAGTGAAAACTTTTGGCTTTCTGGTAGTTTTATTAGGTAAAATTCACAACACAGTGGTGGTCTAAATATATTAGGAGGTAACCAAAGAGTTGAACTTCCAGGAAAAGCTCGTCAAAGCAAACTATGACTGTTTTCTGAATAGTGACCGGTTAAAGCAACAACTGACAATTACAAAATACGTAACACTAAAACATAGTATAACAGTAACATGAGTAAAGAAGATTCATAAAGTCAGCTAAATGACTCCATAATCTTAATATCTACCAAAAGCCAGCTGACTTTAGCTAACATTAGCCACCAAAAGCTACCAGACAAAGTAGGGTTGTAGCAGGGGAAAAAAAAAGAAAAAACTTAACAAAGGTGCATTTTATTTCTTATAAATTCAATTTTTCTGTCTAATCCTGAGATTTTGTTTGTTCCTTCACAAGTTGCACAGTCACACTTTCCGTCAAAAGGCTAAACAAATGTAGAGTTTGTGTTTTCTCTGCAAAAATCGCTCCCTTCTCAAACGCTCATTTCCAATGATAGCACACTGAATATCTTTGGGTTTGGAGCAATTTCAATCCGTCAACTCAGGATTTCAAAATAATAAGCAAATGATTGATTTAGAAATAATTAACAGATTAATCAGCAACAAAACAGTTGAATGTTCTCTTCCTTCCATGAAATGAGCAGCTATTGGGATCCTTCCAGTTCACTGTAAATCAACAGTTAAAAACAGGGCCCTGAAGGTGTTGTGTATCATTCTCAATAGATAGATAATGGGTGGAGTATCACTATAATGAGAGGTGAGGTGCATAGCTTTCCACCCACAGTCTAATGGAAGTGTCTCCACACTCCCATGATCCTCGACACCACACAAAGAGCTGCTGAATTTGTCTCCTGCCGGGGATGCCACCGTTTACGGCTGAGAGAACCCCAGACCCTCGGCCTGCCAGTCACCAAGCTGCTCGTATTACAGTCTCCCTCACTGGCTGGTATTGTCAGGTTACAGAGTGTGTGTGTGTGTGTGTGTGTGTGTGTGTGTCTGTCTGAGCGGTCGTGTTGTGATTGGCCCGTGCTCAGCTGTGTGAGACAGCGCCGGGTGACGTCTCCGTGTTAATCCCTCATTTCTTTCTGGGATGTTTTCTCTCTGGTCGTACTGGGAGCTGTCTGAGCTGCAGATGAGGGAGATGCATTCACAAATTAACTTTCACGACACAAGGAGGGTGAGTACAGAGTATGTTTCTGAGTGAGGAAGTTGGAACTGTTGCGTGGTTTTCTGGAGATGTCTGCATTTTTGGATTTGCAGATTTGGATCCATATATCCTGCAGATGCCAACAATCTTTTGTTTGTCTTATTCATAGTTTGCATGCTCAGAGCTGCCACTGAATGCTGCATTGAGCTCTTATCTCTATCCAGAAGCTTGTCTCCAGAAACTTAGATAAGCTCTTATCCTGGTTTTGAGAAACCTGGATTACTCCGATAGAAACCAGGACACTGTGGTATAAAGCTCCTTATTCAGGTTTCTGAACATCCTTCATTCGTGATGGTGAGAAATCAAGACACAACTGTGCAACAAATGATCCGAAACCTGGTTACAATGAGAATCGTGTCCTGGGGCTATGTTCACACTACTGTAGTTTAGTTCTAAAGCTAATTTCTTTTGCTATGTTTACTCCTGGTGTCCACAATGCTCCGGAGGTTTCAAGCAGCTTGAACAGAGACTTTCAGAAACGCTGCTGGCTCCATTTTAGTTTGAAGACTCCACGGTTGCGTTGTCATCTTGACGGCCAAAAATGGTCACCTTTGGAATCGATGACGTAGAGACCCACGGTTGCACACTGATCGGGTCTTATCAGCCTGGTGGTGAAAGCAACATGGTTAACAAATGACATCTGTTACTGACCTTGTTGTTTTTGGTAGCTTGTTGTTGGAGTTAAATTCTGCATTTTAATGCTTCAACTGTCTTTGCTGTTCAGAGTAGACATCTGCTTCCTGTTTACACTGGCTCGTGCATGATCATGTGATAAGTGTTTTCAGGTGTTAGTATGGATGCAGATGGGATGTGGAGTAAATGCACTTTATTCTTCTTTCAAAAGATTATCTGCTGTGAACCTGCAAGTGTGGGAAGTTTTACTGTCTGGAAATGATGACGCTGATGTGATGTTGTTGCTCTGACTGATGAAACTGATGAACCGGAGCAGCACGGTTGATGTCTGTGAGGTGATGTGAACTGGATCGAGGGTCTGGTCAAGGTTTTGTGGGTGGGGGCAGGGAGGGGGTTCTGTTGCGTCTACAGCTGCTACTCTACATGTTCCCAGTGAAGATACAGTCACTCTGACCTCGCAGCCAGCCGAGCCTCCGCCCTCCTTTTGGCTGGCATGTGCAGCTGGCTGTACAAAAATTGGTATGTTGTGGTCTTTCCTGAGCAGGACATGTCTTTGTTACCTTCTCTGAGGACGCCTACAGACCTGACTTGTTTGTTGTGATTCAGACAGACTTGACAGTTTGGTTTGTTTCTCTTGGGCTGGTGTGAAAACTGTCAGTTGAGCTCTAGTGCAGATTAAACAATCAGACCAAGGTGGCGAGGTGATCTCAGTCTGACCCCAAGCAGACAGTTGTGTCATATGAACACACTGCACACAGCCAGCTGATCATAAACTTGCCCATAGCTTCTGCACATGCATGAGAAGAAATAACCAGTCAGTAGTCTGCTTTCTTATCCCAACAAGACTAAGAGTTCACAGACATGGCAACTGGCCCCTTGGTTTGTGTTAGAACTTAGAACTGTTAGCTCAACCTGAGTGATACATCTTGGTATCTGGTAGAAAAAGAGAGGTGTTCTCGCCCGGTCTGGTCACCAGACATGTCGACCATTGAGCATGTTTGAGATGCTCTGGATCCACTTCCTGCAAATATCCAGCAACTGTGCACAGCTGTTGAAGAGGAGTGGTCCACAATCAACAACCTGATCAACTCTGTACAAAGCAGATGTGTCGCACTGTATGAGGCAAATGGTGGCCGTCCCACATACTGACTCATTTTCTGATCCTTGTTCTTTTATTGTGACCAGCCCGAGGCACACCTGGGCAATAATCAATCCTGTGGAATCATCTGGATATGCCACACCTGTCAGAGGCAAAGGAGAAGTGAAGAGAAACACAGATTTACAGATTTTATATTTTTTTGCAACACAGCTGGCAGCAAACCTAAGCAGTGTCCACTGAGTTACAGTGACCTCCTCAAAGCTGTGATAATAAATTATCACGACAATCTTTAAATTTGAACAGACAGTTTGTTGAACTTTTCCCCTTCCACTGGTCATGTGACAAACTAGTAGGAAATGACCACAGACAGGCCAGGACAACAAAACTCCCGAAGTCGGAAACAGTTTGAAATCTTAAATAAAACACTCTGTGGACACATGCCTCTGATTGAGTGTGTCAGCGTCTTTCCCAAAGAAGGTCGGGCGTTTCTCAGTAAGCTGTTAAACTGCAGCAGTAAATTATTTCCTCTTGCGGTCTGTGGGGCTGTGTTTACAGTGGAGATCGACTCCCAGCTGACACCATTAATCTTATCTGCTGGTGATGAAGCTCCTGTTCTCATGGAGGAGCGTTTTAATATGATTGCTGCATTTACAGGAGGCCGATTTTTAAAATCTCACATTAATCATAGAGAGAAGATACTTGTGTGATGTGTAATCATCACTTAGATGATGAAGGCTCCTGTTTTTTTTTTTTGTTTGTTTGTTTGTTTTTTGCTGATGATAGTACAGGGAGCGATGTGACTTCAGTCCTCACCACCGTGCTGCAGTGAAGTCAGTTTGACAATGGCGCCGCTCCCTCTCAGGTTTCAGTTTCCACAAAGTGAGGGGCAGATCTCCATGGCAACGCCGTCCACAGGTTCCCAGACCTATCCCATGTGTGAGGAGTGTGGAGCACAGGTTGGTGTGACCCTCTGTGACTGGTCAGGTGTTTTCTTTTTCTTTTTATTCTTTTTTTTTTTTTTTTTCTGCAACTACGGCTGCAAAGTTGAATCTCCTTAAACAAAAAGTCTCTTTAATTATAAATCAAACATAATTAAACATTAAAATAATGATGTCTACAGAAATAGTCTACAACATTTTGTGTTCAGGTTGAGGAGCTTTGTTGATTGTAAGCTCATGATTTCATGGTAGAAGGTAAAGTATCTGTATTAATGATCGTGAATGGAAATTGTCAGCCACTTCAAACCCAACAGAGGGAAACAGTGATAGTGGAAGGAGGCAGAGTCCAGTCCGCTCTTCAACACTTCAGTTGGACTAATGTTTAATGATGATAATACTGATGATGATAATAATAGTTGTTGCCCTGTGGATCATAACTGTGACTACATTAGTTTCTGTCTGGTTGAAGAGGAGGTGTTGTATAACTGCACAAACATCTGCTGTGAGGGACGGTTATGATACTTCAATGTTGACATGAAAAACGTTGTAAATGTTTTATCATAATTGAGCTTGTGTCATGTGATGGTGTGTACATTAGTTCTCTTTATCTACTCCACTTCAAACTGCAGTGGGTGAGTAGTATAACCTGCACTTATGGGCAGCTGTGTCTCTTTAATATATCACTAAGAAGTGAAGCACTGTGGCATCATTATCCCTGGATGACCAAGTACCACTGAGACAGATTAAACTAAACAGCCTGTTTAGTTTATTCAAATTAAAGATTGGGATTGTTCTTTTCATAACGAGGCAGCAGTTGGTACATGTATTGCTTAATATTGTTAAATATAAAAAGTCTTCAGTTGACTGGTGTATGAAGTTGGTATTTAGGAGCTGCAGAGTGACGGGGATCCATGTTCCAATAAGCTCATATTTAGAGGACATGTTGAACATAAACATGGTGGTATCATGTTTCCTCGGCAGGTCGTCTGCTGTTCACTGTTGGTACAACCACCCTCCCTTCCTCTCTTGTCAAGCTGTTTTGCATATTCAGTGACATCTGCCCACAGACCTCTCCACCGGCAAATGCTGCTTGTTCCTGCTATTATTGCAGCGTGGCTGAAATAATAGCCGAGCGCGGGTCACCACTCGAGTCAATATTTGTTCATGGATAGTGCCTTCTGTTCAGGCACTGTCTCAGTTTTATAGAGGCTTAGTGAGGGTAGATCTCATTATAAAGTTTTCTTGTTTTTGGCTCATCAGGATGATCTAAACCAGTGGTTCCCAACCTGTGGGCCAGGGCCCACTGGTGGGCCATGAAGGTATTGCAAGTGAGCTGACAAATCATTGGCAAAACAGTAAAGATTTGGTGAAAAGATGTAATAACGTTATATGTTTTGAAACAACATGATCTTTAAAAACATGACAAATGTTTAAAAGCTCCTCATTTTTTCCCTAGTACAGACCACAGTGTGTACTTGCACTGACAGATCCACATCCAAGGCTAAAACTAGTTAGCAACAGGAAGAGTTAAAAGGAAAGAGTCAAGAGACGGATGGTGAATCGACCCTCGTCAAACTAAAAGAGAAAAATTTAGCTTCCTCTGGTTTCGATTCAGTCCTGAATGTTTGATCATTATCATTAAAATAAAAAGTGCTCTAAGAAAACATTATTTGGCCTCCATATTTTCTCTGGACCTCTAACATCTTTGAGATTTTCAGGTTGTGAACCACTGATTTAAACCATTTTTTTTTTTTTTTTTTTTTTTTTTTTTAAAACCTGTCCATAGTCCAGAGGTGACAAATCGTCCTTGTTAGAATAATACAGACCTGAGAAAATGTCAAAGATGGTGTCTTCAACACTGAAAACTCAAAAACTCAGAATCAAACCAATTTAAACTACAACAGTTTCGAGTGCACAGACTTGTTTAAGATGTGTATTTGGTTTTTTGTGCCAAGGGTTGTGGCACATTGTTGAACTGTTGATGGATGTGGAACAGCAGCTGCAGTTTTCTACACTGCCAAAGAAAATCTGTCATCACTGAAGTTTCACTTCTATATCCAACAAATCACTTTTTTCACTGCTTAAACCCACATGACAGTAGCTCTACGAAAGATAAAACCTTTATTGCCTCTACTTTAACTAACCTGCCAGAGCAGCAGCTTAGAAATGAACCTGTTTGTTATTCTCTGTCAGGTACATTGGTAACACACTCATTTTCTAAGTAGTTCATTTCATCTCCTTCTGGCTGCTAGAACAAACATCATAATCCACTGGTTTTCATTTACCAAAATAAAAGCCCAAATCTTTGTCAGCAGAGCTGTCGTAGAGAGTAAAACTTGTCACAGCCAAACTGGGCCAAAAATAAAAAAAACAATGTCAAACAAAATAAGATTAAAATACAAAAAGTTATGGGAGCATATTCTTACATTGAAGTGTGGGAATCGGGAACTGAAAATATTTTGTCAGTACAGGCTTGAGAAGACACATCAGGTGAACAAAACATGACTTTTTATGAGCAATGCTGAATCTTTTTGACAGCACTGCAACAACAGTTTTTCCCAAAGGTGACGTTGAAAATTCCCAGAATACCGCGGGAGTTAATCCCTTTGTTTTGGTGGAAGTGGGGATCCTCCCGGCAAACAGAGGGCAGCCATAATGCCACAGTGTTTCCAGTGGAATGTTACAGCTATTGTCAACCAGGATAACACCCACTGGGAAGACACCCCCCCGCCCCCCTCCTCCAAATCATCCCCCCACCCCTCACCCCCTCACTGCCAGCACAATACAATGTGTTGCATTATACCTATGAAGGCATGCTACTGTTTTCATAGCCTATGACCCTGCGACCGCGAGCCGAGGCCAAGCTACTGAAAAGGACGACACGGAAGTCATTGGTTAGTCCCACAGTTATTACAGCGGCTGGGAATCCAGGCTTTTATTTTTTCAAACACACAACGCTGCAGGCCTAAACACACCACAGCGACATTTCCTGTTTGGTGTACAAGTTTTTACATCTGCATGGTTCAATGTTGATGTAAGCACATTAAAAATATCTCTGCAGATATAATATTTTCCATATTGGTTTAACACAAGAGACAAAACTAGGCAAAGCAAGGCAAATTTATTTGTATAGGACAATATCATACAAAGAAGCATAGATATAGAGGTAAAAAGCGTATTAAGAAAACAGTATAAAAACAGATTATAGAACAGATAATATCTAATTAAAGTGCAAGATGAAAAGATTAAATGAAGGCAGCGGAGAAAAGCAGTTTTTAGCTTCTATTTAAAACCGGTTATGTTTAACTGAAGTTATGTAAGTTTTTATGTCTGTGGTTGCAGCTAAAGACTATTTATTATTAATTATATATTAATCTGTCAATAATCTCCTTTAAATTCAACAAGGAAGCATTTAGTCTATTAAGTGTCCAAGAAATTTAAATTTCCCAGACAAAGTGACATCTTATGATATTAAATTGTGTGTTTTAATAATATATTAAATTCAGAAAGATAGAAAATAGAGAAAAGCAGCAAATCCTCACATTTGAGAAGCTGGAGCCTAAAAATATTTAGCCTTTTGCACACATGACCTGAAAGATATTAAATATAATAATAAAATAAAATAGTTCCCCATTAACTGCCTGTTGATAAACTAGTGATACTGACACAACTTATTCAGACTTGAAATTTCTGATTGTGATGAGCTAATGATGAGAGAAGTGCAAACTTATACTGGATCTGTTTGTGTTCATGTTAGTATTATTTAGTTGTAACTCACTCATGTCATTTTATGATTAATTTAATTAGTGATGGTCTCAATAATAACCATACTCCTTTTACATTAATGGCATTTCCTGGCCTCCTTTTCCAAAAGGTTAATGTCTTATTTTATAAGAGTGTGTAAAGGTGGCCGCCCTCTGTACAGTTTAACATTGTGGGGTTTTTTTAATCTGCGTGATGTTAAAATTTGTCTTTGTTTTTTTTTTTTCGTTAAAACTTGTCGGCTCTTAGTTGTTAAAAAAACATTTTCTTTTATTTTCCTGTTACCTGTCTTCACCTGGAGCAGCTCTGTGTCTCTCTCTGAGCCAAACACCCTTTTGCTGTTTTAACTACTTCCTGAAGCCGTTGAAGTTTCCTGTGTGAAGACAGGGAGTCTCTTTGTTGTCATTGTAGGAGGATGGAAACAGCTCGAGTGTCTGTCAGGACGCACCTCTCACACACTGTGAGTGAGTGGTTGGTGTCTGATGCAGTGTTTTTCCACATGTATGAACAGGACT
The DNA here is from genome assembly GCF_046630095.1 of Trachinotus anak. Lineage (NCBI taxonomy): Eukaryota > Metazoa > Chordata > Actinopteri > Carangiformes > Carangidae > Trachinotus > Trachinotus anak. The sequence goes on along the minus strand of NW_027273859.1, from coordinate 27,117,343 downwards.
GACTATTAAAACATTTTTCTGCAGAATGAAATGAGCCAGTACCAGATGAGTCTGTTCATATTTTTATTCTTTCATCACATTTTTAGACTGTTTAATTTAACCTGCTTGTGTTTGGATAGTTTTTAATTTTAGCTATTGTGTTAAATAAAAATATAATATCTCAATGTAAGATATTTAAAAATGTTTTATTTATTGTTATAAAAATTAATGTGTCCCAGAGGCAATAGTATTGAGAAGGTTTGGCTTTTGTCTTCTAGTCAGGGTCCCAGCTGCTTTAACACTGACTTTTAATCTCGTTAATGATATACAAGGACATTTGTTTTAATCTTAAATCCAAAGCTGGAGCTCCAACAAATTAGTTGAGTGACTGACAGAAAATTAAGCAGCAGAAACTATTTATTTATTTATTTTATTTTAAATTTTCTGGTTTCAGCTTCTCATGTGAATATTTCTGTCGTCTTCTGTAACAGTAAACTGAATATCGTTCAGACATGAAAATATCATGCTGGGCTTTTATAGACTTAATAACTAATTGATTAATTGAGACCATCATAGACAGATTCATCATTAGTTGCAGCCCTGCTCCCTTCCTTGGCCTTGTTTAAAAAGTTTAATTTCTCTTTTGTGGGTGAATTTGGCTCGTCACAGCCCCGTCCACCGTCTCTGTCCTTTTGTTCTCACATTTCCTCGTCTCTGCAATTAGACTTTCAAATTTAGGAGTAATGGTGTGTGGGCAGCTCTGAGTGCTGGTAATGATGATGCCTGGGGCTGCTAATGTGGAGAGAAGAAGAAGAAGAAGAAGAAGAAGGAGAGAAGGTGGTTTCCTTTTGGAAGAGTCTTGTGCCTCGTTGCTACTGTCCTCCTCCAAAAAGACAACCCCCCCCTTCTTTCCTTCCTTCCTTCCTTCCCCATATGCACCTTTTTATCTCCCTTTCTCTCAGTGGAACAAATCATTTAGCTGCCACCCTAAAGGGATTAGTCCTCCCTCCTCCCCTCTCTTCCCTCCTCTCTTGTCTTTTTTCCATCCTCCAGCTCCTCTCTTTTGGGGCGCTGCCTCTGGAAAAGCACAAGTGGTCCATCCCAATGAAAAGCTGTGGAGAGGGCCAGTTGTGAATTAATGAGGAGTAAATGGAGGATTTCAGAGCTCCATTCACCTTATCTGGCCTCTTGCTGTTTATTGAGTTTGTTACTGAAACTTCCGTGGCTGTGATCTTGTGGATAAGTTGACCTTCTGTTTGCACTCGAGGCCAAATAAACTCCTAATAGCTGCAGTTCAGCCGCTTTATCAACACAAGGCATCCCAGAGACCGAGCAGGGATAACGGCGAGTCCCCCCCAGATTAGCATGCTTGATATCCCTGATGACAAATGACACCGAGGCCAGTTAATCAGGCCTAAACACTGATGTCACCACATTAAGCAGTACATCCCTGCTATCGCCGTGATAAACAATGAGGCCAGCTGAGAGAGAGGGAGGACCACAAAGGCCGGCCAGCGTCTGGGCCAGCTGGGGACGAGGCGCTCAGCAGATGGACATGAATATATTGTACATTAGGGTTTAAATTAGATGGTTTTCTCCTGAGGTTTTTTACTATAGAAACAACCTGTGATAAAAGCAACAGAACCAAATGAAGCAGTTGCAGAACAATTAAAGTACAAAAGCTCGGTCACACAGCGAAGTTCATCTGCTCATCTTCATGAAATCTGCTGCACCAGAAGCTCAGTGATGGAGGAACTAGACAGGGATTAGATTTTAATAAATGTGTAGCTCTATGTGCACCAACCACTTCAAAGCCTGTGGTCCAATCAGATGCTCGGATACCTCAAAATTACAAATCGATGGGTTTTTATCACCCTCAGCATTTGTACTCAGGATTTTAGCTGTTTCATTAAGTGAAGAGTTTTACTGAAGAGGGAAAAACATCCTCATAAAGTTTATCTAAAGATGGATTTGTCCCTTCGACTCATAACTGTTTCCAAAGTGAGTCTCTGTTGTGGAGCAGTTTAAACTTTGATAGAGGATAATATGCAACACAGATAATAGGCTGCGATAGCGTCCTCCATTGTGGACTCAATGACTCTGTTCCCTCACAGGTCAGCACTGTCAGGATGACTTGCTGTTGGTGTCAGTTTGCCCGTCAGTGTTCAACAAAGTCAATCTCTGCTCTGATTCCACTGACACACTTTTTAAATGTTCAGTTTGCACCTTAAAGTGAAAGTTCAGGTTACTTGACTCTGAAGATTAAAACTTTATGGCAAAGAACTTTTTCCATCCACATATTTTATGTGGATGGATATTTTCATTATCAATTTGATGATTATTTTCTAATTAAATAGTTTTGTCTGTATAAATGGTGAAAAATTATATTTATAACTTCTCACTTTCCAAATTGCGTCAAAGATTGTTTATTTACCATCATGTGACAAAGAAAAACATGAATGTTTGTTTGGCGCTTTTTTTCTTAAAAATATAATATATATTACTTCATTATCAAAATAGTTGCAGATTAATTTCCTGTAGATAAATTATTCAGTTCATCCATGAACTGCTGCAGCTGCAAATATGAGGAAAAAGAGATGACATATGTTACATCTTTTTTTTTTTTTTTAAGATGTCTTTTCAGTGTCTTTTCTAATTGTGATTAAGGATTGCTTTAATGAGCTTGGTTTGAATCAGTGTAGCATGACCTTCTCACATGTGTTCAAGTTCCTCAGTCAGTTGCCAGCCTTCTATCGACGACACTGATCAGGAGATTTTGATCAATATCTGGCTTTCGGAAGCCAAGTGGTTTAATGATTCAGATAAAACGCTGAGTGGAGAACTTCTTATCTCTTTGAGGCGGTTTCATGCTCATCTTGTGGTTGAACGCCCCTGAATCTGGCAGGTGTCTCTCCTGTTCCCCCGGTGATGCTCCACCGCCTTTTGTTCCCGGGACCTGAACCATGGCACAGCTGGGATTGCAGCTCCTACAGATGAAAATCTGGCTCTTGAGCAGTGCTGATTGATTTTGAAAGAGAACTTTCAGCCATGTTCTTTATTCAAAATTAAAATTGGTGATATTATTTTATTTAAAAGGGGGTTTAAAGAGGGGCTGCTCTGTGTTTGAACCTAGAGAAGCACAAGGAGAGAGACTTTCATGTGAGTGAGTCTTTGTCATAGATGCTTTACTCACAAATAAAAGTGAAAGTAAGCAAAGTAAAACTGTGTGTGGGTGGAGGTCATCTGCCTCGTTGGGACCTTTCTTTATCTCTCAACCTCTGTAGTTTCTTTCATCTCTTTACCAAAGAAACACGAGTTGCTTCATCCTGAACACATGGTCCTTGTTTTCGGGATAGTTCTCCATAGTCACTGACTGAGTGAGTGATCATAATTCATAATTCCATCATTGGTCAGCCGAATGCCACATGATTGACATGATGAGACTGAACCATGGCTGCTGCTAAGATATATAATATATACACACACACACAGGAGCACTTAAGATGGGGAATTTCTCCCACAATGCCTCCTTGAGCGAGCTGACAACAGAAGTGGAGGCTCTAGGAGTGACAGTCTCTGACTGGAGCGACAGACTTCACCTGGAGTCCTGATTATTCCTACACACTTTGTTTTTAAAGCAAAGATGTTGTGTTGTGATGCAGATAAATGAGACATTCTTTCTTTTTTCTTCTTTGTTTTCTGTGTTTTTATTCTCATTCCTCCATCAAAATTAGATTACGGCTGAATAACAACCATTTTCATTATTGATTGATCTGCTGATTATATTTTCAATTAATCAGTTTTTCTCTTAAATGTTGGTGTCATCATGTCCCACAGGTGACGTCTTCAGGTGTTTTATTTTGTCTGACAAACAGATCTATCAAATCCTCACGTTTAAGAGTTAGAAACAGCAAAAAATTTTACATTTTTGAATGTTTGTTTTTCAATTATCAAAGTAGTTGCTGTTCTTATATATGCAGGCTCTGTTTATTTTAAATGGTTTAAATTAAAGAAAATTTCAAACTAAAGGTGAGCGAACAGGAAATATTGGTATAAGCCTGGTCCCACTGTTGGGTATTGTACTTATCCAACTGTATAAAACTCAATTATGTAAAACAAAAGGTTGAACAGCTCTGTCATAAATCCTACCTTCACATTAATGTTCAGTTTTTCTCGACATGGTTGGAAATGTGGAAATGTGTGATGTTTATTACTGAGGTCGTAGTTACTGATGATGAGTTATTGTCTCACAAACACGAGGAGGAGACGAAACTTCTAGAGCTGCAACGATTAGTCAGTGGTCAGAAAAATAACCTGCAATAATTTGATGCTCAGTTAAAAGTAAATATGTCTGTTTTGTGTCTCTGTGAACTGAATCGGAAGCATCTCTGGTTGTGATCGCACTTCTGCTGCAGATAGGTTTTGCGTCTCTTTTGCATGGGGCCTCATTGAGGAGGGTCCCCTGCACAGGGCGGTGGGTGGGTGGTGTTCACCAGCCCACAGCTCCCCTCCGCCTTTGTGACTCCACTCAAGAGCTAAACAAATAAGTGGCTCCAGCCTGTCCTTGGTCAAGTGCAGGCTGGACAGAGGAGGGCATGTGTGGGGGGGGGGGAGGATAAAGTCCGTCCCGGCGTGGAGGAGGAACGGAGGACGTTTTAAAGTATTCAAGTCCAGATCGAACAAGTGGTTCAGTGGGGAGGACGATGGAGAGAGGCAGAGCTGGAAGAGCTAAAGAGACAAAGTTTGTGTGACTCTGCTGCTGTTTGGGAACCAGCTCAAAACTCTTTGTTGGTAAGAGACGCTGCAAAAATTACAGTGTGTCTTTGTCGGGACCCGGTGAGAGATTTGAGACTCTTTGAAGGTTCAGAGGACAGGAAGTTTGACCTGGAAGTTAAAAAGGTCTGGATAATGTTTAGTCTCGTGTGAAGGACGGTGAAATTGACAATGTTGGTTGTTTGAGCTGTTTTTTCATCTGGACCAGAGCTGATGTGTCTCCTTTAATCAGTCAGTGGATTGACAGAAAATATATCAGTAATTATTTGGATAAATAATCAGTTGTAATTTGGCAAAAATACCAAAATGAATCAGCTTCACTTGTGAAAATTTGCTGCTTTTATTTATTAACTTTATATCATTCAATCAATAATCGATTATTTCTAGGTTTGTATGTATGTTGGTTACACTTGTAGTAGGTATTTTAGACTTTTTTTTGGGCATTTTATTGACCAGACAGATTAATCAATGAAAAAAGAGAATGATGAGCAGGCTACTCATTAAATAATAAAATATATTAGATATAAATAATCTATAGCTGCAGTACCTGGACTCAACTTTAAAAGGAATTGGACGATTTTACAATTATTATTATTATATCTTAATTGGAAAAAATAAAAATGCGCAGTGAGTAAAGCTTGTGAACGTGTGAATGTGATTTACAAACATCCGACGTCCAGTGTGAAGCACATGCTCTCTGGACCGGAGCCGTGTTTTTCCTGTAGGGGGCGGTGTTGTCAGGAGGAGTTGTGTTTAGAGCAGAGGCTGTGGGGACGTGTGTGTGTGTGTGTGTGTGTGTGTGTGTGTGTGTGTGTGTGTGTGTGTGTGTGTGTGTGTGTGTGTGTGTGTGTGTGTGTGTGTGTGTGTGTGTGTGTGTGTCCTGAACTGAATCACTGCTCAGCTCAGGGCATCTGAAAGCTGCCCTGAGCTGAAACGTCTAAATGATGATGAACCGTAAAGGGTAAAGTTGACCTTTTCTCTGTGCATGAAGGTGTTTTGTGTGAGAAAGGTGAAAACGATCCCTGGATTTCTGAGGTTTCAATGAAAGAGCAGGAGGTCATGTTTCTTAAATAATACACAGCAGTAGATGTGGTTGTTGTTGCGAACAGTGAAAGTGAAAATCAACCTTGTTACTGCTGCAGATACACTGCACCTGTATTTTCTTTGAAAACACATTAAGTGTTATTACCTCAAACAAGATAAAGGCTAAATCTAATTAAATCAATAAAAATTGAGACAAACTGTTGGCAACTTGGCAAAAACTTTACTTGTAGCATCTCAGAGTAATAATTCAGAGGTGGATTTTTATCCCACCAGCCTCACACAGGCAGAATAATCACATGTCAGTGTGATCACAACCAAAGATAACCTGGAATATAACAGTGTGAGATATTTTTTTTCCTATTGCAGCTTTTTACGTGTTATTTCACTTTCTCAAACCCCACTGGGGAAAGATCGAGGGGGATCCTGTCAAACCGTTTTGTTTGCATTTAACAGCCTGGTACCAAATTCTTCTGAGGACACAGTTGAACCTCTGGAGAACAGCTGTCAAGATGAATGGTTGAACCTGATAAAGCCCATTCTTAAAATAGAGACAATCACAGACACCTTTCTGCAGTCTGGTCTCCTCTGAAGGGTTTGTGGGGGCATGGCAGCAAAATTAATGTTTATTTAAGTGGGGACGGATACATTAGTGCAACATTAGTGCAGACTGCTGTATATAATATCATTTATTTTTTTGATGAAGGTTAAATGTGTCACAACATCGTTGTGCATTGTTAGTACCTTAAGCATTGTGGTGCTACAGAGACGCCCCAGCCTACAAATGATATTCTCCAGACGTAAGGGACCATGTTTATTCGGTACAAGCCCCAACACAAATCACATCATTTAAATTTTTTTTTTCAAAGAAAATTAAATGCAAAAATGACCATAACAATTGAAATTGTGACTCATGTCTCATAATGTGATACTTTTGCATATTGTGCAGCCATAACCTTTATTATTACTGTTAAAAATAATGAGACGGTGAAGCGACTCCCTGAGCACCGTATGCAAAAATAGAAAGATATAGATTTAAATAAAAAGAAATGGTTTAAAATGCAGATAATGACGTGTATGTTGTTCAGAGCTGAGGAGGAGGTGGTGTGTGTGTGTGTGTGTGTGTGTGTGTGTGTGTGTGTGTGTGTGTGTGTGCGCGTGTGTGCGCGCGTGTGCATGCTGCAGAGAAATGTACTAACTTTCCACATTGATGCAGTTTTCTTTGATGTTGATTTCGTGACCATTTAATGACGACTGTGTCCGTAAGAAGCATCAGGTGAAAGCAGATTCTTTGAGTAGGTGTTGGTTAACTTCTCTAACAGAGCAGCAGCCTCTTCCAGAGCTGCCTGTATCATGTTTCTGTGTGTATTCTCACTTGTGTTGAGAGGAGGAGGTTGTCAGTGTGTGTGTGTGTGTCGATGTGTTTTAATACTCTGTTAAGTTCAGACCATCACCTGCTCTGTGCCTTGAATTTATCTTCTGGAACAAACTTGACTGGATGACCTGCTTTCTTCTCTCCTCAGACTCTGGGCTTCACATTTTTCACTCCTACATAAACCGTCACCACATTTGCAAACCATCTGAGCTGCTGTGGAATTTTTTTTTAAACGGTAAAATATGCTGTAGATTTCAGATTCAGCTGCATGTGTGTTGCACATGGCTCAATCTGATGCTCTGTAATTTTTACATCCTCGCCCCAGAGGCCAGAAGTTTCATGCTCAGAAACTCTGATTCTGTCTTTTCCTATCTTGAAATAATAAGGATCGTTTTCCAAGCATCTATTTCAGAATACGCACTGAACAATTTTTCTGAAGGAGATAAAAATGAGGTTTAGCTGGTCAGAAAGAGGAATGAATGATAGCTGGGAACATAATAACAGGGGTGTATGTATAATTTTCTTTGATTTTCTTTCTTTAACGTAACTACAGTCTTAATTGACCAAACGTTGTCGTTCTTAAACGCTATGTTTATCCTCACGCATGAGGCCTCCGACTGCACAAGAGGAAGAATAGCAGGGAGTTGAAAGTGATAGCACCAGAAATAACTTGATGTGTGATTATACAGCGACAGGAATGACTGAAGGTTGACTCATCCTCTCTCTTTATGCGAACGGACTTCAGCCGCTGTGCCGTTCTGGTTTCTTTAACCTCTGACTGAACGCACCTGATGTTTGAACACTTGATGGTCAAGACTTGAATCTTGGAGAGCTCCTGGAGTTTCAGTTGTTTGACAAAGAACAGAATCCTGGTCCCATTTTTAAAGGTACAGGTCTTGCTTTGAGTATTTCATGTGTGAGATTTTAAGTTTGGTGTCCGTCTTTTGCCAGATACAGATACAAGTCTTTATCTATGAACATTTCTGAACATTCTGTTACTCAAGACAATAACATTGGTATGATTTATGTGCAGTATCAGTATTAACCATGTGATTGCTGGGCAGATTTCATATGATGATGTGATTGGTGACTTCGCATGAAGGAAAACAAGAAAGTTCAGCTTTAGATGGCAGCTGTGCAAGTTCAAATGTGTGTTTTGAACTGTGTGTCGTACTCAGGTTCTCTCAAGTGTGTTTGTCTATTTATAGGATGAAGGATTTGTACAATTTAGTGGTTTGATTCTCTATTTTATCTTTATAAACGTTCTATTCTTGTTACTTTATTTTGGTATTTAGTTGCAGCTGGAGGGTGGGGGCTAGAGCCGCCACTGAGTCTTGTTGTTTATTTCTGTAAATGATCCTCTTTTTCATGAATTCCCTCCAGCTTTTTTGAATGAATTGTCTCCACAGAGCAGAAAGTTTTTTATGAACCTTCTAAAACTTCCTCATCTTCATAACGATGGGAAGTCTTCACTTTCAGCCACTTGGATGCAGATGGAAGTGTTTTCTTTTCCTGCTTTACCTTGTGACTTCTCCGGATCAAGTAGGAGACAGAATCTTTTCAGTCCTGTAACTTCCTCCCTCCTCTCCGGGATAATTGACAGGCTTTGAGCCAGGCTTTCCAGCGCTGAACTCAGCGGGCTCGCGCAGGACATCAAAGGGAAGCGAACCCTCGGACAGCGCGCGGCAGGGTCGGCGCCGCGGCCAACACTGCCACTGCCAAACGGTAGTGAACGTCAGCGCTGAGGCGTCTGACCTCCTCACCCGGCCCGCGTCTTCTCCACAGTCGGCACAGCAGCTTCTCCTGCAAAGCTTCAAAGGCATTTCCTAACGAGGGCCAGACGCAGAGCTGAGACGACAAGCAGCCGCTGCTTGTTCTGCAATTATGCCGACACACACTCAGTCACACACATGTGCACACACACAGTAATCTGTCTGGTTACAAGGCACTTCATTGTCTTTTTGTCTTTTGGTTGTTGCTGTCGAAGAGACACCTGTGCACAACCAAGTCGATGATCCACATTAGTCTAAAATGCTTAACATGCTGCTGCACAAAACGGTTCATGTTTTCTTGCTCCTGAGTTCCTGAATAAAAATATCCCAGTTTCTCTCGAGGCTGTTTCCCTCCATTAAAGCTGTAGCCTCAGCTTTTATTAGGGGAAAAACAAGCCTGTTGAATATTCAGCGCAGCGGGTTTGCAACCTTTACAGCCCCGTCTCAACTTTTCATGCCGTTTACTGTTGACGCACAAGTTACAAAGCCCGAGCTTCGTGTGTCTTCGCAGTGGAAAATGTGAACAGTGGCACCACATCCTGTCAAGACTGAGTGACTTTTCTTTAGATGGTCAGTTTATGTAGCAGACAAATGGGTCTAGACACACTTGGTGTGGCATTTAGGCCATTTTCACAATAAGAGGGATGATTGTTTGACTCAATAGTGAAGCAATTATTTTTGATCCTGATTTGATTTTTAATTGAACGTCCAGGATTTAATTTTTCTTTTTGTTTTTTACATGTGTTATTTCCTAAACAAGTGGCAGCTTTATACTCTTCATTGAGAGTTTGTCATTGTGTGATTTAAAGCTGAAGTTTGTTTCTTTAGGTGATTCGTGTTGAAAACTTTATGAAAGGTAGTTTTTCTTCCATTTAAGTTGTCTAACTCTGCATTTTCAGTTAGTTTTGGTCACATAACACCTATGTGCTCTATAAAGTGCTATAAGATACTGTCACAGGACAGTAAAATGACTTTATTTTACACTCGCAGTGGTTGTAGAAACTAGAGCTGCAGCAATTGTCGATTAATTGATTAGTTGATGACAGGAATCATCAGCTATTCTGCGAATCAATCATTTTTTCTTTTCTTTTTTTTTCTTTTTTTTTTTTTTTTTTTTTAAATGAAAAATGTCTTTGCTGATTCTAGCTCCTCAGATGTGAGGATGTGATGATTTTCTTTGTCAGACAAATTCACACATTGGAAGACATCACCTTGTTCTGTGGGAAATCATCACTGATGTTTTTCTGGCATTTTAGAAACAAAACAATAAATAATTTAAATGAAGAAATCATTGGCAGATCAATTGAATATGAAAATAATTGTCATTTACAGTCTTACTAGATACTAGTCAATTTGTTTTCCTTAATTTCACAAATCAATTCATCTGCCTGTTGTTTTCTCATTTGAGTGATTAAGTGATTAATAAAATTTCCAATTGTGAAATTGCAATTTCCTAAAGCCAAAAATTTTCATGTTGTTTTACTTTACTGATGATCAATAATCCAAAGATCACTGTCCTGTTCACCATCAGATTTAGAGAAAAGCTGGAACCAGGTAATATTTGGCATTTTTGTCTGGAAATGACTAAAGCGATTAGTTGGTTACAAAACATTTTTCCAATCAATTTTCTATCTAATCAACTAATTCTTTCAGCTCTGCTTTAGACCATGTTTTTTTTTTTTTTTTTTTTAATTGTGAATAAATCTATAGCAGTGAAGTGCTCCTGAAACCATGAAGGTGACTTTGATTCACTGTTTGATTAGAAATTCATGAGAACTTGTTATTATATATAAAAATTATAAAGTCTAGGGAACAAATTAGCCTCTTTTCTCTCCTGTAGCTCTGTGATTTGTTCAGTTTTAGTGTGAAATATGAGTGTTTGATTACTTGTGTTGCCCAAACTGCTCCACTCTCAGTTTGCATCTGTTTTTGTTAATCGTACATGTCAAGCCTCTCGTATCATAATAAATCATTCAGGCGGGTTTCTTTTAAACACAGGCACACACCTCCCTGTGAAGAGCAGCCAGACCTGACCTGTCACTGTAGATCACTTGCTGTCACTGGAAGCTATAGGTGCGTGTTTCATATTTATGCAACAGCTGAGAAGGAACAAAACAAGTTATTCTGGTTTGTGTCAGCTGATGTTGTTGCCCTGTTGTTTTTAATTTTACGTCTTTGGAAAGCTGCTGAGCTCTACTCGGATCAGAGGAACTTATAAATGTTTTTGTTGTGTTCAGTATGGAGTGAGTTCTGGTGAGTCTTCTTCTTCTTGTCTTTGTTCAGACTGAATGGTAGCGTTGGATTAGTCTAAAAGGCCACGAGGACAGGCTGATAGTTTGGTTTTCCCTGTGAACACACTGAAACCGGCTACTTTTGAAGCTGAATGATGCTTCAAGATACTAGAAAGCAGAGATAAATACTACTGTGAGACTACAGGACGTAATGCTGCAGCGTTTATGATGCCACATTTGACTGGGACAACTACAAGGTTTTGTCTTCTGGTAGCAGATTGTCCACCAGTGTAGGTCTACAGTATTTTAGTTTATATTGGACTGTCAGAATTAGAGCTGGAATAATTAGTCGATTTGTCAGTTTTTAGAACAATGATGCTCATTGTTCTGTCTGTACAAAATGCAGAATATTTGCAGATTTCAGCTTTTGAAAAAAGAAAATTTTCTGCTTTTCTTTCTCTTATATTGTTGTAAACTGAATATTTTGTGTTTTTGTCGAACAAAACAAGACATTTGAACATGTGGCCTTCACTTCAGCAATATTTTTGATGTTTCATTGAGTGAACGATTAATTAAAACTGAAAGTAATAATTGAAACTGAAGAAGTTTTGAATGCTTTCATCTCTTATGATGTTAACTATTACAAACACAGAACCTTAGAGAACACGCAGGATTTAATGCCTCTTAAGTATGAATGTCATAATTTATTTTAAACATAAGTAGTGAAATAAAATGTGGGTTTTCATATGTGTGTTCCCACTTATTGCAACACCAGGAGAGGGGAGGGCACAGCTGGGACATGGTTGATGATATAATAGGTGAATGTTTCCTGTGTTTAGTGAGCAAATAAAATGACTTGCAATGTAGTTTAGCAAGTAAGTTTGGTAAGACAGGAACAAGGGAAACAGGGTGAATCATTGTATGGTTGCAGCTAATGATTATTTTTCTTAATTATATATTAATCTGTTGATTAGTTTAGTCTTTACCTGCAACAAAATGCATGAAAATGGTCCACAACCCCCAAACTATCAGTTTAGAAAGATATAAAAATGATTTTTGGTTGATTAAATGATGAAATTAGATTTTTTACTAATTATTTCAGATCTAATTTGTTGTGCTTATGTTGTAATTTGTAGTCTCACATCCAGATGTAAAAAAATCTTAAACGTTTCCATTAATTCAAACTTTTAACATGTTTTCACTGTTAATCATTGTGTAATCCTGCTACCTGATAAATGTGATAAACACGTCTTTTATTTTGAAAGCTCATCTCTAGTCGTCCTATCTGAGGCGTCCTCAGCTCGGTCTGGCTCAGATTTGGTGATTTTGCCTTTTTGTTTTGTTCTGTCCATCGTCACCTTCAACTGCTGAGGCCTGAAGGGAAAACGCTGCCGTGTTGGTTAATGAGTAACCGTGTGTTGGAAGACTTTCCATTACCTTCCACTGTCTGGCTCATTAGCTGTTTCTTGGCCATGAGTTGAAGGTCAGCGGAGGGCTGAGGAGTGACCGGAGGTCTGTAACCACATTAACTGGCCGTGCGTTTCACCTGGAGGCCCAGCGCAGGGATCGGTTCTGCACAAACGGCCTTAAAGTCCTGTTTCCTCTTATAGGACACAGATCATTTGGCTGTCATCTGAGGAAGTCGTCTAATCTTAGCCGTGAAACGTATCCCTCCCGCTCAGAGGACTCTGGGTATAGGCTCGTTGTCGGGGGGCTTGTGGGCTCAGTTGTGTGTTTGCTACCTGCGGGCAGTGGGAGGAAGTTAGAATGAGAGTTACAGGTAAGCTGCATGAGCTGATTGTTGGAACAGAAGATCTCAGTGTTATGGTTTTGATGAAGGTTAAAATGTGTAACAACCAAACAAACATGTGACCTCAGAGCTGTTGGTGTATGTCCGCTGTAGGTGATGACGATGCATCAGGTCCCACAGGCCTCGACCTGCAGCAGTAACAGCTCGTTTTCACTGTTAACCTCACACAGTCACAAGGACAACAGATTGTGTTTTTCACAATATTTTGGAATCAGTTTTTCCAAACGTGTTGCATAAAAGGTCCAGAAATGTAACGTGATAATCCTCTGAGCCTGTTTTAAACCGGGAACTCATGCGTGTGACATTTAAAGCTTTAAAAAAAAGTTTACCTCCAGCCGAGTCCGCCCAGTTTTACTGAGTTATTACGCAACAGGCTGAAAACTCAGGCTGTCCTGAGGGTTTCCATACAAATACTGAAATACTGGTGCGTCTCAGTCAAACAGAGAAGAAAATTATGAGTAAAAATGTGCAGTTTGTTGATCATTAACTGAATGTCCCAGCAGGAAGGAGAGAAAAGACAGCCCAGAAGAGTCCTTTAAAACCTTGGCAGGAGGGGAAGGTTATTTATTTTTCAAGTTCCGAAAATACACACACAGCGAGGTACAGAGCTTCAATACAAGTACATCAAACTTTAAAGGTTCCTACAGTTTGGTTTTATGTATTGATCCTATCTGATCTGGCTTATAGATCGTCATTTACACAACATTTACTGTCATCATTTAAAACAGACTTCATAAAATACAGTATTTACTCCTAGTTGTTGCGGGATATGATAAGACATGATATGACAAACGATAATGGCTATAAATATAAATCTAACAAACTTACAGCCGACCAACAACTTTGATCGACCAGTTTTATTTTCATACTTCCTGTCACGTTCTCAAAGCCAATAACTGAAAATGTGTTCAAAGTACAAAAGCATTATGTTTTGGTTGTGCAGCCTTCATCTGTCAGCTTCTTACAAACACGGTGGATACAGGTGATGATGATGGTTTTGATGAGGAAGGACAGAATCTGAGTTTTTCTGTTGGTTCATCTGAGGATTTCCTGCTCCTTCCTGCAGGTTTGCATTCTGGCAGCCCATGGAGCAGGACGCTTGGGAGATGTTTGGTCAGTCTGATGTTCATGGTTTCTTTGCATGGAGTTGGACATTTTTACATTCATCATGTTTTAAATTGTTAAAGCTGCATTTGGATATTAAGGTTGAGCCAGCATGACATGTTGTCGCTCACTTCGTCTGTGTCCTCTGTTCAGTTCATTCCTCTCATCTTTTCTGCAAACTTACTGTTGTTGACAATAACAGGGAGTTTCTCACCTGAGGAATTTAATCAATAACCATAACAGTTTTAACTAGAAACATCAAAATGCTGTTCACTCTTTAGGTTCTATGGGCACACAACAGTTTAACTAGTTTACAGCTGGTATTGTGCAACAAATCTGCAAAACCTTTAGGATATTATCTACATTGTGTCATTACTAAACATTCTTTCAGGTTTCATTAAATCATTTTACTTGTCACTGTTGGAATCCACATGTTCGGCTAAAACCATAATTAAAATGTGTAATTTTTCATGCAAGGAGGTGCAGTTTTGATGGGGATGGGTCAGGAGAACCAGCTCACCAGTACAAATGTATGGCTGTATTCAGACACAGTCTTGTAAAAAGGGGCCGTTGAATTATCTGAATGACTTTCCGGGGCCTGAACACTCACATCTGGGTGCTTTCTAAAATCATATTTGCCAATAACCACTAGAGATGTTCTGATACCATTTTTTTTCTTCCCGATTCCAATACTTCAGTTTGTGTATTGGCCAGTACCACGGCATAAAAAATAAAACCTTGCACACTGCACATGTTCCTTTTTTACTGGTGGGACTTACCAGTGTAACATTTTGCCAAATTGCTAACGGCTAACGTTACAGTGTTTTTTAGCTGCTCTAAAACAGGAGCTGCCAGTGGCTGCACAGCACAACATCCTGTTTTTTAGAGCAGTGAAAAAGAACTGATTTCTGGGAAAAGTCTTCTCTGAGTAAGAAACTATAAAGTTCATAATAAATTAGGTGGTATCAGATCAGTGCATAGACTTCTGTACTTGCTGATTCCATATTTTATGCAGTATCAGAGGCATTTCTGATACTTGTATCAGTATCAAACAACTCTAAATACCACAAGCAGATACAAACATTGCTGAAATCATGAATAGTAATAATAATAATAATAATAATAATAATATTATTTAAATGCAAGTTTTACTGTTAAAATATAACTTCACATAAATAAATAAATACTGTTTCCAACTGATTCTTTAGTGAAACACTTTCAATCTCTTTTGTTTTGGTGCGTCTGCATTCACTCCTTCCACGTGCCATCAGCAAAAAAACTTTCAAAGGTTTTGGATACTTTTACTCTGGAGAAACAACGTCCTCTTCCTGTTTTGTTCTTGAAAGTAGCACTTTTTTTTCTACATGACCCTAATAGCGCTTGTAAAATGCAGTTTACATCAATATGAATATTGTGATAAGCTGTTGATTGACATATTGTCGCTTGACCCCGACTTGACGAGGCAGATGGCCCCCCACCCTGAGCCCAGTTCTGCCTGAGGTGCTTGATTTTGGTGGGAATTGTTGGGTCTCTATAAAAAATACTATAAAGAGAAGGTCTAGACATCCTCTATTTGGAAAGTGCCTTGAGTTAACTTCTGTTGTGATGTGGAGCTATATAAATGAAATTGACTTGACATGTTAAATGTGAGGAGAGTAGCTCAGATGAGGAGGAGGGACTTCAGTCTTTTCCAAAACATGGCTCTGGTTTATTTGGGTGTTGGAGCAGTTCGGTGTGCTCTCTGCTCTCTGTGTCAGGTCTATAACCGTCCCTCAGGATGACGGACAGGCAGGATTTAGACACATCAGCCTAATGACATAGCTACGCTTCTTTATTTGGGTGCGTCCTGTAAACAAGGATCTGCATGTGCGGCAGACGAGTGAAAGGTCGTCTGCAAAGAAAGTATTGAGAGACTGACCTTTCTGATGTCCCCACTGAATCACTATGTGGCCTCAGGTCCCACGTGGATCAGAAGATTGATCTGCAGCCAGTTGTGCTATTCTGAAAGGCTGATAACAGACGTTGATAAACTATTTCTAGTCCCTTAAATACGCCTTGTTGTATTAGAAAGTCAGGAACAATGAAAATGAATGAGCAAAACTACTTTATGTTGACGTTGGATTTTATTGATTTGATTGATTTGTCAGTTTTGTTACTGTATTGCTGTAAACAAGTTAAACAACAGTTTTTGAAATCTGGTTTTCACCAGTATTTTTTGGTATTGATTTTCCTAGACCTGATTTTTATCAATAATACAGTCAGGATTAACACTGATTTATTCCCAACGGTTGAAATTTTAATAAACTGACTTTTATTGCAGCGATACCAGACCAGCGGCACTTACTTCTGAGTTGCCAAGAGGTATTAGGAAAATAGCTCAGGTAATACGAAATAAGATAAAGGAAATAAAGATGTGAAAAAGCAGGTGTACTCTAAACAGAAATGAACAACTAAAACTAATAAACAGTTCAGATAGTGAGCTAAAAGTACTGGATCAGATGTTGAAATGAGTAAAAGATAAATGGCTGTAATAGATGCTCAAAGTGATGGACTCTGGTTGAAATATAAACATGAACAGTTTAATTAAAATAGTTGAAACATCTGCTGTTGATTTATTTAGTTAACAGCTGTAACATCCAGTTTGAAATGAACGTGTTGGGAACACGTCAGGTGATGCTGATGAAAGGTTACCTGGGTTCATCTGACAGGGCTGTGGGTGAACATCAGACCACACAAAAACCAGAGAGTAGATTATCTTATTCTGCCCGTTAATAGATCACTGGGCCTGAATCACACTGATCAGAGATCAGTCCCCTTGTGGCCCCGACATCCTCAGCTTTATAAAACTATCAGAGCTGACCTCGTCTGCGTCTCTGCCCCTCCAGATGCTTCTAACAAATCAGTGGCCTCTCTGTGTGGCACACGAAGTCGACTTTTCCCCCTCGTGTTGACTCCTTTTTTTTTTTTATAAGAAGAGAGAGAAAAGCTCTTTTGTTCCTGCTCATAATGTATCCATTGATAATGAGCAGAACCGTGCACACAGGAGCCTCTATGTTCATAAATGTCAGATGCAAAGACACCTGTGAAAAAGCAGAGGTCATGTTAAGTGGGCTTCCCCTTTACAAAGAACGGCTTTTGTGTGACGGGACCTAAAGCACATGTTGGACGGAGGCCTGTCGTGTACTCAGAGTATTTCTCTTTAGGTTTACGCCCATAAGCAAAAATAAGGGTCTGTCAACAGGTCGTGTTGCCGTGACAACTTTTGTTTTCACATTCATGCCGTCAGTTTGACTGACAGTGATATTAATTAAGTAATAAGTAATTTAAGTTTATACTGTTTACTAATGTAAATAAATGTATTATGAATCAATTATTTTTGGATAACAATGATGATGATGTTAAAATGATTGGTCAGTTAAACAATAATTTGGTAACTTTTTGTAATAAGCCATTAATTTGTTCTCAAAAATAACAAACACTCACTGACCCCAGCTGCTTTAATGCGAGGATTTCCTGGTGATGTCCGTGGAGAGCTCTGATATAAACACCTGTCTCTAACCCCCCCCCTTACCTGTCTGCTTGTGACTAAACTTGACATGAGAGTAAATGTTTCCTTTGTGTTTTGTCTCAGCTTGCAGGTTGCATGGTAATCTGGACTTGATGCATGGCAGTTGCATGACTTCTTGCTCTTGTTGTGGGACTGAGAGCACACAGCTGCAGCCATGGCTCAAACCATACACCTGAACGGCAACGGCCCAGGTAACGAAACCCCTTTGTTGCATTATTTGATTTTTGCTTCCATTTGCTTTTAATTGTGATTTTGTTTGTAATGCAGTGGCATGTATTTCTTTAAGGACTTGATGTGGACATGATTATACTGTAATTGGTTAGACGGAGGTGGTAAAAGTCGGTCACACCAATGTGACAAAATCAGTTTTCCCATGGTGCATTGTTAGTAAATGTATCCCTACATGTCAAGTGGCTGCCTTGTGAACAATATGTGCTGATTGTGGCTAAATAAAACTCAGCCTGATGGGGGGACAATGCGGCTAAATGTGGATCAGGTGTCTAGTTTCAGGTTTGTGTCAGGCATGTATATTTAACCGGTCAGCTTCTGCAGCACATCTGTCTGTTCTCCACTGCTGCATTAAGAATTCAGAAAAAAAAAAAAAGATCATTGTCAAGATTACTTTTAGCTGAAGTCATTCAGTGACTTAACCAAAATATGAGTTTACATCAGTGGTCGCATAATAAAGTCATGATAAAAAATTGGTGGGTGTTTGTATAGTGTAGAAGTGTTAGGGTTAAATCCATGATATACAGGGCTAAATTATCATTCCAATATTAATATAATAAAATATTTTTTGATTACAGGCGTTAAATATGTCTCCTGCAGCATTCATCAGTGTTTCATCTCCAACAGCTCCTTAACTCTCCACTAAGCAAAACTAAATAACTAATTTAATTAATTTTTGATTACAGTTATTGTTATTGTTAATTTATATAAGAGGACATTATATGATATACCAGTCTAGAGAAAGTCAGCTGGCCAACAGTAGTTTTATCTTTCAGTATGAAGTATTCATTTTGATGAATATTTTCATCAGAAAAAATTAAATAAATGAAAAGAAAGATGAGAGAATGTTTAAAGCACAAATGTTTTTGATCTTTATCTATGTATTTGTTCCCATAGTCTTCATCACACATAGTTCCAGGAATGTTAAACATTAGCTTATGGTGGAGGAAAACAAAAAAATGTCCAAACAAAGTTGCTCCTCTTAGTTGTTTCTGAGCCTCTCGTGCTTCTAAAACACACTGAGCTCGTGCTTTCACACAGCGTTGCACTCGTAGAGAAGATTTCCACGCCTCAGTGTGAAATAAACACTGTCAGCTCTGAACACACACCTGCAGACGGCTCGCATTCCTGGGAGGACTAACAGGAGAGAGTGAAGCCTCTTGCTTCCAAATCCCTCCAGGAATGCACAGCAACGCAGGACACTTGCACACGCCGTCGTCAGCGTCAGTCTGCCACGAGCGTGCACGACGCTGAGACGATCCCTTTTAATGTGGAGATCTCATCAAGGAAATATGGATTTGCTTCAAAGGCTGCACCCCCAACAGAGAGTGTTTTATTGTCAGTTTTTACAGAATGAGAAAAAAAGCTGAGGAATGCTACGCTAACAGAGCTAACCTCCTCCCCCTTCACTCTGTAAAAATAGCTCCTCTGCACTGTTGGCAGTCAACATGCCAAAGTGGTCACCTGCTGCACAGGAGGAATTTCAAGAATACGGTGATATTCAACCTTTAGTGCAGGGATGGACCGGAGCAGAACTTGGTGCTGAAACGTGGAGATATTCATTGTGAATAATGAAGTTTGAGTTTGATCAGGTAGTTGGACATCGAAACGACTCAGTCATTCAGTTTTGTCCTAATCTGTGATGTTGTGCTTTAAAGTCAAATATTATCAGTTGTTAAAGTTTGTATTTTGCAAACTTGTGGTCCAGGTGGGTGGGTCTTGGGGCATGACTGAGAGCAGTGACTGCTTTGTTGTGACATCACAAAGTTCCAGAAGTCCTGACAGCTGGTTTTCAGGCTCATTTTCTGAATACAGGCTGTGTGCATTTCTCTGTGGACTGAGGCTTTTATACTTTCACAGTATTAATATAGAACCTAGACCTGCTTTATAATCACAAACACATGGACATCTACCTTTATACAATATGGGACCTTTAAATGTGATTCTTGCATGTGATGTTTGTCTGGTGCCAAATTAACCTAAAGCACCAAAAAAAGAAAACACCACAGCATCAAATCCATCTTCCCTCCTGCAGTTAACTTCTGTTTGTCTAAAATAAAAAACCCTGCAGAGGCTGAGTCATGGCTCAGAGCAGACCATGGCTTTGGCCCAGCTTGAATGCCACCAGTCTGCTGTGGACAGAAAACCCAGGGGCCGATTTGTCGACCCCCTGCAGCTAATTCAAACCCACTGAAGTGGTCTGGTTTCTGCAGCAGGGACAGACCCAGCTGCCACTTAAAGTACCCCATGGTACTGTTCAGTCCCTCTCCTACTGTGTCTGTGTGTGTTTCTGTAAGTGCTGTGAGGTTAAAGCATTGTGTGCCAAAGGGGCAGAGTGCTGTGGTTTTGTAAACTGAACAGTGTAATTGTTGACTGGTCTGGACTCTTACTGTCTTTATGCAACAATGGGTGATGGAGTAATGTAGCTCTGGCTTGTTTAAGTGTGACTGTATCTTACTGTGCAGTGAAGGGTCCATTATCAGGATGTTAAATGCTTCCCTGCAGCCATCTGGGCCGAACAGTGCGATGGTGTGAACATCCGAAGAGGATTCAGCAGAAGATATGTTAATTGCTCCACCATAGTAAAGCATTTTACTGCTTGATAGAAAATTAAAACAGATCACTAGAGAAATCGGAGATGACCTGCACAGTGATGTACTTTTGTCAGGGGCTGGACAAACATAGATCATGTGAAATAATTTGAAACAGAAAATGTATAAAATCTCAATAAGACTGAAGTTGGTTCATAACTTTTTCGTTTTTCATTTCTGAAAACTAGTCCTGTTTTCTTTTTTATGACTGTTCCTAAAAACAAACTGATAAATGACATGATTTAACCAGACCGGCTAATCGCAACCATTTGTTTTGCCTTTTTAAGAAGCTATTTTTAAGTTTTGCTAGCGCTACATTGCTAGCGTTAACATTAAATAAGCTGTTTACTTACCAGTGTAGAAGAAACGTGAGTTCAGAATCACCAACAGCCGTCTCCAGCGGTGGAAATCAACGCCAACGTTAACTCATCTCTATCACTTCTTTTCTTCTACTGAAGTTAGCATGCTAAACAGCTAGCTCTGGCCCG
The DNA here is from genome assembly GCF_046630095.1 of Trachinotus anak. Classification (NCBI taxonomy): domain Eukaryota; kingdom Metazoa; phylum Chordata; class Actinopteri; order Carangiformes; family Carangidae; genus Trachinotus; species Trachinotus anak. The sequence continues at coordinate 27,096,383 of NW_027273859.1, read as the reverse complement.
TCTCGTCACTTTCTGATAGCGACTCAGTGTAGCCTCCAATCTGCTCTGAAGATGTATCATAAGCTCTTGGCTTGTAAACACAACAATGGCTGAAGGTGTTGTGAAAAAAAATCGCCACAACCTGCTCCCAGCAAGAAACCACGTTTTTGTGGTTGAGAAAAATTACTGTTGATGGGGGAAAAAACTTTACATCTGCTGTTTATAACACAATGTACTGCAACATAATCTTAACTGCAGCAGCTTGGATCTTATTATTTTGTTTTAATTGATATTATTTTGTCAAACTACTGTTTCCTGTCTGTAACAGTCGTTGCAGCAAAACAACCACACAATTTTTTAAAAATCCAAACAATGTGTTAGTTTCCAGACCCAGACTGACATTGTAGAACATTTCCTATTTATCAAATGTTTTGTACTTTATTAAAACAACCATCAGTCTTCACTCATAACAGCTCTCCTCACTGGAAAAGAACCTGTCTGCAGCCTCTCTGCATCTGCGACATTGATTGTTTTTCTTGACCATCTATGAGAAAAGGACCGAGGTGGGCAACGTTTTTCAAACTGCCTCAGTGTTTGCAGAGGAAGCCCGAACATTTCCTCCGGTCTGCATCATCATGTACAGAGTTAAGTTGTTGGATTTGGCAGCAGCGCCTGGCAGAGTCCTGTGACTTTCTAGAAGCAGCAAATACATCACGGTCGGCGGCTCGGCTCCGGCTGTCCAGCCCCTGCTCATGTGGGAAAAGGCCAGGAATGTGCAGCTTTAATGTACTTATTGTTTTTTGTCTTGTTTCCTGTTTTTTTTTTTTTTTTTTTTTTTTAGTTTATTTTTTTTATGGACGGATGTGTTGAGCTGTTGGTTGTGTTGAGCTGCTACAGTGTGAGGCGCTGATGAAACGTTGGCTCTACTTTTCTCGTGAGTAATTAGGCACATACAGCTCACAGGCAGAGCCAGGAAATACCAGGCTGGTTGTATGAGAAAAGGACGTGTGTGTGTGTGTGTGTGTGTGTGTGTGTGTGTGTGTGTGTGTGTGTGTGTGTGTGTGTGTGTGTGTGTGTGTGTGTGTGTGTGTGTGTGTGGCCACTTGAGTCCCCTCCACCCAGGCACTTGCATTTCTCTCAGTGAGAGCAAAGTGTGAGACTTCACTGTGTTATTCCTCTCTGCAGCTGTGTGTGAGACCAGTAAAAACAAGGACAAAAACAAAGTATCATGGGGCGTTTTCAAACATATAGCTCTTTCACTCTGGTCTGAACACTTCAGTGCTTTTACGTGATGTTTGCAGAAGCTTGAGTTTCATACTTTGAGACTACATTCACAGTGAGGTGCAGACCAGCACAAGCTTCACTGCAAGTCATCAGAATCAAAACTCTTGGCGCAGCTTTCCTTTCCAGCTGTCTTGCCTTCATTAGCAGAAAATGTCTGGTGAATACAGCAAGGGTGTACAGGAGAGGAGCTGTGAGGCGTGTGGTAATAAATCCAGGCCAGACCTTGATTCTGTCTCTGGCTAGCAGCTAGCAACTGTTCTGCACCGCTGTATTCAAAGTGCACCTGGGTCAAACTTTAGCTCAGACGTGCAGACTTGAATACTGAACTCCCTGTAGATCAAACAAACTCTACAGACTTTATTAATGACCCGACCCAGACCGCTTCCTCTAAAGAGTCTCAATGCGGTTGTTTCACTTCAAATCCAAGAATGATTCTGTGCTCAGATCTGTACAAACAAATCGCACCCAGAGGGGAAAATGAACCAGAGTCTGATGTGACTGGACAAAACAACACAAGTTTGAAAACACCCCCACAGGGTGAGATCTGGTGACCATGAACGTCTTAATCATGCTCATCAAACAATTCCCCCTTGTGTCCTGGGTGGAAGCTCCTGTATTTGTTACGTTTCTTGACTCATTTAACAGAAAAAGTTTAACTTTTAAGCTCCTGCACATCTGAGAAAAATGTGTCCAAGCTGCTGGAGGACAGATCAAACTTGGACTGCAGCTAATGATCATATTCACCACATAGAATTCTGTTAATTCCTCCGTTTCATTTTCCCGCTATATAGGTTCATTGTTTCTGCTGTAAATCATCACTAAAGACATACACAGGTCCCTCAACATTTCCTTAAGCCCAAGGTGATTTCTTCAAACTGCTTTTTATCTCCATTCAAAAGTCCAAGACCCCAAAACCTCCAATTCACAGTGATAAAAACTGTGTATGTTGGTGGACTAGAGGATTCATAGTTGTGACACTCAACAAAGTGACACATTTTTTAGCCTATGAGGAGAAAACCAGAAGCAGCTGGATGCAAAACATGTTTCTCCCCCACAAAACTCTCTTATCTTGTGCAGAAAAAATGATAACGTCATTGAAATCTGGTGTGTGGTGAGATCTGCGCAATATCAGGTTTTATGGACTGATGACACAGGCTGTCGGTACATTATAAGTTACATGTTTTATGGTATATGAAAGCTGCTTGATTATCTGGGCGTATCAGATGACTCAAACTGGAAACAGATACTGATGTTTGACAGAAATGATTTAGGTTTACCTGAGATGAGTCTGATTTTCTAACTAAAAATATACAAAATTAACAGATTACTGATTTAAAACCAAAAGATTTTTCTTCTCAGGTTGGAAGACAAACAACTGGCAGACAGATTTAGACCAGTGGCCTAATTTATTCTGTCTCCGAGGGTGCTCAGGATGCTAAAAGGCTTTTGTCAGCCCTAAATTTAAACTTTAACAGAGCCAGTACAAAATAAGCCAAGCCCTGTGTGTGTGTGTGTTTCCTCACAGATTTAACATCAAGGCCCAAACTGGCCTTCAGAGCAATATTTTAAGAGCAAACACAGGGAGAGAAAAAAGTAACTGAAAGGATGTTGTAGAAGAAACCATACCAAAAAAAGCAAATGAATTTTTTTTTTTTACTGCTCAAGTACAGAAAAGGCCTGAAGTGTGGATGTGCTACTTCCTGTCTGTTACCCTGGAAATGGCTAAAACATGTGTCCCACCAGTGTCACATAAGTGAGTGGGTGAATCTGGCTGAGTAATTAGACTGCGGCTTTTCTGATATCAGTGTGTTTGACTTAATTTAAAGAACAACTGTGTTCAGGCAGCACATGGTTCCTGTTAGAGCCTCTGGCCTGGAAATCAGCTGTGGAAGACGTGCAAGGAGCTCCTGGAATTTAACAACCACATTTTCTCTGCAGCCGCTGTAGAGTTTCATACAGAATATGCTGTTGGATTTAATGCGCAGCTAATGTGAGGTAATTTGACTGAAATATTTTAATATGCCAGCTGAGAGAAGTGGAGCAGGGCTGCACGCCAAGCCCTGAATGCTATTTTTAAGTTGTTGACTTGGCACTTGCATAATGTTTAGGGCAGTAATTAAAGCTCCTCTGTTGGTCAATTTCTTCAGCTCTTGTTGACCAAATAAGGTCAGTTTTTCCCACATTTTTGTGTTGTGCTACATCGGTATTTATAGAGGTTTAATGGTAAAAACAAATAATCAATGAGCCACACTGGGTCACATGTTGATTCATCACCATGAACACACACACTGTAGTTTATCTTGACTCAGTCCTAAACACACACACACACACACACACACACACACACACACACACACACACACACACACACACACACACTCACACTCACAGTCCAGCTGCCCCAAAATATTCACTAGAGCACCAAATATGGATTCATCCGCGGCTGAAAATAGTCCCGAAATATATCCACTATTTCCTCCCGTTTGAGTAACATTTTCTCAAAACTACAGTCCCCAGCTATTTTAAGTGAAACTAGATATATTTTTATGACTTTTTTTAAAGATTCAGAAGGAACCAATACGTTTGGGGCTGAGACATAGAAGGGAAGTCAAAAAAGTATTGAGAGACAAACTAATGCGTTGTTGGCTTTTGTTTTTTTTTTTTTTTTTTTCTCATGAGATTTAATGACAGTAAAAAAAAAAAAATCAGCTGTATTCTCCAAATGAAAGAAATATCCACGTAAAACTTAACTGAAGAGCAGGTTCAATTGAAGAATAAGAGTCAGCCACAAACTTACTTACAGATTCTTGATTTCTAGAGCAGAACAAGAACATTTTTAACTTTGCATATTGTCACATTTCTGTATCACAATATAATGTGCCACAACATATTTTAAACACCTTGCAAACCTTAATGTTACGCAAAAGGAAGAAGAAAACCAAAGACATGAAGAGAGCTGAGGTGCAGTTCAGGTCAAACAAGAAAAAACAGCTGGGTGGTTTCTATGTACAGCTCAGGGGATAGAAAATAGGCCTGGGCCAAGTATTCAATAATATCAAATATTGCAGTATTTCCCACCATATGCAATATTTTTTAAAATATCGGGGGGGAAAAACTGTGATAATATTGTATATCATAATACATTTTCGTTATGGCCCAAGCTTCATAGAAAGTAATAATGACAATAAAGATCATTCTCAGCACGGCCTTTATTAGTATCTAATAGTCGTACAGCATCAGGATATACAGAAATACCTGAATGAACTGTAAACAAAATATAACTTTGTCCACGTCACTCTCCAAACCTGGAAGAGGAATCCTGCTGTTGAAGCTGACGTCGGAATTTATTTCAAAGATACAATAATGTCTCCTTTGTCTGTTTTTCTGTCCCTTTCATCGGCTGCAGAGGCCATACACAGTCTTTAGTTTTTTCGAGGTGGAGGTCTTTTTTTAAAGTTCCTTAGGGCTTAGTCATATTGGTGGAGGTCAATTTGGGAAACCTTGTTGGGGAACATTTCAGGGAATCACTTCATCTCGAAAAAATGCCTTGTTTGTTGGTTTTGTCCACAGTCTAATCTTAACCGATGATTGTAGAGGAAGAAAATTTTAGAAATATCTCTTCAAAAACATGTCGTGCAATCTCCTAATTCTGACAGCGATTACAGGAGTCAGAGAGAAAGTCCTGCAGATTCTGGCTGAGTCAGTGTTGTGTAATCCCTGTCAAATTGACAATGTAACAGCTGTGGATAACTGGGGCAGCGTCCCGGGCTCTCGCCAGTGTCGCTATTGGCTCCCTGTCACTGAAGCGTGACCCCTTCAGTTGTCCTGTGTCTATGAGGTCATCGCTCAGCTGTTGGGGGTCCCTGCGGTACCAGAGGGCCGCTTGTCACTCCTCTGTGAGAGTGACATGGCCGGTCAGTGCTCAGAAACTCGTGCCAGGGGGAGTCCTCCAAAACCAGACAGCACAAGACCGTGACTGTGCTGCCTCACAGGGATTATTTATACCAGGAAAACAAAAACAGGATGTGCTTTTTTTTTTAAGACAGTGCAAAAAAGAACACAGTCAAAGTTTTGTCTAAAAAGTGCGCTTAGTACAAGTGAAATGATGTTTGAGTTTTAACTTTGGTTAATTGTTTTTTTTTTTTCCCTATAAATTGTCAGAAAAAAGTGAGAAATGCTCAGGATGTCTTCAAGTGGCTGATGTTGTCATAAAACCCACTTAGTTTAACTCATTATTATATTTGACAAAGAAAAACAGCAAATCCTCATATTTTAGAAGCCGAACCCAGTGAATGTTTGACACTTTGGCTCAATTATTATTCTGTTATCAAAACACTGGTCGATTCATATTCTGTCCATCGACTAATCCATTGATCAACTTGCAGTTTCAGTCATGACAGAAAATTCACAGAGATTTTGTCGATCAGTTGCAAAAATCTCGAAACATTTGCTAGTTTCAGCATCTCAAATGTGTGAATTTTGTTTTATGTTCACTCTAAATGGAATAATGTTGAATATCTTGGGGTTTTGAACCACTGGTTAGTGGTAAGCAGTGTGAAGACATTTTATAGATTAAAATTGGGAAAGAAATTAACAAAATCATTGATAAAATGATGAAAAATGTGGTAGTTGAAGCCTTACTTGCTATAAAATGTAAGGTAACTTCTGAAAAATAGGTCAACCCTATGAGGAGATTTATGTAGACATGGACCGGCCTTGATTTATTGCTGTGAAAGCTGGAATTGAAGGTGTATACTGCAAGGTGGATCAAAGCATAAACCACAGTATAAAAGTTTGACATGCACAGTAGAGAAGCGATTTGTCTTGAGAACAGGCTGTTATTGTCGTGAGTTCACCTCCCCTCAGCTGAATAACAGGACTCTTATTTGGGTAGGGAAGCGCCCGGCTCAGAGCCTCACAGGATTGGAGGAAGCAGCTGTCCAATAGTGTGCCAGAGCAGTGCTGTGCTTGTTTTACACCAATAGTGGGATTTTTTTTTTTCTCCCCCTTATGGAGAGAGGATTGAGAGAGTCCACAGTGAGGAGAAACAGCAGTTCTGCCTGATCTGAGTACAGTTTATCCTGCTCTCTAAAACAGCCGGCACACAGAGAGAAAGGGGGAGAGAGAGAGAGGAGTGAAGAAGAAAAGAGTAAAAATGGAGAAAGTGCATTTGGTCTGAGGTGAGTGAAGCTTTAACAACAAGGTGGTGAGGTTTTCAGCAGCAGGCTTAGCCTTGTAATCCCCCCCCTCTGTTTCAGCTGAATGGAAAGGATTGACGGGAGAAGTTGCCGGAGCAGGGAGGAAGAGCAGGGCTGTTTATTTCAAGCCTGTGTTTGCTTTAGTTGGTGAGAGTTCCAGGCATACCAAGAACAAGACGCTGTATTTAGCCAACACAGTGCAACTGTAGTGGAGCCTCCTAATCTCTGCTCACTGACGAGAGCATTTACAGCTGGACGTGTGGAGTTTGGACTTGGATTTAAGTAGCTTTGATTGATCTGTACAAAATGTAGAAACTCTAAATTTACTGTAGCTTACTTTTTATTTCTGTTTTTTTTTTTCAAAATGTGGTAATTATTGGTTCATTTTTGTCTGTGAATTGTAAAATGCTGACATAAGGGATGGATTTTGGACTAGAAAATATTGACATAGTCTGTTTTTCTGTCTCACTGACCCCTTTGGCTCTTCTCTTAGTCAACATTTGTAAACAATAGACTGTTTATGTGTAACAAGCTTTGCACTTCCATAGTCTGGTTTCCACAAACAACCCCAGGCTACATTATACACATACAACCAACATTTGTTTTTAATTTTGAAGTTTATTATGCCACTTTCTAGTTGTTGTTTGCGTCATACAGTCAGATCTCACATAGTTTTGGGCTGACTTAAACTACCCCTGCCAAAATGATTACCACTCGTGCTTTTCCTGCATAGATGTCAGAAACTTGAGACACGTTTGTACTTGCACTGTCAAATTACGGTGATTGTCAGTGGCTGAGGAAACACTTAATGCTTCACCTGATACTAAAGCTGTTTCAGGTTTATGTTTCTTTGCATGTTACTTGTCTGTTACATTTGTAGACCTAGAGCTTGTAAAAATTGTCATTTTGGTCCTAATTAAAATGTTGTTCTCTGTTTCAGAAAGAGGACAAAGATGCCCAAGCACAGAAGACGACAAGGACTCTGTGGCCCCCTACTATGTTGAAACTCCTTATGGTTATCAGTTAGACCTGGACTTCCTCAAGTATGTCGATGACATTGAGAGGGGCAACACCATCAAGAAGCTGAGTATCCAGAGGAAGCCGAAAGTGGCCAAACCCTTGGCAGTGCCTCGGGGCAGCACTGGCGGGGGCAGCGCTCAGGCTGAATGGACCTCCACAGACTCCTTGTCCTCCTCCAACAGCGACGACAAGCAGTCCCCGGTCTTCTTCACCTCCAGGCCCCAGGTCGCTGCTCCGCTGACCCCCACCCTCTCCAGGGCGACCTTTGAAGTTCCCCTACAACAATCCTACTCAACCGCTGCAGAGCAGAAACAGCTCCTGCCCCCTCCTTCGCCCAGGTTTGCCCCTCGTCACAACCCCCAAGTGGAGAAGACCCTCATGGAGACCCGTCTTAGGCTCGAACAGGAGCGTCTGCTCATGCAGCCACACAGCGACCCGCCATTGCCTCGCCGCCGTCTTGCCAGCTTCAGTGGCATGGGCTCCAGCAGCTCGCTGTCCTCTTACTCAGGCTCTATGGCCCCAAGCCAGATCTCCCCTAGCACCCATCAGCCTCTCCCCATCAACGGTCACCTCCCTAATGGAGAGTATAACCTCTACTACCCACCATCCATGGGCAGCTCAATCCGCCACAGCCCAATGAGCTCTGGCATGGCCACACCTGTAACTAACGTCAGCCCATTACACCTTCAGCAAATCCGGGAGCAGATGGTGGTGGCCCTCAAGAGGTTGAAAGAGTTAGAGGAGCAGGTGAAAACCATTCCAATCTTACAGGTTAAGATTGCTGTTCTACAGGAAGAGAAAAGACAATTGGCTGCTCAATCCAAAAATCCAGGTCCCGGAGGTTTTCGTAAGCGTTCCTACAGTGTAGGCAGTGTTGACCAAATGGAGAACCCAGGCCCCATTCAAAAGGAACCAGAGCTGCACATCATGGAGCCTGAAGCCCAGGAACAGAGCGCTCAGCGGCTGGAGGAGTTCAGACGTCTGGCTGCAGAGGTCCAAGCTCTGGAGAAGACCACCCACGACAATAATATAAATGAACTTCAGCCTCATAGTTTTACACAAAACCAAGCCCACCAAAAGTCCATTGGCATAGTTACTGATGAGAACATGAACAACCTTCCTGTGAGTCAGAGAAAACTGACTAATGAACACTGTTTCCGGGATGCAGGGGTAGTGACCGAGCGGCAGGAAATGCGCAGCGCTGCGGTTGGCGTGACCGAGGCCATGCTGGGCATGACCAGTGAAGCTGAGAAAGAGATTGACCTCCAGCAGCAGACCATTGAAGCACTGAAAGAGAAGATCTACCGCCTGGAGGTACAGCTGAAAGAAACCACCCACCAGATGGAGATGGGAAAGTTAAAACTGGAGCTCCAAGTGGCTGGTGGGTCAAACAAGAAAAAAGCGGACAAAGGCCTGATGGCCAGGCCAGAGATGTACAACGCCTGCGTGGAGGCCAAAGTCCAGACGCGCAGTCACGGAGTGGGTGACCATCTGGAGTTCAGCCATGTTAGCACAGCTAAAACTATACAAAGCCACACTGTAGGAGTGTCCTGTCAACCCTGTGTCACCAGCATTGCCACTGGCCCAGAGATCCCTATGGACCGGTGGGTGGTGCATGAGCGTGTGGAGACAACTGACCAGTGTGTAGGGAGGCGGGTGGAGACATGCCACCAGCAGGTAGGCGTAGAGCTTAATGTTTGTGAGGTGGGAGTTAACACAGAGGAATCAGTGGACAGCTTGGCTCTCTGCAAACCCATGACAGAGCTGAGTAAAGAGTGCAGGTCTGTTGGCTGTGGAGATTGTTCAGTCGATGTGATCGTCAGTCCTATCAAGACGCTGGTGTCGCAAGGAACTGACCCAGATCTTGTGAGCAAAGTGGACGCTGGTGTCATGGCTGCTCCTGAGTCAGCAACTCAGCAGACCAATACTGAGACAGAAGTTGCAAACAAGTCCACCAACACAAGAACAGCTGTCCTTACAGACTCTTTCACTGAAACGGTGTTGATCACTTGTGATAAGCAGACCAACACAACTGTGACGGAAACGAGGACGGTCGCTGCTGGAGAGGGACTCGTCAAAGATGTTCACTCAACAGCAAAGATGCGTTCGATTGCTGTTGGAACCACAGATGTGGAGTCATTCCTTGGCAAATCAAGCTCAACTAAAACCAAGGATTGTGGTGTTGGACCAGTTAGCATCCACGAGAACTTCTTGGTTGGCTTAAAAACCAGAAACATAGCATGTGGCCCCTCCCAACCAGCTGAAACTGTCACAAGCAGCAGCAGCAGCAGCAGCAGCAGCAGCAGCAGCAATGAGACCGTGGAGGTTAAAACAGAGCCTGCACCACTGCAAGCTCAGGCCCAGGGGGGTGTCGGACTAGATCATTACATCGAGAGGGTGCAAAAGCTGCTGCAGGAGCAACAAATGCTGCTAGCGGAGAACTACACTGAGCTGGCAGAAGCTTTTGGTCAGCCCCAGTCCCAGTTTGGATCCATCAACAGTCAGCTGGTCAGCACTCTCTCGTCCATCAACTCTGTCATGAAGTACGGAAGTGCCGAGGACATCCTCAAGCTGCAGTCAGACTCTGTGGGCTTAGACAAAGGTGAGACATTTCCCACATCCAGCACTGAGAACGCTGATGGCTCCACATTCTCACAACAGGGTCCCTTCTCGTCCACAAGTGTTGCACAAACAGGGTTTCTTGTGATAACTGGTTGAAAAGTCAAGCCAGGCAATCAAATCATAGCTTCAAGGGCTGACAACAGAAAATGTTCACACAGCACACACACACACACACACAAATACACAATATCTTGCTTAAGCAAAATAGCTGTCCGCCATCTATCAAGTGCCTGAGGAATCATTGAAGACAGAGTGCGGTTTGATTTATGCTTTATTTCTCTCTCTATTGTGGTTATTACACAATAGTTAAAATTAGTTTCATATGTCTGTCTTTCATTACAGTTGGAAAATTTGAAAGAGAAACAGTAAGCTAAGATGCTTAATGATTGCAAGAAGATGTATTCTGTTTTAGTAATTACAAATCAAAAGTGATGTTGTGTTTAAGTGCACACTGCCTTTGGGGCCAGAGTGATTACTCCTCAATTACAAAGAGGAAAAAGAGGGTACAGGATGTAAATTAACTTAGTTTCTTTCCCTATTATTATAGTTATTTGTTTCTTTTGAGGGATGCAGGGACATTTTCTCAGATTCCTTTGGGAAGTCATTATGGTAATGAAATAATTATTAGCAGCAAGTATAAAGTTGTGTTAAAAACTCAAATGTGTTTAATTGTATGAAATGTAAAACAAATGAATTTCAGTTTAGCCGGGCTGTTCATAGGGCAGTGAATCAGCTGTAGCATTGACAAAGACACAAGTAGTTTGGGACTGAATGCCAGCCCAGTTTCTGCTGCACTGTTCACACTCAGAGAGAATCCTGATGGGACCGGACAGGCCTAAGTTATCTCTGACCCTGAAAAATGCAGCGGGGGCTTTGGACGTGAACCAACAATGAGCTCATTTCTTTTCGGGAGCCAGTAACGTCGCACAAATCGGCCACTTGTTGTTTTTGCGGACCGCCCTGCCTTCACTAACACCTCACTGTTGATGCTGATTCATGGCTCCCTCTGAGTTACATAACCTGCATTCATGCTGGCTGGCACATGAGTGCAGGGCAATTGTCTGTGTGCGAGCTTGTTTCTGGTCGGTTGCTGGCCTCTTTTGGTATGTTTTGTATGTCCTTCTCCGATAACTGTAAATTCAGTATAATCACAGCACGGGACACAATAAGCTAATCGAGAACAACTTCATGAAAGTGTCTGTTTAGATCCTGAAAGTTGTGGTTGGAGTTGGATTCTGTTTACAAGTAGTTGCTCTAAGATCCAAAATAGCTGTATGCAACTTTATCCAAAGATCCTTTAAGCAGTCAGTTGATTTGAGGTGCATTTTTATTTTGAAGCTGTTTTGTGTTGAGCACCTGAACTCACCATAACATGCCCTACTTATCATTAGGGCAACAACTAAACGTCCATTTCCCAAAACCTATGGCGACATATTCATGTCTTGTTTTGTCTGATAAAACCCAAACATATACACATTATACAAGATGACAGAAAGCAGAAATTTGACAGACATTTGAGAGGCTGAAACCGGAGAATTTTTACTTTTTAGAAATGACTTAAAAATTTTGATATTCACAAAAGGTACTGGTTATTTTTGTGATGATGGATTAATTGATAATTTTTTTTCTTTGAGGCCTCAAAAACGTGTTAAACCCACTTCCTACATTTAGACTTCCAATACCTCTCATTTATTTCTCATAAAACATTTACAAAGCTGATATTTTTTTTTAATGTTTGAAACCTACATTGTTTGAATTGTCATAAACTCCCTCATAGACATGTCCAGACTTTGATGTAAAAGTCAGTTTTTAATTTTAATTTAGCTTCATTTGCATAACTGAGCCAGTGAGTTTAAGAAATAGAAAAATAGTAGAAAATTATTTCATTATTTTCTAAATGAACTAATCAGCCTCAACAATATGTGATGTGCAGGTTTTGTTTGATCCAACTTGAATTACAGTGGCTACAACTCTTATCACAGTCTGATTAAAATCTAATGGATTGGTGCACAAATATTACACAACGGAAGACCGCCCTGTAAAATAATAAAGATGGACGTAAAGTTGGCCATTTTAACATTTGAATTTATGGGGATTGAGCCACTTTTGGAGCCAGCCTCAAGTGATCATTTGAGGAACTGCTGTTTTTGTTCAGGCCAAGTAACAAGCTGATGAAGAAAAAGGTTTTCAAGGACTTTAATAGAATGCAAATTACTCACCAGACCCTTGTGCCTGTAGCATGCACGTCCAGAGTTACAACATTCATTATTATTATTAGTAAGATGACAATGTACAGCATCCATAGAGGTCGGTAACTCCACAAGGAACCTCTGATTGCATTAAACTTTCATTGCATAATTGAGTAGGCTCTCCCTACCTGTGCGTTCAGATACTGACCCTCATCTACGTCTCCTCCTGTTTCAGAGCTCAGTCAGCAGCTGTGCTCCCAGTCTCTCACCGTTGCCAACACACCTTCACAGCAACAGCAGATCAGTGCAGCTGAGCAGAAGAGCCGCATGGACCTGCAGATGTCTACAGCACTACACGGTACGGCTGTCTTCACAACACAACACCGTCTCAAATGTTGATGTTTACGGTGAAATTCAAATGTGATAGTCCACTGTTAAGGTTGGTGCCTCACATGTCTTCTACCTGTGCAAAAACACATGTCCACCAATAAGATACTGAATTAAGACAGTTAACGTCACTATGTTAATGTGGTGCTGTAGGTTTCTGTCCAAATTTAATTCACCTGTCTTGCTCTAAGCCTTTGATTTTGCCTTTGGTCCAAACTACTGAACCCACCTCCTGATAGAAACACTTAAGAAAGTGCTGTAGGACGACAATGACACACTTTTAATTTGTGGATTTGTGCACAAAGAACAATGATGTGAGAGAAACTTACTATTTGTAAATAAAATCTTACAGCTCAGTGATGTACAGTGTCCGACATTGCAAGCATGTAGAGTACAATCCTATAGACAAGCAAAGAATGGAAACAAGTCTCTCTTTCTCTAAGACAGAGAAGCCTTGTTTCAGAAATAAAAAACTGAATGCATTTGATTTTTAAATGCAGTGTACTGGTGGACAGAGGCTGACTGAGCTGGAGGCTGTGTCAGTGTGTAACCCTGATGTTTTTGCACCAAGTTATCTGATCAGATGTTTAGACTGCGGTTTGGAAGCTAAAAATGCATCTTCTAAACAGAAAATTGATAACTTTCCTCGGTGGTGAAGTGATAATAATACACTTGGTTCAGAAATGGCAGCAGATGTTCAAGGCTGTGCTTGTTTCAGGAGTAGAGGCCCACCATATGGTGCCTGAATGCCATTATCTGTGTGGATTTCACACATTCTTCATGTATAAATATGGCCACAAACATCATCATCATCGGCGTGGATTCCTCCTGACGCTGCTCCCACCTGTCAAAACATGAGAAACGCGCTGAATGACTCTGTTGCTACTGAGCTTACACACGCCAGTATATACACATGCAGCTACATACAAGTTGCTACATGAACACACGCGGTCACTCTCTCTCAGTTGTTGTCCCCCCGGGGCAACTGAGAGAGGCCCCTCCACCGGGGCAGGTCTTGGCAGATGTGCTGAGCGTTCAGGCTTCCTCTGCTGAGATTTTGGTTTTCAAGCCTGTACTTAAAATAACTGAGATACTTCAGGGTTTGGGTCAACTTCCAGCGCCTCGCTGACAGATCGCTCTGGAAAGAACATGAGATGGACACTAAATGGTTGTTTTCCTCTCTCCCAGAGCTCTCGATCATGTCACTGAACTTTAGAGGACCATTCAGGCTTTATCGGCCATTTGTAATGGGGTTGGTAGTTAAGTTGTGTTGCTGTCAGGATGTGTTGTTGTTGTTACTGCTGCAGGAGAACAATGCAAAGGGAATAAACTCTCTGTTGTCACTGAGGAGTCAGTCTCTCCCACCTTTAACACTTTTTCTCTTAAATGTGTCTGACACTTTTACTTTGTGTGCTTTTGAAAATATTTTTTATTTGTTTTTTACATGACTCTATTTTGTGATGTCTTAATAAAAGCCTGTCTTAATGAGGCTGGCTGACCATTTTTGCAGCTGCATTTCAGTCTTATCGATAAATCTAAATCTAAAGGGATATTTTATAATAAAGCTGTTCCGATAACGGTAGTACTACCGTAAATGCCTCTGATATTGCCTGAACTACTGTATCGGGAATTGTGAATTTCCCCACTGTGGGACTAATAAAGACAATCTTATCTTATCTTAATTAGCGAGTACCCGAGTCACTCAGATAAAAAGCCACTTTCCCAGAAATAAGTTCTTCTTTGCCGCTCTAAAACAGTAGGCTGCTGGTTGCGTTGCATGGCCAATGGGAACAGCTTTTAGAGCGGCAAAGAAGAAGCCTATCGTTAGCCGTTAGCCAAGGTCGCAAATAGGCGGACCAAAGCCCAGACCCAAATGCTGTCCTATCCGGACCCAGACCTATAACTTATAAATTATTGAGAATTATTACATTTTGAACGACTGTTTCTGTTTTAACTGACGCAGCTTTTCTAACCTAGAGACGAGAGACGGTCGGAGAAATGAGTCGAAGCGCGTCACCCGACAGTTTACGGCAATAGGAGACAACAGTTTTAAATTCCTCCAGATGTTGTCAAGTACGAAAAGATTCTGTGGGATTCAAGTATTTGTTCAAGTTTTACAAAGGGTTCAACATGACCCATGACAGCAATCATATCACATCCATACAGGGTTAATAGATTATAGCTGCTAAAGTTTTTAATGCACTGGTATCAGATCAGAACTCAGAACAGCCGATGCACAAGTTCAGGTATTGGGAAAGAAAAAATGGTATTGGAACGTCTCTGTTTTGTAAGGAACATTATTATTATTAAAAATATAAGAAAATGAGAAGGAAACAATACATGAGAAAAGATGCATTTGTAGACTTTAAATCAGCAGCAGTTGCCTATTTGTTAAGAGCAAACTTAACTTTTGTGACCCATGAATTTAAGGTAAGTGTCACATTTACTTTGTAATGGACCTTTTTGTCTAAATGATCGTGCTGTATTCTTCTTCTCCCTCAGGGCAGCCGTGCAGCCAGAACACCCTGAAATCCATCATGAAGAAGAAAGACGGCAGAGCCGACTCCAACGGCACCAAGAAGAACCTGCAGTTTGTCGGCGTGAACGGAGGGTGAGTGGGAAATGTATTCACGGGCTCTCCTGTTTAAACTAACCCCAATGATCAATATTTTACTTTGTATTTTAAAGTGGCTTTAACATGGTGGTTTGGTCATGCATTGGAGGTTAAAGGTGCTGCTGCTTTACATTTACAAGGCAGTTGTGTTGATGTTCTCTCCTCTTTAACCTGGGCCTGTTAACATCCATGTGGTTCTCTGGATGAGAGCGTGGTGCCTTCACATGTCGTGAAATCTGAGCTGCCTCCCAACACCTGAGTCTTCAAGTTTGTGTATCTCTGTCGCCTCCCTGTGACTCAGGTATGAAAGCACATCAAGTGACGACTCCAGCTCAGAGGACAGCAGCTCCTCTGGGTCGGACGAAGAGGAGGAAGAGGATGAGGAGAAGGAGCGCGGAGGAAAGGAGGAAAATAAGAATGTGGAGGGAAAGAGTACCAGGGAGGAGTTCCAGCCTGAGGGAGCCGAGGATGTGGACAAGAAGGATGAAGATGAAAGTTCAGAGAAGCAGGAAGCGAGAGAGAGGTGGGTTGGTGAGAATTAAATTCAGCACTTTATTTATTGCACTAACCTAGTGTTTGTCCTTAATGGCCTCAAATGCCACGTGAGATACATGTGATAGTAAAGCAGTTCATCAGGAAGTGTTTGATTTGTCCTATATATTTATTGTGGTTCCTTGTTTCACTTTGATTTCTAAGAGGTACAGTACAGACCTGACAGGTTTAAGGGTCATTGACATGACGTGCATATGTTTGTGTCCCAGTGTATTACTTTCCTTTAAAATAATTTTAATGAATTCATGACATGCATCATTTTATTCTATAAAACTGCTGTAGTTTGACCATGTTTTCAGTACATTATAATAATGTATATATTTTATATTTTGGCCTCTCAAACCACCAAAATGTCAGGTGGCGCAACCATCCGAGTTAATGAACAGCCTGAGAGAAGTATTAAATATAATATTTTAATAATAATAAATTCAAAATAAATACTGTGGCATGATTTCATGTTTGAGACCTTTCAAATAAAAAACTTTTATCCAGGAATTTGTGTATTGTCAAATGTCAGGGTGGTGCAACTGGAAACATGCATCTTTTATTCTGAAGTGAATAGTGACAACATCAAACAGGATATTCCATCAGCCAGAGGACCCCAGGTGATCTTTATTGATGAGTGAAAAGGTTTGTAGAGCTCTCTCAAATATTGATAAAAATAGCTACTTTCAACTCATGGTACACTTTTCATGTCAGGTGGTACAACCAAGGTAAAACTAGGAAAATGTTATTTTATTATAAAACTCCTCATTTTATTAAAAAACTAGTATATAAGTATAGTATAAAGTATAGTATAAAATATAAATTTTTACAAAAATTTGGTTGCGCCACCTGACATTTTTCAGGTGGTGAAGTTAAAAATACAGTCAAAAAATGAATTTAAAAATTTGAAATGCTGTAAATACAATAAATAAGGCTTGTTGAAACACATTGTTCCAATATCAAAAATATGCATGATATCCATTTTAAAAATACTTAAAAAAAAAACCAACATTTTTAAAAGCTTTATTTGTCAATGACCCTTTAATAGCTACATAGGTAAAAGATTAACATGCACCTGCTTGTTTGTTTTTTTTGTATTACCTGAGCAAGAGATCCAACAGTTTTCTTATTTGCCAAATAGCCAATAAACCATGAGAAACTAAAACATCTGTGTAAAGAACAGATGTATTTTCCCTGCATACATCTCAATCCAAGGAGAATCAGTGGCTTTCATTTTCACGTTTGGTTGATTTTGATTGATATATAAATAAATAAATAGCAACAATAACCACGTTTATGAAGAGTAGAAGCAGAGCAGTGCTGGTTGCTCTTAAACATCTGTGAAAAACAAACTTCAGACCTTTAACAGAATAGAATAAAACTTTATCGTCCAACCAGATGTGGAAATTTGACTCACCCCAAACACAGTAGAAAACCAGCTGAATAATAAAGATCATTTATACATGCAGTGTGTCGACAAGTTAAAATAATTGCTGCAAGATCTGATAAAAGCAGTTGCGGTTATTTTTTCCTTTTCATGTTATTGTGGGATGTAATTATTTGACAGTCTGTAATATGGAGCATTTAATAGATAAGGAGCACATTCATTCATTCAAACCTTTATTTATACAGAGAGAGCAAGCTCTCTTTTTCAAGGATGCCCTGAAACAAAATATACAACATGAAGAAATACAATTATCTACAAGTGTAAAAACAGTTTGAACTGATAAGCAATAAACATTGTAATGAATTAAGAAAATAAAAGCCATATATAAAAACAATAAAACATTTAATATAGGACACAGGTCGATAAAAGTAATATATGCATATAAAGGTTTTAAATCAGTAGAATAAAAGCATAGGAACACAGGATTGAGGCTATTTGAATTTTAAAATGATGGTTTGTTATTGTCTGTCACCTCTTTCAGGTATGAGCTGAGTGAGAAGATGCTGGCTGCCTGCAACGTTCTCAAAACTCACCTCAGCGACTCGAAGGCCGTGAGCAGTAAAGATCTGGTGAGGAGCTTCACTTCTGTTCTCGTCATGTTTACACTCAACTCTACTGTAGTTTTTGAAGTATTTGACTGGATCTCAATGTGCTGACAAAAACATGGAGACCCCACAAAAGTCCCACTGGTTTTTTAACATATTCAGTAGTTACAAGCTTCCATCACCAGATTATCTGTCTGTAAGAGCCAGAGCTGTTTTAAGTCTTGGAGTCAAGTCTGTCAGGTGTCTGCCTGGTGACCAGTAAGGAGCTATTTGTTATGCAATTGCTACATAGCAATCGTTAGCATTAGCAGCTGCTTATTTACCAGTCTAGAAGAAATGTTGCAAGTTCAGCATTAAACTTAATTCCTTTACTCACTAACAGCTGTCTCCAGAGGTGGAAAACAACACCAATATTTCTATTACGTCTTTTCTTCTACTGAAGTTAGCATGCTAACCAGCTAGCCCTGGCCCGCCTCATCACTTTGCGATAGCGACTCACTGCAGCCTCCAATCTGCCCTGAAGACACAGCACTGCTCCGAGGCCATATTATAACCTCTTGTCTCGTAAACACACCAAAGCCGAAGCTCTTGTCAAGCAACAATCATCGCCTGCTCCCAGCAAGAAACCACATTCAACGGCAGAGAAAACGTACGAACAGCTGCTTTAAATTCCACTACATTTGAAATTTTACATTCCTGAAACCAAGTTCTTTAATACAGAGGCCTAATATTTTAATATTCAGGCTGTGAGGCAATCCAAGGACTGCCTGTCTCTGTCGTGCTTGTTTTTTGTTGTTCTGGTTCAAAATTTTTTGCTTTTAAGTGAAGTTCAGAATTATTCAGAATAAGTCTCACAGCATACGAGACTCAAACCAAAGTCAGAATTTATGGTAATATTCACTGATAAAGGTTGTTAACCTACGTGGTGACTGCTTCATTCTGATGTTTTCTTTATTCAGTTTAAAACAATTAAAAGTAGACGTTCAGTGTCACTTCAGCTACTGCACATTATGAATTTTTCTGAGAGGAATAGCAGAGTTCAGGTTCCATCATGTATGAACATGTTATTCATTCTAAAAGTGTATAGAATGGTGTGAACAATTTGAGCTGCGTTGTCTGTATGAAAGTTTATTATCATTATTCTAACGTGATGACTCATTCTGGTTTTTTTTTTTTTTTTTAGAGAGCCTGTCTGAACACAGTGCAACACGAGTGGTTCCGTGTGTCCAGCCAGAAGGCGGCGATGGCGGCCATGGTGGAGGACTACCTGGGGGCCTTCGGGGCCATCTCGCCGGCCGTGCTGCGCCACATAGTGAACATGGCCGACGGCAACGGCAACACGGCGCTGCACTACAGCGTGTCGCACTCCAACTTCCAGGTGGTGAAGAAGCTGCTGGATGCAGGTGAGAGCGACTCTGAAAGTCTCTGAAATATCAAAGCAACAAGTTCAGATGAGGACAAATTGTAAACGTTCTAAATCGACCTTAGACACAGCAGCTGATTGTAAAATCTCACCATGTGCGACACAATCCTGCTCAGGAGATGAAGTTTGCCCAGTTGTCAGGGAATTGCAGATATTTGAATTTTTTTCTCTGAGCACTTTGAATGGTCGTCTGTGTTGGCTTCAGTGTTGCAATTTAAAACTTCAGTCCTGACCCTGGAAACAGCAGCTGACAAAACCATCTCACCCCAGAAATGTAAAAACTGTAAAACTATTTTGCATCAGCAGAACTGCCAGTTGAGTTAAAAAACTTCACCTTCTCTGGCTTCTCCTCATCTTCCTCTTCCTCTTCCTCCCAAACAGAGAATTAAATCGAGGAGCGTCTGATGTTCTCCTGGTTAAAAAAAACAAACAATGTGACCAAAATGTCCTTTGGTTTGGTTCCAGCAGGGAACGTTTGGTGCATGTCGTAATCCTCTTGCTCTCCCTCTTTGCATTTCCTGTCTGCGTCGTTACTGAGACTTTCAAATTAAGACAAACGTGCAAAAGTGATCTCAATGGTTCAACAAACAACAATAACAGCTTTTTAATGGGTTAACGTTATCAATAGGTTTTTGTTTGCTTATTTTTCTTTTACCCAGTGAAGGATAAGATTTGTCAACATGATTATTATATTATTATAATACTGATCCTTTTGAATGTTATGAAGATATTTACTGTGTGCTTAAATCCTGTGGACATACAGGCAAAGTAATTCTAAATGTTTTTTTTTTCTTTCATAAAAACTGTCCAGTCACATGCAAATAGTCCAATTTATCCTGAAATGAACAGTGTGTAGAAAGTGTAGCTAAGACAAGAACTAACTCTGCTCAAAGCCTGAAAATAAAGGATAAAACTGAGGAGGGGTCAAAACAAAACAACACCCTGCAGCCCAGAGGGAGCATTTCAACAAAATAAGTGTGTAAAACTGTGGACAGGAAACTGGAATGGCCACAGGGTCAGTGACAGCTCTTTGCTTTATGAATTCTTAAACCAAGATTAGATTTAGTATAAATAATATAGAAAAACTAATGAGAAAAACAAAAGAAAGAAGAAAACATGTACTAATGTTGTGGTAAAGAGGAAACTTATTTTTTGATACACACACACACACACACACACACACACACACACACACACACACACACACACACACACAGTCCTCCTCGATACATCCATGCAGCGATCTCTCTGAAGGCTCAATAGACTGTGATGAGGTCCCGGCCACTCGCTGCTCTAAAAGCCTTTTGTCTCATCGGCCTTTTGTGTCCTTGTGCTGTGTGACAGCGTATCCACCCCCCTGTTCCCATTGTGGCCTTTGTCCTCACACCGTCCCAGTTCCTCAGACCTCTCCACCCCTCGGTGGCGGGGCAGCCACCCTCATACCCGCCTCCCTCCCATCCAGGCTCTGATGTCTCCTGGCCTGAAAAGGTTGCCTGCAGAAAGAGTAAAGGATGAGTTCTTTAAGGCTCAGACAAAGCATTGTGGTCCCGGGACTCTAGTTTTTTTTTGAGGGCGGAGGAGAAGTGATCGACTGAGGCATCACAGGTCTTGTATGTTGTTGTGTTGTTGACTGACAGGCGGAGACAGTGACGAGTCAATCACAGGCAGTCAGAGCATATGAGGGTCTGACTGAGACCACCCATGATGAAGAAGTATGTTGAGGTGTTTAAATCTGTGTGTGTGTGTGTGTGTGTGTGTGTGTCAGATGTGTGCAACGTGAACCAGCAGAACAAGGCAGGATACACACCCATCATGCTGGCAGCGCTGGCAGCCGTCGAAACACCAAAGGACATGCGCATTGTGGAGGAGCTCTTCAGCAAGGGCGACGTCAACGCCCGAGCCAGCCAGGTCAGTGACTGGAGGTCGGGAGTCAGAGGTCAGAGGGCAGCGGCAGGGCACCAACAGCAGCTTCCACACACGGTTTAGGTTTCAATGAGCCGCGATATGAAGGTTGTAAATTAAGCAGGTTAAAGCTGACAAGAGGCAGAGCGCGCTTGACTGACATACCAGCATTAATAAAGGTTATTCAAAAGGTTTCTAATGAGGTGTTTTTGTCTGCCAGTCTTTTTGTGATTCATTATGACATCAGAAATGCACAGAAGTAGACTGTGCAGTTGAAGTTTTTAGCAGAAAGTTTATTATCAGATGTACTTTTTAGTAGGAAAATGATATTCTGGTGACACCAAGTGGTAAACACAGGTAAGGAGGAGATGTAAAAAAAACCAAAAAACATTCAGTTGGTTTTTGTTTTTCAAAACCACAACTACATCTTCTTATGGATATCAACACTTCAAATAAAACACAGGAGAAGTGTAAAATATGGGACCTTTAATATTTTGATGGAGAACAACTTACCGTAAAACTGCTTGTTTTATCCGACCAACGGCTGTAACTAAATATTTAGTTAAAGCAGCAGATCCTCACGTCTGTGAAGCCGGAATCAGTGACTTTTTTACTGGATCAGTTAATAGAGAGAAAAACTTTAAGATACCTGATTTCAGGCGAAAGTTTCAAACACTCCAAGCTTCTCTAATGTGAAGATTTGATGCTTCTCTTTGTCAGATGTGGTGGTAAACTGAATAAACTGAGTTCTGAAAAACTATAAAGGACGTTTTTCACGATGTTACGATGTAGACTAAAGAATCAATAGAGAAAATGAATGTGTGCATTAATTATTTAAATACCTAACCCAGTCCTAAACTTAACCCCAAACCTGGCAGCGTGAAACCAGCTCCCTCACCTCGCTGTTTGTCTCTGTTTCAGGCTGGTCAGACGGGGCTGATGCTGGCGGTCAGTCACGGCAGGATGGACATGGTTCGGGCTCTGCTGGGTCACGGGGCCGACGTCAACGTCCAGGACGACGAGGGCTCCACGGCGCTGATGTGCGCCAGCGAACACGGCCACGTCGAGATCGTCAAGCTGCTGCTGGCTCAACCCGGCTGTGACGCCACGCTCAGCGACAGCGTGAGTAACTCATGAAGCTGCAGCGCCAGGAAACTGTTCTTCACTTCCTGTATCCAACTGTAAAACAAGCTGCACGACAGCCAGCATAGGAAGTCAGGTCTGTGGCTGCAGATCCCAGCCGCATCAATGAATCGATTGGGGAAAAAAAAATGAATCTGCAGCTGTTTTGATAATAAATTGATCATTTTACAAGCACAAATACCAAACCTTTGATAGTTTCAGGTTTTTAAATGTGCTGCGCTGCTGTGGGTTTGGACTGTGGAGTCGAGACATTTGAAGATGTCACTTTGTGCTGTTGGATACTGTGATCAGCATTTTTTATTGTCCTGTGATGCTTTATAGACAAAACCATTTACCAGGTTCTGAGAAAACATTAGTCCTTTAAATAATGACACGAGCAGATATATTTTCCTTTTTTGTCTGTGTTCATATAGATTCCTGGAGAGTCCTTTACTGTAGTTGCTCTAGATTTACTGAGTACTGATTGATCGCTATCTGACAGATTTTATTTCTCAGTTTTTCTAACTTTGAATCTTCTCCATCTCCCTGGTTGACTTGTGTTGTTTCCCTCGCTGCAGGACGAGAGTAATGCCCTGTCCATAGCACTGGAAGCCGGACACAAGGACATTGCAGTGTTGCTTTATGCACATGTCAACTTCTCCAAAGCCCAGTCTCCAGTAAGTCTCAAATCAATTTTATTTTTACATCCCAAAACCACAAATTTAACTCATGTGGCTTTACAGTCTTGACAGTGACACCCTCTGATCCAGATAAAGAAAATCTCCGTCCTCCTTAATTCATGTTCGTTTCCACCTTGACTCTGGTCCGAACCACTGAAATGTGTGTCTGTGTGTGTCTTTCTAGGGAACCCCTCGACTCGGCAGGAAGACGTCACCCAGTCCCACCCGGAGAGGCATGTTCGATTAGAGGTCCCGCCTCTGCCCAGAAACCCTGCGCTGCTATTGGTTCACGCTGAACGATGCCTTACCCACAGCTGGATGAGGGACTTAATCCCAAGAACCAACCAATTAATCAACCAATGAGATTTCTGGAAGATTTTTTATTTTTTTTAATTTATGTGCACACCTCTCAAAGTGTCCTTTGAACATGAATGTAACCAGCTGGTGCCTCAAGTCCCATCAGATTCAGGCTGAAATAATCAGCAAACCACTGGGGTTCAGACCAACATGGACACAAATCCAACTACTAAATACATTTTTTTATTTTTATTTTTTTGCCTTGTTTTTAGTTTTTTTTTTTTCCTTTTTTCAATTTGACCATTTTTTTTATTTCTAAAGCTCGATGTTGATCATTCAAGAGCATCAAAACATCTTCATTTGTGATTAATTTTTTTTTTTTTTTTTGAGCGCATCAGAGTAGACAAATGGAGAATAATCCACCCACATGTTAGAGGAAATATTTCCTGTATATATTGCTCACCTCAACATCCCGGTCTCACACACGTGCGCCCAGCCTGACGAACGCATCAGTGAATAGACGTGACCTAGACTGGAGGAACTGTACTTTTATACAAATCCTTTGTATCTATTTAAAAAGAAGAATCACAGTATTTTGAATATGTCCTATTACTGCTTAACGATCCATGAAGTTATATATTTATCAAAGTATAGTTTTTAATGCAGATATATGTATTTCATTGTACATACGGTGGTCAGTAGAGTTTAGTTATTCTCTCTTCTTGTCTTCATGTCCAGTTTCTCTCTGTCTCTCATGTGTAATATAAACTGTCTGTCCTGCTCTAGTGTTTATCAAGGTACTGACTTTCATCTTCACATGAGAATTGAAGTGCCTGAGACTTTGCCATATAACAATAAACATCAGTTACAGATTATAAATCAGTGTCTCATCTTCATTCATCACCCACATGATTACATTTAAAGGTCACATACAGAGAAATGCACACAGCCTGTATTGTCTGTGAGCCTTCAGGACTTCTGTAACTTTGTGATGTCACAACAAAACAGGCACTTCTCTCAGCTGCACCTCAAGCCCCGCCCACCTGGACCCACCATCCAACCTTGCAGGATTTGGTTTTTCCGAGTGTTTACCTGAAATCTCCTGGGTTTTTTATTTGATCACTCAGAAAACAGTCAGCCAATCAGAGGACAGGCTCAGATCCTCTCTTCTGATTGGCTGACTGACCTGTTTTTACTGGAGATTCAGAGAGAAGCCTGAGAGAGGAGATGTAAAACTACACTGAGATGGTTTTTGATTCTGAAAACCACTCATATATATTTTGATGGAGACCAACACTTCAAATAAAACACAGGAGAAGTGTAAAGTGTAAAATATGGGACCTTTAATGGAAATCGCTGAACTGAGGACAGTGGTGGAAGATAACTAAGTACATTAACCACTGTACTTAAATATTATTTTGAGGTACTATACTTGAGTACTTCTATTTTCTAATACTTCATACTTCTACTAGACTGCATGTCAGAGGGAACTATTGTAGTGTTTACTGCATTTATCTGATAACTTTAGTTACAGAGTCTGAATCATACAAAATATAATCACCAAAAATATATTTCTTGACAGGTGTTTGAACCTTGAATGTTATCAGCTGGTACTGTGGGATATTGTGACATGGATTTATTCTGTTTTCTGATGTTTTATAAACCGAAAGAGTAAGACAGAGAAAATAATCCACACATTATTCCATGGTGAAAATAATTTTTAGTTGCAGCCCAAGTAAAATTATCTTTTAATGAAGACCTGATGAAAAAGAACAAATCCTAATCAACTGGAGGTTCACATTTTATTAATACATTTTACAGTATGAATTGTAGGTTTGACACATGTTGCCTTCATGATCCTAAAGAAGTAGAGTTTTGTTTTGTTTTTTAAATGGCTGCAAGACGACTTGTGCCTTGATTTGAAAGAAGCCAAATAGAAGTACAGGTATTTTATGTTACGATTATCTGTTTTTGTTTTTTGAAAATCATGATGGCTGAACAAAAAACAAAGGAAACCCAAGACACAGTGTCCTTGTATCAAAGACACAAAATAAACGTAGGTGACATACAGTATACTTCTGTTTTAGAGATGCCAGGTTTTTTCTGACATTAAAAGCCTTTTTTTACTGTTTTAAAGTTGAGTTTTGCTACTGTCACTTGAGTTTGGTGACTGAGTGTCTGGAGGTCAAACGTCCGACAGCTGTTTCCTTCTGAACGGAGGGTTTCCTGGAGAAAAAGCAGCAGAAATATACACAACATGAAAAATCAGTCATCCAAAAACAACAAAATGAATTCCTCATGTGGTAACTGTTTCTATGAAAAGTAAATCCAGTCTAATAGGTGGTGACTGAAGTCCTGAAATATCAAAACAAGTTTAAGTATTTTACAGAAAAAAACAAGATATTCTTACTTCCACAGCCTGATCCCACTTATTTTTCTGTTTCCATAGATAATTCTTTTTTTTTATTTTTTTTTATTTTGAAGTATATTAGTAACTAAATAAATACGTTTCTCTCTGTTATTTGTACACAAAGTCTTCTCAGCTTCTAGGGAGTACGTGGCTGTTTATTTTTATTAGTACTTGTCATTTTACATTTGCATGTGCTGATCTCCTACACTGAACAGGACCTCCGGATACAGAGGAGCCCACTGCAGACTCAGTTGGATTTTGAGGTCATGACAAACCTGTGCAGAGTCAGGATGGACCCCGCCCCCGTCCTGGACAGAAGGTGTTTTTGTGCCGGAGGGGGGACAAGGCCGAGATCTCCCGGCCTGTAGCGGGCCAGCTGGAACTGGAAGCTCAAAGCTGGATCCAGAGTCACTGCTCTGTGAGGGCACGAGAGAGAGGATGATGATGGTGACGAAGGTGGAGCTGCTCCTCGCACACAGTTTGATTTTTACTCTGCTGCTAAAACTTTTCTTTCAAAACCGACCAAGTTTTCTTTCTTTGTTGTGATCAGGTCAAAAAAACTTCTCCCATCAACACTGTTAAAGTCCCTCAGTTATTTAGTGACTGTTTGTTGTGTTCATTGTATTAAGACTTGGAAGCCTTGACTGTTTCTGCCTTGAGTTAAAACAGAGAATAATACAGATAAGGTCTGTAATAATACTTATAACATTAATAAGAAAATAACACATGATAGAAACAGAACTTAATCAATCAGAATGGTCGGCTGTACCTTCACAATATTTTAATTCACTTTAAAAAAGGAAGGAAAAATCAAACAAATGATGCACATACAGGATTTTTAAAAAAATTGTCGCAGTCTAATATTCTTCCATTTTACAGATGTGATAAATAAATAACGCCATAAATGTCAATCTAACCATCAGCAGTTGGTATTTCTGAACAGATTCTATCTGAGCTTAGCTTCTGCAACATTTTGTGCAAAACTTCATGAACCTCCTGCTAGAAAGAGTGAAGTTAATGGTTACTGTACTGCACTATTATTTAAAATGAAAGTAGCTATGTAACTATATAATGGAGCTAAAAACCAAAGCATAGTAAGTGTAGAATGGTTTGGTGAACTGTGTGCTGTAGGACAGAGTCAGACTGGTACTACACAGCTAAAGTGAGAGGGATATTTCACATGAAGCTACTTTGTGAATTAGTTGTTAAACTACATTGAATGTACTAAATTATAAATGAATGTATTGTATTTATTTTAAAACAGCTATTAATATTACTCAGACCTTCAGCCAGAACCTGAAACACCACACTCATAAGCTATTTTTGTAGGTATTGTGTGGGTTCTATTTTTTTCTGCTACAATAAATAACCATAAAGAATAATCATGTGTTTAACAGTTTGCTGTCTGGTCTGAAAACTTCAGACCAGTTTGTCCTCACTGCGTCTGTAGTTAGTGCGTTCTGCCTTCGTGGGGCAGTAGAGTCTCACGTTGTGATGTACAGTGCTGATCAAAGAGCCGTCCATTCACCGCTCTTCAAAAAAAGTTTACACGCAGCATCAGACATCATCTAGTGAGAGAGTGTTTCCTTACCTGGCTGCTGCAGGGTCAGAGGTCTGCGGCTCATCCAGTCTCTCAGCGGAGGAGTTGGTGAGTGTGGGTCTGTCCAAGACCACCAGCAGCCTCTGCATCAGCTGCTTCCACTGGACGACACTGAGGTCCAACTCCGAGTCCTGAGCCTGCAGGAAACAGCCGGCATCAGGGCTGAGGCCACTAATCATTTCTAAGAGGATGAAACGATATTTATTTCATCACCTGAGATAAACATCACGGTGTCAAAGAACCAGTTTTCCATGGTCCTGTGTTACATGGGTAGTTTGCATATATACTTCAGGGCATTACTAACCTACGAAATGAACAGAGGTGCAAACAGCAGGTGGAGATATTTCGAATGTCACTAAGATGAGTTAAGTAAAGTACAGTGAACAAAGATCGACATGTACTGTGACATATCTCACAACACATAATCTCATTACACCACCTCTGCTTCCTCCATTTAAATGAGGAAGAGTCATTTAGCTTAGTGGTAAAAACACTTGATGACACGGGTCACGAAGTGCACACTGTGTCAGCGCGACCACATCAGCAACAGCAAACAACATACAGGAAAGTAATTTAGCAACTGAGACCTATAATCAGGCTTAAGTTTGGCTAATTGGACTCATCTTAGACTTTGAATTAGACTTTAACAAGGTGACCAAAGCTGCTTTTTTTAGTCATGGGAATATTACAAAGGTACAGCCGTTTTTAACTTTGAAAGATGCAGAAAAACAAGTTAATCCCTTAACATGTAGTCGACTTGACTCTTTATGGGTCTTCCAAAAAATATGATCAGGTAATCCAGAACTCAGCTGCCAGACCTCAGGGCTGAAACAAAGAATGTGTTAAGATATGTGCATTGAGATAAACTGAGAACCTTCCCTTCAACATGTTTGTGTGTCCTGATGTTCCTGCTGTGGGGTGTTCAGGGACTGTGCTGTTTTACCATCAGGGCTTCTCTGAGGGAGACGGCTGCATCCTGCATGATGCTCTTCATTCTGCTCCTCTTCCTCCTCTCCTCCTGTAGCTCTGCTTCCAGCCGACTTGCCTCAGCTCTGTGTTTACTGGCCTGTGCAGACAGCGAGGCCCGGTCCTGTCTAAAATAAACACAACAGTGATGGTGTTAATAGACTGTGGGGGCATAGCTCAGTGGTAGAGCATTTGACTGCAGATCAAGAGGTCTCTGGTTCGAGTCCGGATGCCCCCTGAGGAAACCTTATGATGTCAACAAAGTGTTTTTTCATCACGTCGTCATTGTTAATGCGGACTGAGCTGCGTCTGCTTCAGTATTCTGAGTGAAGCCAGTGATGCCGTCTAACATCAGCACAGACCGCTCATCCTCTGATGTTGACAAGGTTTGGTTCACAAATCCTCACTGTGTAACGTTGTTGGTCTTCTTTTGTGTTTTTATTCGTCTATAATCGATAGAATAATCCCATAATTTCATCTCATTAATTAATCATCATCATTAATTGTTGTTTTTAAATGTGTCTATAAATAAATTCACCTCACATGGAGCGGAGTCAGGCTGTGAATGCAACACTGACATATTATCACCTTTAAAGCTGATATGATGAACTCATGAGCAAACAGCTGCTTGTTTACACAGCTGTTCCAGCTGTTACAGAGCATATTATCATTCCTTTGGGCTCCTGTGTCTGACCACCTGAAGCATGAAAGTCTAATGTTCACTCTCTTTTAGCTCCTTTCAGGTCTCCATGAACTGTTTGGCTGCTAAATGCTCCAATATGTTTCACCTGTGAGTCTCTAAGTGCCTGTCTGCTGTTTGCTGCTCAGCAGGTTGTGTACGGGAGGTTTTTAGAGATTTCTGCTGCTGCAGCAGGAAACAACACTAAAAGAGCAGTGAGAGTGAACCACTGACCCGACAGGTAAACAATAAGCTGAGACTCACTAGAAAGGTCTGTAAAGTCAAAGGGACTCGAAAAAATTTAGGTGGTAAGACATTGTGACTGTAAAGAACCAGCCACCATTATATATATATCCAATTATAGCCACTTTATGATAACGACATATCATCAAACCCACAAAATATCACTAATGTTGAAGTTTGCAGCCAGTTTTACATAAGTTACTCAAAACCCCTCACATTTTTGTTATAAAGACACTTGTTTTTTTTCCAACAGCAAATTTTAGCTTTTTTAATTTAATATTTTCACCCTTTTGCTTCCTGTCATTTTGTTTCTTTCTATATGTTGTTTTTCTTTTCACCATCTGTCATCTGTGTTACTCTGTTGGATAGGACAGAGAGTGTTTGGTCAGGCTGGGTTTCACTGCCATCTGCTGGACATTGTAATGAGCAGAGCTGCAGCAGCCTCATTTAATTAAGACCAATTAGTCCTTATAGTTGACTGTGTGCTCCAGTGTTCCTGCCTGGTCCAGTCCCGTCTTTGTTGCTCCAGGTTTCTGTGTATGTATATTATAACATTGGTGTTTTGTGGCATAATTACCAGGCATGTTATTCTAGTTCAAAAGTGCCTGATTAACTGTGTGTCAGCCCTCACATGTCAGATTGTGTTTGGATTGGCTGTAACAGGTCATTCTGCATGTTCTCTACTCTTCTGTAGAATCACATGAATAACATTAGGTCTTTTTTCCCTTGTTTTTACTATCAGGTCATGAGGATAATATGTGGCTTTTTTATGTGTGTTTTTTAGTAGTGGAGTGGACAGTAGGGACAGAGTAAACTTTGACCTGAGTGCCTCCAGCTCAGCCAGGATGCCTTTGTGCTCGGCGTGAAGCTTCTGATGCTCCTGTCTGCAGAGCTTCAGCTCCGCCTGCAGCTGCTGACACTTCTCCGTCAGCTGCTCAACCACCTGATGGAGAGAAGACGTCCAGTTTTAGTCTTGTTTTAGTGACTCATTTGTTATAAATATTAAAAACCAAGGGCAGGAAGTTAAAAAAATAATGTCAATGTTCAAGTGGTGGCGAGAAAGAAGAAAGGAAATCTGAAAAATTATGAAAGAGAAAGTTAAGTAGAGCTGTTTACCTACCACCAAACTTTCAGATTAACAATCTCTTATCATAAATGACACATTTTATGACACAGGAGCTCAGACACTGGATATTGAAAACATGCTTCCTTCCATGGAACTGTGAAACCACTCATGCAGTTACTTTAGTGATATAATGTACATAACACTCTAAAAACAACTTTTCACAAGCTCCTTATCCTCTGGGGAGCATGAATGTGCTCATCTAACGTCAGGGGATGTTGTCTGTTACGCTCTCTGACTGTCGCTGATATGTAACTGGAAATTATGGCCTGAAAATGGCACTTAAAGGAAAAGTTAAGAAGTCACCAAAAACATTAAGATTAAATGTCTGGGGAGGATGAACACCCACAGTAAATTTAGTCAAACAATCATCCTCTGGGGACCATGAATATTCACATAAAATTAAATTTTTCTATGAGCACAGAAACATGCTCTACAGCAACAGAAACAACAATCCTAAAGACCCCACTCATCGCTAGGAGACTTTGCAATTTTCTGCCTTGGATGCCTTGTTCACAGTACATTCGAACCTCTAACATATTAAATAGGATAGAACACACAGTAGAACCTCATAGCACCAAATTGCAATTCATTTTTGAGATAGGACTTACAATATATAGCCCCGGAACATGAAAAACACACATTATCATAGTAAAGTATAATTCAGATAATTTGCAGGTACATTACATTACATCGATACGTTAGATACACAACAGAAATCAGTAGCTCAAAGACTGTTTGTTTAACTTCCTCTTACCTTCTTGCGGATGCAGCTCGTGCGGGACAGCTCGCTGATCATGTGCTCCAGGATGTCCACGTCCACGCTGAGTTTACTCTTACGGTCCTGCAGGGCCGAGTTCTCCTTCATCAGGACGTGAGTCTGCTCTGACAGCTGGCTTAACTGAGCCCTCACCTCCGTGTTCTCCTGAAGGGCCAGTCTGGTCGTCTCAGGGACCTTCAGGTCCACCAGCTGCTGCACCTCTGCTGCCATGGCCGCCACATGGCTCTCCATCTCCTTCTCCAATCTTATGACCGGGGACAGGAGAAGGGAGAGAGACAGGTGAAATTTCACTCATGCTCTACACATTTCTACTGCATGTTTTTCCACAGTTATAAGATGTAATTATACACCATCATTAGTACAACCACAGATGAAAGTCCCAACCTCCTCTTTTCGAGCAGTGCTTTCATCTCCAGGCTGTGGATGTCAGCTTTGTGCTCCTCCCTCTGAGTGGCCAGCTGCTTCTCCACAGACTCCATGTTGGAAATCAGCTGCTCCTTCTGCTTCTGAAACTCATCCAGACTAGCCAGCCTTGCCACTGGAAGGAGGAGAGAGGAGGAGAGTCTATATTATACTATGAGTCCAGTCTTTAATTACAATTACTGCAAATATTTTGTTCCTTGGCTTTGTTCGTTGAGGTTTATCCTCCTTTATGAGTTTGTTTCTGCATCCAAATTGTGTAAAATGAAGTGTAGAGGTTCCTAATCTGCTCTTGATGTCATCTTGTTTGTTTTTATGATGAGTGAACTTACCATGGTTTTCTCATTATCTTGTGTCCATGGGTGTATAGTTTCTCTACTGTTAACTGTAAATATAAATATGTATTGTCCCTACTTTTCCATACCAGAGTAATTTTTTTATTTTATTTCTATCACTAAAATGTTATCCTAAATTTTGAGTTAGATGAGTCATTGTGGAAAAGAATTGTGTACATTTGCTGTCGTAGCTATTCTGAGTGGCCTAATGTGAACTTCATACTGTGTGACAAACATTTTTGTTTTGATACTTGTATTCATCACTTGATTAAATAAGTATCTCAGTTTTACATGAGCGACATCTAATCACAGAAAAGTTACCATCTCAAATCCTTTCCATCAGACCCTCAACACACTACACTGAGAGCTGACCCCCACTCTGGTTTCAGTCTCACCGAGTGTCTCGTTCTCCTTGGTGAGCTCTTCTATCCGGTCTTGAAGCTCTTGCCTCAGCTGGCTGTGCTGCAGCTGCAGGGCATCTCTGTCCTTATCTGCAGCCTTCCGTTGACTCCCCAGGCTCTCTGACAGCTCCTCCACCTCGTCCTCCTTCTCCAACAGGGAGCGTTTCAGATACTCAACAATGTCCCTTTTCTCTTTCTCCAGTTCACTGTACTGAGAGTTTAAGTCCTTCTTCTGCTTCTCTAGTTCATCACATTTCAGCTGGTATCTGGAGGAGGAAGAGGGACATTGGTTAAGGGTTAAGGACAAATTCTTTAATGATTCTTTTAGGTACATACTGCACGTAGAGTTGGCTGGTAGCTAATGGAATTACATCAGATTGCACTCAATTGGTAATTTTGTCCAAAGTGACTTATTTTAAGTGCATTCAACCTCAGTCACAAAAAGGAGACAATAACAAAAGCCAGAAAGATGCACAAAATAACAACAAAGTGACACAAATTACTACAAAGAGCCACAAAAAGACAGAAAATGGCCACAGAGATGAAAAGAACTGCAAAGAAACATAAAATGACAACAAATAGAGGCATAAAAAAGACCAAAACAACTACAAAGAGATGTAAAACAACTGCAGAGAGATGCAAGATGACTGCAAAAATACATAAATATCAAAACTACAATATATAAAAAACGATTACAAACGGTTCTGTGTATCTTGTGTCTGTGTCTGGCTCCTTCATAAGGAGGGGTGGGGGGGCTTTTACCTATCTCTCAGTGTCTATGGCTGTACCAGGGAACAGGTGAACATCTCACTGTGTTTAAACTTTTAAAAATATTAATAGCTTTGGTTCTGTTAGGTGTTTTAGCTGGGGTATCTAGTTACACAGGCTAAATTCACAGCGATAGTCTAGCTAACAAAAACAAGCTAACAAAGCAGAAACACGGCGAAAGTGCTGCGTAAATGACGTAAAAGTTACGCTGAAGTGATTTTTTTTTTTTTTTTTAAACGAGAATATAACAGAATATCCTCTATCTGCAGTTTATTTACGTACTTGGGTAAACATATATCACAATTCTCCGAATAAAACTGATAATAATAATAATAACAATAATAATAACTGATTCAATTTAACGTTACCTCTCCAACTGATCGTTCAAATATCGTATCTGAGTCAGGTACAAATCCTTCTCTTTGTCGTCAGAACCGTTTTTATCCGCTGGACTCTCCTTTTTCGATGTTTTCTTTGCTTCATCTTGTTTGTCTCCGTTTTTCTTCTCCTTCTTTTTGGGCATCGCGTCGGGGAAAGTTTGCTAAAGTTTACTCCGGCGGAGAAAGTAAGCTAGCTACACTGTTGCTAGGCAATGCTGCCTTCAGGGACTCCTCGGAAAGTTTCTCAGTGAAACAGGTACGTTCATTTGGAAGATGATTAAAATATGATAACCTAATGATCGAGCATTCTTAATTTTATCGCTCATATAACAAATACAGCCCTGAGAAAATGTGTGTTGTAGTTGTGGTGTTTGTTTGAGGTTTTAGAAATGTTTTTGAACAAATTTTTAAAGTGATTAATGAAATTTTGCTAAATCCGATTATTAAAAAGGCATCACCAAATTCACAACAAAAGGCTTGTTGTGTGCAAAAATATTGAATCTCTGCTTATTTTTTCTCAAAATTGGCAACATAACCATTTTATGCTACTTCATACTTCACTTAAATATTGTACTTTAAGTATAGTTACTTATTATTTTTCAGATTTATGTTAAAAAACATATGATCAGTTGACAAAGTTTAGTCTATGCATTGTTATAGATCAAACTACCAAAACATATTTGACCAATTAAGATTAAAGTAAATTAAAGTATTGTTCATTCTACATCATCAACAATGTTCAGATAATAATATTATAATAACACACCGACCAGGACGAGTATGCATATTGTAGATATACTGTAGGCTACTTTAGATATACTTTTATTTTGATGCCATTACTTTTTATTAAGTAACATTCTGAAGCAATGACTTAATAATGTATTTATGATCAGGTACTGTTACTTTACTTCAGTTACATGATCTAAATACTTCTTTCACCACCGCAGCTATGCTGTGTTCAGTATACTACAAGAATATACTACAAAATAAAGTTTCGTCTGCTATTTTATCACCATTAAAGCATGTCTGTATCATTAGCCTCCACCATTAGACATTATGAAATTGAGCTACCTACCCAGTGGTTTGGCCAATACCCCTGTCCACCACCACCCATCTAATTATTTTCAGCTCAGTGGCTCCTCTTGGTGGTGTGAGCAAATACTGCAGTAAAAATTTGTCTGATGGAATTCACTGTCTTGACACTAAATGTCAACTTGGAGAGGAGTCAGACTAATAGAAAAATTAAATGTGTTAAATTGCATACTTTATTGCTACATTACAATCTATTATTATTGCCTTATGCTATGGAGGTAATTAAAGTCAGTGTGTAACCTTGCTTTCAGTTAGTTTACATGCAGCACCAGGACCTGAGCCAATGACGTGTGGCCTGCTTTTTAATTGGTAGCTTTTCATCCCTCCACCATTTGAATGCAGGGATTTTAATTGGGTGCCTGTGTGTTTCACCTCGCTTCACTCCCTGCCTATAAATTCACTCAGCTCACTGACCGAGCGGTGTGGAGGTTAATTCAGTTTCAGCTCAGTCAAGCCTAGTAAATTAATCCACCGTGTAGCATATCAGCCACCATGAAAAAAGAGCTACAGTAAATATATTTTAGTGGGATGCTACTCAGATATTACTGCAAGACGAACAAGCCCGGGGGGGGGGTATCACAGTAATGCCACTGGCTGTTTTAAACTGAGTCCCATAGACAATATCAGCTGCTGTAGAGCGTCACAGTAGTATTTAATCTACAGAGTTGTTATATCTGTCAAATTGAGCTCATTTGCTGTAAATACACAGAAAATCTCAGGCAAGGTTGCATCATTACATCAGAGAAGTCTAAGCCTGCAATCAAGAGCTACCTTCATTATCAATACACCAGACAAAACATCAGCTGGTTGTTTAGTGAATAAAATGTCAAGAATTTCAATAGTGAAAAATTATTCCCTTGAATTCAAATATATATAATCAAATTCTTTTTTTTTTTTTTTTACTTTAACAGTGAATCAGCTGCCAGTTAATTCTCTGTCGGTTGACATATTGATGAATCACCTCTGATTGGTTTATAAATACAGTGGAAATCCATTGAGCTAATTTAACAACAAACCCCCCAAAAACATTTAACAGTTACAATTTCACAGGAGTTCATAAGGAACATTGGGCTTCAGATCAACTACGAGGATATGTTTTACTGATCATTTAAATCAGCTGAGTGGTGGCACTGGACTCCCAGCTGGTTCCTGCCCACTGGAGTTTGGGAAAAGTGTCAGAAAAAAAAAAATCTCAGCAGCAGCAGCAGCAGCAGCAGCAGCAGCAGCAGGGCGGGGAGGGACAGTGACCTTACAGCCTCCAGCCTGGCACCAGTACAGTCTCCAGCCAGCCCAGCCTCAAACACAGTAGCTAAACCCCTCACGGCTGCTCCTGGTCGGGATCTGGTTGTTTTATCCACAGCAGCCATGAGCAAGGACAAGCAGAGCAAACAGGTGCCGGACTGCACCGGACCTCTCTCCCCATCAAAAGGCCAGAAACCCCCCAGGATGCCCAAGTGCTCCCGCTGCAGGAACCACGGCTACGTGTCTCCTCTGAAGGGACACAAGCGCTTCTGCAACTGGAGGGACTGCCAGTGCCCCAAGTGCAAGCTGATAGCCGAGAGGCAGCGAGTCATGGCGGCCCAGGTAACCGTTACTGCACCTGTTAGCGCGGCTAGCTTTAGCCGGTAAACACCAAACTGCTTCTGCCGTGTGAAAACATGAAATACAACATGTATCTGTTTGGACAAATAATTTTGAATAATGTTTGTATTCTTTTTGGGAACAAGGACAAGTTTACTTTTGTTGTTTTCCCTCTTTTTTTTTTTTTTTTTTGTTTGTGTACAAACACGGCAGAGCAACTTGAGTCAAGCTAGCTGTAGCTTAGTTTATACACAGCTAGCTTGACTTTATAATCAATTATTAAGTATTTTAGGGAGGTTTTATGTGCGTGTTGTTAAAGTTGTTCCACTCAAAAGAGAGATTATTAATC
Organism: Trachinotus anak; assembly: GCF_046630095.1. Taxonomy (NCBI): domain Eukaryota; kingdom Metazoa; phylum Chordata; class Actinopteri; order Carangiformes; family Carangidae; genus Trachinotus; species Trachinotus anak. The sequence goes on along the minus strand of NW_027273859.1, from coordinate 27,060,009 downwards.
GAAACTAATGAACAAGTAGGCTACAGTATATAAAGCAGCTACTTTTTCATATTTTGCGGTCATTTACTTTGTAACTTTGCACTTTGTAGCTTGAGGTAACATTTGTGGGGTTTGTTAAACAGTAATTTCAGATCAATTCAGGCTCATTGCTGTTTATATTTTGAAAGTAGGTAACACAAAGGCTGCAACTATACTAAACACTTTCATTAATAATTGATCTGTGAATAAAATGTCATAAAAACGCCTGTAATAAGATGTAATAAGTATTTTGTAACTTATGTCACTGTGTATTTTATTTCACATCTACAATGAATTAATTTTCGTTTGCAGTGTTGTGTTGGTGCATAGAAAGAGCAATAACATGACATGTCAGTCCTTCCCATTCAATACACACACTGCTTTGTTTTGAAAGGTAATAAACAGTGGAAAGAATCGTAACACCCAGGGGGGAAACACAATTAGCAAGTCACAAGAGACAAATAACAGAGCAGTGAATCAACAGAAAAATAATCAACAGCTATTTTCAAAATTGATTAAGTAGTTTTTCAAGCAAGAATGCCCCCAAAATTGCTGCTATTCCTGCTTTTCTCTATTCTGTATAACCCTAAATTGGTTGTATTTGGGTTTTGGATTGTTGGTCATACAAAGCAAGACAAGTGTAATCGTTTTCTAATTGTGTCTAGTTTTTATTTTGTTTTGCAAGGAGATACTGAGTCTGTTCTTTTAAGTCAGTTGATCCTGTTTTATGCCAAACAGTCCCTTATCAGGCCTTTCCTTTCCTCCCCTCCAGGTCGCCTTGAGGAGGCAGCAGGCTCAGGAGGAGGAGCTTGGGATTTGTAGCCCGGTGACTCTGTCCGGCCCTGAGGTGATGGTGAAGAATGAAGCTGGAGCAGACTGCCTGTTCTCTGTGGAGGGACGATCCCTGACACCCACCAGCATCTCATCTTCAACGCTTGCTGTCACAGGTTTAGTCAACTGTTCACTTATCGTCCCTCCACGCCCTGTTACGTGTCACACCACTATCTGATTGGCCGCACAGCTAAGTCACTGTGTCCAAACAACAGCTCCGGAAAGTATGGAAAAAATATATGGTAACATTAGAATATTAATAAATAAAGTAGAGGTAGGTTGTAGTAGGTATGCACATGGTTGCAAACATGCAACAGTCAGCATCTGCCACTTTATGTTCACATGGAAAAAACATGGAAAACAACAATATTTGCATCAGAATATATGGAAAGGGACGATTTGTGCGTTATCTGAAACCTTATAAAAGAGATTCTTCAGCATCTGAGTGCACACTGTGGACATCAGATGAGGAGTAAATACGCCAATGTGTTCTTTTTCGGAGTGATAATCCATGACATGATCAGTATGCACCATGTTTTTGCTACATAGAAAATCCCCTTTAATAAAGCAGATAGTACTTCTAGATACATCTGCTTGTCTAGACAGTCCATTTTGCATCTTTTATAAATAAAAAACAATATTCAAAGATGCTATTTATTTGATTTTATGAACTCTGACTTTGTTGCATGTTAAAATGTATTTATTTGAATTTAACAGAATGTGTTGCGGTATTTTTCCACTCTTTTGTTTCTTTTGAAAAACCCATTCAACAGCTGACATGCTTCTGGATAACCCCCCCCCTTCCCATCTTTAAAACATTGCACTTTAAGCAAGGAATTATTTTTCTGGACTAAAAATTCTACAAAAGTCTCTGACTTCTTAATAAGTCAGTCTTAGGAGTAGTTGGATGACAACTTTCAAAATTCAGGGGATTGTTCTTATCAGCTGGCTTTTACAAAATGTCAATCACTGTTTACTAAGGTTGCAAGAAAAATCGTTTGACAGCAGTTAAGCCACATTGCATTCAATCACTTAATTTGAATCACTCTGACATTAAAGAGTAATTTTCTGTTTCTGTAAAACAGTAAAACAGTCGACAGGACAATAATGCTTTTTATTAGCACAGTAAATACCATCAGTAAGATACATTTTTATGGGAAAATTAAATAAAAAATTAAATTGGATCTGATGACAGCAGCATGAAAGGGCTTCCTTGCTGTCTTTCTTGTCGTGTGGAGGCAGACACAGACACTGTGTTCCCGCTTGGCCTGATAGCAAATTTTAGGAGGTGGAATATGCCTGTGGTCAAGGCTGCTGATGTCCTGCTCCGACCGACCGTCTGTGTGAAACACTGAACTTTGGGTCCCTGGCTTGGAAACAGAGGAAAAATGCTGTGGAAAAAAAAGGAGTCGAGCACTCTGTGATTCACTGATGACAAGACTTAGAACGAGGACAACAAATGTCATTATCTTTGGCTTCAGTGGTGCACAGTGTCTTCATTGTGTAAGGCCAAAAGATCAGGGTCTGCCTGAGAAGAATGTGGCCTTGTTGATAAGGAAAGTACAAAAGATAATGAGTTATGATGATTTGATGTTCTTACTTGTCTTGATGTGGCAAAACAGATTTCTGTAGTATGATGGGTGTTGTGGTAGGTGCCAGCAAATACAGCTTTCACCTGCAGATGGTGCTGTTGACAGTAGTTTGAGGTAGAGGAGGCACGACTGGAAAAATCTTGTAAAGTTCAATTAACATGTCTAATAAAACATTTGTAACATGAATGGATTAGTGTGAAAGATCTTTTTCATTGTTGTTTTCAACAGCAGCAGAGATTCATGAAAGTCTAGTTCAGGTCTGCTGTTGGATGCATGGATCTGAAAACACCCTTACATTTACAGTTTGAATTATTTAAGTTGTAGCAAAACAAAATTAGTGCAAAAAATATATCCTGAGCTCCATGTCTCAAATGTAATAACCTGTAATAACCCATCCTCAAACATCGTTATCATTCCTCTGGTCGGATCTTTGTCTCATTCGTTGTCTCCTCTCTGTGTCTCTTGGTGCAGGGAGTCGCTCAGCATCGTCCTCCAGCCCATCCTCCGCTGCCAGGGGTCATACTGAGGGGGCGTCCGACCTGCTGATGGAAACCTCCTATTACAATTTCTACCAGCCTTCACGCTACCCCACCTACTACAGCAACCTCTACAACTACCAGCAATACCAGGTGACGAGCAATAACCACCCTGCTGTTAATCAGTAACACTTAGATTGAATTTGAAAGCCACTTTTAAGGTTATGGTAGATATTCTGCTGCAGTGCACACACACACACACACACACACACACACACACACACAAACACACACACACTCCTGAACAGCAGATGAATGTGTTTGTATGAGGTGTGTTGATACTGGTCCTGCTTGTTGGTTACCTGCAATGTGTGTTTACCTTGGCTTGCATCAGTGGAAGATGGGCTGTGTTCATGCTTCAAGCTACATTGCAAGTTGTAATCTTATTAGTACTCTCCTGTTGTGTCCCAACATCAACTAGGGTAGCTAGGGTTCATAAGTTCTGGGGTTTTCAAAGTCGGTATATTATGTTAAAACTCTTGTATTTAATCTGCTTATATTTGATATAATTTAATTTCTGCATTTAAATTTCAAAATTCAATCCTAACATTACTGTTTTCATGATGGAAGAGCTCCTAAAGCAGCATTTAGACTATTATGAGACAACAAATCTCTTTTGAGTCCAGGATTTGTTACGGCATTTAAACGAAAAATAACTTTACAGAAACAATGCTAAACACTTGCTTCAGATGTGCAGAAAGCAAATGAAGATTTTTTCGCAACTTTTCTGTCTTTTCTGTCCATAGTTGAGGTCAGAAAGAAACCTCCCATTATAATAAAAGTAATATTTTGGGTAAATATTTGATAACTTATCAGCCAGCACTGTAATATACCTGCATTAAAAAGATAGATTTTGGTAACTTCAGTAAGGTCGTCTGTCGTGGCTCAGTCTGTAGACTAATTTCAGTGGTTAGACCGATGGCTCTTACACTGAAAGATTTAGGATTCAGCTTGTGACCAGTGACACGAGTCATAAGAGTTAGAGAACAGATCTGAAAGCCTCGCTGCTGGGTGCTAAAAGAGATGGATAAGGCGTACACTAAGTAATCTAATGGTGTCATTTATCTGTGTGTGTTTCTGTGTGCATGTTGGAGAGGGAACTAAGCTGCTTCATGCCACAGAAAGAGGAGATAAGCTGCTTAGCTACGAGTCACCTCAACATGAAAAAGGTTCACTTTCTATCAGCTTATCAAGCAAATTGTCACACTAATAAGAAACCGATGTCAGTCAGACAGTCTGAACTGTGTGGATATCACACCAAAACCACTGATGTCTAATGATGAGCGCAAACAAGTTGAAAAATATTTCAAAAAATCATATTTTGTTAAACTAATGATGTAACATTTGAGTTGAGAAACATATTTTGGCTGTTTTTCATCAAAGATTTCCTGTAAAGTTATAAAAGCTAATTTTAGAGGAAAATTTAGTGGACACAATGTTATCTGACTCTGCAACAACTGCAGAGGTGCCCACGATGAAGGTGTTCACATTCATACAGCACAGGGTTGTGGTTGTACCTGGTAGCTCACCAGTGTGAACGTAGAGAGCCAAGGCTGACTCTGTTCCTCCAGCTTCTGTAACTCAGTGCAGGTTTACTACCCATGTTGTAAGACAAATAACATCCGCAGCAGTAGTTTCTTTTAGAGCTGGAAAACTTTGTGACGATTACTTTCTAAGGACAGAAAAAAACTACAGCTCCAATGAAAAAAACTACAAATGCAGCAGCATGGGTACTTCAGTTGTTGAAACGTGGCTTTGTCCATAATCATAACATTTTCCAACACTCTCTTCTAAAATTAATTTATTCAATTCAACTTTCATCAGTTGTAGTCTTTCTGCTATATTAAAAAAATGTCCCTATATTAAGACAGGAGGTGAGTCACTAACATAATTTTATGTGTATTAGTGTGTTTACGTTACAGTATTAGTGTAGTTACAAATGTCAGTGGTATTTTGAGTGAGTTTTTGTTGCTTCTGGAACAGAATCTGGAAGTTTTGGTTTCATTTTGGCTTTCTATCAAACTGCTGTAGTGTAATTCTGATTGGTTGGCAGGTGTCTGACCCCTCAAGCACAGTTTAGACAAATACTTCTAGTTGATGTTGCAGACCTGTTTACTCTCACCACTGAAACCATAATCTGATGGTGATCAAAACCATTGGCATCCCAGTGACCTCTCAGTCTAAGTGCATATAGCTTGTATGGGACTGGTTTGACTCCACCTTTGTTGCATGTCACCTCCATCACTTCCCCCATGTTTCCTGACGGTTTCTGCTGTCACATGGTAAATGAAGGCAAAACATATTGAACATATTGAGGGTTGCAAGTAAGATTTATTATCAGTTATTCTGTTATTTTGTTCATTAATTGATATAATTTAATATGAAAAAGTAAAAAAAATCCATAATTCAAAGTAACAACTTAAAATGTAAAAGAAAATACAACTTAAATCAGCACATTTGAGGAGAATAAATGAATTGTTTTATCGTTTCGAGCACTGATAAAAGACTTATGTCTTGATTTAACCGACTTACAGAATGAAACACACAAAAGCAATGTGATGAAAAGTTTGTTTGTTACATTGAATCCCTGAATAGAAGCACATTTATATATATATATACAGCATATAAAAAAGGAGAAAGCATCACTTTGACATGGCAATGATGTAACACAAAGCAGCTGCTCCTGGAAAATGTGTTGACAACCTTTTCTCTGCATCTGGTTGTGATTTATAAAAACGTTTCTTTGTTTTCTTTAAAGATGGATGAGAGCGTCTGCTTTAATGTCAACGTTTAAAGTATAACGTAGGACACATGAGGGAGATAGTACCCAACATCCCACCAACACACACACAATCACACACACACACACACACACACTCATGGTCCTTCACCCATCTGTATATTCACGCTGATTTATGCTGAAATGTATCTCTATTGTGTCAAATGAGATGAGCTTGTGGGTGAAGCAAATTAGATCTATAACTCTCCAGTGTTCCCTGATGAAGTGGTTTGTTTTTTTATGAAGAACGTTCGTCCACCCCCAACCCCCCCCCCCTCCCCAGTTTCCCCAATAGCAACATCTAGTTTTGGGGTCACTGCCTCTGCTAACCTGCCAGCGCACAGCAGAGCCTGAATTGCAAAGGTTAATGGTATTGTCTGTCGGCAGAGGAAAAAAAAACGCCATGCCTCAGCGCTCGAGGGAGAAAGTGAGCACATTAATGCTAATCAGTTAGCACTCTTTAGCATAATTTAGCCATCCTCCTTTGTGATTTATGATATTTTCAGTGAAGTTGTCAGGTTGAGAGGGCTACGTGCTGTGGTTATTCAAATTCAGGGACCACTTTTTATTTATTTGCATGAAGAGCTGATCATTTGACGATGAGTCTGAAATACACAGATGCACAGTTTGTAACTAGAGATTCATTGTCATGATAAGAAAACGTGATGGAATATTTTGTTTGGAAATCAAAAGAGCGGTTAATCATAGTTTGTTATCAGTAGAGCTTTTCTCTTTTGTCTCCCCTGTCTCCTTTACCTGTCCTAAACCTCCACAGTTTTAACATCCCCAACTGAAGTGATTATCCTTGAGTTACGCAATTTTGATTTTGTCTCTATATTCACTGCAAAGCTCTTATCTCTGTGCTTTTTTTCTGCACTATCCAAGAAGCACTTGTCAGTCAGTGTTGGGCTGTGACGTCTTTTGTCATTGACTTTTGTTCATTTTGTTGTGAAGGTGTTGCTCTTTTTTCCATCATAACACTGAGTGAAAGTGTATTTTATATCTTTTTTAAAGATTATATAATAAAAACAAATGTTTATTTAAAAGTATATACCAAGAAGAGACCAATGCTGGTTATAATGTACATTTATCTATATACAAATATTTTGATTGTTTTTATCTGTTGTTATCAGTTCTCTCTTTCTACCTTACTGCTAAATTACATCTTAGACACACACACACACCTTCTGCCAAAATCACATTTATTACAGTAGCAGGTTCCTAATCTATAACTTAGCTGCCTTGCAAAATATCAATCTAGTTTTCTCATTATCAATTACTTGATGTTTTGCAGTAATTTAATTAAGTATGTTATTTTTCTCAGTCACATCATTGAAATCAGCTGCAAAATTTGTAGTAAAATATTAATTTCCTTTAATTCATCAAGCCAATCTAATAGTAGCGCTTATTGTAATGTAGTGATCTGTAGGTCTTGCACTCTTCTCGCTACCAAATCAAAGCCCACAAGGAAACACAGTGGTCTTTATCAGTGTAAGGCCATCTGCCTCCTCCTCTCCTCTTCTGTGCACTCAGTGGTGCTTGGCTGTCATGCAGGTGGATGATAATAATATAAGGGTGGTGTAGAGCTTCCAGACAAGAGATGGTGCCAGATAAGGAGACAGGCCCTCTCAGGGAGGTAAGAAAAGCCCCCCCACGAGTTAGTCAAGTTAGCCAGGGAGCTGATGCATAGATGTGTGGCATCATCCTTTTAGAAGAAAAAATATGACCTGCCTGTGATTTTAGGAGTTACTGCAGAAAGCTCATGTAGTGTTATTCCTACTTTAAATTACATCACTGCTGTTACCGAGTTGATCTCATATCTTTCTGTCCACAATCTACTAGGTCCATCACATCTGGACATGCAATTTATTATTATTTTTTTTTTTATCTTTAGGTCATTTTTGCTTCTGACAGCCAGGGTGTAGCTTGTGTAGAGTAGAAAGCCTCTTAGGATTTATCTCAAATGTGTTGTTTCTGCCCACTGAAATGAGTCGAGAAAGAGGGTGAACCCTAACTGTGAGGAAGAGCATAAATTACATCACACACACTTTAGTGCTAACTCTCTTGATACTGAGTGTAACATTTCACAAGAGTTATGGTTCAGTTTGGTGGTGGGGTCACTGTTCAGTATGATTTTAGTACAGTGGGAAAACACATTTACAAACCTTTATTTTGAAAACCACTAAACAATGGCTCATAGGCCGTTCATGTTGAAAAAATTAAGGTGTTCAATCACTTGTATGGGGTCAAAAAGTAACCTGAAAAAAAAAACAAGAGGCAATATGTCAACAAAACACAAGAACAAATGTTATTGTGGAGCTCAAGCACTGACAGGATGTTATGTTTAAATACCACAGTCTCACTGGGTTTTGTAGCATAAGTGAAGTGATGAACACTGGCTGGGAACTGGTTTCCAGTTTGGCCCTTGGCTGCTTGAACACAGAAGGACAAATGACCCCTCAGGCTGTTCTTAACTACTTCTAGTAATAGACACTTTGGAGCTATTTCCATGGACAGTGTTGACAGACTGACTCTACTCCTTGTTCAGTGTTGCCGTAATTTACTGGAAATATGATGACCCATCCAAATAGGACACAGTATGAGAGGGTCTTCTCATCTACATTCCCCATAACCTTCAATATTAAATGTTACTATAGGGTTAGGTCTAACAGTTGATGCACACACGTCCTAGAACTCGACAATACATTTGCAGACTTCTCTCTGAGAAGATGGAGGGATGCAAAAGGCCTGCTCAGCTAACCCTTCAGTCCACAACTGGCACCAAACACACAGTAGTTAATGCTGAAAGTACATCTGTCATCATGTGACTTAATCATGGATTGACTGGTTAGATAACTAAGACTAAAAATGTTCCTGGACTGACTGAAGTTACACCCTCATCCCACCAGTATACATTGAGAAAGCTTTACAGTTCCATTACTATCTATATGGCTTAATCTCATTGACAGCTTAGGCAGGTTGCTCTGTGTGGATCTGTAAACATGATAGAACTTGTTTGTTTGTTTTTTGTTTTGTTTTTTTGTGAGCAACTTTCAGACAAAGACACTTTTGCTTGGTGCTGTATGTGTCCTGGGAAACCGTAAGCTCAGTGCACTTTCAAGACTCCAGTCCAATCTCTGTTGTATTTTTCACAGCCTAATACAAGAGCTGAGTGTAGCTTAAATAACAGTTTATAAAGCTGTCGGAGAATTGATGGTGTGGACAATACGGGTGACATATTACAGGCTGACAGAAATCAAATTCCATAAAAGTGAAATTGAAAACCCTCTGTGAGGCGGCATTGCTGCTGAGTAGACAGCTCATTTTAAAGTTTTCAGTGGACTGTAGAAAAGCAGCACTGTGTTGCAGCCTGTTTTCAGAACAAGTCAGGGACCTGTGAAATCAAACACCACTAATTTTCTGTCACATATTATTTTATGTCTGTATTTCATCTTGTCAGTTTAGGTAGTTAAGGTGTAGCCTGTGAATATCTGATGTCTGAATAGTATGTGAATGCTGTTTTTATTGTATCTGAAAATATCAAATGTAGAAAAAGGACATTTGATATTTTTACAAATCTAAAAAAAATTAAAACGCAGATGATGGTGATTACATCATGATTTGGTAGTGAAAAAAAATAGCTTCAAGGACATAGTATCAGTTGAAGTCAGATACCAACTGCAGAAGTTATAAATTGTATTATTTTGTTGATGATTCACCTTGAGCGTGTTCCCGTAGATAATAAAATGTAGCTTCTTTTGCAAACAATGAATGACCAACAATGAAACAACGACCTTTTAAGGCCACAATGTGCACTTTTTTTTTTTTTTGCCCCAGCATTTGTTAGTCATTTTATCAGCTGTCCACTTTGAAATGGTCGAAGCTGAAGCAGAGACAGTGTAACCCACCTCTAAAAAACACCTCTGACATCAAAGTTTATTAATATAACAGAAGATAACACTTTATTAAGGGAAATTTGAGCATTCCAGCAGCTTACATTCAAGATAAACAGATACCAATAGAAGTAAGAAAATAAGATAAAGTAGAATATAATAAGATAAATCGAGATAAAATGGAAATGTTTTTACACTGGGAATTTACATGTTTTATGTTACATGTACAAGTACAATAGAAATGTAGGTTGGGTTGTCCACAGCAGTAAAGTGCCTGTGCTGTGTCACACAGTAGAGTACAGTCAGATTGACTGATTGGCAACTACTTTTATATTGATTCATCTCAGAAGTAATGTTCAATGCAAAAAAGCAAAACCTTCTCTATATCCATCTTCTCAAATTTGATTTGTTGCTTTTATTTGTCATATGTGATATTGGACTATTTTTGACTATTGGTCAGACAAAATAAGAGAAAAATAATCATCAGATTAAGTCATAATGAAAGTATTCATTAGCTGCGTTTTCTGTTTTCAGTCTCTAATTAGGAATAAGGAATTAAGCATATTATATTATTATTACTTTGTTTGTGAAATGGCCTGTTTGTCTTCTCTGCTTGAAGCAGATGCCCCATGGTGACGGCCGCCTGTCTAGCCACAACATGTCCTCTCAGTACCGCATGCATTCCTACTACCCAGCAACCACCTACCTGACTCAGGGCCTGGGCTCCACCACCTGTGTGCCCCCCCTCTTCAGCCTGGACGACAACGGTTACAACAACAATAACAACAACAACAACTGCTCTGAGACCATGGCAGCCTGTGAGTGACATACAGAAACACTCACACACAGACACACACACCTCTCAGGCCCCATAAAGTTTTACCCAGACTTTATCAACAGTGTGGTTAAGTACAGTCAAGGGAGGATTGCACTCAAGTTGGGAGTGCCATAAAATTTAGAAGATGAAATTAGTCAGAAGTGAAGATTTTTTTTTACCTTTACTCTACTTTTTACTTTTTACTTCACTAAAATTACACAACTGTGTGTATCTGTCTGACTCGAGTTAAAGTCATGCGTTGAGAAGTTAGAAAAGTTCTTAAGACGGAAGGTTAATTAAAACTGTGCTCCCCCTTTCAGCCTTAACCTTTTCTCATTTACATTCAGTGGAAATTAAAAGACAGATATCTATTGGCTATAAATAAACCAATCACCACAAAACTCTCAAAGACCTGACAGTGCCGTGTTTAAGGATGAATTATATCTGACGTCTGATTTCTGGCTCTGCCACTAATCTCAGATGGTGATCTCAGCTGAGCGTGGCTGCCGACTGTGGTTGCCTGGATTTCTGCCTGTGAATGTTGGTAAATCAGATTATGTGCATTGCTTAATATGTTCAGGAAAGTATTCATGGAACTTTGCAAAGAATGCATGTAAGTGCACGATGAGAGAGATAAGAGGAAGATCCCAGCACAGTGCAGTGGGAGAGAGAGACAAGGATACTGGACTAACTGGCATGCCTGTTCAAACTGAGGATTACAAGCAATTTAAAACTCATATTTTATTTGTACTTCATTTTTGTTTTAGTGCAGTTCAGGAAGGATAAGTAAGTTTTAGATTTCATTGTGAGACAGTGTTTTGTAAGCTCAGATCACCAATGGTGGCATCCTCTTTCACAAATGATTGAAAAAAAGTAACATTGGAAACCACAGCTTCCATGTTGCAAATGAAACTGAAACAGACCCCAGATCAACAGCGAGTCAAACAGCGTGGTGCGGGGGAGATTAAGTTTAAAACGGCTGCAGGAGTCGCTCTTTTCTTGGTCAGTGCAGCTTAGGTGGAAGTCACTGCTTACACCAACTGTCCTGTTGTTTCTGCAGTTAAGGCGCTGATTTCAAGCTCTAATGCAGTCTGGGGTCACTATTTTGACCCCAGTCTTAAGATTAGATAAGATAAGATGAACTTTATTGTCCTGAAGGAAATTTGTTTTTGGCTAAAAATGCTGAATATAGCTGCACAATACAACAAGCTTTCACAGTGTATACAACTGTCATGTATTGCATATTGCACAGGGATTGTATATTGCTCAACATGGGTCAGGCTTGTTAAAACACAATAAGATAAAATAAAACTACATAAAAACTAAGAATAAGACAAATAAAAATCCACAAAAATCTAAAAACGTAAATTAAATGTAATTAAAGATAGATGCTAAAACTAAAGTGATTCCTGCAGTTCAAGCTGCGGGGTGCTATGACTGTGACTGCTTCTTTAGAAGTGTAATCGACGACGGGATGAATGAGAGTTTGTAGCAGTTGCTTATGTATCTGCTGGCTCTGAACAGTTTTCCCGATGGTAAGAGTTCATATTCTTGATGGAGGATGTGTTGGGTCATTGATGATCAGGTGTGTCTGTTTTATTACTTTTCCATCATAGATGGATTGAAGAGATGGCTGACATTTGTGTCCAATGATTTTCATTGCGGTTTTAACCAGAGTTGCAATGCAACTTACTTGTATGAGATTAAATTTTAAGATTCCAGTTTGTAATTAATATTGGCACTTTCTGTATTTTCCCTTTGGCAGATGTTTCATACTGTAGATATTTTAAGAAAACTTGACCTAATTATTGTAGCCCTTTTGCTAGCTAATTAACCGAGTATCTGTGTATCTATATACAAAGAACTGTTTGACCTGTGTTGATATACCTTCAGAACATATAGACTGTTATGTAGATGAATGTACCAGCACCATGTGAGACAGTATGCAGGAGTTTCTTCACTGTTACTCAGGGTGTGCCGCCCTCCGATGCACCTGCCACACATTCAGGTGTGCAGAGATACTTTTCAGCTATTTGAAGTAGTAATTGTGCAAAATCAAACTTTACTTTGCTTCTAATTAAGCAGTGCTCTATCTGGTTGTGGTTGTGACTAACAGAAAGCAGGTCCTGTCAGTAATTACAAGTCTCCAATGGTGTTTGGAATTGACTGCGAGTAAAAGAAACCAAGAGGTTTTGTGCAGCTAGTTTGTGCATGAAAATATTAACAAATTAGCTAAAAGCTCAAATCACTGCTGCATTTGTCCCTTAAATACAGCAATGATCTGTTATCTTACAGCTATCCTTCTCAGTTCCTTTTACCCCTGCAACTAGAACAAAGATGTGATATTCTTTTCAGGAATTAAAAGATGAAGTGGTTTGCTTTTCCATAACAAAATGGTGTTGTATATTTTTACTCATTTATAGAGGGGAAGGGTGTCTTTAGTACAACATCAACATCCTTCTTTTAGTGAAATAGACTGCTCACACCACCAGCATCACAACCTAAAGACCCCCGCATCTCCCCTCGTACCTGTATTTGTTTATGACTTTCACCTGTCCTTTTTCTGTGAGGGTCCCATGTCAGCCTCCTGCCCTGAGCTGCCATGCTTCATTACAGGATAACAACACTCTCAGCGGGTGGTCCCACATTTGGTGGTGACACAGACTCCTGCAGCAGAGAAACACAACCCCCTATATCAGAGGTTTTCAACCTTTATTTGCTGTGTGATTCACCCCTTGCAGTGAAGAAATATTCATGAGCAACCTCTCATCACATGTGTCATATTTTTTATATTCAATCAAAAAGTGATTTTCCCCTCTAGGACTTTGAATATTTATCTTTTATTCTTTTCATTATGAAGACAAATCAGCAAACAGCCTGACTTGAGGCCTAAAGCACAGTCATTTTGCCTGAAGATACTACAGAAGAGGTGTCCAGGACTTTTCCCGTATAGATTGACAGTTCAAGTTATTACCATCTTGACCATCTTTGAAAACAAGGTGGAATTGTCGTCTTTGGGAATCTGTTTTTAGCAGCGCTTTGTTCCCATTATCAAAGCTGATTATACATGATAGGACAGTGATAGAGAGCCTCTGTGAGGAAGTAATCCTCTTTTATACATACTGTATAACATGTTATACATAAAACATTGAGACACAAGAGAAAACGAGAAGACTTCATAGAAATGTTAATCATCTCTAGGGCTGCACAATTCATCACAACATAATTGATATCACAGAATGGCCAAGTGCAATATCCAAATCACAGGAGCTGCAAAAAAATTGCAGAAATAAAATGTGTGACAAAATTTTTGTGCATTGTTAGCACCATAAGTGTTGTGGTGCTACAGAAATGCCGGCCTACAGAAAATACTCTACGGACCTAAGGGAACATACTTAACAAACAAAAATTTGCTTCATTATCATAAAAAAAAAAAGTGATATCTGACAAAATAATTGCAATATTATATTGTTCATCCCTAATCGTCTCACTTCTTCTGCTGAGAACCTTTGCCGTACACTGTAATAATGTGATGGAGGGATCGGAGGTAGAGTCAGCTACAGAATTGGATTCAGAGCTGTACAGAGCTGATTCAGGAGATTCTGTGGAAGGAGATTTCTTGGCTGTGACTCAGGTTTGATTGAGCATTTTGTCAACGAGCCAAACTAAGCATTTGGTACAAATGATGCCAAATCCAGTGTGTGGATGAGTGTCAGTTCTAAACAGTTAATAACCCTGTTACCGGAACGTGCATCTAAGATGTCATGTCTGACATCTTAGAAGTTTGAGAAGCCGGAATTATTTATAGTTACTGAAATCATTAATTGATTATCAGCTCCACACACATTCATTGCTACTAAAAAAGCTGCAGGCCCATGTCCAACATCCCCAAAACAGCTTATGTAAGGACAGGATTCCCACGCGTCCTGGAAAATATTTGACCAGTTTTCCAGTCATGGAAAATGAGAGAAAAAGTAAAATATCCTGAACATATTTTGTTGTACTAAAAAATGATTTCAACATTCTTCTGTTTTGGGCAATGTTCAGGATCATGTTGACATTTTAACGGTAGGCTAGTTTATGGACAACAGTATTTTGAATAGGCTGCTATCGGTTTTGTTTGGCAATGCTGTGAATGTAATGTTGCAGGTTGGATGATTTACAACTGAAGTGGTCGAAATGCTGAAGAACACAAGTTACATTATCCTTTAAATGTACGTAATTCACTTTTGGCTGCTAACTGTGGTAATTTTTATTAGATTTATAGATAAACTTGTTTTAAACTGCTGAAAAGTGGGTTAGCATGTTTGGTTCAGTTGCTGAAGTTGACGTGCTTGCTAGATTTTAGGTTTAAGGTCTGTGATTAAACTCTGGTGGAGCAAAGGTTTCAAATGTGGGTTGGTTCATTGCTGAGAGTTGGATAATATTAAATGTGAAGGCAGGGTCAATACAATGAACACGGGCCCAATTGTGTGTGAGTCAAACACAAGCTAAATACTACTAGTACTAACAGCAGTTTTTACTTTGCTAGCATCTTTATTAGCATCACTTCAAACCCAGTGCTGCGTTGTTCAAGTAATATGACAGGAAATGTTTTACTTTTGTTGCGGTGGCTTGGTGGGATTAACCTCATTAAAGACTTCACTTCCTGTTACTTTCTAAAGTATGATAAAGGGGCAGTAAATAGTCTTCAGCTTTGAATCGTGCATTAAGCTGTAAAGTTCAGACTAGATTTGTCAGTGTGGAAAATTGTAGGCTACTATTTAGATATTGGCGTTGAAGCAGCAATGATTAATATGATTCATAAGAAAAAAGTGGGTCCAGTTATAAATTAGTGATGAGAATTACAAATAGACAAAGTTCTTGCGATTAATTTGTCATAATATCATAATTAAGTATGTAAGAGATGATTTCACAGATAAGTTCTTATTTGAAATTAGACACCGACAGATATATTGTGGTACATATTGGTGTGATTCCTGTCTGTCATATGAGCTGGATCATCACTGAAAATGTCCTGGAGAATGATCTCTGGAAAAGAGTGGGAACCCTGAACGATGGTAAGCTAATACACAGGATTTGTCCGAGCTGTTGATCTACTTTACCATTTGCTTCAGAGCATCAAAATTCAGCCACATCTCCTTTTACGCCTTGAATTGTTTCGCTTCGACCGAACATGTTGTGTACCCTCGGCTCAGTCCGTGAGGAGGAGACAGCTGTGAGCTCTGAGCCTACCTGCCCTCCCCTTCTACCTGGCTGCCAAACAACACCCTGTCAGATTTATCTCCCTCCGAGGATAGGGCTAATCAGTTGGCCAAATACAGAGATCCAAATAACCTTCAGGAGTGCCACGCTGTCCTTTCCCCTCCTCCTTCTCCCCCCCATCTCTCTGCCCTCCCCCTCCCCAGGCCCCGCTGTCTCCGCAAAATTGCCTTCTGGAGTTAGTGAGCGGGAACAGTTAAGATTTACAAACAATGATGAAGCTTGTCATGCGTCTTTCTCCATCCGTCACGGCGGGCCGGGCGGAGCTGTGGGTAGAGCCGTCCTGGTGTTCTTCATAAAAGCCAGCTCTCTGTGAAATACGCCCCCGGCCGGCCTGTTTACTGCCCCGCGCTCGTCAGCAGCCCCGCCGCCGTAAATCGCCAGGCGGGAGGTGACAGCGCAGTCCATCAAACTCCCACCCCACCTCGCTGCCCTCCCAACATCTCACCTCACACTGTCCCCCCCCCCCCCCCCCCCACTCCTCCACACCCACCCTCCATATACACACACACAGACACATGCACTCACACTGTTTCTCCACCCACCCTGCTTCCTCACGAGGATCTAAGCGGGGAGGCTCAGATGAGCTGCCCCGCAAGAGTTATGGCTGTTTCAGTCTTACAGGAGACAGCTTCAAGCCGAGTCTGTCCGTGTTTATGTTCCTTCTTTTTTGTCCTTGTCGAGACTTTTGCAAAATTTAAAACTACTCAAAGTTTGCAAGCTGTCGGCACAGCAACTTTCCTTTCACGTACTTCTCGCTTTCTCTTAAAAACAAAGATTTATACTAGAGTCAGACCTTAATTGAGCGCCGCCGTGCTGGCTATACATTTGTCTGTTTTGTTATATTGGTGTCAGCACAGAGCGTACAGTAATTTAAATGCAAATCAGATTGTTGAGGTATTGCAGATGTTAATCCTGCTAATCGATAGACCTGCGTGAGCCCATTAAGTTAGAAATCCATTACTATCTTTCTAGATGATATTCTATTGATTTTCCTCGCTTCAATCTATACTGTACTGTACACCAAAGTGAGTTACTGCGTATAAAGTCTGTCGTTTCGGGTTCTCAGCCTCCTGTGAAAAAAACAAAAACAAAAAACGATAGAGAGATCGGCGTCAGTAAGTTTCTTTGTTTCGTGTGTAAAAATGGGCTTTACCTGCTTTCAGATCAGATTACATCAAAACTTCACACCCACACACTCTCACACACACATAAACAGTGAAGGACGTCCCCTCAAAC
Source organism: Trachinotus anak (assembly GCF_046630095.1). Classification (NCBI taxonomy): domain Eukaryota; kingdom Metazoa; phylum Chordata; class Actinopteri; order Carangiformes; family Carangidae; genus Trachinotus; species Trachinotus anak. Next base: position 27,043,042 of record NW_027273859.1, on the reverse strand, counting down.
ACACAAACACACACACACACACACACACACACACACACATACACACACACAGTCACTATATGTACCTGAACACAAACACTGGGGCCACATTCATTCCTGAAATGTCAAAAAGGCCTCTCACTCTTTTGGATTTATTAAACCTGAAACTAAGCGGTACTTCTAACCCAAGAGGTGACCTTTTCAGAGGAAGTGCTGTTTCATGTCATGTAGCAGCCAGAGTTCATTTCCTTGGTCACTGATATGTTGAGGACATCACTCACCTCAGCACATGTACTCCTTGTTGTTTCACCTCCTGAGAAAAGCAAAGGCTTAGAGACGACTGTCGGTCTGGATTGTGGTGCAGTGTTTGCGTTTTGATAACTGATACTATGTTGATAGGATCTTGTAAAACCTCAAGTATCCCACTGAATTTTACCTTTGATGTTTAAACTGGGTTAAAATTGGTTGAAGTGTTTGTTTGGACCTGTGGTTAGGACCTGCTTCAGATTTAAACTTGAATGCTGTTGAAACAATGATCATATGTAACCTGTTTGTCTAAAGAAAACAAACTCAATCAACAGTTCACTGGGATAGCTCTCATTTCATTTTCTGGCAGTCAACAGTCTACCCTGCTTGAATATCTTTTGATTTTTTCTGATTGCTTTAATGAACTTTCTGCTTTATTAGCAAGAACACAGTGTTGATGTTTGACAGGAAACAGAAAAGATGTGGGAAATGGGAAATGCCTTTGTGCGCTAAACCACTGAATCTATTTTTTGTAAATTATGATTAATTAATTAATCAGCGTTATTTGATTTTCTCACTGTGCAAATGTCAAAAGTCTGTGAGTTCAGTGAACAAATCTCTCTTATTAATGATAAAGATGAGAGATCGCACACTTAAAAAAAAGACAAAATGTTTTAAAGGAGCTAAATGATGTTGCAGCCTCTTAAATATTCCTGCAGTAGGAGATTAAAGCCTAGAAAATATCCAAACCTCTCACTGAATCTGGTTGAGGAAATGATATGATTCAATCTGTAAGTAAGAGCCGGCGAAGGAGACAGTGGCCCCGCTGTGTCCCGTCCGGCCCTGAGGGGCCTCTTTGAATGTGCAGCTAATTGAGGGTCTCTGCTGCCTCTTGGTTACAGTGGAAAAGTCCTGTGTGGTCTGTCAGATTGTCGTCCCCACCCTGCGGTGCTGCTAAGTGCCCTGATAGCCTCTGGTGCTGTGGATGGGCTAAATACCAGTGTAATTGTCTGTTCAGGGCACAAGCACCTTTGTAATGTGTTGTACAACACCACCATTAACACAGGCCTGGGGCTGTGGAGACATTAAATGGCCAGGGCTGTGTAGTTTATGTCCCCTTCCTCTCACTCTCTATTTCTCTCTCTCTCTCTCACACACACACAAAAACGCACTCTCTCTCTCTCTCTCTCTCTCTCTCTCTCTCTCTCTCTCTCTCTCTCTCTCTCTCACACACTGTCTTGCTTTTAGGGGTTTGATGAAATGAAATGATTGTGCTGACTTCTGTTTTATATTATACCATTTTCTGAACGGTGGTGTATAATCATCGAAGGTAGTCGGAGTTATTTCAGTTTGTCTTGTTTCTGTAAATTCAGTATGAGGAGAGTCAATGCTTATTATTTCCAGTTATTTTGTTTAAAAAATGTACTGCACGTTTTTGATGACACCATCTTAGAGTGTCTCTCTAAACAATAATAATAGTAATAATCCTTTTAAACCCATGTTACAAAGAGACAATGTCTTCTTACTGTCCTGACACTATAATCCAGATAAGGGAAGATATAGTTAATTGTTCCTGTTGCATCACATCATCAAAAAGCAGCAGTAACTAGTTTGTGGACTTTTTTTCTGCCCTGAGTTTTGTCTCTCAGGCCAGTGCAGGTTTCCCTAACCATCTAATTTGTTGAAATTTTGGGGCCACAGTCAAGATTTGCAGACACTACTCAGGGTTCAAACCTAGTGTGAACTGGTCTGGACTCTTTATGATAAAGATGCAATGTCTCTATTAATGAAACTAAATGTGATTGAAGTTGTGTTGGTACATTAATAATAAATCAGCAATTAACATGGCATTCCTAATTTCTAACCAGTATTATGGGAGGTATGATAATTAATTTAATTTAACTGTAATATGTTATTTGCTTATTTTTTAAAACATAAGAAAACGACAAAAAAAACCCAAAACAAACTTAGTAAATATCTGTCCAAACTATTATTACAGTTTTATTCTGACATTTTCAAAACATACATTTACTGCACATGTCTAAATGTAATCTGCATATAAATGACCTCGTCATACACTGGATAAATCTCACACCGAGCATGAAGTGGATGTTGTTCTGCTGATGTCTCTGTAGAAAACAAACTTGGTTAGTTACGGTGCATTCCTACCTAATCGTGCTCTTGTCGTCACTTTCCTCGCCTTGTTTTGAGCAGCAGTGGCAGCTCGGCGTGGATTGACAAATGATGTTGCCTTGGCAGCTCTGAAACAGCTGAGCGACTTGGATAAACACATTTGGCAGGTTTAGCGCCCGCAAGAGGCGTCCTCCTTTCCATAGCAATATATTTCACTCTTCCTGTGTCCTTTACTTTGGCATTTTTCTTACCCTGTCGACTGACAATGAATCTCTTGTTTAAAATGTAATGATAGAGAAGTCCTGCAAATATTGATCGGCCGCCTCAGCTCATTATTGCATATCCATAACTTTTCGACGGACCACGTCAAAAAGCCCAACGATAGACTGACAGGCCATTTGGTGAGTTGATGGGGCACAGTAGCCGAAATGGAGATTTAGCATAGGGACGAGGGCTGTGTCACGCCTCTCCGGCAGTCATCTTCACTGGGGACAGATTGGTTAACAATGCAGGAGCAAAGGTTCCTCTCTGCTTAATTAGCCTTTGACCCCGACACTGATGCCTTCTGTCAGCCTACGATGGCCCTCCGCTCTCTTCAGCTCCATAGCAAACCAATAATGACCATTTAAGTGTTTTCTAACACCCCCCTCCCCACCCCCACCCTTCATTAATGTCTGCATAAGAGACTGCATCCCTTTGAACAATTGTCTCAACAGTGCTTCACTGGGGAGATGAGAATGAGAAATATGTGGAAGATTTAACTGCACACACAATAAAAGGAACAGTCTTTATTCATGATGATGCAAAAGCTATGATTTTATTTATGCAAAAGCTATGATTTATTTAGCTCTCTGATTAAGGTGTTTGATGTGGCCTGAAATTACCAGGAGCTCAGGCTTCACCACCGAGCTCATTGTAAGAGCAGTGGCCATAGTTCAGTGTAGGCACTTGTGGCGTTTTCTTTACCAGCAGCAGCAGCAGCAGCAATATTTCAGTAACTCTTTAGTGAAAAATGCATTTGGTTGGTTTTAGCAAAACGTCTGGTTTGGATATGGATATCAAAATATCTGTTTGATTATCATTTATTTGACGTGACAGATCATAGAAATGGTATATTATCAAAACGTGCTTCTTCTATCTTGTCTCAGAGAAATTATGTATCTATAGTATTTTACATGAACCATAAATAAACCAAGATTCATTTTCTATTGACATGATAGAGAAATGTTTTTAGGCTCTATGGATAGAATGATCTGTTCAATGGCTGGTTGCTTGGCCCACCATTTAGGTTCGGGCTGAAATATCTCAACAACCATCAAAGTTTTGCACAGACAGTCGTGGTCCCCAGAGGACGGATCCTCCTTCCTGCTGATAATCCCCTGACTTTTTCTCTAAAGTCACTGGAAGCCTGATTTTTAGTGACATGTCCAGACAGCTATTGAGTGGGTAGCTGCAGAATTTGGTACAGACATTCATAGTTCCCAGAGGATCAATCCTAATCCTCTGTCTTCACCTCCAAAGCCACCATGAGGTTGAGATTTGTGGTTTTCAGTTAGATGCCCCAACAACTATTGGATAGATTGGTGTCAACATTCATTCATTTTTTTCGATTTCTTAGAGGGGTTGCAACTGTAGTGTCATTAAGTTTTATAGTTTTTAGTTCTGCTCTGTATGAAATTTTTTAAAAATGATGCTTTGCATTGGATCTGACTTCATTCTGATATCACATGTTGGTCACATCATAGAGGACTTGCTGAATTAAGAATCATCCAGATAAGATCAGTGATTTGAAACTGGGGGTGAAGGTCTGCAGTGTGAACATCAGCTGAGTGGCATGAGCTGAACTGTTCAGTATTTAAAGCCTGCCTGCCTGTCTGCTCTTCGACCGAGTTTTCTGGACCATTAAGTCCCGCTGCTGGGCTGATGATGAGGAGCCAGACGCCCATATCGTTTCCAGAGAGGGGAGCGTCCATCTCTACAAGGGTCGTCCTCAGTTGGACACACATGGGATGCTTTCAAACTGGCCAGGGACGATTTTTTTTGGACACAGCTCGTATCGTTTTAGTGGGAGCCATTTAATCCCAGCCCAACCTTGTCATGTGACAGGTGACTCTTCATTCTTTAGATTGAATTTTTGTTCCCTTGATATTAGCCTCCACTAACTGCTCCTGTCCCTGGACACCGCTGACACATTCAGGAAGTTTTAGATAACGTGCAGCTTGTGCATTCAACATTGTTACAACTCACAAAAGCGTAAATCTAAACAGCTTCCTGCTAGCTGCACAGAAACAACTACATATTATAATGACTGAAAAAAGTACAGGAACAGGACATGATGAGATGTTACTGACAGGTCTAAAACAGCTGGTTACCACAATGATCAAGACTGAAATATCTAAACAACTATTAGATGGATTCTCATCAAATTCTTGTGCAGGGATTCATGGATGAATCCTAGTGACTTTAATTCCCTGACTTTTCCTCCAGTACCACCATGAGGTCGACATGTTTGTTGAAATATTGGATGTGTGTTTGTGACCCTCTGACGGACACATTTTTCAACTTTTCTGTAAAATATTGCAACTTCTATTTGGTGGATTAGCAGAAAATTTAGTTCAGATATGAATGTTTTCCACAGCATACAGCCCACTAACTTCTGGACTAGTTAGTTATGATACTTCTGAAAACCAATAACAAAATAAAATCTTGTTTTCCAATAGGTGATAAAATCCACTCAATTAATGGGAAATTATTATCCCTGCTAATTCTCATCACAATATATATCATTGTTTTAATTGGGAATTATTAGAAACTCAGTAACTGTCACTACAGTTTACCTCAGAATTGTGTGTGTGCCCCTGTGTGTGTGTGTGTGTTTACTTAAGTGTTATCTACCCCCATGACCCTTGTGTACGGTGGATGAGTGTAGAGTATGAAACCCACAGAGAGAGCTTATCCCCAGTGGATCAGACTGAATTACCATCTCCTCTCACATCTGGGCTTTTGTTCCCCTCTTTGGCAGCAGCAGAAATGATTGCACCTTCATTCACTCCCTCCCTCCTTCTCTGAACAGGACAAGTGGGAGGTTAAAAAAGCTTCCTTTTGTTATTCCACACAAAGACTGTTTAATAGTTTGGAAATCTTATATAGAGTGCTGAGTGACTGGGAAAAGGGCAAAAGTTCATTGAGGAGAGTAAACTCTCTTTCAACATCTACAGCAGGTAAAGTCCGCCTGGTTACAAGCTGTTTTTGTACACAGCCTTTTCACTTTAAATAAATTGTAATTTACACAAAGCCCTCTCTTTTCATGGTTCATCTTCAACATAAAGTATCAGCAACACTGTGACTGTCACAGCTGAGATCTCATAGATGAATAGAAACACACTGTGGGACTGGTTGAGGCAGTTGTGTCTCTACAACAAAAAAAAATAAAGAAATAAAGACATTTCAGATGGAGATTTTGTTGCAGTGGAAATGTGTTAACTTTTGAACCAGTAATTCAAGAACTTAATACTGTGAGTGACTTGTCTGCAAAGAGATTTATTCCCATCACAGTGTTGCTTAACTATGGTTTTAAGTGTCATTGGAACAACTGCTATTAAAGTGTTGGACTCATGCAGACTGTCAGCACAAATTCTGCTAAAGAAGCAGTCTAATGTTAGTTATAGGCCTTTGGCATCTCTATACGATATCCACAGGGTCAGCGGGGGTCAACTGTGTTCACTTGAATAATCAAAGTTTCCGATTATTTTTCTGTTGATCCACTGAAAAGTATTTCTTTAAAACAGTCTTCTTACTTTTTTAGACCAAATAATGAACTGATAAATCAAACAAATAAAAGAAAATGTAACTGGCAATGAAAATAATTTGTCAGTTGTTGAATTAGTTGCATCTTTAGTGTCATTAACAGGTTGTTGATGGCTAATAGGGAACAAGGTTTTCTGCTGTTTCAGACATTAATCTGGATTAAGCAGGAGAGCAGAGGACTGCTGGATGCAGCAGACAACATGTGTACCACAGTGTGTCGTGATTTAACATCCCCAGTGAAACTAACACGTCCAGTTGCTTTCAGCCTTTAATTACATCATAGATTTCCTGCTGATGAACAGGCAGAGAATTAACAGTGAACGGGCTAATTCACAGCTGCTCTCTCCCACTCACATGCTGTTATTGCTGTACAAGTAGATCACTGAGGGGTGGGAAAAAAAAAAAAAAAAAAAAAAAAGCTGGGTGCACTTAGCTACACAAACATTAGTATTAACGATTGAGCTGCCAGTTTGAAATTGGTGACAAACTGCAGACGGGCAGAAATTGGAGTCCGAAACCAATCAGGAAGTTAATGAGGAGAAAAATTACTCCACATTTCTCCTCCCACCGCTGCTGAGGAGGAGGAAGAGGAGGAGAGAGAGAGAGAGGAGAGGCCCGGATGAGGCCAATCAAGTCTGGACATCAGCTCTTGTTTACGTTAATGTTTCCCTGATCAGGAGATTATCTGGGGTCAAAATGTGTTAGTGACAGTTTATGATCATTAGAAATTTAAAGTGCAGACAAATTTGAATATTGTGGCTTTAGAAGGAATCTGTTCCTGTTGTGAGATGATTCAAAATACTTATTATCCACATTTTTTTCAATGGTCCCCTTTAGAAAATATATTTGTGTCTCTAATGATTACAGCTGCATCTGATGATTAATTTTAGTATTGATTAATAAATTAATCATTTGGTCTATAAAGTGTCAAAACAGGGAAAAATCACAATTTCTCAAAGCCCAAGTTCATCCAAAGATACATGATTTATTTAAAAATGTGTTTATAAAAGAGAAAACAAAATCAAGTCTAAGAAGCTGACATGAGTAAATTTTTTGCGTTTTTGCTTAAAAAGATATTTAATCTTATAAACTGTGTTTTTGATGATTGAGTTATTGATAATTTTTTTCTGCTCTACTAATGATCCTGCATTTTTTCTATTTCTTTTACTTTGATAAACATCCAGGATTAGTGCTGGGTATTGAACTTTGGTACTTCACCGTCAACTACTGAGTTCTTGATTGGCTGCTATGTTACAGAAAACAAAAGTTCAGAAGTTTTCCTTCTTTTTTAAATGAAACAATTGGTTTTATTGAAAAACATGTTCACATTTTTCACAGTAAAGTATAAAAATGTATTGTTTTGGCATCAGTGGTAATAGGCAGGTAATGTATTGAAAATTTTCAAATAATACCCGGTCCTTACCACAAATTGAAACGCAATGAATAATAGCTCAGTATCAAAACTGGGGGGTCACTTATGATTATTTTTACTATCACCTAACTGAAAAATTTGTGATAGATTTATTGTTAGATTAGATTAGATAGATTAGCGAATATTTCCTGTTTTTCTGTCATGTGTGAGCTGTTCTCTGACAAAATACATGTGACGGGATGTTACCTTAATCAAGAAATCGATGATGTAAATAATCTTAAATTGATGCTCTAGTGAACAATAACCATCACAATATGACATCCTCACATTTTGAACCAGCCAAATTAGTGGCTTTTTCATTTAATAAATGACTTACAAGATAAATTATTAATAATCAATTGACCAATCATCTCATCACGAAAAGTTGTTTGTTTGTTTGTTTGTACACACTTCGAAGTAAATGTTGTGACAGTGACTGAGAATCTTCACAGATAAATGTGGTGTAACCACAGTTAGATATTATAGAGATTATAAATGAGAATAACGTCCAGAGTGAGTGTGAAACGTTAGTAACGTGAGCGAGTGTACAAACTCAGCAGACTGTTGTTAACCAGCCTCACAGTGTTATTAGTGTGTGTGCGGTGGCTGTAGAACGAGTGTTAAAATGGGTCGGTGCTCTGATCTCTAATGTTAATGGTAAAAGATCTAATACCCTTCTTTACTGTCCTCTGTGTTGATTCAATTTGCTATAAATCTTGAGCTTTGCTAAGAATCATTTTACTGTACAGTCGTATTTATATCAGGTGAATACAGCACTAACACGGAGGACCATTTGTTCTGCAGTGCTGATGATACAACTCTGCTGTTTTGTCTGTCTCACTATAGTATTTCTCTTCTCCTTTTTATTTACTCTCCTTACACTGCAAAGACATTTTTATTTTATGTATGCTGCTGTACTGTCTGTCTCCACCAGGCAATATGAGTTTATCATATTAATGACTTCGAGGAGTATCCAGGAAAAAGATTTGTAGCTCAAGACCTGTGAAAGAAATGCAGAAACACACTTTACCATCGTCCCTTGTCCACATTTTGTAAAGGATGTTGATCTCATGCAGTGGATTAGATGCAACAGTCCTCCAACAACTGAGTTCAGCTAATACATAAACTCAGCGCTCATCTCTGCTACAACCTGATCAGTTCAGAGCACAGGTTTTCTTTGTCATCCTTTAATTCACATTTTTATATACATACAGTATTTACTCTACATTTGTTTTGCAAGTTAATACAAATCTTTTCTCTTTGTTTACTTCATGTATCTGATGGGATTCACCAGCACCCGTACTAGTGGCTGATGCAGCGTGTCCTGCCAGAGTCAATTCAACACCTGATGTTGCATTTAAGGTTCCAGGAACTTTCTGTCCCTGTCTTTAAATTCAAGCTCTTACCACAAGACTAAGAGGTTGTATGAGTGTTAAAGCCGAAGGGATGTGTAACCAGCAGAAGCTTAGCACAACCAGATTAAAGCATAAGGTGGAGTCTCGATTCATACTCACATTTAAAACCACTTCTCCACATATTCTCATAATGAAGGAGGAAAATTGTTTATGTCAGAAAACATACAGGAGGTTTTAATACTCAGCAAATCTCAGAGCGACTGGATGCTTCTTGACCAACCAGTCCTCCAACCTGAACAACTATAAAGGTCTTTTTTTTTAAATAAAAGTGTCTCCTGAAATACAACTGAAGCCCCCCCCCCACCCCCCCCACCCCACCACCACCTGTCCAGTCATTGTGCTGTAATTGTTTCAAAAAGTCATCAGTGGCCCTCTGTTTGACGTATACTGAGATCTGTAGCGAATCAGCCGAGCTCTTCAGTTTGTCTCTGACCAGGACGATGTTTTCTGTCCCGTCTCTGCAGCCTTCTCACCCAGCAGCATCAGCGCTGGTCACGACTCCACCATGACCTGCGGGTCCATCATCTCCCTGGTCAACTCTGATGTCAAGGCCGAGTGCGAGGCCAGCAGCAAGATGCCCAACTTCACCGCCAACGCCATCGCCAGTGGTGACGCCACCAAATAAAGAAGCTAAGGATGCGGCACAAGCATCATGAGATCAGCTGAGAAAATATTTGTTGTTCTTGAAAAATAATTTCATAGTTCACTGTTGCTTCAGGCTTCTCTGTTTCTGTTTAAAAAGCACATAAATCCACAGTGTAGTTCAGATCACAGATCTTTAGTTCACGTTTAACGTCACAGCTGTTAAATCTTTTGTTGAAGCCAGTTCACCAGCAGAGAAAATGCTCAGAAAATAAAAGAGAAATATACACGTTCAAAAATAACATGCAGTCAGGCTGTATGAGCAAAAAACCTTGTAAAGAGAAAATTTGACTAAATGTACAGTAAATTATCAATAATCAAGATTGGACCAAATTATTGAAACTCAACAGTGACTGGAAGATAAAGTGATGCGGTTTGCAGAATAATGATATTAAAAGTCTTTCTAACTTACAGTAAATTGACTAGTGCACAGTTTCACACAGTATCAGTCATGGAGGTGTTACATTAACAGCGAAGTAAAGGTGAGTAGTTAGATATTAGTGGATTTTTGACAATCAGATCAGACTTTGATTTTTACTGAACGTCTCGAGCACTTATTCAGAAAACGTCAGAAGTGAAATTTGGCCAAATGGAGTCAGTGTGTGCCTTAACTTCTTGTAATATTTCCCCCAGTTTAAATTTACTACATTTATTATTATTTATTATCAGCTTTTTAAATAGACCAAAAAAGTTGACCCCACTGTTCTCAGTAAACACTGATTTGGTTCTTTGTACGTTAAAAGATGTCCAGACATCTTCATTAAAATAGGACCATATTTTGTCTGAGCTGCAACAATCAGTTGATTGCTGGATTAGTTGATTGACCAAAAAAAAAAAAATCCACTATTTTGATATTTGATTAATCGTTTCAAACATTTTTTTTTAATAAAAAACTGACAAATATTCTCTGATTTTCTCTTTTTTATATCACTGTAAACTAAATATCTTTGTTGGTCCAATTAATCAAAAATTTTCATAATTTTTTGACATTTTGTAGACAAAGCAATTAATCGATTAATCTTAAAAGTAATCAACAGATTATCTCTTATATAACAGCAGTTATGTTTCCATATGAACACTGAAAGAGGTTTTTCTAGCAGTAATCATCCCTCCTGTTCACACTGGTCTTTAAAAGATCCCTTCACTTTTGACAGGGCACAATATTTACAGTCCTGGTTTTGTGCAAAAAAGTATTCAAAAGTTCACCTGAACCTAATTTTATGCTTTAGTTAATCAAATATGAGTAAATAAATTGAAGAGGGCATCTTCCAAAGTTACACTCTTTTCCTTGTGTTCCCCAGGACAGTGTTTCTCTGTCAAGCTGCAGAAGAAGCACAGTAACAAAAACAAAGGGCTTTTCATTAAAAAAAGTTTAACTTTATAAGATGTAACTTAATTTTGCACAAAATGAGGACTGTGAATTTTGGCCCCCGTCACTTCCACTGGAAGCATAAATCTGTTTATGTCCAGTTTGAACAGGAGGAGCAATTACAGCAAGAAAAACCTGCTTCAGCGTTTATACGGGGACCTGACCTTTGTTTTAAGACACACGTGAAAAACTGTGACCCTGTCCTTTCATTGACATGTGTTTATTATTTCAACAGTGTTTAAATGACTTGACTGTATTTCAGTGTGTAGTTAGGACCTGTTTCTCTTTCATATGTTGTCATTAAGATGCTGCTGAAATAATGAGCATAGAAACAATAGGCCAGTATATTGAGTTTAAAACTCTTATAAGGATATGATAATGATTTTTTTCATGAGAATTGTGACCAAGAATTGAACTGAGTTGGATATTTTATCAGACATCACATGGGGACCCTGTTTCTAAATTGCCTCAAACATACAAGCAAACAGATGCACCAATACACATACATCTGGAATAATCTGGAAGATCAGTTATTGGCTGTTTATAAACCTGCACGATCTCCATTAACAACATTCACCTTTAAACTAATTGAGCCCAGATTCATGCCTTGACATCTTTTTACCTGCACCAGCTGAAAACAGTCATTTATCCCTGAACAACAGTCTGATTTTGAAGATGCCTTTCTTTCTTTATTTTTCCTGTGGCTCTGTATTTAAGTTCAAAGCAGAGACAGATCCACCCTCAGAGACATGGAGACATCCTGCTGTAGGACGAGTGTGACTCGAGGGTTAGCAGGGAGAGAAAAAAAACATCCAACAGGCGGGTTAGACATGAATCCTTGTGTTGACATGTGATGAGCATCGGCTGCTTATTTATGGCACCGATCCAGCAGCATCCTTTACTCCGCAGGATTAGCATGTCTATTGTATATTTAACCCCTTCAGTCCAGGAGATTTGCGATGCACATGGGTTACTGTTTACAACCTCTACACACTCAGGTAGATGTAGATCTAGCAGAGGCTGAGGTGCTGAATTTGTAGAAGTAATGTGCAGAGCTGAAGCAATATGCTGATCCAGAAAAAAACAAAACAATCACCGACTATTTTGATAATCATTTAAGGCATTTTTTAAGATAAACGTTTGTCGTTTTCAGTGTCTTAAATGTCAGGATTTGCTGCTTTTTCTTGTCTTGTCGTCAATTGAACATCTTTGGGTTTTGGACTGTTGATTGGTTAAAAGATGTCACATTGGGAAGTGGGAAATTTCAATGGCCATTTTCAAAGATGGTTGTTAGTTGCAGCCTTTGTAAACTCTACAGTTGTGCTTTTAACAGATAAAATACGAGGCAGCTGTGCTGTGCTGCAACATTTGCATATGAACATTAATAACCGCAAAATAAACACATTTCCATTGCTTTTTTACCTCATGAACTAATCAGAGTAATCCTGTGTTGCCCACTTTTCAGTTTTGCTGTTTAAATGTTAATTTAAAAAAAACAGCTCAGAAGAGATATTTTTTCCAACTTCCTGCTGTTGTGACGCTGACTAGCACACCACTGTACTGTTTATTCTTTATGTGTTTTGTGTTTTATGGAGATTCATTTGGAATTGCATGCTTTGAAAGTGTTTATTTGTGTTTGTGTTTGAATAAGACAGCAGCAAAAGTAATTTGGAGTCTTGGAGTTTATGTCGCTACAAGTTTTAAGGGAAATAAAAACGCTCTAAGTGATGGAGTGTAAATGTGATGGTGTGCTGGGAACAACAGTATAAAACAGACTCAGAAAATTACTTGTATTTTCTTTCTGCTGCGCTGTGGGAACATTCATTGGATTCTGCCCCATCTGTTGTAATCAATAACGTGACCATCTTGTTTTTTTATGAAATGCACTTACTCTTAATTTCATCCACCAGTGGTTTTAGAGAGAAGAATGTGGAGTTACCTATACGGCTTTGACATTATAAATCACCTCTTGAGACCAGATTGTACAGCAGTATCGATTGATCCTGATATATCACAGAAATTTACTGTCACTTCTGTTTTCAATTAAAGATACAATCAGTCAGATAATGACTTAATTGGATTTTACAGAAGATTGAGTTTTATTGCCCTGTGCTTTACGAGTTTAGTTAAGGAAGGCCATTTTATCATGGTTGTCAGGGGCGACCGGCTGCCGCCGCCTTGTCCTTCTGTAGCTGCTGCTGCTGCCCTGTGTACAGCGCAGGGGAGAAAGTGTCACAGGATTGGTTTTCCTTGAGCTGCCTCTGCCTCCATGAATCACGCCCTCCCATAATAGATAAAATCTGCCCGGATCCCACCGTGACACCTCCTGGTGGAGTGATGGCGGCTCGATACAGACACACAGCGTGGAGGAGGACGCTGTGAGCTCAGAGGTGGAAACGGAAACTTGAAACTTAAATTGAAGTACAAACTTTTAAGGCGTAGTTCAGTGCACATTGTGCGCAAGAAAATCACAAACATAAAACTAGAATCGCTGCCTCCACAAATCAGCCAAGTTGCAGGAAATATGCTCACAATCTCCTTCCTGAGTTACAGCATTCAATAATCACCAGGAAGTATTTTTTCAGAACATTATGATTAAGTTGACTTTTTACTATTTGGATATAAAATGTCATCACTTTATTTTATCCTGAAAGACATTTGAGTTAAATTCTGCCATAATTTGTGTATGAATTTGTGAGTTATGTCCAAAAGCATTTTGTGAGGACAGAGATCAGATCATTTAAGCAGTAATTACGAGCAGCTGTTAGCTTCATGCTCTGATTTGTAATTTAGAGTCTGAGATATCAGGAACTTCTGACACCAGCAAAATCTCCCACAAGGTGAAAAGAACCACAGACATGTTAACAAACTTGCTGCCGATGCACCACAGCATTTACTATTTGGACAAAGTGAAATCTGCTCAAAGCCTAAAAAACTTAAGTTATCAAATTAACACAAACTCCTTTTTAAGAACTGGGTTATATCTCTGTTTTTCTTTGTTTGTGGGTTTGTTTTTTAACACCTTAAACCCTTTTAAAGTATCTGTGAAGATAAAATAGCTTAAACACATATTCTTATCTGCTTGTTCTTACTGGGTGACTTATTGAAGACTTAAGCATCAAAACAAGCGTTCGGGATTTCACATGTAGAGCATCATGTACAACGTTTGGTAGGACACAGTCAGGATGTTTGGATCTTTGCTAAACTGGACACAAGTCATGTAAAATCCCCCCAAAAATATCTAAAATGTTCAGTGATCAATGACTGAGGTGATTAATAATCATCAGCACCTGTGTTCCTGCAGTTCACCAGCAGCAGTGGCCCAGCTGTCGGCCACTCTCTCATCAGGAGCTGATAAAAGTGTTTCTCTGCAGCTCAAGCAGCGAAGGACAGCATGTAGGGGAAATGTCTGCGGTCTTTTTGCAGCCCTGAAGTTTAATTTCAATTTCACGTTCACGTTCACTTTCACTCATCATGCTGCAGATAATTTGGAAAGATTTCTGGCAGGTCAAGACTTGACAGTTTAGTTATTTGTCCAACATCAAATCACTTTGAGTTGAAGAACTGAAGCTACTGGGTAGAAAATGAAATCAGAAAAAAAGGTGTTAGAGACCCCATATGAATACAGACATATGTCCTGGTCCAGAACTGATAATACAAAGTTAATGGAAACTAAAAACTGGCACTAAAATTCAAAATTGTGATGACATGAGGTTTTTCCTGCTCTTGAAGGGGGGCGTGCCAGGAAAAGTTTGAGAACCACTGATGTAAGGTCTGTGGTGATTAATAATCAGGATAAAGGTCATAAAACTAAAGGTTTACAGAGTATATTACGTGTTAGTCAGTTAAGAGCCTTCAGTCTTCATTGTTTCTGTCGTTAACTGCTCTCTGACTTTGTAAGGCAGCGTACTCTGTTCGTGGACAGTTTTTGGAGGGGATCCACTTCCATCCATCTCCCCGTTAAGGGCAGTCAGACATCTCAAGACCACACACAATAGTTTTATTCACTGCATCGCTCCGAGGGGCATCATGTCATCAGAACAGAATGAAGTTGTGCACTCTGGTCACATGGTGCAGGTTACTTTGAACGCTGACCTGTTTCAGCAGGCCTCCTCTCAGGACTGTGTGGTGCCTTCACACTGTATTCTCTCTCCCTCTCTACCACACAAACTGGACCCTGAGCAGCCAGAAAACCTGCAAACACCTGTGAAGGTCTGCAGGGCTGCAGATAGAAACAGCATGAAACGAATCTGATTAATAATAAAAGCAAATGGGAACAGATGTTTCAGCAGCTCTAAAATAAAAATATTAAAGGTCCCATATTGTATAAAGGTAGATGTCCATGTGTTTGTGATCATAAAGCAGGTCTAGGTTCTATATTAATACTGTGAAAGTATCAAAGCCTCAGTCCACAGAGAAATGCACACAGCCTGTATTCAGAAACTGAGCCTTAAAACCAGCCATCAGGACTTCTAGAACTTTGTGATGTCACAACAAAGCAGTCACTGCTCTCAGCCACGCCCCAAACCCCGCCCACCTGGACCCACCATCCAACCTTGCAGGATGTGGTTTCTCTGAGTGTTTACCTGAAATCTGCCATATTTTTATTCGATCATTCAAAAAACAGTTGGCCAATCAGAAGAGAGGCTCAGAGCCTTTTCTGAAATGCTCCCTTCCGAATTTATTAGTAGTTGATTCACACGATAAAATGACGCTGTGAATCACAGGCTTTGTCAGTGTTACCTTAAATTCTTGTGGACACTTTTCTGTCCAGAAGAGGCCACGAGTCTGGACCTGAGTGTAACATTCAAACGTCTCCTAAACGTCTGATCTTTGGCTTTTCTCATTTCAAACCTGTCTTTTCTCTTTAGTTAGAAGCATTACAGACCTCCAGGATAGTTAAACATGAGTTCACCGCTGGACACTTTACATCCTGTTGTCCTGTTGAGCTGCCAATACACAGCATGGAGCTGTACAGTGCAGCTTTAATATGTAACCACCCATAGTTCTAATTTGTATTGAATTTTTAATTCAAATTGATCTAATTGCTGTTATTTTAAAAAGCTGATAGCCAACACTTCTGCGTGTAGAGCACCGGCAGGCAGTGCATGTAGTTGGTGTGTGTGTGTGTGTGTGTGTGTGTGTGTGTGTGTGTGTGTTTGCTGTCCAGTGTTGGAGGATCACAGAGCTGCTTGAAGGACAGACAGAGCTCCGGTCATAAACGTCCAGCCCTAAGAGCCAAGCACCAATAAACAGGCTGCACTTGACAGACTGAACCAACTTAACAGGCTGCGCATCCACAACTAATCTGAGGATCTTACTCATCATTTGTCTTCACACCTGAGAGGATGCAGCTTCCTGCCGGAGGACCGAACTCTTCTCCACAAGTGTCTCAGGGATGTGAATTAAGATTTTAATATCATATTCGGATTTTGGAAATTGATGGTCAAAATTTTTTGCCAATATTTTATACTTCTGCATGAGTTTCATTTACATAAAAAGGAAAAGATCGCCAGTAGTTTTGCCCACATTACAATGAGTAAAATACATAATGTTTGGGCCCTGGAGGAAGAAACTTAAATGTGTGGCCAAACAATCAGAACAGACGCTTCTCTCAGCTCACTGATACTACACTGGCGTCAAGGCACGGATGGATTACCAAACACAGCAACAGGGCAGAGGGCCAGATCATGGGGCCCCTGCTGTGGGCCTGAGCCATGAATGAAGTAACTGTCAATATTTCTTCTTTGAAAATTATAGACCTCTTTTAAAAGACACAGTGACCACAAAGAGATGTAAAACCACCACAAAGTCACTCAAACTGACCATAAACTGACCAAAAAGGGACGCAAACAAAACACAGAGATTCAAAATGACTATGAAGGAACATAAATGAGATTTAAAATGACGCAGAACAACTAAAAAGAGATATAAAATAACTATATAGAGCTACAGAATTACCACAAACGGATGCAAAATGATCTCAAAGGGAGGTAAAATGAGGAGAAGGGCCATCCATGCCTCTAGGAGGATGAAGGAGAAATAAAATCACAATTACTTACAGTCACAGTGAGATTGTTGTGACAGTGACTTGTACAACGTAAGTGTCATTTTTAGCAAAAACATATTCATCCAATCCATCAATTATCTGCCACTTATGAGGGTCCAGGTCACATTATGTGATTTTTAAATGTGGTGATAACTGGAAAAACCCTGAACTATAATAGCCCACATTCATCAAAATGTTTAACCTTACAATCAATTGTTAATGACAAATATATGAAAATGTAATATTCTGCTTTACATTTCTTCTTTGTGATAACAGGTATGTTACTGCATCAGTCACCAATCACAAGCTTGCATCAGGTAGAATCAAAGCCAAACAATAAGTAGAATCACAGATTTTTCAGTATAATCTACATTTCATGCTGCTGTGGCTCATATTTTATACCGATGCTCAGGTAAAACATTTTTTTGTTTTAGCCTGAAAAACACTTTGAACTTCCCCTTTTTTCCCTGGAGGCTGGTGGGTGAAAAAACGTCTCACTAATTCAGATGTCCGACTAATTCCTCTGTAGGAGCTCGGTGTCCCGCCTCCCCAGGGAGGTTTAAATCAGCGTTTCTGTGACAGGACTTCTGAGTGGCAGTGACGCCCCCAATCAGCACCTAATAATAACCCCACTCAGCAGAGGTCAGCTCCTCCTTCATGTCTGGGGGGGGGGGGGGGTCCCTGCTGGAGGAGTCTCCTCTGCTAAAATAAGCATGAGATCCCAGATGTTTGAGAGTGAGATGTTAAGTCAACACATCATATGTTGACTTTGTCATTCAAGTTTGATAAAAATCTTATTTTTCTCTATTTTATTTATTTTTCTGCATTTTTACGTCGTGAGCTCTTCTGTGCCGTGTTTGAAATAATAAACTTTAATTATAAAATAACCATTTCTATTAAACCCTCCCTGTTAACAAGCCATTCTCAGACTAACTACTAAGACACTAGATTATTGAGAACCAAGGTGAACACTGAGTAACGCTCTTTTGATTTTTGACTCTTTTAAACTAAAGGCGTGCAGCCTGTGATGTACATCAGGGCCTATCCGCTTTTTATCAGCACAATGAAAAACAAAATATGAAGATGTCAGTTGCATAAATCTGAAATTATGAAACTGAGAAGTGTTTTCCTTACTGTGATAACTGTGTTGATGTTACATGTGTATTTTTAGAAAAATGAATAAATCTCTATGGACTATATGTGTTGCATCACGACAGCTGCAGAAACAAAAAATAACCTGGAGATAATATGATCAAAGTGTTTCAATCAAAATACAAAACGTTTATTGACAGTAAAAGACGCTAAAAGTCGTGTAACCGCAGGCAAAGTTAATCAGGAGTAATATCCACAGGCGAGCCGGCACTGAGTCTGAGTACAGGCTGACTGGTGCAGTTTGACTCGTTGAAGACAGCAGGTCTGGGACTGAAGAAACGTAGCTTGGTCTGATGAATCTGGATTTGTGCTGAGGTTGGGTCAACGGCATGAAACCATGGACCCCACCTGTCCGCTGTGAACAGTCCAGGCTGCTGGTGGTGGTGGTGGTGTGATGTCAGGGGAATGTTTTCCTGGCACACTTTCATGGTTTGATTGTCACAGTCTGAGTAAGAAGTTGAAAGCTTCTGACAGTGCTGCTGTGGGCATAGAGCTGTTTCCTTAATTGAAACTCAATGTTTTATTCGCTAAGTCTGTTTCTATTACATTTTTCACATTTTTAATCAATGCACCACATTTTCCACCTCTGACTTTGAAAACATTTTTGAGATATTTCAAGATTTGCGTTTTTCACTCAGTTATTTTATGTGCACATCGAAAATGCACACAGAGACAGCGCCTGCTCATGGTCCCCAGAGGATGAGGATGAACCCCTGAGTTTTCCTGCGGGGCCATCACCAGGTTCAGTCTTTAATTTGTCCATTACTTAGATTTTATGACCAAATGTGGTTAAACTAAAGGGTTTCCCATCATGGTTCGCGAGCATGAATGTAACTCAGACTGTTTCTTGTGAAATAAAGAGATGGTCATTTCATGAGACAGTCTGCAGAAGGAAAAATCACTTTTTGGATGAACTGCACAAAATGAGTGGGTTTTGTTGTTTAATTTAGGATTTGTTGGAGGTTACAACAGTTTATAACACTTCCTTTTTACTGTGCTACAATTTATTTAAAAAAAAAATAATAATAAATTGGGAATAATGTATCCAATGCTTCATATTTTAGCTGCAGACATTGTCATCTTTAATTATTCTAATATTCCTTTAGAAATATGAAGTTTCTGTGTAATTTACTTTATTTTGGGGACATTTTTTTTCATGTTTCTCCTGATTCAAATATCACATTTTATCACATTATCTTTGAGAAGGCCGCCTCCCCTCCTTGCAGGTCTAATGTCATACTTGCATGGCGGCCTTTCAACGCACTGTATCACTGTTCACAATAAAGAACATGTGGGTGTTTCTCATTCATTAAAATCAATATTGTGTGTTTGTGCTAGATGCACAGATCACAGGATATCTGGTGTCGCTGCCTCCCCCACCTGCAGCGCATCAGAATAAAAAACCATCAGAAATCAGGCCTTATTCCAGTTCCAGTGCAGGCTGCAGTATAAACTTTTATTCCGCTTTGTGTTTTACTCTTTATCAACGAACCACATGAATAAATTTACTATGCGTTCACCCGCCGCCTCCCACTCCCACAAATCTACTCGGCCGGCACAAACTGCAAAGCCACTCTAGTCACCTTGAAATTTCCTCTGCTATTTTCCAATTAAAAGCTTAATAGCCCTGGAGACCGGCTTCACGTAGGGAAGTTTACCGTGCTCTTATTCTCTGTAAGCCGCAGCCTCGGATCCCATTATTTGCTTGAATAAACCTTTTTTACGGTCAGAAATGGGCCCCGGCTTTGTCCGGTGTTATGTTTCAATGCCCTCTATTAGTCCAGCAGAAGGGACATATCAGCATCCTCGACATAGTTCCCAAAGGGCTTTTTAAACATGTAGAGACCTAATCATCTCAGTTATGTACGGCTGTGTAAAAAAAGGTGTGAAGCCTGCTGTCTGTGGGCCTGCAGGCAGCAGGGAGGGGAAACAGCACACCCCTGTCCTGACCCTTCAGAATATGAAGTGAATTAAACACAAGCTGAGTTATTGCTCTGAAAATGAACCTGTGGATCTTTAAATCAGACACCAGAGTTTTGACTGACACATTTTTCACATCCAATATTTGGCCACGTTGAGGACTGAGTGAGTGTTTATGATGCTGTTTTCAGTTTAAATCCCATGTTTTCTCTCACCTTAAATTGTGTGTGTGTATATATATATATATATATATATATTAATTTTTCAAACTCCAAGAGAAAAGGTGCTGACTTGTGCATTTTTTTTCTTTTTATATCCTCAAAATGTTTTACATTTTTGTATTTATTTTTGTCCTTCATGTCCCACTGTTGACAGCGAGGATGTCAGATTTCAGTTTGATATTCAGGTGACTTCTGTGGTCTTTTTATAGTTGCACATCGTTTACAGGTTAGGGTTAGGGTTAGGCCATGGCAACTTAAATTTCTCTGACTTTTTACAGTAATAACGAAATGGTCAAAATTGACATGGTCATGGTGATGTCTTATGTCCAGTTGACATTTGGGTTGAGACTGAAACTATAGACCTTCAGGGTCTTTGAAGGGATTTCTGAAGCTGTTCTGCAGGTTAATGTGAAAATGTAAATCATAGGCCTCATATTTAAAAAATCTACAAGTATGTACCATTAGAAAAGGCCCTTAGTCCTGCAGTTTGTCTTAACTCTATTTATAACGATATAAATGTTCAAATGGTTTCATGCAGACTCAGTTTTCATATAAACTGTCTCATTGTAGGACGTTGGTGACTGTAATGTCCTAATCATTGATGACAGTTGGGTTTGTACCCAGAATACAGACTGCAGTAGATTTATAACGATACGTTCAGTTTAAAAGCCGTGTTTTTCCCTCCATGTTGAGCTGTGACATATTTCTAAAATCTTCAAATGTGTTCCAGTAGAAAATGCACCTGAGCATTTCAACTTTTGACCATCTGATCATTCTCTTCTTTCTTTTTTTTTTTTTTTTTTATTGATGTTTGTTTCATGCAGGGACTCAGTTGTCCTGCATAAAATCTATAAAACATTTCATTATGCAGTTTTGACAGCTGGGATGTCAAGTTTTTGTTATCGGCATTAACAAAGTGAGATGGAATTTGGACTTATTGTAAATCCTGCACATGATGCTTTTATGATACTTTTCACAAATTCCATGTTTTGTTTCATTGACAGAAATATTTTATGCTTTAAAATCAATCTACTACCAAGTGCCAGTACAAATGTACTGACCCCTGCATTTATATTTGATGTGTCAAAGCTCATCTAAATGTGCCTTTGGGTTTTCCTGGATATCATATCAAAGGCCTTCCCTTCAGCTGGGGCTGTGGACACCATTTCTGGATACAGTAATGTTGCAGTTCTCCATTGATAAATCTGTAATATGTCTTTAAAGAATCTCAACATTTTATTTCAGCTGCAGGATCAGGCCTGAAAGTGTAAATACATGGAGAGCGCGTTTGTTTCCAGTGCAAACCCAACAGTTCTAGTCCTCTTGAGTCTTGATCTTTTTAAAGGAAACTGTGCAGAACCCTCGGTGGGGTCATCTGATCCTCCCCTCAGCCTCTCATGGGCTTTTTCCTTTTTCTTTTTGCACAGTGCAGGCGCTTTGACGCGAGTAGCAGCGTTTGGTTACTCGTCTCCATAAGTGCGTGCAGCCTGATGCATATCTGTGCTGTCAGCCGCGGGAAGGTGGATCCTCCACTACAAGCCCACACCTCTTATCCTCATCCTGTCATGCGTGTAGCAGAGCAGCTCCATCCAGCTCCATCCTTCTGACTGCTGCCGCCCCCGCTGCTGACAGCGACACTCCCGCTCCGCCTCGCCTCTCCTGCACAGGCTCTTGTGCGTCCTGGGAAACAGTCCGACAGAATGAATGGCTACGGGTCGCCCTACCTGTACATGGGGGCTCCGGTGTCTCAGCCCCGGGCCCCGCTCCAGAGGACCCCCAAGTGCGCACGGTGCCGGAACCACGGCGTGCTGTCGTGGCTCAAAGGTCACAAGCGCTACTGCCGCTTCAAGGACTGCACCTGCGAGAAGTGCATCCTCATCATCGAGCGGCAGCGCGTCATGGCGGCGCAGGTGGCGCTGCGCAGGCAGCAGGCGAACGAGAGTCTGGAGAGCCTCATCCCGGAGTCCCTCAGAGTGCTGCCCGGCATCGGCATGTCCGGGGCCGGCGAGGGCAACCAGGGGACCCCGCCGAGGTCGGAGGAGCTGGAGCTGAGGTGGAGCGGCGCGGAGCCGGTGCAGGCCGGGGCACAGACATGCGCAGGTAGGGGGGCGGTGAAGAGGAGAGCCGGGGGAGGAAGCTCCACTTCCAACCTTTACATTTACATTATTTCTGTTTGATGTAATGGACATAATGAAACATGACAAATTGGCTCAAATTCTGGAGTAAATTCTTTTTTTTTTTCTTTTTTATTTATTTAGCAGAAATAGTGACAGAAAGCATTTTAAACGGCTTCCACCATTACTACTGATTCTTAAAATAAGAGAGAAATCAAGTGTCAGATTCTCACAGGACCAAACATTTTTCTCACACAGAAACTTCCCAAAACATTGTTGTGAAAAAAAAAAAACATTCCATGAAAAATATGGAAAAGGTGAAAGTTTATCTGATCTTTAGGTTTTAGATGTGGTTTTTTTTTTTTAATTTTTTTAAAGGGATTAATTAATTCATGTTTAAAAGCAGTTATATTTCACATCCGTTTCAAGCTAAGATGACTCGTCAGGAGGAGAAATTAACTAAGGACAAGAGAAGGAAACGAAATTTACAAGCAGATGATTAAATAAATACAAAATATATTAAACATGTGTTGACGTTATTAAGTCAATTATCTTTAAAAATCACAGAACACGAGAGGATGATACAAAAAACAAAAATATCCAGTGTGTTGTACTGAAGATGAAAAAGAAATGTAAAAAAAAAAATTACAAAAATATTTTGTAAAAAAAATTTAATTGTGTAAAAAAAAAAAAAAACCCAAAACTAATCTTTTTTTACATTTTTTATTTTTTTTTAGTATTTTTTATTTTGTTTAGTAATTTTTTTTGAATTCAGTCTTTAGCAGGAACGAGCTGAACGTTGATCACCAGGTTATTTGTAATAAGCTAAACTTGCCCTGGTGATTATTAGAACCATGAGACCAGCATGAGATTAGTAGCTATGTCTTTTCTGTATTCCTGCAATAATTGAACTTTTTTTTTTAAATCCATTTTCTTTTTTGTACCTTGTTCTGTGAGGTCAAAAAATTAAAAACAATGATTCTGTCAATTTTTCTTGAGAATTGATTTCTGAAAATATCTGAGACATATTTATCCCGAGGTTGTAAAACGTGTCAGTTTCAGTTGGATTTAATTGTTTTAATCATTTACATTGAGCTGTTTTTGAATTATTTTTAGATTAGTAAGAAATCCTGCTCCTCCCTCGGGTCAAGAGGTCAAATGTCCCTGCACTTAATACTTTCTGAAATTCTTTATTATTCTTATTACAATCATCAAATGAATTAGCCACATAATTCTCTCAGGGAGGCGCTTGGTTTTGGTTTGCCTCCACCTGCCTCCACCTGAGCGGGGGGGGCACCTCGTGTTGACGGCTGTGGAGAGGAGAGAGAGCCGAGGAGTCCTCCATAAATCTCTGGGTTGGACACAAGTTGACCAGCGAGTCAGTGCGTGTTACCTTTCCTCGTGGGGGGGGGGGGGGGGGGCTCACAGGGCGGCTCGGCCTCTACAGGGAGAGGGGTTGTGCAGAGAGGAGTCAGATTAGTGTCTCTCTCATTTAATGCCCCGTGGTGATGTGCATGCCTTTCTCACAAGCTGAAATCTGATGTGTTTCTTGCCCAAACTCGTGTCCTGACTTTGTGCTTCCGTGTCCCGCAGAGCCGGCGGAGGACGGTCCTGATGAGGCGTCAGGGGGGGAGAACGGGGGGAGCTCCAGTGAGAAGGAGCAGGACCCGGTCAGCTCTCCGGAGGGGTCCAAACCCAACTCCTGCTACACGCCGGAGCCTCCAGAAACCCCCTCCCACCAAGAGGAGGGCCGCTACAGCCTCCCCAAAGCCGGCAGCGTAGAGAAGGAGGCCAAGGCCGAGAGCCCTCACAAGTATCCCGCCAGCCCCGGGGAGCAGGGCGTCCTGATCGAGGGCCTCGCCGGCTCCATCAACCTGCCCTTCAGCCTCCGGGCCAACCGGCCGCCGCTGGACGTCCTCAAGAAGATCTTCCCCGCCCACAAGCCTCCTGTGCTGGAGCTCATCCTCAGAGGCTGCGGGGGGGACCTGGTGGGGGCCATCGAGGTGCTGCTGTCCAGCAGGAACCCGGACGGGGGCGCGCACACGCACGCCGACCCGCACCCGGACGCCCTGGTGCTGCCCTCAAACGGACACCTGTTCGAGCACACGCTGGGCTCCTACCACCCGGTCTCCTCCTCCGCCAAGTGGTCGGTGGGCTCCGCTTTCCGGGTCCCCGAGTCCCTCCGGTTCTCGTCCGACTCCGCTTCGGGCGTGGTCTCCACGGGCCCGCTGGGTGTCCCCCTGCAGCACCCGTCCTTCCCGCAATCCACTCGCTACCCACTCATGCTGCGCAACTCCCTGACGCGCAGCCAGGCCGGCCCCTTCATGCACAACGACGTGACTCTGTGGAATACCATGGCTCTGCAGCAGCAGTACCAGCTCCGGTCGGCGGCCCAGTACGTGTCTCCTTTCTCCCCCGCAGCCCCCGCCGGCCCCGGGGGGTCCGTGTTCCGCAGCTCCCCCTTGCTTCCCTCCAGAGCCTCCGAGGAGCAGCGCATCAGCATCCAGGAGGAGAGCTGCACGCTGGGGCCCAAACCCGGCCTCTACTCCCCCGATGAGGAGTACGAGGAGCGGTCTGACTCCGGAGACTCCCGCATCCTGAGCTCGTCCACCTGAATCAGTGCTGATGGACTAAAGCAGCAGGAGAGAACCAAAAATGTATTCTTCTGAGAGGACGTGTGTGTGTGTGTGTGTGTGTGTGTGTGTGTGTGTGTGTGTGTGTGTGTGTGTGTTTTGTTAAGGTGATGTTAATCCTCACCCCTCCTGCTTTCAAGATGTCACTGAACTTGACCAAAACGGATGAATGTAACACATTGTGATCGCTCATTTTATTTTGAAAATCCATTGTCTATTTCCTGTCAGCATGTTTATTACTGTGAAAACTATCGATGTGAAAATCACCACTGCATGTTCAGAGTATGCCAAATAAACCTGAGTTGTCCAAATAGATCAGGCTGTTGTCTTGAGTGAGGCCTCCACATGTTGATGTTGTTGTTGGTGTTTAGTTCCTGTGTTTACGAATCTTTATGTTGCAAACTCATATTTAACAAACATCTTCAGTGACTTTCTTCCTTGTGGTAAATTATTTTTCTATAATCATGCATAATGTCAAATTAAACCAGAAGGTTCAGTGTTATCTGAAAGATTTCTGTCAAAATTCACTTATTGTTACAGAAAAATGTTAAATCTAAATCTCTGCTCTTAATTTGTAACATAAGACATAATAACAATATGAGCAAGTCCTCCAGAATATAACTTTACATTTAGATATAAGGTGAAACAGTGCTTGGCTTCAAAGGAACAACACAAAGATTTACAGACAAGTCACATTATTTCCTGCACATTTCAGTCTAGAAAATATCCAGTGATGGTTAATATGCATCACTTTAATGTTGCAGCTGGTCCAGGAGCAGCTAATTTTAATTACTGTATAATAACAGTGTAGTTTGTGAAATTCCCCCTGGGATCAATAAAGTCTTATAACCTTGACCTATAGGCCATCATTTTTTAGTTGATTATACTTTGTATTATTGAATTTTATTATTTATTGAATAAACATAGTCGAAGTAAAAAGTAAAATATTTTGCCTTTAAAATGTTGTGCAGTAAAAGTAGAAAGTAAAGTATAAATACCTCAAAACTGTTTTGAGTACAGTTACTTGAGTAAATGTACTTGGTGTGAGATCCACTGTTTCCTGAGTTTGGTGCAGTGTCCAGCATCTTAATTAAATGGTGAATAAATGAAGTTTGGATTATAATTTTAAAGAGTAAAAAATCTGCACTCACCCATGGCTGCAGTGTGGCTTTATAATCAAATTCAAGTGTTTGGTTAAAAATAAAAAGCCTTTGGCAAATACATAAAAAATACACACTTGCCTTGCTGAACCCAGACCAATACGTATTAGTCCCACACTCTTATAATGAAGCGAGCTCAGTGGAGAGAGTCAGTTAAACCACCAGGAGTGAAGACGTCCGACTTGTTTTAACCACTCGAGATAAAATTGAGACCTACAACTCATAATGTGTCTGGACGCCCTGCACATTGAAAAAATAATTTTAAAAAGAACATACAGCAAATACTGGAGCCGTTCACAGTATAAACCATGCAACAGTAATGAATGAACCTAATATGTGCTGCAGGAGAGGGCAGAGGTCAAGTTCTGACTTCCTGCTGAAAGCTGAGGACAGACCTGTTTATCTTGGCTCATGAAAAGTTGACGTCTTAGAGATACGTTGCTCTGTCAGGACAGTGATGCTAAAAACATAATCATATATAATATGATGAGTTGCTGTGGAATAAGCCACCAAACTATATCAAGTGCTTAAAATAGAGGTGCGAAGCAGGCGGTGAACGTTAAGCTGGCAGGGAGATGTGCTGGCAGCCAAAAAGAAGGAAACTTTGTGCTTTTGAAACAACTGATCAATAAATGTTAAAGTGCTGCACAGACTGCTGCTGAAGCTCCAGCACAAGAGGCAGCATGTCTGAGAATATTTTCAAGAAATAAACTTTATTCTAATGACAAGTACATTTCTATGTAGCAACTGATACTGTGACTATCAATTACATTAAAATACCTGTGTGGGAGAATGCCAACCTTTCAAAATAAAAGGGCGTCAGTATGTAGTGGGCTATAGCTTAACTTTCATTTTGTTTTGCAGACTTCAGTTTTTTAATATTTCTTTAACATTCTGTAGATTGTAAAACAGCAGATATGAAATTGTTTTCGTTGTCTGCCTCCAACAGAGATTCATCCACAAGCTTTAAACTACTCTGTTACACATGCAGTGAAACTTTATTTGCAGAGGTGCAGAAACAGACTTCAGTTTCATTTACCCTTCACAACACACCTCGGTTATTTTGTCCTCTGCTCTGTGACAGACTGCACCGGTGACAGTTTCAGTCCCTCCTCTGGTTTAAACCTTTCAAATGCTGCTATCTAGTGGTGCAGCTGGTGAACAACATGCTTAGTTTACAGCCCAAATTGACTCAATACAGAAATTTTAAACTAAATGAAACTAGACAGATGTCAAACAACAGAAGTGTGAACAGAAGACAGCAAATGAGGCTTTTCTAATCATTACATTTTAAACTACATTCAGTTAGTTGATGCTTTTGTTTTGACCAAAGCATCGAAATGTTTCCCCCCCACACCACTTACACACTCGGGTTCAATGTCTGGCTCAAAGACACATGAGGACAGGAGGAGCAGGGAATCAAACCACCAACACACACTTTTCTTTCCCCAAGATCTCGAGTGATTTGAATCTAAAACTTTGCTCAGTGGCATCTCAGCAGTGGAGCCAAAGGTTTTGAACCATGAACCTTGTTCAAAGATAAGTGAGCAGGGAGGTTCTCACTGAGCAGGGCAGAGACTGAGCTGCCGGCTCGGTTTCTGGCACATCTACAAGAAGAGATTATCAGTTCATTTAATTGATGACCCAAAACTAATCAATGACAACTTTAACACAATATAAAAATATAATTAAAGTTTGATATCAGTCTCTTTTCTTTTTCTTTTGGTTTGACAAAATAAGAAATGGCATCATGTAACTTTAGAATCTGTGATGAATTTTATGAACCAAACAATTAATTGATACATTTTCAAACATCTGATTACTAACAAAATGTTTACAGTTGTTAATTGTTTTCTCTGATTCCATCCCACATCTTAGTGGCTTTATAGATAATATGCTGTGACAAACCAGGAGGATAAAGTCTGACACCCAGTGGACAACAGGGGGACGTCAGGTTATTAATCTTAGAATCACTTTTTAATCTACATGTTAACATTTATTTCACTTCAGCATTTGATTATTTCATACAAATCTTACGTGGCTCCAGCTGTAGAAATATATACAAACATGTGAGGTTGAATTAAATGAAGAGGCCTGTTCATTTAAAGTGATAACCTGCTGCAGGAATTAAACAATTCACATGATGTTTGTTGCACACAAGTTTTGCAAAAAATCATTGGTTATTTTCTTTTACTTTAATGCCAAATAATTTGTATTTTAAAACCTTTTTCACAGTCACACAGGTCAAAGAATGAAATAAAACTGAGTAGGGACTATAAGGCCAATTATTATTTATAGCAGGAATATATTTACATTTGTCACACAATAATTCCTGATATACCTGAGAAATTAACGTGGCCTGGAGCCATTACTTAAAGTTTTTGCTGAAATCTGTGACAATGTTTATTACAAATCTGATAAAACTCCTCAACAAAGGATTAAACAGCTTCCACAGAAACATAACTGCCGACGACTGTTAATTTAAACTCTAAGGTTTAAGTAAAATCAGTCTGGTGCAAACTCAATGTGGACACTGAAAAGTTTAAACTAATATTTTCTTCTAAGAATATGAATTTAATTTGGATTTCTTCCACCCTTTCCTTAAATAAAATGTTGTAAAGGAAGATGGAAGGATATTTAGTCCACCTGAGTGCAGACAAATGTAAAAACCCTGGATGTGACTTGTCCACAGCTGAAGGACACGTCCTCCTGTTTGTTGCACATCAGCCATCAGAGGTCGAGGTGTCGCTCCCCCCTTTCAGACAGAGACAAATGCTGTCCCGCCTGGTTTTGTCTTCATCTTGCATGTGTTGTTGCTCCATCAGAGGCTAATTAACATAACAGGATCCCCAGTGATCCCACACTGCTCTTCTGCCTATACACAGCTCCTGTTACACTTTACAGCCTGCACAGCGGGACACTTCCAACAAGATGCTGTTGTTTCAATCAGCGCCAAAAGTAAACTGGACAGCGTGTGAGAAAGTGTCGGGATGTGTCTGTGTCTCTCTTCAGGTTGTGGCCATTAAAAGAGATCAACACGCTGTTAGTTAAAGCCTGTGTATCGGGCAATTTCCAGTGACATGAAGAGCTAGCAACAGAGCATTTTAGACAGATACAGCCTTGTTTTAAGTGGTGGATTGGCCAACAAAACAAACAGTATAAAGTTGATTAAAAAAGTCACAGTAAGAATATTATAACGGCTCCTGTGGGGGTACAAAAATACCACAAGATGTTATGCTGTTTTCTTTTACAGCATCCTACACATTAATAGTGTTTATCTAATGCACACATACTGAAAATGCTCAACTATTTTTTTTTAAGGAAAATTTAGAGGGAAGTTTTTTAAGTAATGTCTGCATCATAATGCCTGGAGTCCCTGCCAATCAGTGTGCAAACTCCTAAGAGATCACCACAACCCTACAATGACCCATGAAATTCCATGAGTAATGCCTGGATCCCCTTTAAGAATCCCTGAAAACTACACAAAAAACCCTGAAATTATCAGTGACACCTAGAATCCATCCAAGGATTCAAAGACCCCTGCTGTGACCCTGGAAACTCCCCCACTAACAGCTGAGTCCATACAGGAATCCCTGAAACACCAGAAGGATCCCCGAACCCCTGCAAGGATCCCCGGAAACTACTCAAAGATCCCTGAACCCCTGACAGTCCTTCAATAATACCTGGAATCAATTCAAGGATTCATGTAAAAACCTCAAGGATTCTGGGACCCCCTGAAAACCCCTGGAATTTCTTCAATAATAGATGAAATAAGTACCTCTCCTAAAGCAGGAGATATCCTCAACTCGGCAAGGATTTTGAGAGATGTGTTAAGAATGAAACTGCCTGGAATCCCTTTAAAGAGCCCTGGACCCCTCCAAAACCCCCAACAAGTCCTTCAAAGATACCTGAACCCTCTTCATTGACCTCAGACATTTCTAATAGATCCCAAGCAAAGACAACTGAAACTCCTTTGATAATGCCTGGATCCCCAAGGCTCATCAGACCCTTCCAAAGACAAACCAAATATGAACTACTTCAGGTATCCCTGGAAAACCCTGAAGGACTTTAAGACCCATGTAAAGACTCTTGAAATGCCTCCAGTAATGTCTAAGACATCTTTAAGGATCCCTGGAATCATCTCAAGGTGATCCAGACATTTCCAAAGACTTGGAAATGTGTTCAATAATACCTGGAATCCATTTAAGGATTCATAGGAGCTCCCTAAGGATTTCCAGACCGTATGTTGAACCCTGGAACTTTTAACTTCTTTAGTTCTCCTTTAAAGGAGAACTGGAACCTCCTCCTAAAGGATCACCTAAAAACAAAACCACCTAAAAGTCCTCTTAAACTTCCTCTAGATTCCCCAAGATTCTCTGACATACTATAAGTCTTTAAAGGAGGCCTGGAATTCCTTCAAGGGACCCTGAAATGTCCTCAAAGACCCCTGGAAGTCCATTCAAGCACCTCTTGAGGCCCCCTCGCCCCACACTGCTCCTCCATAACGAGGCAGTGGACACAGCCAACACATTTCACCTGGAGGGTCCGGGTCTGTGCGGATCCTCCTGTCCGACCGTCCAGCCTCCTCCCGACATCAAAGCATTCCTGGTGTGGAAACAGCAGCCCAGGGTGGCCGGTCGTAACCCCCGTAATAAATTAAGATGAAGTGGCAAATAAAGCTGCACCTGCAGGCCTGATGTCTTCACCTTCAACACATGGAGGAACCGTTAAGAGGAACCGTCCTCATCTGAAGGGAAAAGACCTGAAAAACACGGCTTTTAGAATACGAAAGTAACGTGTTTCAAACTGCAGAGCTAAAATAATTAATTTTAATATGAAAGGTAAACAATACAAATGCAGTTGTGGTCTATGAAGGATAAACTCCAGCAGTGTCTTTTAGCTAACCAAGAAGCTAAAAGATGCTTCCTGACTGAGAATACTGATATGATTGAAGATTAATAAAAGTATAAACACATTCTGAGTCCTAAAGCTGACATTGTTTGCATTATAGAGATAAAATACAATAATATATGATAGAGAAAAAAATTGCTGATTAATAAATACAATTCCTTAGGGGGCAACTATTATATTGTATAGAAACTATTAAAAGAAAGAGAAAAAAAAAGCTACAGGTTTAGAGTGAAAAAAAAAAAGATCAGGATATCACATAGTTTACTGTCCTTTTCAGGACTGTTATAGAAATGTGAAAAAATATTAAATTTTCATTGTGTTTTTGCCCTAAAAAGAAATATAAAGATCATAGTAAGATATTACTTAATGTTTAAGGCCTGTTTGGCATTTTAAAATCTAGTAGATATAGAATAAACTCTTGGCAGTCTTCATTTATACATAAAAAACACATTAAGAAATTAAAGGAACTTAAAAAAAAAATTATTTACTTAAAGTCAAGCCAAGCAGGATTCAAGGACAAAACAGGTAACTATACCCTGCCTGTATTTTGAATGGAATATACAACATGTCTGTGACAGAGATTCATATCTACTCATCCTCCCTTAACTTTGCTTTGTTCATTACTTTTACATCACAAGTAAACGGACAAAAGGTTGAGGTCCACTGGCTATTTTCAGCTGCATGAAGATCCGTGGCTGTATTGTCTTGTTGTCAGTTCCCATGGAAGTCAGTTGGCGCTGAGTAAATTCTGCAATAGTCGGGCTTCACTCAATAAGCTGCAAACAAAGAGCCAAACATAGAAAGTGGTCGACATTCCTCTTTTTAAATCCAGGCCACACCCATGTCTCTATTCTCTGTATAAACTTGACCAGATTTCATCTGAACTGTATGTAACCGTTTTACATTATTCTGATAAAGCTGATTATTTAAAAAGAGATTTACAGCGAAAGAGAAATAATAATTCACAAAGAAGAAGAAGTTTAAAAAGGAAAAACTTTTTATGCTGTAATGCTGTTATGCCCATTTTATGCTGTATGGGGGATTAAATGTCCCCACATCAAAAATATTTGGTCTGGGGGCATTTTTATTTTTTTATTAGGTTTATAATGAAATATTAGGGTTAAAAATAGGATCTAATGTATTAACAATTAAGAGAAAGGATAATTAAAATTTGGGATTTAGGATTATTTTTTAAGATTAAATTTAGGTTAATGGTTGGGAATTACCTAAAACTGAGGTGTTTTTTAGGATTCTGGATTTTTAAGTGTTGTTTTTATTTTTGATTTTAGTGGTATGGGTTTGGGTTTATTGTGTATCAGGATCAGTTAAAGGTTAAGGCCGCAGGTATATTTTAGGTTGGGCTTTGCTTGGCTTTTTGTTTAGTGTAGGACTCTCCTGCATGCTGACATTGTGGATTTTTTTAAAGGTGTGATTGTTGTGAAAACACTGTAATCATCCTCAGTTACTTTTGCCAGGAGGACAGACTGTAACAACCTGCATCACACATTTATCACCTGTCGACCTGCTCTGTCGCGGGGCAGTTTAATCTGTCATCTGTGTAAACACACCTGACAGAAATAAAACCGTAGGCGGATCATAACCTGCATAATCACTGTCATATTAAAGGGACTTACAATGTGCCCAATATCCACAATAACAGACCGTTTTTAAGGCTTTAACACCACATGTTCTCAACAGCGACCTGTCAGTTTATAATCTGCCATCTGTGTCTTTTTGATTCATTTTTAAATAAATTATATGGTGAATTAAAAATCTTATTTAAAAAAAAAAAAAAAAAACCCAAAACATCAGAAACTGCTATGAAAAAGGCTCCGAACTTGCTAATTCAAGTTTAAATGCCTGTAAAATGCATATATATACACACATATACATGAAGGATGAATGCCTTGTTTTAACTTAGATAAATTTTACATCAGGTAAAATGTCTTGAGGCCATAGGCTGTCATTGTTTACAGGCTGTAGCTATAGCATAATCAAGCTAACAGTAGCCTACATAATCAGAAAAATGGTCATGTAGGAATAAGTTTTCTAAATGATTATTAGATAAACCTCCTTGGGGGGGGGGCAGAGCATAATTTTGTTTTTGTGCCCTAGTGTTAATATTCACCAAGGCATCCAAAAACCAGCCTCTGTAGGGCTGAAATAATGAGCTGATTAATAGATCAGTCAATAGAAAATGTATCAATAATTTAATAAATTTTTCATTCAAAAAAGTTTCTGGTTCCAGGTTCTCAAATGTGAATATTTTCTAGTTTTCTATGACGGTGAACAACAAGGCATCTTTAGGCCTGTCTTTTAACCTGGGCTTCAGGGAATACTGAAGCTCCCTCTCCCACTTTTTACAGCCTGAACAATAAATACATTATGGAAGAAAATTATCTTCAGGTGTAGGCTGATGATGATGATGATGATGATGATGATGATGATGATGATGACAGTAACAGCCTCACAGTGCTCACAATAACGCGCTTCTCTGTGTTTAATTCTTGACACAGGTCCTGCGCACACACCTTCAAAGATGCAGGACCTGGCGCAGAATCCAAACCATTTCTGATTATATGTAGACATAAATACAAAACTACAAACCGTGACTAGGAGAACTACAGCCCCCCCCCCCCCCCCCGCCGCACGATTAACCGCTCGCAATCCCATTGGTCGGTGCGTGTTGCGGAGCAGCCAATCAGAGGGCAGAGAGCGCAGCCCGCAGCGGCTCATAGGAGCGGCGCGGCGGCTGCGCGCCTCAGAGGAGAGTCGGTCTGTGGGAGAGCGACGCGCGGATCCACCGCGCACTTACCTGCTCATTACACCAACCACGCGTTTCCTCCGGAGTCCGGACTGTGGGTCTGACCGCGAAGAGCTCACCCCGCTCCCCCACGCAAGCTGTGGACGAGACGGCTGGATCCGCTGGTGGAGGTAAACTGCTTGTTTACGCACCTGGGAAATACCTGCGTGAAAGAACCCACTGAGTGCAGCGCTGCATGCAGGGAAGCGGAGCGATTATCTGTCCCTGGATTCACAGCCCATAATAATAAATGACTGGGCTGTCAGAGCAACCATGGCGCTTTTCTCTATTTTAGAAAAGGCCTCTTCATATTAGCTTGCTCTGCTTTCTTATTTAGGCCTTTAGAGGCAAAATTAGTGAACTAGTGAATTACAAGACATAAAAAAATTATTCCTAATTTTATAATTTGAATCAGATAAATGACATCCGAGTGGGAGAAAACTTTTTAGTTTTTTTTTTTTTAACCGTTCTTATATTTGTGTTGACATGAATGAAAATGTACACAGGCTTCAGTCTTCCTGCATCTCTCGGCCTGTTGGTGCATTTGGCCTTTTTGTGTAAGAAAATGCAGTGGTTATTACCTCAGGGGCAAAAAGGGCAAAAACAGGCCCTAAACGCTTATATCTATTTTTAGTTTGGTTCCTGTGAATTAATGGAAATATACGTTTATTGCCTCTGGGTGAAATCAGCCTTTTAACCAGGATCAACTTATTTTAGTGAATTAAAAGATGACAACAGTTTCTGTATTTAAGGGCTGAGGGTTATTCAGTCTGGGACATTCACTGAGTAAAGCAGAGTCAACATAATGTGATACTGAGTTGACTCATATTGTTCACAGGTCTAAATAATTCATGCTTGTCTCCAGACGTGAACTGGGCGGAGGACGCGGGCAGACATGTCCGACATCACCGGCTGCGAGTTTGAGATCGACGTGGAGAGCCTGGAGACGGAGAGCGACGAGCCGGCGGACTCCTCCAGCCGCCCCGGCTCGGCGCCGCTCGGCCCCGCCGCCTCGGAGGACGACTGCGAGGACAGCAAGGGCGGCGACAAGCCGGGTCCCAGCGGCCTGGGCCCGGGCGACCAGAGGAAGCTCAGCCGGACGCCGAAGTGCGCCCGCTGCCGCAACCACGGCGTGGTGTCCTGCCTGAAGGGACACAAGCGCTTCTGCCGCTGGAGGGACTGCCAGTGCGCCAACTGCCTGCTGGTGGTGGAGAGACAGCGGGTGATGGCGGCGCAGGTGGCGCTGAGGAGGCAGCAAGCCACGGAGGTAGGCCGTGAGTGAGTGGGTGTGGGTGTGTGTGCAGGTGGATGCATGCATGGCCCTCAAATCCTCTGTGGGGACTGAAAGTGTGCAGAGAAAGTTGTGGTGCATTCAAGTGCAAGAGGTAATTAGTAAATTGAAGCCTATTTTAAAAGTTTCTTCACTTACAGTTCTGTTTGCTCAGTAATTACAACAGCATATCAACAATACAACAAAACATTCAACCCAGGCATGTGTCCCTCACATTGCTCCTGCTGCCCCTGAAAGCAGCGTTTTCTGCTCTATGGATTTACAGATGTTGATTTAGATGCTCATACTTCACATTTTCTTTTCCACTGCTTTATTTACTTTGTGGATCCAGTGGCTCACTCTCCGCTCTCTGCACACACTGCGCTGACCCCACTGAGGAGAAAACCCAAGTCAAACACATACCAATGTCTTTAAACCATACAGTAAATTCATTAGTTAAGCACACTCATCTTTTCACATAGCATGACATTGAATTACATCGTCAGCTCAGTTTCATATTTTGTTGATGTGTGACCATCTTCATATTCCATCCATGCATACTTGGCTTTAATATTTCGTTTTGCATTTATTTGAACTGCACTACAACATTACGTGCAAGATTGAGGACAATAATAGGCCCAAAAGGCTAAAATCTGTTTTTTTTGTTATATGAGCATGAGTTCTGTGTGAGACAGGCTGCACGAGTGTGTAACTGCAAGATGACATCCATTATGATTTGATGAATGTGACATAATTACAGGGCTGACATTGGTATTCTTCATTCTGCTACCACGGCACAAAGCGACTTTGCAGATTTTCCAAAGTTACGCAATAACCATCAGAAAATGCCGTTTTGTTTTTACAGCGGAGCTTCAGCCTCCATTTTTTCGGGTTAGGTTGAGTTTTAGGTTTGGGAGCGTAGTCGCTCAGATGGAGTTTAAGGTTCAGGGATCGGCAGTAAATGTTCAGTGTGTTCAGTTGGATTCAGGGAGGGATTATTGATGCTTTCCTCACCAATAAGGAATAATCACCGTGTTTATTAAAGTCATAATATTAAAAAGGAGAGGTTCTGATCATAGACAGTGAGCACCATCTTTAATCTTAAACAACTAAATATACTGTATGGGATGTGTTCAGGGTCTGTGTGTTTGTGTTTCGAGGCCTGTGACAAACAAATGTTTGAGAGTTTGCTGCTGCAAAATAACGTAGCACATCTGCAGCAGCTGTTTAAAGATGACACCAGATGGAGGTTTTTCTGTCTGCTGGCATTCGTTGTTTCTTGGCTTGTTTAACTTTTACTACACAGTCTTGTCAAAAATAATGGTTTGAAGTAATACAATCGATTTTATTATTATTATTATTATTATTTTTAAAAAAAGTAATTTCTGTCTTTTTTTTTTTTTTACATCTTAAATTGCTAAACGTCAATATATTTAACATCTGTTTGCCATATTTAATTTGAAGGTAAATATTAGGCCTATATCTCATAAACATAGTGGTGCAGCTTTAAGTAATTTAAGGATAGTTTTTGGAACTGTAATAAAATCAGAAAACCATAGTATGAGCCATGCGTTTAAATGGAAATGCCAGCATAGATTATCCAAACACAGATATAACCTGGATCTCAGCTGTGACAAATCAGATTTTATTTTTATTATTTAAGGCTCAGGGAAAACATTCTGAAAGCACGTCTTCAGTCTCTTTGTTTTTCCAATTTCTCAGGATAAGAAAGGCATATCTGGGAAACAAATCCCAGCAGAGAGGAGGACGATATATCAGCGACACATTCGTCCGTCCACCATGCTCGCCAAAAGCATCCTCGAAGGTAACAAATCTGACAACGAGAGACATGTCTTATTTCTTTCTGCTTTAAGTTTCTGATCTTTTTCCTCTTTGCTCTCCCTCTGTCTCGCTTTAACTTTTCTCCCATAGCTTCTCTCGGATTTCTGTTTTCCTTTAACAGTGATCAGGACTTGCTAACATCTGTAAGCAGTGTCTTGTTGAACTTTTTGGCATGTGATAAGTTTACAAATGAATCTCCATCACTGTGTCGACACACAAAGATGGGTTTATCATTGAGTATGATTAATATCTAGTCTAAACTGCTCAAACAAGAGTGAGAATTGTTGCAGTGTTGCATGTTTGTCAGTGTTGTGAACATTTCTGCGCGCATGCTTGACATCATCCATAATCCAAAACACATTGAGTGTCATAAACCTCGCATTGAATGAGGGTTCTTTTGATGACAGGATATCGCCCGGTGCAGTCTGATCCATTCCTGGCGGCCAACCCGTCTCTCCCCCCGCCGCTGAGTGATCGCATGAGAAAGAGAAGGGCCTTCGCCGACAAGGAGCTGGAAACCATCATGCTGGAGCGGGAGTACAAAGAGCGAGAGCTGATGGAGAACAGCCAGGCGGCCTCGGCCTCGCTCATCTTCCCCAACAGCATGGTCCACCACGCCGCCGAATACAGCTCCTACAAGACGGCCTACTCGCCGGCAGCTCCGGTCGAGCCGCAGCCCAAAGATATGTGCAACTTCATCGGGCCCAACTGCCTGGATCTGTCCATGCAGTACCCCTCCGGCTCCGCCAACGTCGAGCTCATCTCCTCTAACGTCAGCGTGGCCACCACCTACCGCCACTACCCGCTGCAGCCATCGCGAGGTAGCTTCATGATGTGGCCCCGCGGTGCAGCCAACCTGGGCGACGCCCTGCTCTATCAGCAGTGCCTGTTCAATGCCACGGCGGTGCAGAACATGAAGCCGGGCGCCGTGTGGGAGCCCAAGGCGATGCCTGCCGAGAGCCAACTGCCAGAGCAGGAGGCCGCGGACGCTCTTGCTGCTAAACTGGAGGGATCCCGAGCCGCAGCGCTGCAGGACTTGACAAACCCTCAACGGGCCGATCCCAAACCTCCGGGTGTCGGCCACGGAGGGCAGAGGGAGTGCTCAGCCTTCTCCCCTCCGAAGAGGAGCTTCGGACAATCCTACCCCAACAACAACAACTCTCATTCCCAAAACTCCAGCCAAGTCTTGAACAAGCTGAGCAAGGACAGTGCTAAGCTTTCTATGAAACTCAACTCCTTTCACTCCCTCATCCAGCACTCGCTGAATGAAAAAACCAGCGGCGGGGCTGGGCCGGAGCTCAGGGCTCCTTACTGCAAAGAGCTCTTAGAGGAGGCCGCCCGCAAGTTCAGGGAGGGCTCCACCAAGGACGTTCAGGCTGTGAAAATCGCCGACAGGTACGCCAAAGACTTTCTGTCCAAGCCTGTGGGGACCAAGATGGCCCCCAGTGAGTCTTTGTCCTTCTCAGTGGAAGCCATACTGAAAAGACCCACACCTGCCATGAGTCGAGCATTCCATTAATTTCCATTAAGTGTCTATTCTTGCACTATAAATAGCAGTTTTGTCTCAGAGGACACAGGGGGCATCTCAAGTTGTGGTTTTGGGGTCAAACAAAAACTTCAACACAGGCACTGCATCAGAAAACAGACCGGCTGGAAATTATTATTTTATCCCAATTTAATATTTATGTACAGTATATTATATTTTACATGTGCATGTTTAATAACTTTATTGTGTAGAGTATTTAAACATTATCCCAATGTTTTCCTCATGTCAATAAACTTTATAAGACTGAACTCTTTCCATAAAAAGTCTTGTATTTCATTTTATACTCAACTTATGACACGTTTAACTGTGAGCAGGTTTTTGTTTGGGTCAGGAGTTAGTCTGCACCCAGTAATAAAACACTGAGGGTGTCGGTCCACAGTTATCAAAAACAGTTAAGATGTATAGAAAACAAAATATCACTGTTATATAGGCCTGTTAATATCTTGATGGGTTTTGTAAAAAATACTCTGCCACAAGTGTTTGGAGAGTTTTTCTCTTTTACATTTTAAGATTATTCATCATTTAAAAAAAATAGAAGCAAATTTTGGCTTTTTAATTTTAACGTTTTGAGCCTCTTATTCCCAAATGTACATTTAGAGCTGAAGTTAGGATTCGAGACTTTGTAATATAACAAAAACTTATTTATTTTGAATTTGAAGTTCGCCACATTTAGTGCTTGGTCCAATTTAAAAAAATAAATGCAGTGTATTCTTGGAAAACTGGCACCAACCAACACTGATAATATAACAATCATACTGTTTATCATGATGTGTTTAATGACAAATGTAAAGTGAAATTACAGAGAACAGCTCAAAGTTAATGTTAATTATTTAAATATTAACCTGACATATTTTAATTATAAACTTCAGAACAAATACAAAAGACAAGCTGAGTGTGGAACAGAGCGGATGTGGACTAACTGTGTTTCCTGGGTCGAAACATGATCGTCCCATTAATCTGTGAGCAGCATCGTCTCATCCGTTCAAGATGCATTTCTCCACTCATTCCTTTCCAGTTACAGCCTCTCACTACAGTGTGTGTGTGTGTGTGTGTGTGTGTGTGTGTGTGTGTGTGTGTGTGTGTGTGTGTGTTCATGCTGAAAGACGGCTCCAAACATGGGTTTCACATGAGCTGCAGAACACTGATCCGTGCAGTAATGAACAAGATGAGAGGTTAGAAAAAGAAAAAAGGGAAGAGTCGGTAATCTCTTCTTCCTGCAACGTTTGTGTTTGATCAGCGTGAGTCTGCAGCCAAACCACTTCACAGTTTGACCACAGCTCTATTGTCCTGTCACTTCACGTCTCCTCCTTCACTCTGGAGCGTGCAGAGAAACCTCTCGTCAGGAGGAGACTGTGGACGTGTGACTGTCTTCTTGTTGATTTGGGCTGATGATGACGGTTCGTGTCATCAGAGAAGGCTGACTCCACTTTTTTTTTATGTGTGTGGGAGTATGTTGCTATCTTTGTGAGGACCAATCACAGTTTTAATCCTCACCATCGTAGTGGAGACATTGTCTCCTCTCTACTTCAGAGGCTGTTTGAAGGTCAAAACCGTTTGGGCTGTGATTGTTCAGGTTTGGGGCTATAATGCATGATGCAAGTGAGGGTCCTCACATGTATAGAAAGACAAGTGTGTGTGAGATGAAGAGAGGGTGCACTCAGAAAACACCAAATTCATTTACAGAAAAATAACTTTTCATCTAAATTTCACCATTTGATTTATTGTGTTTCGCACTGGAGCTTAATTCATATTTCTACTGGCTCAATTTATATTTTTCACACTTTTTTTATTTATTCTGAAAAATACAGAAGAGGAAATAAAAATGTGAAATCAGTGTGTTAAATCATTCCAAGGACTTTTTTTTCCTTTTTACTTCCAGCAGTGAGATTGTGTTTTCACCTGTGTCTTGTTTGTTTGTTTGTCAGCAGGATGATGCAAAAAGTACTGAACTGACATCACCATACATGGTAGAAACATATTTAAGGTTTTGAGATCTGTGTGTTTGTACAATTCTGGATCTGGTTTTAATGTAGAAATATGGGAAATATGTTAATTTACAGTCATGCAGAGAATCTACCACACAAAGAATAAGAAAACAATTTAGCTTAGCTTAGCATAAAGACTAGAACCAGGGAAGGTTACACAATCTGCCAGTACTGTTTGTCTCATTTGTTTATTCCATACAAAAGTGTAAAATGTAAAAATGAGGAGTTGTGGATTTTATCATTGTAAAGTTGCCAGAATAAACAGCCTTGAAAGTCAAAGCACTCGGACTAGAAACTAACCATGACAGTTTTATTCAGCGTCATACATTTTGCACAATAACATCCTGTAAAACCAAAATTAATCTTTTTTCACTGAGCTTCAGAGGTGCTGATAAAGGGATTTTATTACCTTTGGACACAGCCGGGCTAACTGTGTCCTGCCTTTATGCTAAGCTACGCTAACAGGCTGTACCTTCATGTTTACTGAACAGACTAAGTGTATTTACTCAAACTGTTCCTTTAAAATAAAAATCTGTGATGCACTTTCTTCTACATGAGGCTGGTTTATGTTGCGTGTGATGGTGACAAACTGACCTGAAGAAACAAACGAACAAACAAAAACAATCTGACGCTGAAAGTTCAGGGGGAAAGTTAATCATTTGTTTTTAATTTTTTTCTTCAATTTTCACATGTTGTTTAAATAATTAAATTAAATTATAAAAAAAAAAAAATTGAATATAATGCACACACGTTATTATTGGCAGGATGGAAATCAAACATTATAGCTCCAAAGTATCAAGTCTTGAGATATAATGAGAGCACAATGAAGACACTGTTTTGTCTATGACTTAACTGTGTGTGTGTGTGTGTGTGTGTGTGTGTGTTCATGCCCTAACAGCAGTTGGCTGCTGAGCAGAAGGTGACAGTGTTTGTCTGCACTAACCGCCACTGATAAGTATCTGCTGAAGTCCTCACAGCCTCATTCCCAAAGTGTGAGATTTAACATGTCAGCATTGTTGATCCCCCCACCCCCCCCTCCCTACTCCCACCCCTCCCTCCTCTTATCAGCAGTTGTATTTCACACAGTAGCATTTTGTTTGGGGTACACAGGTGTCATTTGCTATTTAGGAACTTCAATGACTTTCCTTCATGCTGTGATGTTGGGAAAAGGAAAAAAAACACACACACACACACACACACACACACACACACACACACACACACACACACACAGTCTGGGAATTTACTCTTTCAGGGCTCTAGTTTCAGGCTCAGAAAAACATCGGTGCAGGGGTCACAGTGTGTTTTTTGCTTATACAGACTAATGTGGTCGTGTTAAAGGTCACGAAGCTGCACTTATTCAACACTTAAAGGACCACGCCAGTAATTTTCTTTACCATGTTTTGTCTCATTTAAGATTCATTGCTTTAATGTCATATGGACAGAGAACCAGTTTGCTGACCTCTCAGACAGTGATCCATCAAAAGAACAAAAAAATCAGCATTTATGATCCTTCCTTAAGCATATGTATTTATGGGTGCGAGTGTGCAGTTATTACCACAAGTATGTTTTTGCAGATGCTATTTGCACCCGGGGTGGGCAGGCAATGCGACTATTTGCACCCAGGTGTATAAAGCATGGCAGAGACCAGCAGCCAGCAGTCTGTAGCCAACAATGTGAACTTTAAACAATGGCAGCTGATCGTTGTGCCACTCTCTACGAGGGGACGTAAAAAAGAAAAACGACCAGTGGAAACGAATCGGCAAGATTGTTGGACAACAACTGTCCCGTCGGAGCAGAGCATGTGAAGTATGTTCTCAACGCCACACGCCCCCAGAGCTGCAGATTCATGAGCGGCAACATACAGCTAACGCACTGTTAGTGTTGTTTTATAAACGTATGCAGAATAGTCCGTGAAATGTATTCGTTTGTTGAAGTAAAAGTCTGACAGACATGAAAATAAAATGGTGATCAGCGAGCAGATGAAATGCGTAGCGCGGACTTCCCCTGCACTGATACAACAGCTCCATTCTTCTCCTGCCCATATAGCATTTGGCTGCCCTGCCAGTGACTGTGGTTGGTTTATTGCTTTATCACTGCCTGAGTCATCTCAGCGCCTAACACACACACACACACACACACACCTATGAACCCTTCTCCAGGTGTTGAGCCAAGCCATCCGTCCCACTGTTGCTATTGTCACGCCAGTAGCTCCCAGCCCACCTGACACGCTACAATCCTTTGCACATTAAGAATCTATTAAGCACCTCAAACTCAAACACAGACAGAACACAGTCACACGGTTGGTTTTATTTTGACTCTAGAAATAAATGGCACATGCTGTATTTTGCATTGCCGATCAGCGGGCGTGAAGGAAGGGGTAGGATCCCTATTCATTTTCACCCCGGTCTCTACCAGCAGCAAGCAGGGGGAAGGAACACCGGCCGGTTCCTGCATTCCTTCCCAGCACCTTGTAATCCAATAAGAAATGTGTAGCACTGCAGCTTTTTGACAAGTAGCTCCCACTTAATTACCATGTTGTCTGGGCTGACAGGCCTGGGGGCCGATGGGGGCAAAAAGGCTGGTGGTTCATGGCTGACGAGGGCTGGGAATATCCCGAAAACAAAGACACACACGATACATTTCCACAAACACTGGAGCATTAGTTGATCAAGCATTTTTTGGTTATGCTACTGAGGCAGAAAATGATCCCATTGGTTGAGTTTAACCTCGATGACCAGTGTAGTAAGTTCGCTAACTTATGTAAATATGAACGTACAATAGGGAGATAACAGCAAGGCGGATCTAAGTTTGTTCCTTCGTACCTGGACAGACTATTTATCACAAAAACGGGGTAAGGTGGAAACTTACGCTAACACAAAAAGGGCTGTGTAATGCAAATTTACACATTTGATGTATTAAGGAGAACAAGGCCCCGACTGTTAATGGACAAAAAGCATTTGGAAATTTTGGGCTAATGAATGACAAACATTTCCAAAACTTTAACCAAATGCTTTAAGTTCCCGAAACATTAGAGAAAGAGAAGATAAGAGAAACCAGAATTGATAGTAGGGCTGTCACGTTATGTTATGTTAACAATATTATAATAGTATCTATAGAAAAAATGTGAAAATAGTGGTAATAATAATAATAATGCTGTCAATCAAATTCATCTTTATTATGTGTTTTATCTCCGTTTTGCCAGAGAGAGTCTGTCACCATAACTGTAGAAAAACAAACAAAAAGCATAATTATACTTAAAGCACAGTGAAAAGCAAAAGATCCACAAGACCTAACATCTACCATCACCATATGATCATATGTTTATTAACATAACATCAGTATTTCATCTTTTAAACTGGGCGGTTATCTTATTGCAACACTCCTCATTGATAGAACTGAATATAAAAGTTCTTTTATTTAATCAACCTGTGCATCAGTGGCGACCTCCACCCAGGAGCAACAGGTGGAAATGGTCTTTTTCGCTGTATGTGGAGCAATAAATAACAAAATATTCACTATCAACATGTTCATTTTTTATATTGATCAGAAAAGAAGATGTGGATGAAATTGTGTTTCCTCCAAAATGAACCAGTTAATGCTAATT
This sequence comes from Trachinotus anak, assembly GCF_046630095.1. Taxonomy (NCBI): domain Eukaryota; kingdom Metazoa; phylum Chordata; class Actinopteri; order Carangiformes; family Carangidae; genus Trachinotus; species Trachinotus anak. The sequence continues at coordinate 26,998,827 of NW_027273859.1, read as the reverse complement.
AGCTGTATAAAGGAGCATCAATTGCATCTTTTGTTCACTGTACCATCAAAAGTCTTTATATCTACACCTCCAATCAGCCATGTTTACACATAAACTCCCTACAGGCCAACATGGACACAGCCTGTTCATTGTACTGAGCCCTGTTGCCTCCTGAGGGTCGAGAACAAATATTTCTACCGCTGACACCTGTGCTCCTGTTTGTGTTGTTTCATGAGCCTTCAGCGTAACTCCTGCTGAGAGTGGGGAAACAGAGACAAAGTGACACTTTGAGCACTAAAAACAAGACGACTGAACAGTCAGTCAGTGTCTCAAAGTAAACAGTGAGCCTTCTCCTCAGGTCCATAAAACAAACCAGCCTCTCCAGCCTGCCCCGAGGGACAAGGAGCAACAAGAGAGATTTTTGTTTTCCTTTGTTTCACTCGTCCTTTGTGAAGATGAATTGTTCCCCGGGAGTAGAAGTAAAGTTGCAAGTTGAAGCCACTTGAAGGTTTGGTCTCATGTTCCCTGGAATAATTTTGAAACATTCATGCAAGGATCAAGGAGAAAGGCAAATCGAGCCACTTGAAGTCAGGATGATAGCCACATTTGCAAGTTGATGCAAATAATTGTAAATCTTTGAGCAGCCGGTGTTTCGGGAAGGCGAACCTTGAGAGACCAAGAAGACAAACCTCATCATCGCTCACTTCATTTGGCGTCTGTTTGCACTGGCATTTTTTTATTATTTTTATTTTTATTTTTTTAATTTGATCACCCATTTCTCTCATTGCTGTTTCTTTTGAAAACCTTGATTTTCCCAGTTTTTAAATAAAGAAAGTCGTCTTTATATTGTGACTTGCGCCAACATCACCATCCTCTCCACCTGCTCAGCTTTTGCAGGGAATTTGCCAGTCTAAACATTCATGTAAATGCTATGGAAAAACGCTTTGTGTTGCATTGTCACCCAAAGAAAATATCACAATCCTTTACGATGTACTGTCACACTGGGCCGTGCACGCTGATTACAAATGTTATTTCTGTCAGGGTTGTTGTCTTTGCCGCCTTCTGCAGCCCCCTCTGGTTCACTCACAGCACTTTAGTATCAGGTGCGACCGTTGCCGCGGTGACGCCACTGCAGGTAGAGGTCGGTGCAGATGGTGCAGATGTGATTCTACTAACACAGTGATAAATGGGCACCGCACCTGGCTTAAGCTAACTAGAGTAAACAGCATGATTGCCAAGGTTAACACTTAAAAGCTCTGATTTGCATGAGCCTATACGAGTTTATTCAAATGTACACTCCCTATGCGGCCTCCCCCGGGCAAGCAGCGTTGTCTATGTTTAGATTGGGACATGCAGTTGTTTTTTTTCACTGCTGAGTCAAAAAAATAAAAAATAAAAAATACAGTGAAAACCAGAAACGCACATTCAACACAATTTTTTTTAGAATTTTATACAATATGCTTTTTTTTAAAAACTGCATTTATGGGATGAAAAGATGCAATAACTACAGAAAACTTCCCCCCAGGACACGTTTATGTATTCTGATTATTTATAGATGTATATATCCTCTGTCCCTCCTCTGTTCATGTGTGAACACTAAACTAAACGACTCCATCCGGACAACCTTTTCAGCTCCGTATCAGATATAATCCCTGTTCATACTGACACACCTGAAAACGCATATCATGTGACCGTTTAATGGGTATTTTTTGAGCCGGTGCAAACAGGAAGCAGATTGTCTCTGATTGATTAGCTGCAGGAACCAGAAACAACAAAGACAGTTGTAGCTTCATAATGCAGAATTGAACCACACAACAGCTGCCAGCAGAGACAACCAGGTCAGTGAGGCTTGTAACTTGTTATCAGTGTTGCTTTCACCACCGGCAGTCGAGGCTGATGAGACCTGATCAGGATCTACTCATCGTTTCCAAAAGTCCGTCCAGACTACGGCACAACCAGGAGTTTTCAAACTAAAACAGGTCCAGAAGCCTTTCCAAAAATCTCCATTTCAGTTGCTTTAAAACTCCAGAGCAGTGTAGACACAGACGTAAACGTAGCAAAAGAGATGTGTTTTAAAACTAATATGTAGTAGTGTGAATGTGGCCAGTGACCAGACAGAGATGGCTCTTCTGTCTCTCCATCTCTCTGCTAAAAATTGAGCAGCCAGGCCTCAATAGGCCCAGGTTTATTCAACAGAGAGAGAGAGAGAGAGAGAGAGACATGTAGAGAGAAATGAAAATTTTAAAACCAGAATTTGTTTATTTATTTTTTTACTTACTTTATTTTTAAAATTCTTCTTAAGTTGTGTTTTATCAAATTATTTAAATTTTTCTGTGTCTCAAGTACCTGACACAGAGAAAACCTCAGGTGAGGTAGCATTAATTCATCACATGATCAGGCTGCAACCAGCAGTCACTGTCATTATCAATAGCTCAGTCATTTCCTTTAATAATGAATCCATTGTTCAGTCTATAGAATGTCAGAAAACAGTGAAAGACCCATCGTTATTCTCTGAAGTCTAAGCGAACATATTCAAATATTTTATTTTGTCTGAATATGGGGCAAATTGTGCAGCATTATTTTTTCAAATAGGGTACGATCCTGTATTATATGGGATGGGGGGCAACTCTACCCACAATGCAATGCGTAATAGAAATGGATGAGCTGCTTTAGCTCTAAAACCTTAATAAATTTTAACTAATTGTTTCCAGACATATCCTAGAAATTAATATATTAGTAAGTTATTTGTCACAAGCTTTAAATTCCTATCAGGAGAAAATGTTTAAGTACATTAATTTAAGTTACTCTGGTTCATGTAATTCATCTGCCTTCCCTGATTTCCTGTTACCTCAGTTACAGATAAAACTACCAAGAAAAATACTTCACATACATTAATTTCTTGTATATCAAATGTTAAAACACCTTGTTTCAGCATTTGTCAAAGTTCGTCAATTTATTATTTACATCCTGATTTTTCTTAGTCATTGGCTTTTTAATTTTATTTTTAATTGTAGGTGTTTTCTGCAAGTTGAGTTTTCTTTGATAACCTGGTAAAATAAAGTTCAGTGGATAGTTTTGGTTTGTATGTGCAGCTGGGACGCAGCTTCAGTGTGAGTCACCGGTGTCGTCATCATCCCCGAGCTTTCACAGTGACTCTGTTTCCTGTTTTAAGGATTCCACTCGGTTTATTTCCAGCATCCTCTCGGTCTGAGCTCTGCAGACGCTGTGCGCGGAGACGACTCATCGTGTCGTGTTTGCAGGACGTATTTCCACTGTGAAAGATGGATTTAATAGTCTGTCCTCAAACCAGCAGTCAAACCCCAGACTGGAACTTCCTGTGTCTGCATGGACAGAGCGGGACACTTTTACTGGTCCATCAAAGTCAGCTCATCTGGAGGAGCTGATGGGGCTCATGTGTGGATGGAGGGTACATGCTACTATTAACACTATAGTTACTTCTACTTCAGTGAGCAGTGGATCAGCTTTAAACCTCACAGATGTATCTGCTTCAGTACATGATTCACAACCAGTGGCAGGTTTTTCCTCCAGGATTAAATGTTCTGTTTATCGAGTGTGGAAAATAAATGAGGGTTTTGAGGAACACATTTGGCTGAGACTAATGCTCATGTCTCAATAATTTATGCTGCCTTTTTTTTCTCTTTTGTCTATTTCATTGTGTTAAAAATCAACAAAAAATATCACAAACACAAGCGTCCTATTTACAGTGTGGGCTTTTTGAAAGTGGATATAATGAGTCGCCTGAAGTCAGAAACCCACAGACAATTATCATCATTGTTTGAGACTGTTCTTGTATAAAAAAAAAACACAGCCACAGGTTGTCTGTACAGTAACCATAGTTAAATTTTACTGTAGGAATTATGACGGGAGCAAAGGAGGAAGTGAGGTAACAGAGAGTATAAACAGAAAGTACGCACTGGGAGGAAGTTGGGGTGGGCCGAGCGGCGACCTCCGGGCCTGAGAAATGACGCCAACACAGAAGTAACAAAACCTGCAGTTCTTTAAATGACCACCAGAGTCTGGCTCCAAAAGTGAGTCAGTCCCCACAAACTCCCATATTAAAATTCACAACTTTACAGCAGAAATAAACATGTTTACAGCCTGGTACAAAAAATTTTGGTCTGTCTTAGCACAACCAAGACAAATCTAACAGATAATTCAACAGATATTTCCCTCAGCAGTTGGCGGCGATATGGTTTAAGTTCAGTGCTCCTCCATGGAACAGTGCTGCGTTAAAAACATTTACAAAGCTGATTTTTCTAAATTTTGAAACCTGCATTGTTCACATCCATGTGGTCGACATGGAGGCTACAGCAGTCTTCTTCTTCTTCCCTGTCTTTGTTGGCGGATCGCTGTGTATCTTGATGTGTTACCACCCCCTGTACGTCCGTGGAGCAGTGTGAAGCCTTGTGTTTGCACGAGAACAAACCAAACAGGAACCCACCACTATGTTGCTGCACAGCGATCCACTGGGAACCTTTAGCCAAAAAGTTGTAATTGTCCTAAACTTCATATAACAAATGTGTTTTCACTTGTTTGCCCTGATTAAGCTGCACATACACTGACGTCTGTGACCGTCTCACATCTAAAGACAGTTTTTTGTCTCACACTATAAGATTTTGTAAAGACTGTGGATCTTGCAGGGTCACTATTTGGAGGAAATTTGAAATTATACATTATTATTATCATTATATAAAATTAGGAACATATTTGCCATGATTTGCCCCTAAAATGGTTTTGTTTGGATTTTTTATTTCAATTTGTTTTACCTGTAAAGCACTTCTGTAACTGCTTTATAAATACAGTTTATTATTATTATTATTTAATGTAATGTAGGATTTTGCTTTGTTCTTTGCTGCACAGGTTTCTAAAAAGTGATTTAACTGCTTCTAACCTCATATTTAATAAAAAGTTCACCCAGCTAACACATTTTCAGCAGCGTCTGACTGTTCTCCAGCTTTTCGTGCTGGATGTTACCTAAATAAGATTTTACGTCAGTGGAAATCTGCTGACCTCTGAAGGGGCAGGGCGAGGCTTTAACCTTGGAGCTGGTCTGACAGAACCTGTTGCCACTGTGACACTTTAGCCCTGTTTAGTCAACACAGCCTGTGCTATTCTCTCTGTTTTCACGTCAACACATTTTGTTTCCTGTACAATACAGTGTGAAGAAACTGGTTTCCATTTCTTATCTGCCCGCGTGTTTGAAGAGGCTGTTTACGCTGTCTCTCATGCAGACAGGCGTCTTTCACTGTCCGACTTTAGTGGTGGTGATGCTGGGACGCTCTTATGAGAATAATCTATTTGTCATTTTGCTTTTGCTTATCTGACACCTGAATGAGACAGAATCTGTTTACCCCAAAACTTGGTGTAAAGACCAGGACAGACCTAAGGATGTTGCTTCTTCTCACGATCTATGAGCTCACACATAAACATGACCCTTTTACGTGTAAAGTAATTCAGGAGAAATCCTTATTATTTAAAATAAAGAACATTTCTTAGAATTTTTCAAATTTTGTAGATTAATTAAACATATTGTGAAGCTTTTGTTGAGGCTTGAGGGTGTAAGTCAACCATGACCTCAGTGTTCCTGCTTCAAGTCCAGGTCATGTCAGGTCAGGTCATCTGTCGACTACTAATAAAGGTCCATATGCCCAGAAAAAAAGAGATTCACTTGCTTTTTTTTCTACCAACCTTATCAAGTTTTTAGGAAATCATTAAGTTAAGCTTAACATTATTTTCATATGAAGAAGAAACATGTGTTTTAGTTTGATGGCCCTTAAAGCCTTCGGTTTTAAGACTTTTTGTTGCTACACCTGTTGTGTTTTCTATCTCTCTGCAGATTTACCACTAAAGATTATTGTAACTTTTCCTACAGTGGGTTTTTTTTTGGCTTATCAATCATCTGTGAAGCCCTTTGAACTGCACTAACCTGTATGAATAGTGCTATACAAATAAAGTTTGATTGATTGATTGATTGATAATTGGAAACTACAATATATTTTTGAGCCTCAATTCAGTCAATCTCTATATTTCAGTAGATGTACTGTAAAACCAAAACAGTGAGCTGAAAGAGGCCCAAAAGCTAAATAGAACAGTGATTATGTTGGTTTGATGCCACACAAGTTTCAGATTACATGTAGTCATTTGTTTTATTGTGAATGTAGAAAATGGAGCGTGATTAATCTTTAACCAGTAGAACAGTCATTTAACAGGCTGCTTCAGCTGCTCCTCTACATACATCAAACTGTTGTTGCAAAATGAAAAACAAGGGAAAGTGAAGCGTGGTCAAGCCAGGCTGAAGATACCGTGTGTTACTGGTCTTGGAAATGAATTATTACATTCCTTACATTAGGAATCCTTGTAAGTGATACCTGTCCTCAGGTTTGTCCCAGTAGGAGAAACCGAGCAAGTTGGACTCTGGGTCAAAAATGAAATCCAAAGCCGGGAGATGAAAAATAAAACCCTCTGCATTTGACTCCACCTTTAAATTTTTACAGGACTTTTTTTTTTTTTTTTACTGAGCTACATGAAAGTGTTTTATGGGGAACCTGCGGGACACAGGGGGATACCACCTCTGAAGGAGTTTAGACACTCGACTCATCCAATACATCACCTGTAAGTCTATCTTTGGGAAAGACGGTCAACCTGCCTTTGAACAGGGCGATCACAGAGCTGTCAGTGCCTTCTGTTTCAGGGGGATGGGTTCTGGGTTATTCCTTACTGTACAACACAAATCACACATGTCACAAGTTAACCACAATGTGGCCTCACTGTACACAAACAGAATAGGTGGTCATAACCTTTCTGCAAAACGTTATAGTTTTAAATTTGAAGTCCTCTAAATCTTTAGGTTATTGATGACCCCCGTTGATGAGGGCTCTAGAAGGTTTAAAATGTGACAGGAAATGTTAAACCTGGGGATAAACTTTTCACAAACTTACTTGGGAAATACATTAAAAAACAAAAACAATACAACTTAGGTCAGAGGAATATTTGCTTTTATATTTGTGGATGTTTGATTTAAAGAATTACAAATATTAGAAAATATGACGAGATAAGTTAATAATTGTATTGGTGAAAGAAGCACAAATTTATTTTTAGACCCTTAGACATACTCAACATATGTTTGATAACTCTTCAACCTTTTTTTCGTGCAAACTTTGTCTATTGGAAAAATCTACATCTTCAGAAACATGTCCAGTTTTGTACCAGACTTACTAAAACTCCACTTCATGAGTTAAATTTTTCTGCGTTTGTGCTTCAAGTATTTGTGAAGTGGTGGAAGATGTTGCCAAGTCGTTTACTAAAATAAAATTAACACTTACTTATGAAAACAATGTTATGAGAAAAAGATACTTCAGACTTCAAATATCAAATGTTACTGGATTATTATTATTGATGCATTAACACGTGCAGTATTTTAATGTCTTAGCTGGTCAAAGTGGAGGCAGTCTCAACTAATTTATATTATTTTCTGGAGCATTATGTAAGCTCATCTCATCGTAACGTGCAAAGTAAAAAGTTTTTTTTTAAATCAGGATTTTATCTGTGTAAAACCAAACCTGATGTTTTAGTTTAAGTGCTGTGTAACTGCTAATGTCATTAAATATTTAATTTCACATTCTGTGGGAAAGACTAAAGCAATACAGCTAATAAAGAAGAAGAGAAGAAGACAAGCACGACACACCATCTCACCTCCGCATTAAATAATCACCACAGTCCAGAATATTAACACTGAAACAGGATCTTCAGTTTCCTGTCCAGCACGGCGTTCAGCAGGGGGGTCGGGGGGTGTTGATGTGGCCTCCAATAGGATTTATACTGCAGAACTCATTATCAAGAACCACTGAGGCTTAAAATATTCTCACCTGTAGTAAAAAAGACCCATTGCCTTGTGACAACTTTGACCAAGAACTTTTTCCCTTTAGAGTGAAAACTGCTGTGAAAGTGAACAACAGATGCACAGACATGAAAGAAGAAAAAACTAACGAGGAGAAAGAAAACGACATACAAACGTTATTTTGCCTCAGACACGCTGGGGTTGAACAAGCAAAGTGGTAAAGGTGAACATCAAGTTTATGTTCGCTCACTAAAATACCATACAGAGCACATTTGTGCAAGTGAGTGCACGGTACACTGCTCCACCTGTAGGAAATTTATCAAGAGGGTCTTTGGAAGCCAGCGGGAGGTCTCTTAACATGTGCTACTCAGCTGCTCGCCTCATAGCCCAGCTCTGCTTTTCACAGGAAAACCTGTGCACGTTAGAATAATGGCAGGAGAGATTTACACCCCTGCTCTGAAGAAAAAAATAAAATAAAATCACCATCCAAGGGTGTGATTATTGCTCTGATTCAAGGGAGTGTATTATATTCAATGATGTAACGGTATATATCTGTGATACTAATGACTCTTGTGGTTTGCATGTGAAACAACTTCCTGAAGTCCTAAACTTCTCAGGTAGCGTCTCTCAGAAACCTGCTGCTCTGCTTTGCTTGTCCTCCATCATAAGTAATATGTGTAAAGAATGACCCAAGTGGCAGAACAAACCCAGGCAGGAAAAATATCCACTTCCTTTGGGCCTGAGAGGGAAGTGTCGACAGTTGAAGTCTCCACCGCTGCTGCCAGTCCTCGTGTGAACAGATGTTTCAATGCTTCTACCTGTTTGAGTTTTTAAAAACAGTACGCAGAGCCCTCACACAGGTCCTCATGGTGACATATGTATGCTGAAAAATGCTATTAGAATTTCCAAGTGACCATGTGTTGATTCACTTAATAACTCATCGTCATTTAGACTGATGTAGAAAGCTCCCGAAGACACGAGAAATGAAGAGAAGCCTCTGAATCTGAAAAACATTTGAATGATTTGCAGAAGGTAAGTTATCAGACTACAGCAGAGCTGCAGCTATTGATTAGTTTTATAATTGAGTGTTTAGTCTTTTTCCATTTTTTTAAAGTAAGAAAAAATGTTAAGTCAAATAAGGTCTGTTAAAATGAACAATTACCAGTTTCATTGTGCAACAAACTAAATGTAAAATTACAATGATATGCATTCCTTTAATTTTTTCCATATTTACAACAGTATGACTCTTACATCCTGTATTTGAGTGTTGATGTCCAGTAGATCTCTATGCAGTTTTCCATACTGGTCATTTAACTTTTAACTTCCTGTGTTTACTTTATGAGGAGTACAACGTGAACAAGACCAGCTGAGTCACCACATTAGTGCAAAATAGCCAGGTTGAAATATTCTTGAATTTTTCTTTAAAGCTGCTATTTGTAAGTTTTGCTGTTGCTACATAGCCAAGGTTAGCAATAACAGCTGTTTTCTTACTAGTCTTGCTAAGAGCTTCAGGCATCTTTGACTCTCAAGAGGTTATAATACGCCCTTTGAGCAGCGCTGCTTCTTCACAGTGACTCGGTATCGGAAAGTGATGAGACAGGCTGAAATAGTGGGTGGCTAGCTGGTTAGCATGCTGACTTCAGTAGAGAGAAAGAAGTGATAGAAATAGAAGCAAAACAAGAGTCGGCATTGGCGGCTCTGGATGAGTTCAGGAAAGACATTTGATGCTGAACTTGCAGTGTTTTTTCTAGACTTAACAGATGATAATGCTAATGTTAGCTGTGTAGCAATAGCAAATCGTACAGATACCTGGTGTATCTCTCTTTGACACCGTGTTTCACCTCCTGTCAGCAGGTGTTGTTTAAATATCCACTTACACACAGATCCTTGTCTTTTTTCATTTCTTAATTTATTCTACCACCTTCCTCTTCTTTTTGTTCTCCCCCCTCCTCGTCCTCAACACACAGAGCATGGATGTTTTGTAAGAAATGGATAACAGACTCCAACATGGTTCCCATTCACTCAAATAAAAGCTGCAGACCCAGTGGTTTGCTTCCACACTGTGAGGCCCACTTACTGATGGGCATGAGTCTCTTCTCCTGAACCTGTTAAGAACGTTGACGAGTTTTTAGGGTTTTTTGGAAGTTTTACTTATATGAAACCTTTGTGGTTTTAAAATGAAGTAACAATAACTGGCCTTGTTTGCAGTCTGAGGTCCTGTCAACAGTTTTACAGGCTTCTGTGTTAATTGTGGTCTATAGGGAACTCTGAGGGATCTGTTGCTGTAGTACTTTGGTTCGCCAAAGGGACAAATTAGCTGGAAGGCTGACTCACTGCAGCGTATCCACCTATCTTAATACATCCATGACAGAACCAGCTCCTGTTGCAATGATTACTGTCTGTGAACTCGTCTCCAGGACCATGATGAAATGTTTCAAGACAGAATTACAATCAAACATTTTTGCTACTTGAATTACTCGAGTTCTTTGAGTTGTATTTTCAGCCTGAGCTTATTTCTTATCTTCACCCATCTGCACCTGTTCTGTTTTTTAATACTTTCCATGTTTCCAAAGCCGCATGAGACTGGAAATGTTTAACATAATTTAGCATCATGGCTCCACTGGACCAGTTTCAGGTTAAGAGGCTGAGCAGGCAGGAGCTCTGATTTCTCCCGTTCAGACTCGGTCCTCTATAACCATTACCTTATTGCCTTTTCCCTGCTGAACCACAGGTGAGCTGAGCTTGACTCGGCAGCTATGATCTGCCTCTGCTGCACACTCACAACAGCTGCAGGTTTCAGATATAAACACACAATATGAAAGAGGAAATAATCTGATCTGACCACCATCGGCAAAATCCCCATCAGTGCACTAAAGGCCCACAATGTGGAACCACAGAGGCTTATCTGGATTAGGAATGAGCTGTGATGGTATTAATATTAGTCTACAGTAGCTTGTGCTGTGCTGTGTTCACCCACAAGTGCGTAGTAATGTAGGTCATGTTTTCAGATGGCTGTTTGCTTTGTCATGGATGACTTTACGCTAATCGGTGCAACTTGGTGGAATATTTTTTACTTTCTCCATCACAGAATTATTTTAGTTTTACAAACACGTCTGAGTAAAAGCTGCTTTTGAGGCAGAAATGATTGCGTGAAAATAAGAAAATAAAGGTGTGTTGATGCTTTGTGAAGGGACAACACTTCTACAGTGCTTATCTTGTCTTATTGACCAAAGTGCTTTACAATGGAAGCCACATTCACCCATTCACACACATATTCATAAAGTACTTTCCCCTACACATATTGTGCTTTTGTACCATACACATAATGCACATTCACACAGTGATGGTACATCAGTTGCAATTCAATTGAGTATATTGCCCAAAGACACTTTGAAATGTGGACTAGAGAAGCCAGAAATCGAACTGCTGACCCTCTGAATAGTGGATGACCTGCTCTACCTCCTGATCCACAGCCCCTTGTGAAAAGTACTGTATATAAACAACAGCAATACACTTGTGTCTTATTACTGAGTGTTGTAAAGGTGGCATGGAAGACCAATGTTTCACCCTCTTTACCCTGAAGGAGGAGTTTTCTTTTCAAAGTGGTGACCAATGATTGGAAAAGTGGACCAAACCAGTAAAACTGCAGCCACACAGCTAAATGAGCTGAAAGTTGCTGTCAAGCCGAAGTGAACTGCAGATTCAGGGGAGTGTTTTCACATTCAACACAGTATCTGCATCCTGCATGGTACCATGTACCAAAAGTGATCCAGCATATAGTGCCTTAAAGGGATTGCGATGACGCAGCGATGAGGACTGGACGGACTTAGAGCCACCTGAGCCGTGCCCGGCCTGTCCACACGATTGATGGGAAAGCCAGACAGCATGTGCAGTGTTTTACTGTGGGCTGCTCCTCTGTTTTCTCACTGGAAAAAAACCTCACATCCATGAAACACACGTTTGCGTTTGAGCTGCCCGGCCGAACAGGAAAGGGGGCTATATAGGCTATAGCATGACATGTGTAAGCAGATCTAGCTGCATTTGAAGTTTTAAAAGCTTCTGCCTGAAAGATTTAGTATTAAGAGGGGGAACTGCATACGACACCCTTGCAGGACCCCTTATAAATTGGAATCAATTTTTCAAAGGAAATCATAAAAAGCCCCTTCCCTTTCCCGTCTTGCCGTGCCATGCTGATGGCTCCATTTAAAGTGGGCCTGTCCACATTCTTTCACCATTACTGCTAGGTATCCGCCTCGAGCATTACCTTCAGCGACAGAGGGTTTGAGCTGAGGTTAGAGCATTTTAATGGCCCAATTTGATCCATTTTTACATTACATCAGGATATGTTGTGGTATTGTTTGGAAAAAGGCAAAGGATAATACTAGGCCAGGGAGAATGACAAAGCCAGTCACTTCCTACAAATTGACCCGACTGATGAGAAAAGCAAAGCGCGTGTAACGGCTTGGACCGCTCCTAAAAGAGCCCATATGTTTAAAGAGGATGGTTAAGCGTTTCTAGTCCCGTCATGCTTCACTCGGAGAGCTTGTAACAAAAAGAAAAAGTAGGGGGGGGGGGCTCTCCAGGGGTATTGGTGACGCAAGTGGATGGAAGGCTCCTGTTCACTCTTCATCCTGGTCATCACCGCTTTTCATCAAGATCCACAAAGTTGGTCCAGTAATGGCCTAATAACGTTTATCGCTTCGGTTTATTGTTTCGCCAGTCCTTGTTGAGAAAATGTCACTGGCTGTGTAAAACCTCGGATGAAAGGGAGGTTTGGGAGTTCAGATGACCCCTTAATGTGCTTGAGTTTCAGTGGGCTGCAGACTGTTCACCCAGTGCGTTTATTCAATGTGTAAAACACTCATCCGTGTACTGTTTGCTCTGGTTGTGACAGCCTATAATCAGAGGTGCTACATCCCAGTGTTGGGGAGCTACTTTGAAAGCTGCAAGCTACTAATTAAATACACTAGAAGAAGCTGAACTACAGCAAAGCTGCCAATGAGAGAAATCTAGTTTAGTTAACTAAAGCTGCCTAGAAAAAGAATATCAAACTAGTTTTAAAAAAAATGATGAAATTGACTCTGTACATGTGATAGGAAATTATAACAAAATACAAAAAAATGACGTGGGCAAAAAATTCCACTCAATTGATTTTATTGCAAAAAGAACGGACTTGTTCACAGGTCATAAAATAGGCTAAACAAAAATGAATAAAAGTACCCCACTATTCATGGGAGAGGGCTGCTCGTTTTAAGAAAGCAAATCCTGCAAGGTTGGATGGTGGGTCCAGGTGGGCGGGGCTTGGGGCGTGGCTGAGAGCAGTGAGTGTTGTGACATCATGAAGTTACTGCAAGTACTGATGGCTCATTTTAAGGCTCAGTTTCTGAATACAGGCTGTGTGCATTTCTCTGTGGACTGAGGCTTTGATACTTTCACAGTATTAATATAGAACCTAGACCTGCTTTATAATCACAAACACATGGACATCTACCTTTATACAATATGGGACCTTTAAATAATTTGCTGTCAGTTGCAGTTTCTCCTTTCACAAAACTATGTGAGCAGCCTACAAGCTGCATCTTATGATGGCTTAAGTAATTGGATAAAAGTTCCTCCTGCCTCTGCCCTCGTCGTCCGCTCTGTGCTGCTCCTCATTTCCCACTTCCACTCGTTCCCACAGGGATGTAACAGTTAAATGAGGCAGACGATGAGCTTCACCTCCCGTAAAGTGTGTTAGTGAGATGACTTGATAGAGCAGCAGCAGGGTGGTCTCTGGAGGGCCGAGTCCCTGTAAAGACGTGGACCTCCCCATCTGTACGCTGCCCTCTGTGGGTCTGGTGGGGCCCGGCTCGCTCTGCCTGATGACCCACACAGCTGGAGCTGTGACTCCAAAAACTTATTTCTGTTGCTATTTACTTCCATGGAAACTGAAAAGACAGAATATTTGTGATTTTAAAGCTTTTTTTTTCTCTCTAGCTCAAAATCAACTACAGACAAACTTTGATAGATTTTTGTTATTGTTGGCTTTTTTGTGTATTGACAGAGAAACTAAAGCAGCTGGAAGAGCTCCAGTTGCACCAGTGTCTTGTCATTCTGAAGGAGAAAGACAAAGTGATACAACAAACTACTGCACACTTCAAAAGACTAGTTGTCAGTTTCCCTAAAACCGAGCTGACGTTCACACCTGGGAACTTTTTAGTGCAACCAGTCCTTCACTGCTGGCCTCCAAACGTCTCTACTGGAGCAGCAGCTGTTTCATGCTGCACCTCATCTCTGCACTTTGACCATAAGCTGCACTTTTCTCATTGAGTTTTCTCTGTGCAAATGGAGATTTTTCTAACTACTGCACAAACCTCCACATTTTGCAGTGTGTGCCTGGCTCCACTAATTACTGAGGAAGAGAGACTTATTGAACTTCCTCCACACATTTATTTTGTCTTTGGTTTTGTGCAGGGACCTGTGTGTCGGAAATCTTACAGATTGTAAGTTGCTCAAAGAAAGGTTTTAGATGAAAACAGCAAATCTCCTCCAGTAGACGTACTTGGTTACTTGGCATCTTAGATGTTACGGTGAAATATCTAATTTCCCCTTTGAAAAAAAAAAGATTTCTGGGAAACAGGAAAGACCTGGATTCAAATGTGGGAATTTACTAGTGAATAAAAAAAGCCAGTGAAAGCATCAGAACATTTTTCTGAGATATGACTTCCTGTAATGGAGCTGAAAACTTGCAAATCAGATGTTTTTATACAGGATATATCACCTGGTTTTTCTGTGTTGTGCAAAGTGAATAAGTTCATACACAGCTGTTTGCAAAAGTTTGGGCAAGGTACATATTTGATTGATTTTCCAAGTGAAAAGAAACAAATACAACAGGTATTGATAAATGAGTTTGTCTTCAAATGTTATTGTAAGTTATTGCCAATGTTTCTTCATGTTACTGTGCTGTTATTTTTTTATTTCATGAACTTATAAAATAGAAAGGAAATAACGGTCATTAGTCATTTTGGGCGCCCTGCTAAGACAGCTGTGAAAAATCTGTGGGTGGATCTCAAACACAGTGTGTTTAAAATCTGGCCTAAAATATCCCAGAACCTGAAGTGATCTTCAGGCAGGAGTGAGTGAAAACTCCTAAATCAAGAATAGAAAAGAAAAAGACTTCAAGCTGCTGCAGAAAGTGTTTGCAAGCTGTGATGTTTCTACCACAGGGAGGTTACACTTTGCACACGCTACAATTACTGTTTAATTTCTTTGGCAACAATTTATTTTATTATTTTGGTTTATAGTTTCCTCAAACGTTCCTGAAATGAAAGGTGTGAGTCGGTACTTTAGGTAAAGCAGAGAATGGTCATTATGGAAACTTAGAAATGTCAGTGTGAAATAAAACTCTCAGCCCTCAGATATCAACTCTTCTTCTCTCCCCCAGAAACACAGGGATGTCTCCCCCCTTCCCTCTGACTCACATAGTTTTCCAGTGTGTCACCCCGAGGTGCTCAGCAGGGTTCCTGACACACTCACACACACAGACACACACACTTGATCAATAAGGACTAATGGTAACCAGACCTTTCTCACCCCTTCTTCTCTTCTCTCTCTGTATCACCTCTGTCAGTTCTGCTCATCCTTCTCTCTCTCTGTCTTAATTCCACCTCCCTTCATCTCTCTCTTCATCCTCAGCTCTGAACAACACTTCACCTCCCACTCATTTAGTGCTCTTTCTTTTTTCCTGCTGATTTTCCTGTAATGAACATGAGAAGTTGCAAATCAGACGTTTTATATGGACAAGATTTGGCGTGTTTAAAGCTTGTGTTTAAAGTTTTTAATCAGAAAACCAAAGAATATTCATTTTAAATTCACATCTCAAATCTTAAAACTAAAATCTTTCAAGAAACAAAGTGTTTTAGATTAGTTTCCTATTCATTAAAAGATTACTTCACTCAAACCACAACCATTCCCACTCAAGAGGATCAAGCCAAGAAAATATGTTTATATTCACGACTGAGGCCTGAACACTCGAGATAAATGAGCCCTGCAGTTTTTTGTAAACAGATAAAACATGTTGTGTGTATCATTGATGTCTAATAATCATGTGGAATCTATTTCCTTCATCGTAAAAAAAAATGTGCAGAGCTGATTAAGTTTTTAATAACCCAACATGTGTAAGCTAGCGGTCCTCTCCTTCTTCTCTGCACTTTAATGGTGCACTGCTGCGTCTCTTGGTGAGTTACTGCCCCCTGCAGATCAGTGGGAAAGAGTGAAACCACTGCAGGGTCGTGCATCACGGCAGCCAACAAACAAAACAGGGACTCACTCCTGTTGTAAAGCTGTGGAAAAGATCTGCAGGGATGTAGGTTTGTTGTACATGAAGAAAAAGTGATAAAGTGCAGAGCTGTGTGTTGTTTTTGCATCCAGACCTGAACTGAACTGTCAGTGTGTATATATCACACCAACCCTGAGAAAATATTGCGTTTTCAAGTGCACGTACCATCCTGAGGAATATGTCACCAGAACCTGATCAGAGCTCAGGGCTCTGTTTGCTGTTAATGTAACCTGCTGCAGGTCAGAACCACTGCACCACCCGGTCTCCCCACTTTCTGTCATGACTCACAAAATGTCACACTAACCAGTGAGCTCTGGTTCTGTGATCTGGAGGAGGTCTACTTTTTAAAAAAATGCTCAAAATGACAACATATGGGCACATAGTTCTGACTTGCTTCACATCAAAATATGCCACTAAAATGCTCTTGAAAGAATGTGCACCCAAACAGAGTCAACCCAAACATCTTTTCACTCACAAAAAAACAAATTAATGCTCATAGAAGCTGTAATGTAATAATATCATATAAACACATTATTTTAACCCTTTTAACGTGCACAGGAGGAATTGAAGCACCAGCTCTCTGCAGTGATTTGTGGTCAGTTTCCCACCGTGTGATTCACTGCCCTGCCAGGTCTGCATGTGTCTGGTCAGTGTGTGTTTACTCAGCAGCTCGTGGACGCAGTAAGAACGAAGGTCTCTGACTGAGAGAGGAGGACGTCACCCTCTCTCCAGCAGAGCTGAAGGGCGCCAGGGACACACACACACACACACACACACACACACACACACACACACACACACACACACACACACACACACACACACACAGGTTCAGAGGGCAAGCGATACGCAACACCGCTGAAGTGGAGGATGGTGGGTGAAAGAAAACTGCCAGGCCAAAGGGTTACACAGGGACAGAGCTACTTCCATGTTACAGTTTCACTCAGTGTTTTTGTGGCATTTTATTCTGAAGGGTCTCAGACTGAATGAATGAATGAATAAATGAATGGGTGAGAGAGGTAAGAGAAAGAAAGGAAGCCAAGGCTTGGTGCTGGATTCAAACACATTATATCACATGAACAAACTGAACAAAACAATCAAACATGACCTCGTATGTTGTGGTGATTTACATCCATCCGTCACATCAGACAACAACCCAAACACATGCAGGTCAATTGGTAAATCTAAATTCCCTGCAGGTGTGAGTTTGAGCGTGAATGGGCACGGTGGATGTTTTGTTTTAATATTGTGAAACATTTCAGTCAGAAGAATCAATGCTTTTGCTCTTTATATAAAATCTATGCATAAAAGAACATCGTCCAAAGTAACTCAACGTGTTATTTATATCGAAGAAATATCATAAATGAGCCCATTTCAGATGGAAATCACCAACATTCAGTTCAGACATAAATGTTTCTGACGTTTCTCAGTGTAATCAGCGGCTTCAGCTGCACACAGACACCACTCAGTGAAATCAGCTGTGCAGGGGAGGAGCTAAAGTGATAAATAGTCAAGTCCTGTGACTGAAGAACACAAACTCAGATGAAGGTCTGCAGAAACTACATCACCAGTTTAATTGGGTTTAATAAAGCTTAAATTGTGTGTTTTTGAGCCATCAAATGCACAATATCAGTGAAATATCTATTGTCTATACAACAGAAACCACAGCTGATCATAAGTTAATCAATTAGTGTGGATCAATCAATGGACATGAACTCAGACTTAACCGCTACTGGAGATCAAGCGTCAACACAAGTTTTTTTTTCTTGTCACTGGGGCTCATGATGGGACTTGTTGGGTTTCTGTAAATAGTATTATAAAGAGTAACCTGCTCTATATGAAAAGTGCCCTCAGATAGTTTCCATTATAATTAGTGGCTCTATAAATAGAATTTAACTTGACTCTGTCCACTGAGAAATATAACGACTGAATCTGAATCCTCCTCTTCCTCTTTTCAGGCAGCTGACCTGATCAGTATTTTATGGTTGTGAAGATCTCGACAGCAACATCCATAAATCAAGTCATAAATCAAGGTTAAGGAATTAACAACAACTGTGTGATTAGCTTTAATGATTTAAAATGAGCGATCACAGAGAAAGTTAGAGACAACACAGCCTCCAAACTCTTTATGGGCAGCTTACGTCAGCGACTTGAAAAGCTCTCTATTGCTCTACACAGTGAAACACCAGGCCAGCTTATTAAGATTTATCCACTCTGGAGAACATCTTGGAAAAGCTCAGTTTCTGGCGGAGAAAATGCCACCTCAGTGAGGACAGAGGGCTGAAACAGAGAGAGAAACTTAACCTTGATGTCTCAGGCTTTGGAGCGAGAATCACTGTTCCTGAAACTGAACAGATCTGGATGGAGGCTGCAGTCAGAGGCCTGTGATCAGCAGAGCCAAGTGTGTGACTGACACTGGTCCTGTGTGAGAGAGTCTTCTGTCCAGATTTTACACTGCCTCTTCTTTTCATAGATTCAGTACATTCGTGGTATGTAGCCACAGCGCTGACGCTCTGATCGGAGAACAGTCCAGGATTCGCTCACCACAGTGGCAACAGCGAGGGAGCAGAGTGAAAACTGAAAAACCATCTTTAGAATGATATGAATAAAAATAATAATAAAACGGCAGTTGTTGAATAATCGAAAGGAATCGTGCTGAAAGCTGAGCAGCAGGGAAAACAGACCGGACGTGACCAAACAAGATACATTTCCATCTGACACATGTGTCCCTTCAACCCTACATAAAAGAAAGGTGTAAGTCAATGTGCATGACCTTGCATAAACACTCACCATAAAAGTTAACACAGAGGATTTGAAGTGCTTCAGCTCCTTGATGTGGGCTCGCTGATGACCTGCCCAGATCTGGTCCGTTTTTTTGGCAGAGGCCAGCTGCTCCTACGGCTACTTCAAATCATCAACCTTGGCAAGAATGACGCAGCTATTTCCGTGCAAGCAGGTTACAATAGGAACTGGAATGCTTGCAAAGCCATAAAGAAGGCACAACGGGATCTGGAATCTAGATTGGAACATATAAAGCAGTGCATTAATCTCTGCAGGAGGTTTTCCTTTTGTGCTCTGGAAGTCTTTTTATCCGCGGAGCGCCGACCGGCGATGACCTCTGCATCTGTCCGACTCCAGGTTTAGCAAGCGGCCTTGACCCCTCGCTTACTCTCACTGCCTCTCTGGGTTACTGTGAGGAGGGGAGGCCAGGGGTCGGGGTACTCAGATCCTTTACTTCAATCAAGTGTTAAAATGTAAAAAATACTCCACTTCGAGTAAAAGTCCTTTATTTAAAATTAAAAATAAAAGCAACAAATTATTATCAAGAAAAATGTAATTAAAGTGTCAAAGTAAAAGCATTGGATTGACTGTCATATTATTATAGGATACATAATATACTTGTGATGGGGATTCACCAATGTGTGGGTGAGGTGGAGCTCATTTTAACTACTTACAGTTTAGTCCAGCGGTTCCCAATATAGGGAGCCAGGCCCCTCCAAAGGCCCACAAGGTGAATCTGATGGGTCATGAAATGATTAATGGGAGAAAGAAGAAGAAAAAACAAAGTTCTGCTACAAAACTCTGCTGATATTCTGCTTTTCAGGCCTCATATAGTTATTCAAATGAAACCATCTGGAGGTTTAGAGGGGAAATGTCTCTTTGGTGGAGCTGCTGACAAGTCATAAAGTTTTATTCATTTTAATGCATATTTTCAATTTGCATCTAAATAAAAGCTGAGTAGAAATGCTTTAAAAATGGAAATGAATCACTCAAGCTTCCAGCAAAGAGATGAACACATCATCTCTGTGTGGAGCGATGAGGAGACTGAAACACTCCTCAAATTAAAACAAACAGAAATGTCTTATGTCTGATGCTTTTTTAATTACGTCATCTTGTTGTGCTCTCTTCTTCTGCAGCGATTCAAGGATCTCCTGACTGGAGAATTAAAACCACCAGCTGTTGATCTTGATGAAGCAATGTGTATTACTTTGCATTTTCTTTTGCACATTTTTTGGAAATTCAGTCAAATGAAATGTAACAAGGGGCAAAGACTGGGCACTGTTTTTTTAGATTTTTATTTTATAAGGATTCTTCAGCAGCAAATGTTAAGAACCACTGGTTTAATCTTTAATAATTGTATTTTATCAGCTTATATGTATCGTCAAGTGTAAAACATTAAACTGAAAGGTGACTGAACTACAGCTGTAAAAGAAATGCAGTTGAATTAAAAAGTACAATCTGAAATGTACTGGAGAAGAAGTATAAAGTAGTAGTAGAAGAGTGACTGCTCACAGGTACAGTACCTGAGTAAATGTACTGAGTTACTCTCTGGTCGCGGGATGAAAGTCTATAAAGGATGTAGGGTGATGTGATCTACTGAACTAATCTTGTTCTCGGATACACAAGCCCTGAAGCGCAGAATAAATCAGAAGAAACTCCCCTCTGCTCTCCCCTCCCTTCAAAAGTCTTTTTTTTTTTTTTTTTTTTTTTTTCATCCTCTCTTTTTGTTCCAAGATCCCACATGTGCCCAATATATCACTTAGACTGTATCACCTTCTCCCTTTGTTTATCATCTCTTTGGATAACCATGTGGAATCCCCATCTCACCCCCTTTGCCTTGTCTCCAGGATTTCCAAACGTATTTTACAAGCCACCAGTTACTGAGCCTAATGGTTTGCAGCAGCAGAGCTGGTAGCGCACATGATATCTTGAATGTAACAATCAAAGAGGCATGCAAGATTTTGGTATTTCCGCTGGCTTACAGATGTGCTGAGGCCTCCAGCTCCAGAAGCCGTAATCTAAGTTAAAGACATGGAGGAGAAAAAAAAACACTTCAAACAAGCGAACATCTTATTGCCATGTGTCACTATCACAGATAAACACACTGAGGGGAAAGTTAATCCTGCTTAAACCTCAGCTGGCTGTTGTCTGACGACACAGAAAAAAACATACATCAGTTACAAGACACCACTCATATACAGATTTGTAATAATGGGAAAATAATTCATGTGCAGGACCTGTGCTGCACATAAATTATTACAAATACCAGCAAATACCTACAATTTAAAGTGTATTTAAATTATGTTTTTATAGCCAATGACAATGTGAAAACAATGTGACATCCTGAGGACGAACCCACAGAGAAATCTCACCTGAGTCTGCAGCTTCACGGAGCTTTAAGTTTCAGCTCATTGTTTAGTTTTCTGGCCACAACTGCACTCACAGCATCATTTTCAGCCCCAGCATTTTCAGAGGAAAATGCACAGAGTTGTTCCGATACCTGTACTAGTATCAGAAATGCCTCTGATACTGCCTGAAATATGGTATAGGTCAATATGCAAGCCTATGTACCGATCAGATACCATGTAATTCATTAATAGTTTCACACCGGGATAAAATGGAAATCAATTCTTCTTTGCTCTTCTTGCTCTAAAGCAGTAGCTCACACAGGAATTTGCTTTTTAGAGCAGCTAGGAAGAATTGATTCCGGCTACATACTGTAATTTTAGCAGTTAGCAAAATGTCAGCAATTGAGCAATTTGTTACACTGGAAAGTCCCAAAACTAAGGGTTTAACCTGAGCTATGCAAGACAACAATGACAGCAATCATATCACACCCATACAGCGTTAGTAATATACTGTTTATTTATTTATTCATTTATTTTAATGCAATTGTATCAGATCAGTACTTACACAAGTTCAGGTATCAGAATTGAGAAGGAAAACATGGTAATAGACATCTCCACTGCTCCGCACCAGACAGACACAGTTATAGACTGGCCTGTGAACATAGTGGATCATTTAACAGATTAAGCGTCAGAAATTTCCCTCAGGAGTTGGTGGAGACCAGAAACAGAGCTAAAAGAAAGTAAATACTGGATTTACCTACGAGGTGACCAGAGAAAAAACTGATGATGATGTTGCTCTGTTTGCTAACAAGTTTTGTCATATCAATTTTAGAGGCGTCAAGATGTCAATGTTCGATTAAGAAATTGTTTCCACTGCCTCAAAGTGGTGTTGGAGGTGTAGAACAAACATCTGGAATCCATTTCCCTGCTTAATATGTTTGCAAAACCGATGAGGTAAATTCTGTTTACGTCCATGTTTACTGGGTTACAGTCCTTTTCTTCACTGCCTTTGTTGCACATTGCTCTGCTTCTTTTGCAACTCTGCATCAGTGGAATAATATGAAATATACTCATGTGTATGACGTTGGCCAAGTCCAAGAACAAACAAAATATAACTCCACAGTGCCACTAGTGGCCAAAAACTCCACAGGGAACTTTTAAGACAATGGAAATCACTCAAAAAGCAAAACAACAACAAAGAACAGTAAAATCTTTGGATTTTGACTTAAAAAAATTGACCTTGCCAGGTTCACTTGCCAGTTTTTCTCCACTGAGGACCTGTAGTTTGGATACTGTCCTTAAATTGATTCATTTTAATCCCATATTTTGTGGTTGTGCTCCCAAAAGTGCAATTGAAACATATTTCAATTGATCTTTAAATACTTTTAAACGATGCTAAACCTCAGGGCTGTTATTTTTGTTTAATCCCTCTGGCTGGCTCTGATGCAGCATGTGTCTTTAATATAAAACATACTGTCTCCTCTGGTTTGATCTCTTTCACATGGTTCTTCAGTATTTGAATGATAAGACAGAAGTGATTTTCATCATTTTACATAAGTCAAACTGAAGTGAAAAATCAATCTTGAGCTTAATCTTACAATCATATTGTACATGTGTTAGATAAATTATGCCTTATACATTGAGTAGTGCCACCGGACCGGGTGCTTCATTGTGACTTTGAAGAATCATTGTCATTGAATATTTTTGTCTAAAAAATGTCAGAAAACTGAAAAAAAATTTAAATTTAAAATAAAATAATAATTTCTTCATTTACAATTATATGAATTAAACAAAAACAGCAAATCCTAACAACTGCAATGCAGTCTTGTATCAGTTTGTGTCCATCACATCACATTTTATCTATTGATTTTTTTGCACATGGACACAAATTCTCCACATTTTTGTGACACTTAGCAGGAAATGGAAGCATATTTTTTCAAATGTGTGAAACACAACGTTGATTAATGGCTGCAAAGACGACAGGAGGCAGGTTGGGGTGGATGACAGGAGTCAGAGGCCCAGATTCCCATTCACAGTTTGGTCTGTGATTAGGTTAATACAATACAACTGTTGTGAGTAAGGTTGGGGAAACATCAGGATTTTAGTTAAATATAAATTAACATGTTGTGTCTGAACTTAACTTTTTCTGGTTTAAAGCTGACCATGACCTTTCCTTCACCTCTTCCATGTTCTGTGACTGCCTCAATATAACCACTGAAAAGTTTAACTTCCATCCATCCATTATCTACACCGCTTATCCGTGCAGGGTCGAAGGATTGTTAAATAATGCAGTGGTTCCTAAAATTACATATTTTTCTATCATGAAAACATTTGAAATTTCTGTAAATGTACAGGAACCATTACATTAAATATCTTTACTATTTTACAAAATAAAAGTTGTGCTGTCTGTCACAAAATAATGCACATTTTGTGTCCATTTACAAAATATCAATATATTACGTTTCCTTTACCTGAACATGAACTGATATGAGACCAGCTTGCACAAGTGAGTCTGGAACCAACTATTTTATTTACATTTGTGTTGTTGCTTAAACTAAATAATTTAGTTATTAAAATACAGAAGTTGTTGATAGTGTTGTGTTTTTTGTTTGTTTGTTTGTTTGTTTGTTTGTTTGCTTTTTTTTTTTTTTTTTTTTGGTTTTTGTATTTGATCAACTAACTAATAAATGGTTTCAATCTGAATTAATTATTATTGCACCTTTTAAACACTTTACAGATTTGCACTTTGGTGCTTTGAAAGACTTTGACGCTTAAGTGGAATATGGAGAAAATTTGACCAGATACACGTCTGTTTTGATTTATACCAAAATGACAGATTAGGAAAAAAAAGTCTGTTGTTTTTGAAATAGTTTGGACATCACAGTTAAACTTGGCTTTGTCTTTCATACGGGTGGAAAATCATCTGTTTTGCTTGTCACTACTCCACTATTAAAAATTTAGTTTGAAAACATTTGTGTTATTGATTCCGCGAATCGTGTGTAGCTTTAAAGAAAAGCTGTGTTTTATTACATCCTGGGTCTTATTTTTCACACAAACACACACTGTTTCTATCATGATAACACATACTCACCAAAATAATTGTTAAACTTTGGGGATTTGATGACTTCACAATTTGATTCCATGTGGGCAATAAATACCATCGGTCAGACAATAAGAGAGGTGTCAAACAAAAAAGTGTGATCATGTTGTCCAAACTATGTGTTTGGAGATTAAAAAAAAAAAAAAAGAAATGTCTGTTATGATTTTGTATTGTACTGTAAAACTACAGTACAAAGGATCAGTTGAACCAGGAATTTATAATTTAAACTTTTGCCTTTTGTTTTCTGTGCTAAATAAATCTATATGTTCACTATATATATGAAAGTTTAAAACATAAAAATTCTATAGTCTTATATATGCTTTTCCCATTCATTTTTCATTCATTTTAAACATGTCTATCTTATTCTGTAAAAAGTGATCTAACATTTTTGGAACCCACTCTATATGATATCAACATATATTGAAAGGCTTTGGGATGTAATTATGAACATGTCTATAATACAAACATACACACACATTTGTATGAGCTAGACATTTATGTCATTATATGAAATTGTTCCAATTTCTAATAGCTTTCATATGTAATTTTTTCATGTTTTTGTTTTATAAGTCTATCTATTCAATAATATAAATTAATTATATGTTACATTAAATTTGCATATGGGTGATAAGAAATGTGCAAAACTACAAAAAATAGCAAAAAAGGATGGTGTGTAATTTTCCAAATAAAAGATGGCACCTTTGCCGCAGCAGACTAAAGAGGATCCGAGCAGTGAAATCAGTGTGGCAAAGAATCATCATCTTCATCAGTAAATCATTCAGCTCAACGGGCTGGAGCCAAGTTTGGCCTGATCTCAGATGCTCAGTGGAAACCTGAGGGTCAGTTTGACTCTCTGCCAGCCCTGACAGATAAATATGCTTTGTGCTTCCAACATCCCTTCTACATAAAGAGATCTCTCACTGCTCCATGAATCCCTACAGCTGTTCTCTGAACCTTAAGTAAGTGACGTTCTGCAGGGTCAAACACAGCTTTGCTTGTGTACGTTGCTGCATGACTGAAATCTGAGCTGCAGTGTTACTGTATTTCAAATTAAAGAGCACAAATCAAATTAAGATCTAATGAACTGCAAAATAGCTTTAGGTGATCAAGTTTGAACCTAGCAATGACAGAAAGAGTTTATAAAACACACATTTACATCTACAGTCAAGGCCTAGAGACCGCAAGAGTGATTCCCAAGTTTTTAGGCTTTTGGCCCCTTAAAATGAACTTATGTCATTAAAGTTGCATACATGTGAGCAGTTCTTTCTTTATTTAAATCGCACCTTTTATACAAAGTGCTGTAAAACATATACAGTAAAACAATTTGTGACTAATGCGCACAAGAAATAAAAATAATGAAAAATCCAATAAACAGATAAATAGAGTAATAGAAGTTCAACCAAAGATACAGTTTCCCTTCTCAGATTACTTAATTTGCATTAACTTAACAACCCAAGAGAAAAACAAAAGAAGAAAAAAACAAAGTATGCAGTTTTTACAAGCGCTTAGATTTTATCTTGCTGTTTTCATCATCAGTTATTCAAATCATTATCTGCTGTTTCAGTGGAAGAGCCAGTTTTAACTGACAGCAGCAGATTGATGGTGAATAACCAGATCGATTCTTAGATACTGTGGCTGTTTGTTGTAAATCACTCATCTCTTCTTCAGAGGAACCATTTGTAGGTTTTACAATTGCTACATAGCCGGCGTTAGCACGAACAGCTGATTACTTATCGAAGAAACGGTGCAAAGTTATTGCAAATATTAAACTTCATTCCTTCACTTGCCAAGAGCTGTCTGCAGTGGTGGAAAATGTTATTTTGCCTCTGTTTCTATCACTTCTTCTCTTTTCTTTTACCTTCTACTTAAGTTAGCATGCTAACTAGCTAACTGGCAAGCTCCGGCCTGGTTGGACCACCTTGTCAATTTCTGATACCGAGTCACTGCAGCGCCCGGTCTGCTCAGAGGATGTGTTATAACCTCTGGTATAGTAAATGCAATGCTGGGTGAAGCTCTTGGCAGGACTGGTAAACAGTTGCTAATGCTAATGTTAGCTAGTAGCAATAGCAACTCGAATAGGTAGAAGGTGTGAAACCTACTCTCTCACACATGATGGAAGTTTTTTTCAGCTGTGTTTGTGCACAGCTAATTCCTCTCCTGACTGAATCACCTGACATTTCAACTTATTTCTGGCACAGCAAGTCTCATTTAGAAACACAGTAAACACAGTCACGCTCCTGAGAGCTGACAATGCTTGTGTTTAACAGTTTCAGTTAACACAACAGGATCAAACAGCAAACGGCAGCTTTCACTGCTTGTAATTTAATGCAGATGAGGAGAAAACATAACTGCTGCATGACAGCTCGGTTGATTCTTGAAACTGCTATTAAAGGTGCTGAAAAGAAATTCCTCTCTGGCTTTAAGATGAAATGACCTTTTACACACTTCTGACCTTTTGATGTCAACAACAATAAAGGAAATCCTGACTACCAAGGTTGTATTTTAACTACAAATTGGAACAGAAAGCTGAGGCCCTCAGCGTTTTGTTGACATTTGAGACGGATGCTCGGTGTGAGCTGCTCATTCGAGAGATGAGTCGAAACGGCGAACGGGAACAAATGTGAGACGACAGCACCGCAGGAGGTGAAGAGAGAAAAAGAAGAAAAAAAGGAGGTCACACTCAGACTCCAGCAAAATATGGAGTGCTAATGGAAGCAGGAAACGCATATTAATTTTAATACTTCACACGCAAATACTTCTGTACTCTCCCACCGGCTTGTGTTACTCAACACTCAGAAGACAAAAGCCAAGCGCTTCTCATATTTCTGACCCCAGCAGACCTTTCTCTTGTGCGAGTCCAGCTTCTCTGTTGGTTGAGTTGTGCAGTGAGGGGGGAGTTTAGCTGTGATTGGTTCATACCTCGGCGTATTGCTCCCTGGGGAAGGACTTCAGCTCTGACTTCACTGACTTGAAGTGATCTGGACGATTCTTCTCGCGAGAGTGAAACCAGCCTCCTGTTTATTTTGCAGCCGACATCCTGATGTTTGGGGGGAAAACAGACAGCGGTGGTGTGAAGGGACCAGCCGGGAGCAGAGGCGGCCCCTGGGGACTTTCCATGAATTTGGCTACTTTCAGACTTGTTTCCATGAGACCAGCATTTCTTGTTACAGTGGAAAAATTGAAAAGCTGTGTTGGTATTTCAAACAGCATGTGTCATATTAGATGAGGCCGCTATGCTGAATGTGTTGCTGGTTGCATGAGAGCAGGTGGTTCAGCTGTCAAGTTTATTTACAAAGCACCTTTACCTGCAGGGTGGGAAGACACAGTGAACCTGGGCTTAGGGTTAGAGGAGGTTTGGCTTCATTTAACCCTGAGAAACCTGGTCCTGAACCTTAATCGGTACCAATGCTAACATTAGCTGGCATAGTACTGTTGACAGGTATTAAACACTTAAAATCTTAGCTGTAGTTCTTGCTTAAGAAAAGTCCACTTTTTCATCCAGCCTCATTTAGCCGCCTGCTTTTTTTTTTTTTTTTTTTTTTTCTTCCACTGCAAAGTTTTACTTATGTTACAGGAAGTTGTTGCACCACAGTCTCCATCTTGTTTTCATCTGCCTCCCCTTGAGGTGGTGCATTGCTCCCTCTGGCACAATAATCTTAATAATATCCTGTAGTGTTCTTTGTACTGAGTCTGTTATACCCAAAATCCAGTGTTGAGCCTTCTGAGCGGTTGGACTCTTTATTAGTCAGTAAAGTTCTGCTCGGTCCAGAAAACAACTTTATTATTCTGAGCTTTTCCCCTCGACAGAGTCAGTTCACACCCAGAACGAATCAGATGTGGCCAGAGAGCAGCTCGTACAACGGAGGAAGGGGAGCGAGGAAGATCGGTCAAGATTAATGTCTCAATAAGTACTTTTGCTCCTCTGAAGTCTTCTTTTTTTTACCGTTTTTCAAATGAAATATTGCAATAATTTCTTCATTGATCAACTTACAATAATAAAATTCATTATCTCAGAGGGTCAGCAGGTGCAAGGCCTCATATTATCAGCTTCCTTCTCTGATATTTTGTTTGTTTCAATGTGACTTAATCTGGATCTAAACTTGTGTGTCCCACCAGAGACTCACCTGGCATTAGACCTGATCTAAGGTTCAGGTTCGGTTGATATAACTGCCGTTACAGTGCAGATTCAGGCTGTTGAGCTCCAAGTATTACAAGGCTAAACCACACTCAAAGCTGAACGAAGCTGTGCTCAACTGCACAAGATCCCTAGATAAATGTCGGCCGTGAACAAGTATGAAAACTTGTCCAGGTTGCTTCACTGCTGCTTTCAGGCTTTTCATGGGATTTTCTCTCAGCCTTGCTGCATAGTTAAACTTTTGTGGAAATGTACATCAAGGCTTGCGTAGCCTACACCTGTAGCTATAGAGGCTTGATTTCTTCATATGAACCCCTAAAGCAAAAGTATAAATCCAGCTTTAGCAAGAAAATCTTTGGTTTCTCTTTAGCGGTTTAACTGGGTTTTTGAATCAAAGCTCAGGACAGCTGATTCAAATTCAGACATTACTAAGTAGCTCTACTTTGCTTGCAGTAAATGATTGGACACTTCAACACATGCTGAAATCGTTGCTGTTGACTTCCACTGCGTCTGAGAGCTGAATCAAAGAGACGCTGACAGTCCTCATATAACTTAATCCTGAGCAGGAGGAGGAAATAAAACAGCTCTGTGGTTCGAGAGAGAGCGCTCAGTTGAGAGGAGTGACCCAACCTGGTCAAGTGTAACTGAGAAGGCCATGTCTGGTAACCCCAGGTGCAACAGAGGCGTTAAATGATGTGAGGAAATGAGCAGTAACTGGGGAGTGTGTGTGCGCTTACTCTTTCAAAAGCAGTGTCAGGGCCGATAAGCGTCCTGCAGCGGCAGCGACCAGCTGGAAACACAGAGGAGATCTGACTCTGAGAGCAGCCCCGCAAAATCTGCTTCAGGCAGCGAGTTTAAAGATAAAGTCTGCAAAGCCCTCCAAAAAAAAATTTAGAACATGATTTCTCTGGTGCAGCAAATAATTTTTCCCCAGAGAAGAAGATATAATGAGTAAATCTTCTGTAAAATGAGTAAATCTGTGTTTCCTCAGGCAGTTGCAGGTAATAATACAAAATGGTGTGAAAAAGAAATGTTTTGTAAGCCTGTCTGTAATTTTCACAGTATTAATATAGAACCTAGACCTGCTTTATAATCAAAAACACATGGACATCTACCTTTATACTATATGGGGCCTTTAAAGTGTTATTCAATTCAAGCGTCTTAAAATTGTGTTTGGATAGTGTTCAAAATTCTCCACTTCCACTTTCTGTACTCCCCCTTTTGTCATGACTGGTGTTGACAATACTGACATTACTGGACTGTCTCTGGATTACAAGAACTAATTTACATGTGCTTTGCACATACAGACACAAACATTCATACCTGACAAGATCAGAAATGAGTCATTTCCCCAGGGGGAAATCTGCAGTGCAGGGGGCTCAGGATTGTTCTTTAACCAGTGAGGATCCCAGCAGCAGCATTTTGGACCAACTGAAGGTGACTGAGGGAAACCTGAGTAATACCTTTGTCGAGGGCATTACAGAAATCAAGCCGTGGAACAATAAAGCCATGGACCACCTCTTTCAGTATATTTTTAGTTATTGACTTCATGTCAGACAGCTTGGGAGTAAAGTCCACTTCAACAACTCTAAATGGCTACAGCTTCTGATTTAGTATGGTGTTGAATAAATGCTTTAGAGCTGTTTTATTGATGTTCTAATTATTTTGAGTAAAAACAAATGTTTACCCCAGATATCTGCAATTAGACAAAATGACAACGACTCCACAAATTACCCACAAATATTTAACGTGAGAATGAGTAACAGTACGCTGAGGCACATCAGCTGACACATCAGGACACGCTGACATTATTGTTTCATGTGAAACGTGACTCATAAACCAGATTGAATTATTGTTGGAAACATGCCTCTTTAATCTTTATTTCGTGTTTTCACATGGTTTTTTCCAGGCAGAGCTGGACCTGACAGAACAAGAAGTTCACGGTGTTGTTAAAAATGAAACAAGTGAACAGAATCTGATCAACAAGCTGCTCTTTATAAATGGTCAGTGTGAAGTTACAGGACATCAGTAAGCCATGACTGGAACTGACTGGAGAAATACATTTCCTCCTGTCACACTGGTGTGTGTGTGTGTGTGTGTGTGTGTGTGTGTGTGTGTGTGTGTGTGTGTGTGTGTGTGTGTGTGGCAGGAGTGACGCTCTGCATTTAAAGCAGGAGGGTGTGGCTTTTCTTTTAGCCTTTCCAAAAGTCTAGCTTACTACCTGCAAAAGTAAAGTTGCTTCCAAGGCCAAGAAGCATAAAATTAGCTACCTATGTTATTTGTGTTACCATTTAAAAGCTGATGTTAAAAGCCTGGTTCATTTAATATTACGTCTCCACTGGATGGAAACTATCTCATAGTTTAGACTAAAATTAGCGACTGTGTCCTGCTCTAAACTGGTTTTGAGGAAACTGTATCTTTATTTCCACCATCAGTGATGCCGGAAGCCCCAATTTTGTGAAAGTAACTCAAATACTGATTTTCATTTAAGACAGATTTTTATTGTCCATCATAAATACAGCATATAGTACAATTATTTTTTTTTCCTACAGAGTCTTATGGGTAATGTCACAAAAAACACTGAAGTCTTAGTTATATGACCTGAAGTAAACTTTTCCAAGAAACAGGAAGTATACTGTTGCCATGAATTCAGTGATTACAAAGTAAACTCTGATTTTTAGCCTATATTTGTTTAGATTTTGGAAAATAAATATGCCGAATTTGCTATTAGCTGTTCTTTTTTTGCTGTGTATCAATGGATGTACCAACAAGTATCAAATAATTACTTTGATAGTGAAGAAAACTTAAAATGCAATGTTTCTTAGGCAGGTTCTGGATTTATAAGAAGGGTCTTTTTTCTAAGTGGGTTTATTTTCACTGGTCACTGGCCACAATGATCCTCTGAAAATGATAAAATTTTGTCTTTCATGATGACTTTTGACACAAATTCCTCTTAGTACAGTTACCATACATAACAAAACTCATTCACATGTAATCTGAGTTATTACTTTTTACTTTTAAGTACATGTAACATTAGTAATTTCTCTTGAATACTGTTTCATTACCGGAACAGAGTTTTATAACACAGGGAGTGAATGGACGTATACCATTTCTACCACTGGAAACCAGTGACTCAGTGAAGCTGGATGTTTTCATCCATGTCAGACGTCTTTACAGTAAGTTGAGAAGACACATCATCCATTTCCTAAACAGGCACTGAGCACATTTCCCATCATGATCTGGCACACAAGCTGTCACTTAGTAAAAACATACCGCCTATCATTTGATTCCCTCCTTACCGCCCACGTTTTTAAACGATGTCTAATGCTGTCTTGGTTTTCACATTCTTGCACTTTCTGTTTCATTTAATTTTCACACTCCTGAACTCACACAGTCAATGTGTTCCTGCAGGCTGAGTAATGATTTTGGAGATGGAGTCGAGTCTCAGAAGGCAACCATGAAACTTTGCTCCTTGGATCGACTCTAAAGATGAAATAATAAAATCCTTAAGCGCTCTTTGATCTAAAAAAGCTGCTCTCTGTATTATTACCAAGCCCCCAGTAAAACATCCAGATTGGTACAGATCGACAAAATGCCTCAGAGACAGGATGTGAAATTGGAACACGAGCCCATATTCTCCAAAAATACAATATTACACTTTTACAACCCAAAAGCATTTAATGACTTCCTATTCGGTGAAACCATAGTAACAGATTAACTCAATATGAAGACACCCTTTATGACCATTGATGTCATTTTGCAGAAAGTACACTACAAATTGGCAAATGCTTTTACATTGGCGATAAAACATGAGATTAGCACAGATCTTCTTTTCCAAAGTCGTAGCATGTAAAGAATCCCTGAGTGGTTATTACGCATGAAGGTGGAGTCAGTGTCTGGAGTGGTAATGCTCCACATTTAAACTCACAGTCAACAGCCAACTGGATCAATTTTATAAGCTTCACAAAGCTGTAAAATGTTACTGAGGTGGAGTTTTACTGCTTCATATAACCATTACACCAGATTGGACTCTATGTGCTGTAAACCTTGGTTTGGTTTGTTACTTCTAAAGATTTTAAGGCTAATGTGTTAGCAAACAATCATCTGCTTATACATCTAGCAAACACAGAGCAGCAGAGGAATATAAGGACAATATTTACGGTCTTTTAGCTCTGTTTTGGTCTCCACCAACTCCAGAAACATATTTGGCTCTTTATCTGCTAAATACTCCACCGGTTAGGTTTAGCAGAGCTTCTTTGGTTGAAAACAGCTGCCTGCTGCAGCTCTAAAACTGAACAGAAAGTAAATGTGCCAGAAAAACCAAAACAGTGAGCTAAAAGATACAAATTTGGTGGTAATTCTCTTCTGGTTGTTGCTACGAGCAAACTAATGCCTTTCAAAGTAAAATGTAGATGTTTTATTTTATGTTAAAAAGAAGTATTTGTTCATTTGTCTCAAGGATCAACTGATTTAGATTTTGGTGGTCAAAGGTCAAAGGTCAAGGCCATGGTGCCCTCACAAAACACAATCAATTTTGGCCTCAATCGCTTGTACTCAAAGATGAGCTGATCAGATTATGGTGGTCAAAGGTTAGAGGTCACTGTGACCTCACAAAAAAACTGTATATACTACGTACTGTATATGAGACATATATGTCATATATGACGTGTGTGTACAGGGAAATGTTGATGGAGGAAGAAGAAGAAGAAGAAGAGGAAGAAGAAGAAGACGAAGAAGACTAAGAAGACTAAGAAGAAGACGACTGAGGGAAAGGAACACGCCAGCAATGACCTCTGAAACAAAACAAAAGTTGGGTTTTCCACTAAAGTTTGAAAATAAAATTGTTGTGTGTGAAGTGCATTTTTACACAGATAAACCTGTAAGAAAGAGAAAGTGTATCCTCTCTCCCTGCAGATGGAAAACACACAGGAAGCAATTAAAAGCTTTAAGGTCGTCCGTCGCTGAGAGGCGTCTCGCCCCGACACCTCAGGAGCAGGAGGATGCCTGCTAAACAGATAAAGCTTCTTTTCTCTTCAGCTTCTGTTACACAGAGACCCCTCCACCCTGCTCCACCCAGCGACCCTCCTTAACGGATGGCTATTTATTTGCTTACACAGCTTTCCAATGGCTCATTCAGCCTCCAAAGGTCAATGACCATGCAGCACCTGTCTCAGTCAACACTAATTGGAACACAGTCTGCTTCTTTGTTTAAAGACAACAGGGACACAATTATTTTACCTCTTCTTCTTCTACTGCATTCACTGACACACACACACACACACACACACACAACCTGTCTGCTTTCGTGCAGTATTTATGGGGAGATGAGGAGGGTAGACACATGGGAACCCGACACCACATTTACTGCCAATTGCTGTGGAATGATGAAGTGGGCCATTTG
Organism: Trachinotus anak; assembly: GCF_046630095.1. Lineage (NCBI taxonomy): Eukaryota > Metazoa > Chordata > Actinopteri > Carangiformes > Carangidae > Trachinotus > Trachinotus anak. Next base: position 26,964,908 of record NW_027273859.1, on the reverse strand, counting down.
GTTCAGATACACTATTTGTCCACGGCGGACTTTGTTCTGTCGGCCTGCAGATCCATCATGTGCAGCAGCCAGCGGGACGTCCGTACCACTCCCCTCATGGTGACACGTATGATGATATTTATCAGTGCAGACCACCTGTAATGATCCAAAAACAAGGTTTAATTCATATTTATTTATTGGTTAAATCTCAATGAGGTCAGAGAAAGGAGGCCAAGATATCAGCATGATGGAGACAAACAAATCAATACTCGAAGGGTTCTTCTTGATCAGAGTTTGTAGGACGTGGAAATATCAAAATTTTGTGTAAATTGTGTTGTTGTTGTGGGTGTGAATGTTGGATTGCCAGTTTCAGAAAGTTACAGAAATGGTTGAACATCAACAGAACAGAATCTTTTTACTTTTCAATTTTTTAACGAATATGCAAACACTTTTTTTATGATATATTTTAGAAGAGCACATGAAATCTCCCATTAACTAAACTGTTTCTCTCACTTTTTACAACTTGTGTCTCTTTTTACAAACATCTAAATAATATAAATTAAAAGGATCCTCACCAACACTGACATAGACAAATAAAATTAAAAAATAATTAAAATAACTAATTAAATAACAGCCATTCACCCCTTCACAGCTAATATATCTTACTTTTGTTTCTTTGTTTTTTTTTTTTTTTTTTTTTTTTTTTTTTTTTAGGGGGCATTGTGTTAACACCACATTGCAAGAAAATTAATGATCAATAATCTCCAAATTAATAATAATCTCTTATTCAGCATCTATGACTTTCTATAAATTTGTGGTGAGATATTTCCACCTGTTCCCTGTGAGGTTCTCAGTGTTTCAGTTATTTTTCCTCATTGTACAAGAGGATCAGGGCTTAAGAACCAGTTCAGAGAGAGAGAGAGAGAGAGTCCATAAAGTCATAAAATCAGCCTTTATTCCTCAGGTTTTTTTTTTTTTTTTGACACTTTCATAGACGGGTTAATTGAATTATGTTTTAGAGCTGAAAATATGGATGAAAAAAGAAAATAGAAACACCTCAATATAATAATCATATAATTGTATTTACACATTTCTGGCAATGTCAGGAAAGAACTGGACATTATAAACTTGTGTGAAGGCAGAATTTATGGCAGAGCTGTTGTAATAGGTTGGACAGGTGTACCTAATAAAGTGGCCACTGCGTGTATTTTTCTCATGAAGACATTTTGTTCTTTTGAGACGTATTAGCTGTTGCACTGAGAACAAATGTGAGTGATGTGTTTTGATTTCCTGGCTTCTTCTTTTCTTCTTCTTTGTTTTTATTAAGCAGCCTCCAGCAGCAAATCATGTTTTGCAGCAAGAGGCATAATGACGTCTAAATCAACAGGACTCAGCGACTGCAGTTGTTTTAACTTCTGCCTGCTCCTGGTTTTACTGCCAGACAGACTCTGGCTCTCGTCTTGCCTCTGCCGAGGGCTACAATCCGCACCAAATGTTTCACATTACCCAGTGTGAAAACCCTCCTATTCCTCAGATTCTTTTTTACAAGTCCATACATCCGTGGAAACTTGATATTTCATATTTCATTCTGGTTTGTGGATGTCATTGCAAGTGGACGCCGGTTCACATGCAACCGCCCGACCGCTGCCTTTGATCAGCCTGACCACAACTAATTGTGGACGGAGAACAAATGAAAGAAATATCGTGAGATTTCATGGGAATTGCCACTATGGCCTGAGCTGCCCGGTGCTGCTATGAGCAGTTAAAACAGCCAGTGAGCACTTTGGAGAATTATCCTGTTTCCTCTTAAGATAATGTTGAAAAACTGCTTCAACAAAAGCCCTTATTTTCAAGTGTTCGTGGCTTAGAGGAGCGCTGGGATTTAAAGTTTTCATCGTCACACTGAAGCCATAACTCCTCACTCACTTATAAACAGCACATGGAAACATAACATTTACACTGTGCTCCTTTAAAAAGCTTCAACAAGTCATCCCTATGCTGAAATGACCTATTTCATGCGCCCTCTTTGAGCCTGTAATAAATTGCATCCAGAAACATAATACTGCAACCACAAAATCCCCAGATGTATTTAAATGGTATTCACAATAGAGAGCAGGATTATTCTGGCAAACAAAATTCATTCCACGGACCAAATATCAAGGGAAAGATGTTTTTAGAAAAAGAAAATTTAAAGCAGCATAAATGTTCCAAATGTTAAAGAGTGGCCAGGGGATCCCGAGGGGCTCGTTCGGTATCGCTCTTTGTTCCTCGTACAGGATGTAACTTTGCAAGCTGGTTTTCATTCAATCTCAAGCTCCAACAAATCAACAGCTCGCTCTCTCTTAACAATCTGCGCCCGGGTTTGCGTGCAACAAAGTGTCTTTCTTTTCTTTTTGAAGAGACAAAACAGATTTCCACCCGCTGGTTTTGGATGCACAAACATGTCAGGGAGTTTAAGGTATGTGTCCGTCCTAGCAGCACGTTGACCTGCGCGGCTTCAGAGAGCGTTTGTAAAAAAGGGCGGCAGATTTTCTGGTTCGGAGGGCAGGTTAGCCACGGTCTCAGCAGCAGGTGACTGGAATGAGGTCATGATGTGGTCATGGGAGGGGGGACAGCAGCTCCGTGTGTGTGTGTGTGTGTGTGTGTGTGTGTGTGTGTGTGTGTGTGTGTGTGTGTGTGTGTTTGAGTGTATCTGAGTGTGTGTGTGTTGAAACTTCTGAACAACTGCTGTGAGGGAGGTGAAACACATCAGAGGCCAAGCTACAGTGTTTTTTTTTTTTTTTTTTTTTTTTTTTGCTCCCAGCTCAAGGTGTCGTTTCACACCGCCGATCCCTTCTGCTGTGGAATCTTCAAGATGACAGCGGCGGATTGATTTGCTTATCCATGAAAGAGATGGACGGTTACTACGAGCCCCAGGAGATAACAGGGCCGAGGACCACAGCACAGACCATGGAGAGACTCTCAACCACCTGTGTTGCATTTACACCACTTTATCTTTCATCCTGACTAAATGGGTATTTGCAGAACATCATGGCTCCTTTCTTCAGTCACATTTCCCAGAATCATACTAAATCATTAAAGCTTTGACTAAACACTTTAGCTGCAGCCCAAATAACAGACTTCATCTTTTGTAATTCCACATGAGGGGTCTTTAAATCCTGTTGTGCTGCAAGACACAAAGTAGAAAACTCTCTTATCAGAAAACAAGCTTAATTTTTTAATGAAATAAAATAAGGAAGTTTCACCAGTGGTGAGCTTATTCCACCTGTTCCCCACTGATGTTTCCTGTGTGACAGGATTTTTCTAAAATGTACCTTAAATCAACACCGTGATGTTTACAGTTCTGAGGCCTGTCCTATTTCAGAGTTTGGGAAATGCAATATTCTCCTGCTGGAAGATTTGCGGAAATGTGGCTCCTCTCATCTTTTCACTCTTTAATTATGTATTTACACACAAAAAAGATGAATTAAGGTTGAGAATTTTTTCCCAAATTTTAGTTTTGTTTAGTTTTGAAGTGTTGATCTCCATCAGAAGATATATTTGTGGTTTTAAGAACCAAAAACCATCTCAGTGTAGTTTTACATCTCCTCTCTCAGGCTTCTCTCAACAGGTCTGTCAGCCAATCAGAAGAGCGGCTCAGATCCTCTCTTCTGATTGGCTGACTGTTTTCTGAGTGATAGAGAAACAAAATTTAGCAGATTTCAGGTAAACACTCAGAGAAACTAAATCCTGCAAAGTTGGATGGTGGGTCCAGGTGGGCGGGGATTGGAGAATGGCTGAGGACGTTGACTGTTTTTTTGTGACATCACAAAGTTACAGAAGTCCTGACAGCTGGTTTTAAGGCTCAGTTTCTGAATACAGGCTGTGTGCATTTCTCTGTGGACTGAGGCTTTGATACTGTCACAGTATTAATATAGAACCTAGACCTGCTTTACAATAAAAAAAAAATAAACATGGACATCTACCTTTAGACTGTATGGACCTTTAAAATACTTAGAGTAGAATTTATTTGTACTCTCCTATAAAATGTCCAGTTGTTACTCTCTTGCTCCCCACAGTCTTGTTTTCTTCCACTGTTCTTACATTTAAGTACCATTGGGAACCAGTGAGTGTTTTATTGGTGCATGATTCATACAACAAAGTTACTGTAAATTGTGGGTGGGTTAGTTTGAAAGTTAGTAAACCAGAGTTTAAGAGTGCTCACAAAACCACTGAGTTTCTTAAAACTATCGACCAACTCGATAGATTTCAGGACAGCCAGAAATCTTTGGTCATCATGGACACAGTAAGTCAGAAACATAAAGTGGGGCCAAGTCCTTACAAGAATTTTAAAATCAATTCTGCTTCTGTGGGTAAATTGGCCGACACTTGTGTGATGTTGCGCATTAGCAAATAGTGTGTCGGCCATGTTTGAACCAACTGGAGCTGAAACTCAGAGGAGCGACTCAGGGTTGTGAACAGTGATTTAAAAAGTGTTACCGTAGTTATTAAACGCCAAACTAAAAGTTTCTCACCATCTTCTCATTTCTCCCTAAACAAGAAAATTAACAAGTCTGCTAACGTGTAGGTGATTACATCCCGGCCTCATCCATCCTCTGGCAGTCGTTTGCTGCTCTCTCAGCGGACACACTTTTCTTTTGTGTGTTGCCTGGAGCCACACACTGCACAGAGGCAGCAGTTTGGGCCACTCGCCCAATTCGCCGGGCATCCAGACAGCTTGGCATGTTGAGGCACGTTTTCTGCAAGATACTGTCTTCAGTGAGGTATCGCCTTTCACTCGTTCCCTTCTCAACCAGTTTGCTGTGCAGTGAGGGCGACAAAGAGACATAAATCTCCTGAACTACCTGTTTGATAGTTGGCCAGAGGCATCCGCTCACCGCTGCCAAGCCGAGGAGGGGAGCTGGTTATGGTTGGGGGGGGGGGGGGGTTTACACCATAATGAGGCTTAAACACACCCGCAAAGTCTTGACAGGCAAAAGGAAGGAATGTAATTACTGAGAAGCAACAAATCTGTTTAAAACCTCAGTGGCTTCACAGTGCAACCTGTTATCTGATATGATTCATAGAGTACGCTGAGAAAGACGAGTGAGTGTGAAATTTCCTCCGCTTGGCGTTCTCGGCCTTCACATCCGACAAGATGAATGAGCTTGATGAGTTCTTCAGTTTCCATCTCAGCCTCCTCGCATTTGGCCTTCACGGTTTCTTTCTCCTCCCTCACTGCGGAGCCACTTTACGGGAGTCATGAGAAATGCCGCCATCAAAGAATGACTTTGTTAGGATATTATGAGCTGATGTGAAGTAAGAGAGGGGATGTGGAGAGAGAGGAAAGAAAGAAAACATTGGTAATGGATCATAAATTATACTTTTTTTATGGAGCGATGCGATTTGATCTGGGTGTCAGCCCTTCAGAACTGATTGGAGCGAGCAGAGCCAACAGGTTTCCTCAGGCCGTTTGTGCTCCAGATGATGTTAGAAGTGAGAAGAAGAAGGACAGTTAGGCCGAAACAATTAGCCTCTGCGGACCAACAGGGCTGCATCGTGCCAGAGAGCTGCAGAAATGGGAAACTCAGATGTTCTCTCAGACCGACTGTCAAATCAGATTGAATCATTTGTGGATGTGGTTCAAATGTGTACGCATCTCTGTCTGGGAAGAGCTCGGACTCTGTAAGAGAAGTCTCTCATGTGTCTGCCCAGTATCCACTAGTGTCTAACAGGAAACTGATCAGGTGATTCAATGCAAATTTAGAAAGGGGAGAGCGAATCGATCCCACAGAGCCACCCCGGTGAGAAGCTGTAAGACAAGTGCAGGAGTCTCCTACTTTGGTGATAGTGTTTCTTTGCTAAAATAAAGTTGTTTTTTTTTTAATCAAAATTACAGATGAAAACAGCAAGGAAAGATTTTTTTGAAATTAGAAATTATTCCATGTTGTTTAAATTATAATAATCTAAAAAAATGAAGTGAAATTTCATTTTTGATTGGGATTGATAGTTAAACCGTTTAAGCGTCTTTCAGCTCTTTGTTTTGGTTCTCTGGTTTTGGTTCTCTTTCAATGATTTCAACAACCTTATTTCCTGAAACAGAAGGCCACAATATACAATAAAAAAAAAAAAAAAAAAAATCCACACATTCTTAAAATCCACTCAACCTGCCCAGCACCGAACAACATGCAGACTAAGCAGCGAGAGAATCTCTTATTTATCTTGGGAGTTGGTTGAGACCAAAACTAGAGCTAAAAATAACAGTGAATTGAACAGTGGGCTTATGTGATTCAAACAAATATAAATATAAACGTTATATTACGTCAATGTTCCGTTCACAGCTTGTTGTGCTGCTCCAAAGTGGTCCCAGTTTAAAGTTGCAAAGTCAACGATCTCTGTGACTCATGTTCATTGTTCATAAAACTGTAAAAAACAAGAACCTGAATATAATTTCATCAGTGGGTCACAGGCAACTTTAAATTAAAAGTAATATATGTAGTAGTAGTAATAGTAATGTAATTATTTTATTTTGCATACTTTAGACTCTATGCATAACATCAAAAATGACATGCAAGTTTTTCTTATAGAACAAATAAAAAAACTATGTAATCTCATTTTGACCATGGAAACTCTAGCTTAAAAACTAATGAAACACACACACACACACACACACACACACACACACACACACACACACACACACACACACACTGTTAAATTGACCTTTACACAATTCCAGTCAAAAAAATAAAAAATAAAAAAATCAGACAACAAAATGTTCGGTAACAAGCTCAGTGCTGAACTAAAAAAAAAAAAAAAACTTTGAAAGATTTATTCACTGGGAGAAAAAAATTGAGGCCAATTTCCCACTTCTGAAACATCGCACTGGCTGACAGTCCTGTGTAATTTCTTGCCAGCACATTTTTATGATGTGAAGTTTTGATACACTGAAGAAAATTCATGTGTTTTTGTTGTGTTTAACACCTGACTTGGTTATTTTGCCGGTTACATTTATCTTCTTTACTCCAGGTTTGATCTACAGCCAAAAACTTTCCCTCCGAAAGTGAAATTTACATTTAATCCAGTTGTAATTTACATTTACGTTTACTTGCTTCATTTAACCCAAACATCTGACCAACAGGTAACAATGCTGTGTCCAGTCTGTTGTATTGTAATGTAATATGAGTTGACATGGGAGAATGTCCTCATTAAATAATAATTTTCTGATTTTAATGCTCATTTTTTTTCTAAACGTTAGGGTCTTACTGTAGCGAAACCTTCCATGAGGAGGGTATCGTATCCCCCTGAAGTGAAGAACAAAACATCAGACGTCTCAAGAAGAGTCTTCTCAGCAAGTGCAGCCGCCACATACCACATTTTAACAAGTATCTTACCACACTCACGCTGTAACCAAGTCGAACCATATGGACAAAAGAGGAGGGGTGGGTGTGAAGTGGGGCGTGGGGGTGGTGGGGGTCCCACCTCAGGATCGAGCCATAAGTCATGTTGAAATACCTCAGAGAACAACAACATGTGGACAATTACCATCCTGGAGGTGGAAAAATAAAAACCATATAGGCAGCCAACAGAGATAACAGTTTTTTACTCTATTGGAACAACTGGAAACAGGAGCAGAGAATTATTATTAATTCCTATACAGCACAGACAGTTTTACTTTATTTTCCTTTCAGGATCTTTCAAGTTGCTAAATCATCTTATTTCTAATTATTTTAGATGCAGTGTTTTTTTTTGTTTTTTTTTTTTGGGTGAACAATTTAATCATATGCAATATTCCATAATTTTATACACATCTGGTATTTGGTGTCTCTGTTGAGATTTCCTCTGGCATTTAAAATAATAATCTGTAGAAATAGATATGAAAACAGTTTGGTTCCTTATGGTTAACCCACTGGGATTTAAGAGGTCAACTAATTCTGCTGCATTGTCATCTTATTTTTTATCTTATCTCTTTCTCTAATTTTCCAAATACATTGGTTGAACATATTCCAAAGAATGAATGAAAGTGTATTTAGCATCATTACGAACAGCAAGAGTGAGGAACAAAGAGTGTTTTGGAAAAAAAAGAGAGAGATGTATTGAGACAATCAAAACAATTTGATTTTGTGTCCTGATCTCACTTGTTCTTATTATCCCATCACCCTGTCTTGTGTATTCTATTATTATTTTGTCATTTTTTAATTGATCATCATTTTCTGTCTTTAATGTCCCCTCATGTCATGGTTTGTGTCCTTTTGTGTGTTACCCTCTCCTGCTGTGTAACAACAATAAAGACAACACAGTGAGTGTTACCACCGTCATGGACAGGTTGTTGAAGAAGCCGATTTCTTTTGAGCTCTATCAAAACATAAGTGATAAATAATAAAAAATAAACGATGAATCAAGTTGAACACAGAGAAAAACTGGAACTTTGAAGCTTGTGTAATTTTTGAAAGAGTAAATGACACATTTGTTCTTTTAGAGTTAAAATTTTAATTCAAAACCAATAAACAACACTCTCTCTCTCTGTCTCTCTCTCTGTCTCTCAACCTCACCTGGACTGGTTTGATCAATAGCTAATAGTGGCTAACGCTACCAAACTTTCACCAGATATTGCTGTGCAGTTGGCATTACTGTCAGGTCCCTGTTTTGTACTCATGTTACTTTTAGACTTTGCTTGTGCATCTGTCATTACGTGTGCGCCATGATTTCCACCTGTGTCCACAGTGTCGGCTGCTCAGCAATAAGCTAAGTCAGTTCTTACGCTGTTCAACAAATGACTGTCAGTTGTTTTTTAATCATATCACGTTTTCCTATGAAAATCTTTGGTACAATAGTATCTGCTTCACAATGGTCAAATGCATGCCAACATCTCTGCTCTGATATGCCAACAGGTTGTAAAAAAAGACTGTAACTATTATTACTGGAAACTAAACTTTTCAGGTCCAGGTTTCCAAACGTTCCCAGTTGCAACATGCACAAGCTTTACAACCTTTATTTATTACTGGAAGCAAAAAAGACCGACGCCAAAAGAGATTGTTTTCTGAAGTAGATACCGGATTGATTAATGTTATTTGAGCTATAAATTACATAAGATCAAAAAGCAGGTGATTTCAAGTACAGTGCAACGTAATATGAAGTACATTTGGGAGTTAATTCACAACCTGACAATAAGAATCATGCAGACTCAAATCTAAATTTTATTTTCATTTTATTTAGATATTTGACATTATTGTGCATTATAGTATATAGTATACAGTATACAGTAGCATTATATCACACTGAAATTGTAAATAGATGGTGAATGCAACATTGCACCTTTTTAAAAGAATATTAGTTAACAGCGTCTGATCTAAAACGTACTTAAATACTTGTCTGCTTCAAAATGCTTATGAAGATAATATTTTAGTCGTCCTGTGTGACAGCGAGCAGGTCGGTGAAAAATTGCGCCTCTGCTGACAGCTCCAGTTAAAAAGTGTCTGGGCAAATTTAAAGCAAGGTCATTTTTTACTCACTGCCACAAACATTCCTCCTACAGAGACATGCAAAACGTTTTAGTTCTACACAGCATGAGCACATAATGGTCAGCCACCTGGCTCTGCTAGTTTTTTATTTTTTGTGGGAATTTCAGACTAATTCAGCCAGGAATGTCAGATGTGTTCTCAAGATGATGCACCTGATACTAAAAAGCACTTCACAAGAGCTCCAGTACAAGACAGATCGCTCCCTGGAGAGAGTTGCTCTTCTTTCCATCCGAGAAGCTACAATCCCTTTTTTTTTTTTTTTTTTTTTTCGCCAACAGAGATGCCTGCTGGTGCACACTTGACAGACTCCTATCATTTCATTTCAGTTTACTGGTAAGGAGAACGTGTCCGGGCGAATCTCACATTGTCTGCAAACATGCATAAGCTGCAAAATGGGGCAGCACATAGAGTATATGAAAACAATTAAAAAAATGTCTCTTTTTCTTCTGTGGACAATAAAGATGATGGGCCGGGACATCAGCAGGCCTGAGCTCAGCGGGGGGCAGGGTACATAGTGGGGTCTGGAGGGAAGGTGGAGTTTTTTGGCAGCAACTTCAGAGAAGAAGTGACACCTCGGGATCAGGTCGATTAGGGCTTGCGTGCCCGTGTCCAGGTTTATGGTGGCTTTTCACTGGAACATAACCTTTTTGTTGGACAGAAGGGTGAGGCAGGTGTGTCCCCCTCCCACCTCTCCTCCCCTCCCCTTACCAGCAGGTCATGTAACTGAATGAGGTCCTGATATAGACACATACACACGAGGATGAGCCTTCACCTCCCTGTACTGTAAACCAGAGGAAACACTTCATACATCCAGGTGTGAGAGCCTCACTCTCCTCCTGCTCAACCTTTCACACCAGTGAAACAGAACAGATGCATCTCAACCCCGGGTTACCACGGTGTGATATAAAGTCCTGGAACAGTCTTTCGGTTTATTGGAGCTCTGATGGAATTATTAGGCTAATAATCAGCCAGTGCCGCTGTTAGCATCCTTTAAAAAAAAAAAAAAAAAATGGTGAGGTTGGTGTCCGAAACGACCATGAATATGCTGCACAGTAACTCTTGGTGGTTCAGAAATACATATTGGACACAGAGGTATCCAATTTGTGATTTTTCAAATAATAATCTATTAATCTTCTTGGTTTTACATCTATTTTCTAATGGAGGTAAATAATCTTCCCTGGTCCCGGCCATAGAAACCATCGCTGACCAGCAGTCACCAGTTTCAAACATGTGTGTACTGTTCATGTCAACATAGAAGTCTGAGTTACAACTGGAAAAACTTCTGAAAAGCTCCAATATACTGTATTCTGCTTAGTGCTTAATAATACAGACGTTCAAAGTCAGTTGCTAAAGGTATTTGAACCCAGATTTAAAGATTATAATGCAAACAGCCATCCCATATTCTGTGCGTGTATGCTAATGTCTTAAGTCAAACACAATCAAAGTTTAGTTCAACAGCATTATTAATTTGAGATGTGCTTTAAGCTGAATGCTAATTTTAGCACGCTAATTTACAGCCCATAAGTAAACAGTACACTGGACGTTATGCTAACATGTAGCATGTTAACTCATAAGTTTGAGAAGCCAGTGAGCTTCAAACTAGCATGAGTTTCAGTGTTTTCCATCAAAACTCAAATAAATTATGAAGAACTGCAGTGGTGTGATTTTAATCTTAATGATCATTTACCATGTTACAATAGTATGTATCGTCTCACGTTATAATGCTAATATTAGCATGGTAACATTGTAGCCATATTAAGCATGTTATTAACACATGTAGAGTTAGCATGTTAATGTAAAATGCTAACTTATAGTGTAGCATGTTAATTATTGTGTTAGCATTACTGCGCTCTGAACAGTTGAGGAGGTTTTCTGACATCTGAAGCGATGGACCGACAGAAAGTTTGAGCTGAATAAAAAAGTCAGCAAGAGCAAACTTATTAAACAGTTGTCTAGATAGTTCATGCTGGAACCGGCTCAGGCTTAGATTTTTAGCACTAAATGAAAAATGGGGATAAGAAGCATATACAGTATGTTTTATGTTAAATCTTCCATTTATAGTAGCTATGCTTCTTTCTTGGTCATAATGTAGCCTAAACATCATGGTCCAGGGCAGAGTAAATAACAGTGTATGGGAAATAATAACACTCCAGTTTTAACTTCAACAAAGCATCAACAAAAGCAATGTGGCCTGCAGACAGAGGGGGCGAAGACATTTAAACTGTTAAGTTCACATGTCTAGTAACAAAAAGGAGTTATGTTGTTTCTGTGTTTTCATTCTAAGTGAAAGGAGAGAAAACCTAAACCACTTATGCAAATGTTGTAAGGAAAACAGCTGTACTTATCTGCTCCTGCACTAATCCTTTATGCAAAAAGTGAACCGTAAAAATGCCCCTCGGGCTTGTTCTGAGAGACCCTTTGCTTGACCTTTGCCCTTATTCAGTTATCCCTTTAACGACCAGTAGTGCTGTAAGAATACACACACAGATTATGTACACGCCTCTGCTTGTAGTCCTTGGATTGTACAAAAAAAAAAAAAAGTACAACAGAGTCTTTATGCAAAAAACAAAGAGAGCACTATTCACCTGAACAGCTACTGTTTATTTCAGAGAGGTCGTGTTGTGTCAGTTTTTGTTCTATCTTTCATTGATCTCCCCTGAGTCCTCCCAGCAGAATGAGTTTGGCATTTGAAGACAAAAAGAAAAAGACACCTAAAAGCTTTTCTTTAACTCCATTTGGGTGGCCACATGGAGAACGAGGCCTGAGCAAATCTACACATGGCACCGTCTCCCACTGGCAGAGGAGAGCGAAACAGGCCCAACACATCAATGAAGTGCATGTCTTTCACATGTAGAAATACCAAACCATCAGTCACACAGCAGGCAGCAGGGCCAAGTCAGCGGACTCCACTACACTTGATCTCGCACCTTCTCCGAACATGTGTGTTCAAAATGTGTGCCACCTTTCTCTCATGCACACCCCTGACTGCATATTTAACCAACTCCTTTATCCTTCAATTCAAAGTTTTGACTCATCTAAGTAGAAAATATTTCGATGTCTAAGTAAAAACAGGGATTTTTTCCCCCCCTAAGTTTTACAGAAACAAATATGTGTGAAAAGTAGCCTTGATTAGTGTGCCACCATCTCGTGCAGTCTGCAACAGATTTGAGTTTTCAATGATTTTTGTACAACTTTTGACAAGAAATATGTTCAGGAGATGGACGGAAAAAAACATGGTGGATCAAAATTCTGTATAACAAAGTTCAAATATAATTTAATGTAATTCCAAATCAGGATTATGAAAAAAATGCATTATTAGTGGTCCTTATTTATTTATTTATTTATTTATTTATTTATGTATGTATGTATGTATGTATGTATGTATGTATGTATGTATGTATTTATTGTGAATATTCTACACAAAGCACATTTATGTACATTGGCCTCACGTATCATGTTTTTTGGTATTCTGGATATGTACGTAGTACGTAGTTAGTGATGCAGCTTTTATAATTCTGTTTTTCTTTTATCCCTTTTTTAATCTTTTAATCTATATTACACCTGGGGATGGGTAAAGGGTTACCTTATCTTAATGTGTAAACAAAACTAAACAAAAAAAACCAAAACATTTTTGTTTAGTTTTAATATTTGCCTTGATTAGTTTTTGTTTTTTTGTTTTTTTGTTTTTTTACCTACAAGTCACCAAACCAGCTTACAGGGTTTTTGTTAAATAATAATAATACTACTACTACTACTACTACTACTACTACTACTACTACTACTACTACTACTACTAATAATAATAATAATAATAATAATAATAATAATAATAATAATAATAATAATAATAATAATAATAATTCAACAGTTCCATTAAGTCATTTTCATTTTAATTCATCTCCATGAAATCCTGATGTTGTTCCATGATCAGAGTCTTTGCATGTGTGTCCTTGATCTAAGGAGGAAAATTTGATTTGTGTCACAAAAATTGTATTAAATGTTGTATTTCGTCTGAATACAAAGCAAGTTTATTGATTGATAATCGTTTAGCGAATTAATGGCTGGGTTTTCATTACTACACAGCGTTTCCACATCCCTTCTGTACATGTCAGAAAAAATATATAATCGATGTTTCAAACAAGTTTCGTCTTGTGTAACCAAGATGTCTAGATGTGAAACAATTGATGGATAAGCTTGGAGATATATCATATTTTTTGTTATTGACAGCAAATCCCATGAAATGTTCCATCATCTCTCCATGTAAAACTTCCCTGCTTCCTGAGCCCGACTGTGGCTTCTACAGAAGACATACATTTCTTAAAGCAGTTATTATTTGATTTTTAAAAATGACTAAACACTTTCCTGGTTTTTCACTTTTTTAGTAAACATTAATCAAACAAGTAGATATCCCAGTTTAACCTGATATCATAAATTCATTATATTTCACTTGACTGATTGGTGGTAAATGTTATTGAAAAACAACACTGACAAATGTCTGATACCATGACAAATATGTTCCCCCGTGTAACTCCTTTGTAAAACCTTTTATTTCTCCAGGAATTGTTTCAAGATGACATCTTTATTTTGAGTTTCATGCCAGAAAAGTTGCATCCACAGATAATCTACTTCTTCATGAACCTGCTGAACCAACCAAAGAAATAAGAACTTAAGTTGTCTTTGTGCTACTGTACTCTCCACTACGGGCATGCAGGTATTTGGATTATATATGATAAACGATCATCATAAACCACCACCAAGGCAGATATGATTGAGGTGACAAGAAGAATGGTTGACTGTGACCACACTGATAACGGTCCCAAACAAAAGGCCCAGCTCTGATAGAGAAGATAGCAGCGATGGAACCATTTCTTTTTAGGTGATACGATGCTTTATTTTACACGCTTACGTGAGTAGAACTGTGTTAACATTTTTGATGGACGACCGTGATCTTTATCTAACTTGCAAACTATCCAAATGCCATCATCCCATCAATTTTAGCATGAACGATAAACCGGCTCGTTGATTTGCAGATGGGAAAATTCCCCTGGTCAGGGTCCTCGCTTTGATCATGACCTCAGCAAGATGGCTGCTCAGATCTCAGATATACAGCACCAACACCTGCGTCCATGTTGTTTGGCTATGCTCCATTGGCTGTCTATCAACGCTTGTGCTGATAGACTGCCAAGGTCTGCCTTCAAAATAAATGACCAACAAACCTGTGGGAAAAGAAGCACAGAGACCAGAGTCCATGTTGAGAGAACATAACTTGAGCTGGAGAGTAGAGAGGAATCTGTGAATGAGATGCGTTCAGCTGAATATATATCAAGGTCAAATGGAAAGAAATTTTAGGGATGAAAAGCATCTGCAACATCTGTATCCAACACCAAACACCGTCTAACATATGTTACATTAAAAATACTTAAGAGCCTTTCAAATACTCAGACTTTATGAAGGACTTCATCTCCCAAGTCATCAAATAAGCTGCACAGTGTCAAGTTGTGTAAATTAACATCTAATAATTGGAGTTCAATCCACACATCATAGATATTAAAGTACTATAATGTTTTCATTTGTCTGTGTGACATTATATTTTTAAAAGCTCCATTTTCACCACAGTTTGTTTTTGTAACTCAACAATGATGTGCACAAAGCTTTCTGACCAATGATCAGTCATTTTCCAATTTCCTTTTACAGAACGGCAGAATGAAGGAAGGTGGTGGAAGAAGAGGCTTCGAGACCTACAACTAAACCAACGACTGAAAGGCAGTTTTACTGTGAAATTCATCAACATAATTCCACTTTTGTTTCGTATTAAAGCCAAATCGTTAGAAATTGTGAAAAGTGAATAGAAATCAAAATGACTACTTTCCCCAACTGAGCTAAAATCAAATCAACCTGAAAAAAAAAAAGGAAATGAAAAATTGATCACCCAGAAAACGAGCTAACGAGCTAACGTCTGTGCAGCAGGTTACCATGACCCATAGTTATGTTTTGTTGCTAGGCGACATCTAGTGGTCGTAGTGATGATGACAGGAGCAAAGGGAAAAGTGCGGTGACGTAGTTTATAGAGCGACAAAGTCCACATCTGGAGGAGGGTGGAATATAACACAGGAGAACGTTGTTTGATTCCCATGGGAAAATAGCAGTTTATGTTGTTTCCATTATCAATGACTTTTGCTGACGTTGTTATTATTGTAACCATGGCAACAAAGATCGTCTCGTGTTACGTACTTATTTTAACCCAAACCGTGATGTTTTCCTAAATCTAACTGAGTAGTTTTTGTGCCTAAACCTTACCAAGCCATAAGTGTTTATTACTGTAACCATGACAACAAAGGTCACTGTGGGAACAACACACATCTTATATATAGACATATGTAATATCTGTGTGATTCAACTGCTACCTATACAGCAAGATTATTAATAGTAATCAAAAGTATAATATTAATAATGATAATAATAATAATAATAATAATAATAATAATAATAATAAACTATCACCATTTCCAGATTCTTATAAACGACTACATTTTGTTTAAGACTGAAGTCAAAATATTTACGACAAAATCTGGAAAAGTTGGTGAATCAAAAAAAAGCTAAATATGACATAGTGTAATAGAAACAGTCAAATGAATCAAACACATAAGCCATATTTCTTTCAAGCTGTCATTTGAGGTTTGACCTGACGAGAATCCTCTTCTTCTGCTGTGCTTTAATGGCAGCAGCTGGAGAATTAGCAACACCATCTGTTCATCTTGATGAACTGACTCCAAAAATTCCAAAAAAACCCCCAAAACAAAACAAAAAAAGTTTTGTTTTTATGAACTTTTCCTAAGAATTGTGAGTTTCAGACACAGCGGCTGAACATAATGAAGAGTAGCTGCTCAGAAAGCTTCAGACAAGCATTCGTCAGGAGTGAGCTGCAGCTGCTGGAGCAGTTTATGATCTCCCCCATTCACCAAAGTGTTTCTTTCCCCAGGGGGTCATTACCGGGCTCCTGACTTCATATTGGTACTTAACATCACCAATAAAGGGGGATCCAGTGTCATTAAACAGCACTGCAGATTCCCCACTGCTTCTGAGCACAGAGAGCTGCTGACGGACTCGAATCAGAGGGGGGTTAATCCAGGATACCACGACACACAGATCTGCACACTTCATGTGTAAATGCTATTGTCAGATATGAAGAAACTAGTTTAATATAGAAGATTAACACTTGAAAACATGAGGATCTGCAGTAGAGGAGGCGGCTGTTTTCTGCCCATGCCTCTCATCCTGCCTGCTGATCAAAGCATCTGACTGTTGCAAAGAGCTGCCTCCGAGGGCTCAGCCCTTCAACATGTATCACTTTGGCTTGACTTTGCATCCCTTTTGACACCTCATCATATTTGCCTGCTGGGTTTATGAGCGTGACTTATTGGTGTTGTTTCTGGCTGTTGTTTAATGTCACGTCAGATAGTCAGTTGGGTTTTGTAACTGCCAAGATGTAATCTCTCTCTCTCTCTCTCTCTCTCTCTCTCTCTCTCTCTCTCTCTCTCTCTCTCTCTCTCTCTCTCTCTCTCTCTCTCTCTCTCTCTCTCTCTCTCTCTCTCTCTCTCTCTCTCTCTCTCTGTGTGTGTGTGTGTGAGAGACGGACATCTGCAAGAAACAAAAGTCAAAATATTCTGTTTGGCATGGGCTGAATAAACCATTAATAACTCATTTTAGCGATGTTTAAATGTATTTAAAACAATCTGTCTGTTGACAGCTACTTTAAATTCTTGGCAAGTTTTTCCTGGCTCATTGTTGCTGTATATTTTCTGCAGTTTTTTTTTTTTACTCTTCTTTTTTGTTTAATACATATACACTTGTTTATTCATAAAATAAAATCCACAAAGCGCAGGTTTCACTTTATTTATACAACAGCGTTTTATAAAGGGTACCGTTTCTTTCATCAGGAATTTCTATTTGACGTCAAACAAGTGGCGGCAGTGACTGTTGTGGTCAAACGCTGCCTGTGTATTATGTAAATATGTATTCAAACTTTTCAGGAATATGTGTGATGGGCTGTGTTATTGCTACTGCTGCTGCTCATTGAGTTACATTTACTGCAGGATCAGAGCTAAATCCTATTCTATGTCTCTATTCACTATACTGTAATACATGTGGCAAACAGCCTTTTCTTATCATTAAATGTAAAAAATATTTTATATTCTATTATTATCTCCTACTTTCATCAGTTTTTCTGAGGCCAAACCTCTATACATACACACACAATGATTTAATGGTTTAGGTATTGTGTCATCTCAGTACTGACACATTTCATTTATGCATAAGTAGTAATACGGCAATGATTATCATTTCAAGTAAAAGGCCTGAATTCAAATTTTGAATTAAAAAAAATCACTACAAAAAAGAAGAAGTATTGTGAAGAATGTAGTGCTGTAAGAATGTTACATTCTTGATGCATTCATTTTGAAAATCATACAAATTTGTTTTGAAAATAATATAAATGGAAAATATATAAATGACAAATAACACTGACATTTTATGATCTTATTTAATGGATGTATTTGTATATTCTATATAATTTACAAAGTATTAAAAATGCAGACAAAAACTCACAAAATGAAACTGTGGAATTGTGTAAACTATATTTCTCTCAAGGAGGCAATTCAAAAGGCACATAGAACAGACATTAAAAAAAAAAAGAAACACACAAAAAAAAAGTTTTTTAAACCCACAACCAGTGCCAGACAAACTGTACATATTAAGAAAAGTGCAAAAACAATCCCCAATGGCACAAAAACAATAACCTGCAGTATTATAACAAGAATGACAATAACATGGGAGAGTGACATAAATAACTGTACACATAAATAACAAAAAAAAAAGTACTTGAGGAAATGCACTATTTATTTCACACTTCTGATGAACCATAATTATAAATTTAGCCAATATGTGGCATGTGTTTAAGCTTGCAAATACTGAAATGTAAATATTTCATGTATCTCTCTGCCCTATATATTCTTGTAACTTATCTTAAATCCCATCATAGCTCTTTAAAATGACTTTAGGTTGTTTGCTTTGCTTTTGTGGTTCAGTGAAATCTATCAAATCTCCACATATCAGAGTAAAGATATGATAAAGACTGTGTTACATGACGTTGTAATTATCCATGTTTTTCACTGCACAGATGTAACCGTGCAAATATTGACACGGTCCCTTCGAAGTGCTTTAGGTCTCCGTGAGTATGGAAACTCTGAGGCTGCTCCATCGAGCAACCTGCAGCAACTCATCAGTACAATATCTGTCACCGTCTAATAGAGGCGTTTCACATGTCCATCATGTTGTTGATGCCGCAGAGATCCACATTCAAAGCACGACTGATGCCGTGTTTGTGCAGTAAAGTACACTAAACCCTGCTCTTACGCTCAATCCCCCTGTAGCAAGATATCAGAGCAGGCTGGCGCACGCTCAAAAATAAGATGCTACAGTTTATATCGAGATATTAAAAAGAGAAAAAAAAAAACTTCTCTGAGGCACCGCGCCCTATAAAACAACAAGAAATAAAACAGCTCAAGTGTTCCCATTCAACATCAATGTTGACATGACAGCTTATTCTTTTGGCAAGCGAGTGAAAAGGGCCTGTTACATGCTTCTCTGACACTTTTCATTATCACCTGCACAAAAGCAACAGTGAAAGACGAGGAGGAGGAGGGGGAGGAGGGGGAGGTGGAGGGGTAAACCTGACAGTATCCCCACGCTCATTCATCATAGCCAAAGGTATCTGCATCATGCATTAGCGTCAATAAAACCTGGTGAAACTGGAGCTGATTTCTTGCTAAATTCCACCATTAGTCACAGGCCCATATTTCAGGATTAGCCAATCCTAAAAGGGTAATTGTTGCACAAGCGGGGGAACTCTTAAGGCTGTCTGAAGCCATGTGCACTCAAACTTTGTAAGAGTGTTTGTTTGGGTATAGTTTTTAAGGAGTGGTGTCATTCTTCAGGATTGGCCGGCTGTAAGGTTGTCGAGCTTGTGGCCCTTTGAGGTTTTGAGTGATCGTTCTGCAGAGCACAAAAGAGGGATATGAGAGAATCACCTCATGGAAAGGTTACTGTATGTTTTAAAGTCTAATGGTTACCTCCTAGAAGTATTCAATTGTCACATGCATGTTTGTGCCCCCCCCCATCCAGCAGCTCTTAGCGTGGTGCGATCACGTTTCTCTGTCGAGGTGAGGCGTCCTGAAGACAATATGACGCCGCAGAGCCTTTTAAGATCCCTGGTGATATTTGATAGAAGCCTTAATCGTTATTTGGGGGCAAAGTGGGACAATGGCGCCTGCAGGAGCACCATCAGATAGAGTTCCTCTTTTTTTTTTTCCATTAAAAGTCAAATATGTGTCATGCATGTTAAATCGTTTTTGCAATTAAGGGAAATTTTCAGCACCAGGCTTTGCTCAGAAGAGAAACCGCTGAGAAATAAGCTATTATTTGCAACTCTATCCCGTTTGATTTCTCTCAGCAGTGAAAGGAAATAGTTCCCATTGAGCTCTGTGAAACAAGTAAACCATAACATTTGGTCAGTCTCTCTCGTGTGGTTTCAGGGAAAACCAAAATATCTCCATTCAGTACAGGCTTCCACAGGCTCCCGGTGCACGCTGAACTCCCGCTGAACTGGTTGTTAATGATTATAACCCTGATATATGCGGGTATATATGGTAAATGAGGGCACACTTAGGAAACCACAGGGGCCTTGTTATGCTTTTGCTATTTTCTTACAGCTTAAGGAGGTCCACCTGTTCCCCGTTAAGTCACACCATGTTACTGTTAACCTGGAATATTTTAAAGCAACATGAAGAAATGCAGAATCAGTGCTGTCAGCGGGTCTGCTGCGATCGTTTCTGGTCAAAGGCTTCATTAAAATGAGACGAAAACGTCACGTTTCACCTCTTTAAGACATTGTAAATACCATTTGGGACGACATTCAGGAACAGAATGGAGAAGATTTGTGTTTTGTTATGGAGCAAATTACAAGTTTCACCACATTTGTAGAGTTTTGATTCATGCATGTGGAGATCTGATGATAAAAGACAGCAGCTCCATAGAAAGTCAAGGGGGAGGTTGAACATGAAAACATTTACTGTGCTTTGATTGTGTTTCTGAAATGGGGAGGGTGGAGGGGGGGGCAGTACATGCCATGTTGTTGCAGTAAGTGAAAACCTTTCAACACATCTGAAAGGAGAAAATATGAAAACTAAAAACACAGCGTTCACGCTCACTTAGAGCTGTATTGAGCATCTGGTGAGGACTTCCCTGCAGAACAGCCTGTGTTTGCACAGATTCACATGAAGCTGTTTTGTGGTGGATTTAAACTTTTGGTTTTAATCCTTCAAACAAAGTAACAGCACAGAGACATCTACAAATCTGTGTCCGTTAGCACATTGTGGTTGGTTTAAAGTGACACCAGAATCTGAATGAACTATAGTTAATGAAAAAGCAACAGTTTAGGGGTAAAAGGAGAAGGATGTTGACATGTAATAGCCAGCACGACTCAAATGACACCGATGTTCAGGTGTTTCCTTCTGTTTGTACCTGGTGTGAACACGATACAAGGCAAAATACAGCAATAAGTCTGTCATGCACGGCTGAAGTTACAGGAGGTGAGATCATATTTAATATGTGAACTTGCATGTCAAGGAATTTCCGCACATTTGTGTCAGAAGGAACAAATGAAACTGAAATAATTCAACTCGACGTGTGGACATAACAATCCTAAACTAGTCAGTCATTTATTATTATTATTATTATTACTGTAGTTAATGAGTCTACAGGCTGTTGAAAATATAATATAAGCACTTCATAAGAAAAAACATCAACTCATAAAATACAAAGGTGAATTACATTTGTCTGCATGTCAGTCAGCTTCCTTTTTTCAAGTCACTTCAAACTGAATATGTCTGTTCACCTGACTGCGGTTCCTCTTTTATGATTCAGTCTGTCTGGGTTTACTGTCATGACTTATAATCATAATTTAACTGTTTGCTTTTTGAACAACGCAGCAGTTTGGAAGACTTGACCTGTGGTCTGAATTTAAAAAAATCATGATACTTTATATATACATAATATTTAGAATCATTCAGCTGAACTTCAACCATATTTGCACATCTCTGCAACTGTGATTAATCTAAAATCTGTTTCCAAACCAGTCTAGAAGAAACGCTGTGACTTCAGAATCACACTTTAGTCTTTTACTCACCAAGAAAGAGCTGTCTCCACTGGAGGAAAGCAACCCTCTTGGTTTTTTTGCTTCTATTTCTGTCACTTCTTTTCTTCTACTAGTTAGCATGCTAACCGGCTAACCCTGGTCTGGTCTGATACAGAGTCACTGTAGCGTCTAATCTACCCTGAGGAAGTCGCACTGCTCAGAGTGCGTATTATAACCTCTTGTATTGCTGTATGGCTGAGGCTCTTGGCAAAACTGGTAGGTAAACAACATATAAATGCTAATGTTAGCTATGTATCAATGGCAAAACTTATAATTGGCTTCTCTGAAAAAGAGATTAATTTGGTGCCAAGGCAAATTTACTTGCATAGCACATTATCATACACAGAGAATGTGCTAAACAGAATAAAAAGAAACATAAAAATAGAGGTAAAAAACAGTATAACACTATAAACAGTAGTATAAAGACAGTATAAAGTGTAGTATACAGTATAGTATAAAAACATTAGTGCAAAACAGGTGCAAAGAATACCCGGAAACACTAAAAGTGCATGAAGAGAATGATACCAAAGCTGATTTTTGGGTTTTTTTTAATGAATTTTAATTCACATTTTCCTAAATATAACACTCAGGATTGGGCATGAGTCCTGTGATGTGTGTTTCTGGGTTTCTGGGATTTCTGATTGATGTGTCAGCACCCTGAGGGGACGCGAGAAATGATACAAGAAACTGTTGAGTTTGCACATTTTTTATATCAATGCCCACAACTGCATTTGAAGTGTTTCTTGGCTGTGTTAAAATGGCAGTAGGCACCGGGGTTTACTGACAGTGTTCACACATTTCACTTTCTTTCATCAACAGGTTTCTACTGGTCACATCATTATTCCCTCCTTGCTGCTTTGACTGCAAAGCAAATTCCTCTTGATGACTGCAGTGGGCCTGCTATGCTCTGGCTCAGAGCCAGCCCTGTCTACATTTCACTGATGGACTTGCACAGCAATTTGCCTGAACAAACTTATCCCAGCTGTACGGCTAAACCTCTGGAAAACTCATCACTGTGACAATTTCAGGCATGTTTGGCTTTTCAAATGGATTTTCAGAGATGTTCCTTCCTGTAACTTGTGTTATTTGAGTATGAATAAAAATAGAAGCGGACTGATCAGCACACCTCTCAAAGATGGCATTCAGCTCATGTGTGAGCCTTTTCTTTTTCAGATGAGTAGCAGTGAGTTCAGCGGAAACCTGTCAGGAGATGAATAGCAGGGTAATACAGGCTTTGAATGTATTACAAATGACACCATCATAAATAACTTTTCCATAAGATGGAACAGACGGTTCTCCTTTGAAGGTTTCTGGAGAGTTTGACGTTATGGTTCTCTGGATATACACTTAAAAAATTGTCAAAACTTAAAAATAAAAGACACGTCCACACATGTCTGATGGACAGTACTCAACCTTCTGCCATTGCAGGATGCAACTGGAGAAAGATCTGAACAAATGAGGGTTAAATCATATATAGTGCGCCATTAAATTGCTTTATTGTAAACCTCTTTTGTAAAGTTTGAATTTGCCAGCACGTCCTGACCTGCCGCTGCTGATCTGATTTATTTTGTGGTTAATAACAGTAGCATGGGACAGCATGGTAGAGTGGGAACAGAGGCAGCCAAAGGCAACTGGGATTACAGGAGATAAATTGGATCCCAAGATGTTTTTCATTGGAAATAGACCAAGGCTGTTTGTGGCTGAATGTGGCCATGCTCGGCTGCATCCTGACGCATACGACCAAATGTGAGCAGGCTCTCTGTTTGGCCCACACATCATACAGCTGTCATCGTCAGCTAGATTTTTGGGAGTGGGAAAACTTGGTTGAGAAGTTATCAGCATTCACAACATTGTTTTCTTTTTGGATCAGATACAGTTCAGAGCAAACAGGAAATCAGGGAAGAAGCACAAGACACAAGTCCCGAGTCAAACTAGAGACTAGGGACCAGGCTGCTCAGACGCCCCCAGTCTTACCATTCATTATGAGTCTGGTGATCTGGGGGCATAGAAACTCCCTGTCATAAGAGTATAAGACAGGATTTTCCCCAGTTAGATTTTACAGAAGCAAATCCAAACTAACTTCAGGAATCCTGTCTTATCTTAGTAGGATCAGTTATCAACTTTGATGCCAAAATGGAATTAAAATAATGACGGGAAGTACATTCAAGACAGATGAGTTAGAAGTGTTATTAACCTCTCTAGAAAAATCCAGAGATGCTCTTTTTTGTGAATTTACAGCTGTAACTCGCGAAATAAGAGAGAGAGAGAGAGGGGGTTAAGATAGCCTGTATCTACTAACAAGCAATTTGTCATCAAGCCACAACACATCATTAAGTGGTGGAAGTGAGATTAAGTGATTCGGCCTCTGGTGTGCCATAAGACTTGAATGTTTTGGCATTTTAAGCCTTTCATGACCTCAAGTTGGTGCTGAGGAGACTGAAAAACACGACTCCCAGAAGACTTGTCTGCCAGAAACAGACAGTACGCACTTAACTGTAAAAACCGAACAGACATGGTGGTAATAAAGTAAAGCACCACCTCATCCTTTACGTCAAAAGCCAAACCAAATCTCTCTGCAAGTTCACAACAACTACAAAGAATATTTTTTATTGTCATGTCAGTGATGATGTACCTGGCAATAATCCACCTCAGTTACTGGAAATATAATCTCTTTATTTGTATGTAATTCTCTGATTCTGAAAACTGTTTTTACTGAGCTGATACTTACTTTTATTTACTTTTCTACCTTCTTTACAATCAATGGGCAGCGGTAGAAGAAATATTTAGATATTTTACTTATGTAAAAGTGGTTATAACAAAGTGTGAAAAATACATGTAACATGTAAATTCTAAATATAAATTTTCCCTCACAAAGTATTGTCAGAAGGTGTTTAAAATTTAAAAAAGTAATAGTGATCATGTGCATTATGTAGAATTAATTGATTGCTTCTACTACATTAGCAGCATTTCAATATTGTAGCTGGTCAAGATGAAACAAATGCTAATTACTTATAATAACATTAAAGTGATGCATCATATAAGCTGTGTCCCAATTTAAGAGCTGCATTCTTCAGAAGGCCGTAATCCTTTGAAGGATTTCCTGTTTATCTCTTTTTTATTTATTTTACATTGCTTAGCTGCATTTGAAGGAGCCTTTGAACTGGAAGGGCTGAACTATGATAATCGGTCTTCGAATGCAGCCGTCGAAGGTTTTGGCCCCTGATACCCACATTTATAGTATCATATAATTTGAATGTGAAGGCTTTAATCCCCTGCAGGTCTCCACAGGTGCTCTCACTTATGCTGCTTATTAGTGGCTGCAGAGAAACTAAGCCGGATGTAATTTTTAACACAGAGAGATTGGTGAGGTCACGTTTCCAGCAGAGAGCCACACGACCTTCACCTGATTGAAGTCTAATCAACCAGGGTAGTTAAAAACACCTGTGTGGGTGTGCCGAGCCTTCACTTTCCAACAGATATAAGTAAAAAGTACAAAATATTCCTCTGAAATATGGTGTAAAGCTGCGCAAAATGGAAATACCATAAACTGCACATAAAGATGGACAAAGCCTCCGTGACGTCAGCCACAGGTTTTGAAGCTCGGAGTGGGCTGCTTCGCTGTCACCATCTTGGCAGTGCCTGACTCTGCTTAACTCCCAGTTAATTTTAGATTAGTCTCTTTCCACCACTGCCCATTGGAAACATTTCATCATACGTTCTTAAACAAATAACAAAGTGTTGACAATAGCACAGATATTAATAGAAACAGTCTTTCCATATTGATGTAATGATTCAAGTAAAGTGTATCAATCAGTTCACATGGCTGACTCCGCTCAGATCATCCTGTGAATGTTCTCTCTGTTTAATACCATAACAAAACATGAGCCTGACAAATATGACAGGCCAATCTGTTTGTGAGCGACAACAAGTCATCACAGGATTCCTGTTCAGGGTGAAAAAGTTACATACACATCTGCTGCAAGAGAAAGGAAAATGCAGAGGCCTTCAACGGCAGCCTGGAGAATAGCGAGGGGATTTGTATTGTGAAAGGCCTGAGAGGAGAGAGGTGGGGCACTTTGACAAGCTCTTTGTGAGCAGAGGAATCCCATATTAATTGCAGCGCAGGGTGGCTGCCATCGCTGTCAGTGGGCTTTCGTCTGCAGTGCCAGGTGAAATACCACGGGCTTGAATTCAACAACTAAATACTTATCTCTGGTATTGTTCTCTCGAAGTGAGTGCTGAGCCTCCAGTGAAAAGATGAAGGTTGATGTATCTGAATGCAGCGCCTGATCCCGTTTGTCAAAAACACGTCTGTCGTTACCTCAGTAATGGGTTAAGCCTCGAAACCTGTCAAATGGCACAGGGCTGACAAAACATACATCATCCTCTACTTACACACTGTTAACTCAGATAAGAATGGTGTGCATTGCAGCAAGTGATAACCTGTGTGAATACCTAATACTAACACAGTGCAAGTGTGTAGGTTTAAGAGTCACGTGCAACGAACACATATGCAAATAAAATTAAAAAACATCAACAAAAAAGCTGTTACAACTATGATACAGCTGTTAGAAAACAGCAGTGCAAATGGCTACAACCTGACATCAAACATGTTTATTTATGCCAAATATCAAAAATGCAGCTTTAAGGAAAAATAAATAAACTGGAGAAACCAGACAGACGACAAATATGGCGCCATGTTCAGTACGCGGATGAACAAAAGGAGCATTGTTTGGGTCGATGTTAAAGTATACAACATAATACCACAATATATCACTTCTGTCAAGATAGTCAAACAAAGGATGCCACCTCTTTTCAGACTGATGTACTGTGGTTGTGTTAAAGGCCACTTTCTCTGTCTGTATGACAGGATCATTTCACAAAACTCTCTCAATTTTCTTTTAGTCACCGTCATATTAAACATTTAAGTTTGCTCTATATGACAAGATCGCACCGAGAAATGCTAAATGTAATAAATATTTGCCAGTGAATACTTCACTGACTGTGTGAATTAGTACTGTAAAGGAAAGATATAGAAATTTTAGGGAATAATTTTCTTACCAAGAGGTGAGACAAGAGGATTAATGCAAATATGTAGCTAGGACCAGCAACTGGTTAGCTTAGCTTAGCTTAGCTTAGCTAAAGCTAACTAATTAACGCATAATAAACACAAAAATGTGTTTAATTAGGACTAAAAACAAACTCTTTCTTTGCCCAGACCAGTAACTTACACTTTTTGTTGTCTGTAACTGAAAGTCTGTTTCTATCTGCCTGTTTTTATGAGCGTTCACAGTGTGCACATAAAAAACTTCAGAGTGAAATCGCTGGAAATTCAAAAATGTTGCAATGGAAACAGATTGAGCAAATAAATCATGGCGCACTGCACATGAAGCATGTGACGTAGACGTCCGTCGAAGCCTCTGCTCCACTGAGGAGAGGGAAACACCAGCGAAGACGAGGCTGCCACCTTCCTCAAACTAACACGTGAACCAAACATTAATGGGTTTCTGTCGACTGGGGTTTGACCGGAGCTCTTTTAATCACATCATCCAAACAAAACCTGATGATAAACAGAGGTGGAGATATTTCTGCAGGATTTCAAAACAAATCTGTTTAACATTCAAATGAATTACACACTGTAAACAGATGACAGCCTGAAAGCCTTTTTTGTTTGCAGTGAAATTCAACAAAATGTAGTCTAGTGGGAGAAATTTCACAGGAGGCAGAAAAACTGGTGATAAGGACGAGTCCAAAGATGCGTTGAAGTGTTTCACACAGAGCCGGGCAGCTACAGATCCATTAGGCGTGTTGATCTTTGTCTTCTGGCAGGTCAAAGACCAGGAAAACATTTACCTCACTCTTATTTAGTGATTCTACAAAGCAGACACAACTGCATGTTTGAATTGTAAAGGTATATTTTAATCAATTATTGGATTTTCATGATGCATTATGTCAATAATGACATTTTGGGTGATTTATGGACAGAAAATGATTATTCCATACACTAAAACTGTCAATTTGTTCAGGTTCCACACTCAATTTTGTGAGTGGAAACAAGCAATTAGTCCCAGCATGCCACACATACCATAGTTTACCATTCCTGAGCTTCTCGTGTCGTCTTTCTGCTCCAGTTCAAAGAGAAACAACAAAACAAAACACAGTTGCACATTTTTCAGTTACACAACAACAGACACATTTCTTTACAAATGCAGACGGACATATTGTACCTTTCTTTTACACCTTAACACCACTAACCTCACTCCTGTGGATGTGGTTAAGATGAAGTGGTCTTAACAGCTCACAGATGCTCAACATGCAGCGATGGTGGGCAGGTATTCAGGGCTGACTTCACCCCCCCACCCCCACCACCCGAGCTGCAGGGATTCACTGTGACAAGCTCGAAACACATGCAGGCTTCGCTCTTTCAGCTTCACCTCTGCTACAAGCTGAAAGAGCTGGAGCCCACATTTGGGTGAGAGGAGCCAAACTAACCATCCTGCCCCGTTTCATCTGTTTCATCCAGTTCCAACCTGAGGACACAACTCAATTATACATGTCATTAACAGACATGTTTCAAAGGCAGTTTCTTTTTTTGTGGTTCAAAAAGTAACAGTAAAACATTTAAATGCTTCGTATTTGCCGCAGCTAAAAATGGATCCTTCTTTCCAAGGTGTTGCACTCTACTTGCCAGAAATCATCCGTCAATCAAAAATGTTTGGGAAGGAGAGTAATGTTTTGGTCCTTGTTTGACAGAGTTTGAAGTGCTGCAGTTTGCAATCCAAAACACTTTCTTCAAGTAATTACCAGTTTATAGCAAATGGCTGTACAGTTAGTTTGCACTTTTAGGGAGCGCTCAAAAAATCCAGCAATAAGGAACCTGCTAGGAGAACTAAGGTGGAGGTTAGGGTGGCAGAAGGAGCAGCAGATGACACTGACATAGACATACAAGCTACTGAACTGTAGAAGTGGAGGTTGTCTTGTTTATAATGTTGGTCTATGTGCTTTTTGGGCCACAGGGGTTTCAATAAGGCCTGGGACAAGACACTGGGTCCATCTCTATGAAAACATTCACGTTACAGCCGAGGAGGCTGTTGCTACTGATGCAAACTGTGCAGTCCCTCTGGTTATCTGAAACACAAGACTGTTGCACTTCTTTTACTGCTGCAGAACATGTCACTTCCTGTGTGCGAGAGGATTTATGGTAATCAGGAGGACGCCAAAGGGAGAATCAATCTGTGCAGAGTCTGACTCTCCTCCTGAGAAAAAACATTAGAGTGGCAGTGTCTTATGAAACTCTTGCTCACAGGGAGCAAATTGGAAAGTAGTAAAGTGTTGCTATAGATTCACAGAGGGATGAGGTTCACTTCCTGTTCACTGTCAGTCAGGTTTCTTTTAACCATGATCATGATTGTCTCCTAAGCTTTAACAAGTAGATATTGCTTTAGGAAGAAAACTCGAGGTTTATCTAAAAAAGAAATGATGCTCACTTTCCGACTGGACAATAAACACACACCATCTGCTGATAATCAGCATCTGTGCTTATGTGTAATCTGCCAGAAGATATTTTCAGGCAGGGTTATCGTTGATCATCCTGCTTCGATCCGGCCCAGGACACCAGATGTCAGGCAGGTTGTAATATTAAGCAGTGTGCTTTAACAGTGAATGGCAGAACACCTGCAACAAAGGCAACTACAAAGAGGCTTCCTCTGACAGCATTTCCTCTCTTTTCAGCCTCCTACATGACCCCGGCACCATCTTGGAAAAAGATCTCAGTGCCGTCGCTGTGGACCAGACGCCAGTCCCATGAGAGAGCTCAAAAGCAGCTCTCGCAAAATTGAGCACTGGCAGGCAGAAATTGAGGGTGGAGTAATGGAGGAGGGCACGGTGCACCTGCCTGTAAATCTTGCAGAAGTTTTCCTTTCATGAGAAGCTTGAAGAGAGAAATAACAAACACTGGTCAGAGGGCCAGGGGATAAATTTGAGAGAGAAAGAGCAGCCAGCTGGCCAAGAATGATGTTTAGGAAATCATTTACTGAGACGACACAACAGCTGGGGCCAAACTGGACACCTCTGAGATCCAAAAGTCAATCATGCAGACACTGAACGCCTGTTTTTTTGCCAGCAGTCTGTGTGAATGAGGATTGCTCTTGTAACGTTATACCCAATAACTTTTGTGGATGACTAACAGATACACTTAAAACACCAATAACATGACAATATGATAATGATAAAGAGCAAGGACTGCATACTACTATCTAATACTTCAACTACTACTGTTATTATCACTGCTGCTGGTGATGAATAAGCAATTGAATAATTACTTTGGGTAATAACTGATAATTGAGAAGTAAAAGAGTAAAAAGCTGAAATGGAAGAAAAAATAGAAAGGATCACACATCTGGTCACACCAGCATTTAAAAATGGTGAAGTTTTGCCAGAAAGTTGCTGCAGAGCTCAACCTTTGTGGACTGGGACTTTTTTATTGAAGACATTTTCACTGAAAAAGCACAGGTGTGAATAATAAGATTAATATTGAATGAATTAGATTTATTCAATGTAATTATTAATATCACCTTTATTTTCCCAACTATCACAATCCAAAATGTCTGTTTTGAAAATGGCCTGAAAGCCTCTTCCAAAATGGAGGAAGCTAGTTTGTTAGCTATCTTGCTGCACCCTTAACTTTTATTCAACGTCCTTTGAAAAAGTATAAGCTGCTCTGCAATAGAGTATTTTTTGCAGATAGTCATGAGACAAGAGTCAATGGTACAAATACACCTTTTAAATGACTGTGGCTAAGCTAGGCAGCTTGCTAAGTAACTGATGCTGACTGTCAGAGCCTTTTCCCTCCGCCGTAACTCAGAGTGATTGAATTAATGTACAGACGTTGGACTCCAACATCGGAGAGACTTTAAAATTTAAAACTTGAGTTATAAATGAAAATCAAATGGATGTCAAATCCCAGCATTGGCTAATTGACATTGTGACGTTTTCCAAATGTTTAGCAGAGGCTGAGTTTTGGTCACCACATCTCATCACAGCCGGAGGGATGGTTTTCTACTTCGACATGATGGTGCCATTAAATGTTTGGAGGGCGTTAGATTTGCTCAGTTTGGATTTACTTAACAACACAACTTAAAACCACCAAAATATCAACGTCGGCTGGTGCTAGTATTTTAGTCACCCAATGGAGGCCCTTTTAACAACAGATAAAAATTTGCCTTTTAGGTCAACTCTGGGTCATTTACCATTTTTTTTTCCAAAACGGTTTTTGTCAAATAAACAAAATGCAGGACTTATTGTTTCAACTTTACCCAGATCAATCTATAAGTAAGTCAATGATTCAAGTATCTTAAAAAAAAAAAAAAACAGTTCTCAATCAATTACAGCCCATAGTTATATGTTCACACAGCCAGAAGCATATTGTTTGCATTTTATGATGACATGAAGTTACTTTATAAATTAACAAAGTTATAAACCTACATTCAAACAAATATAAACGTATAACTGCACTGGAGGCCAGCTGCATGCCTGCTCGGATCCTGAGAACAAAATGCTACAGGAAATAAAAGGCACAGTAAAGAAAAAATAAAAAGAACCTTGGAGAGATATTGTGTCTGACAGCTGCTAATCGTGCTAGCTCTGGCAAAGACTTGTGGGTGAAATTTTCTCTTTTCTTTAAAAGAGCAAGAGACTAAGGTTATAACTGAACACAATAAGCACACATACTGTCACAATGATAAGCTTTATATTATACAATAGGAGATAAATACCTCAGAGGAGACAAAAGGATCAGGGAGGAAAAACAAAATCTCATATATTATAGGTTTCCCAGCAACACTAAATCAGAGTATGATTGGCCATTTGCTCCAAAGTAACCTAATATTAACCAATTACTAACACCTACTGCAGTTACAGAGTTAGCAGAAAAAACAAAGGACTAGTTTAAGCTGAAGAAAAAAAAAATATATATATTTTAGCTGCTAATATCAATAATTTGCGTGCAATTTGAAAATTGAATGTAAACTGTAACACACCAAACATGGCCTCTTTATTATTGCTGCATGTCTTCATTGTTTAAACAGCCTCTCCATCATCTGACTCAGAAATAAGTGCACCACAATGTAAGCATTGGTTATTCAAATGGGACTCTCAGATAACACAGAGAAAAAGTAAACAGCTGGCTGCCAAATGTGGCTCATGTAAAACTAATTATAACACACCCTCTGTTTGCCCACACCTGTGGATAACAACAGAGTGCGCGCTCAAGTGTGTTTGTGTTTATGTGTCTGTTAATCTATCTGAATGTCTCACTCCTAAATATCATTCAATACAATTATACCATATAATACACAAAGATTAATAAAACACATATGAGGTTTCAACAACTGACAGACTTGAATTATTTTTTAAAGATATGTCAATGCTACTTTTCTGTTTATATTCTTATAATCAAAGATATAAAACTATTTTTGACATTAAGTCTATTTGTGAGATTTTTTGATATTTTCCGAACATTTATTTTTTGTGTTTCAAAATTTGAAAGATGTGTTTGTCTCATTTACAATATGTCAGGAGACAAAAAGCTGATCTATCTCATTGAAAAACTTTCAGTGACATATTGTCACTTGTTGTTTGTCTTGTTTTTTTTATCAATCCTCTACCATTCCTGTCCTAGCATTTATGATTTTGTACATAATTATTATGCTAGGTAGGCCTAAATAAATTTTATAAGATACACAATATTTTTAGGGTGCCATTTAACAGATAAAAATCTGCCTTTTAGGCTAACTCTGGGTCATTTACAATTCTATTGTTTTTTTCAGAATGGTTTTAATCATGATTCTCAGTCATTTACAACATACTGTATGTACAGAAAATTGCTCTATAAATGGACAAAGTTATTTATGCATCAATTATTAAAGTATTATGATAGTGAAATTATTGTTAAGAAAGGAAATCTCACAGAGATTAAAATCTCTTTTGCAAGAGTGACCTGAGAACAAATTATGTACAGTATACACAAGATAACAACAGGAAGAGCCAGCCACACACAGAGCAATCCTCCCACACACAAACACACTAATTAGGCACAGGTATTATTAAAAACACAGCATGCAAAGTCTCTCAGAGTAACGAGTCTCTATCTTCAGTTTGTGTTGCAGTTCAGTTCAGTAGTAAGATTCATAAAAGGGACAAATCTTCCTCAGCTCAGGGTTGGTATGAGTGACTTTTAAAGCCATTACATTTCTGTCTGTTGCTAAAATAATCAATACATTGACTAATTATTTAAACTCTGCTGGAATTAATCAGCATTTAAAAAGTAAAATAACAATGCAAAAAGTGTTCTTCAGTATCATTTCTTAGTACATAGTGTTCTTATCACTACGTTTTCGAGGCATCTTGATTGATACTCAGATTTAAATTATTTCATGTTGCATTTATGGAGAAAATAAAGTAAAAAGGAGAAGAAAGTTGAATACACTGGACCTTCTTTGCATCTGTAAATGGGTGTTCCATTGTTCAGCCCAGCTATTTAAAAACCTCTGAATAAAATGTCACGCCATGATTCACCTGAGCCTTTTCACAGAGGGTTTCAAGGTGAATGGAAGCCACAACCACTACTCCTTTCACTGTCAAATGACTGCGGCCGAGCCCTTTCCTGGCTCGGTGACTCTAAAGGGGGCGGTTTTAACCACAAAGTTAATTATGTTTGTTTATTTGGCTAAAATTTACATTCAGGAACCCTGAGCACATCCTTTCTGGAGACATGTAAGAAAGGGTAGAATTGTTGAAGAGGGGAAGTTAAGATCAAAGTTTAAATTTGCGGCTTTGTTTATGGATCTGTGAGGTATTCAAATGACGTGCTGTCAGGATGGAGAGCTTTGTATGTCTTACAAGGTCATCAAAGTGTCATCGCTAATAGACAGACAGATAGCATTACCAAGTGAAATTAACAGCTGTAAAACACTATATGTTAAGTTTTGAATAATACTGATACTAGATATTTGTTGCTTTTCAGAAATACTGGGGGCTCAATCTAAATATATGCTCATATTTATTGTAAACCCCCCCCCCAAATTAAATTAATTATTACCTTGTTTCAGTCCTAAAATGGGTTGTAGTTGTATGTAATATCTATTTTAGTGTATTTAAATAAGATACACTTGATGCAAATGCAGACAAATTATGATCTGCACTATGTACAAAAAACAAAAAAACAGAATAAACAATATCTCCATTGACTTTAAACAAACAAGTGTCCAGTAAAAACAGCTTTATCTTTTCATAATGAAAACAAAACAAAGCTTCTGATATCAGAACGATGCAAATGGAGCTTGACTGAACCTGTGTATTATTTGCATGACTTGCCTTTGAAACTCCACAATGCTATCATCAGACTTACGAAGTCAGTGTATGTAAATGTGGGCTGGTGCTCAATCACTCTGGGCTTGACATGTTTGTTTAGAGCTCAGATGGCTGTGGCAATTCATTACCTGCCGTGAGCTTCTGTGTTACAGCGTGGAGGCCAGTTTACTGAAGCCACCACTGGTCACTGCCGCCCTCTTGTGTTCACTGCACAGACGAACACTATCCTCCTTAGTTTAAGAAACTGTCCTACGTCTGTAACTTCACCTTTACAAATGCCTTTAGCACTTTGCTTCTACATCATTCTCCAAGTGCAAACATCCAAATATGATGGTCTCTATGACATGTAAGCCACTGGCCTGCGAGTGTAAATTGCTGATACGATAAAGGTTTTCGATAAAGGTTTAGTCGTGGCATAAACTGAATAGTAAGATAGTTTCAGGGTTCTGCATGTGTCTAACAAACATGGATAGAGGAAGTTCTCAGATCCTTTAAGTAAAATATATGCAACTTTTCAAGGTGCATATATCTCTCTTAAATATAGTGGATTGGATGAATAAAGTAATGTCCTCAAGCAAAGCACAAATACTGAACTGTGCAGAGGTTATAGGCACTTTAGTTTCTAGTTTAGATTCTTTTTTCATCAAGCAATACCATCAGGGAGAAATCTGATTCATTCTGCAGCTGGACAACATGCCCAAACACACAGTCAGAGTCATGAAGAACTGTCTTCAGCAACAACAAGAACAAGCAGGTGGTCTGATACCCACAGAGCCCTGATCTCAACATCATGGAGTCAGTCTGGGATCACATGTGGAGACAGAAGACACTGGTATGGACTAAATCCACAGGAGAACCGTGGAACATTGTGCAAGATGCTGGAACAACCTACCTGCTGAGTACCTTGAAAAACCGTGTGCAGGTGTACTGAGGAGAAGTGGTGCTTTTTTAAAAGCAATGGGTGATCACACTAATCACTGATGTGCTTAAAGTTTTTTTCGGTTTATTTGCATGAAGTCAATTCATAATCGTGACATTAATTTTGTTTGTACAGTGCTGTACCTGAACCCTCCGTTATGTTCCGGGTCAAATTGACCCGTCTTAAAGTTTGAAGATCTAGGAAAAATAGTTAAAAGTATTTTTTCAGTATGAAACTTCTTCTGCTTAATTAGTGTAATCAACATATAATATGAAAATGGTTCATCTCTCATATTTGCAACCACCCCCTGCATGTCTATATCAACATTTAAATGTTATGTCTCAATGTTATGTAAAACTATTGTGTTTCATATGTTGATCTTTCAAAAGCAATAAAGTGGTGAAACATTTACATTTTTTTTAATGAAAAACGAGTATCCTAATTGAACCATTACCTGTTAGAGGTAAGGAATACAGTTGCAGTAAATATTGATAGAATAGTTAGTAATGAAATATTCACAGTGCTTGTTGGGATTCTTTTGGTTTCAGACATCTTTTGGATAATTAAACATGCACTGGGTCGATTTGAGCCGGGAACACCAATGCTGTTCCTGACAAATGAACATAACAGGAGGGTTAAATAGTATTTTATGACAATAGGCATGTGACTAACTTTAAATAGCTGTAATGTTAAGCTCAAAAGTAAAAGGAAAAACGAAATAAATAGGATTCAGTTATTTATTGTTAAAAGCAGGAAGAGATTTAGCACATATAGCAGATAAAACATCTTTCCCAGCCACATAAATCACTACGGTGTAACTTTAGCTTCATCACTGTTGCGACTTCTATGTAAAATCTCAGTTTGTTGTAAACTTTTATCGGTGTATTCGTGGTGTTTGCAGTCGCAGCCCCTCAACCTCAAAGCTGCAGCTACACGCCCAAGAAACCAAATAAGATGATTGACGTGTGATGCAGCCAATAACCGTGGAGGTGGGTGGGATTTCCGGTGACATTGACAAATCAATAATGGCGACCAAAAAAAACTTTAGCATGTCAGCAAAACAACACGGAGGGGGAGTGAACTTATGGACAGCAGTCATATTTTCAAGAAAATTATAATATATTCACCTAACTGTGAGCAGTTTCAGTTCAGCCGAAAGGTAATTTGACTAACGGTGCTACGTTTTTGATAAATGCTGGCATGTATCAACTCAGGGTTGTGCTAACGGTCCAAACTTTCTGACAGGACACGGCTCCGTAGCTAGAGTCTAAACTAGAGCTAGCAGGCTTGTTGCTAGGCTAGCTAGCGCCAGCTAGCTGTTAGCCAAGTTCCCCGACGATCGAGCAAAACAAAACGCTTAAAAACGTCCATATTGTTTGTTCTGTGAAACTTGGTGCTGCTACTGTTAACATTAAAGTTTATTCTTGTCTCTACAAATGCCACCAAGGTCATGTCAGGAGCTTGACTTTCGCCTAAAGTTTGATTTTTGTAGTCATATCCGTGATGGCCACCAGTTTTGGGGAAGCCATGATCAGTCAGAGTTGGTTGCACAGAACTGAACTGTGCAGGGATTGACAGACAGCAACGATATCACGCTAAAGCTAGCTCACTTATACCATGTAAATAGCCCCATTTATTCCGTGTTGTAGAGGTAAAGAGACATCTGTTTTATTGCTGCAAGTTCAATACTGTGGGTTTTTTTTTTGGTTTTTAAAAAAAATCAAAATAGGGGGACGGGTTGAGCATTTACAATAGTCATTAGTAATAACGATACCGATGCTGTAAACTAAATACATATATGTACGTATTTTATGTGTAATGTCAGGTGAGACAAAGAGGAGCAGCTGCATTTTGCAGGAGTCCCATGCAGGGTGAGGTTTGACAGCAGAAAGTAAAAGATAGACAGTTTCTAGTTTAACAGAGAAAAGCGGTCAGTCAGGCTGATTCTACATTGGAGGGTAATTTGAACATTAAAATTGCAGCTCTGTGTCTCCAAATGTTTTAGGCACTAAAAGTAAACTGATAATCCTTTTAAAAACAGTACCACATATAGTTTTATTTATCAGTCAACTTCATGCAGGTTGCAGGAAAAAAGCATCAAGTGATTGATAAGAATCTTAATATCTGAAGTGCCTAAAACTGTAATGTATATGTTATGGTTTAATAGTCATGTTGCTGTTCTGGTTTAAAATTATACTTGAAAACGAGTTAATGTATTTTTACAGGAAAATCAATGAAACCATGTGGGAAGTTTTGGCCTTTATGAAGAATGAGAATGGGTGATAGCATGCAACCAAGGTCATTTGCAGTATATGGCACACATCTTAACCACTAGGCCACAAGGACAGGCCCTGATTTATGTGTTCTTAAAATGGTAGATTAAAAAAATAAAAAATAAAAAATTGATTTATTAAAATAAAATATGTTAAATATTTTTATACAAATTCCAATCCAACCCAATGCAGATATTTTAACAGTATAGTGGTTGAAATGAAAACATACATGAAGGAAACTTCTGTGCAATAAAGAGTGTGTGGTTTTTATAGATTTTTAATTTTTTTATTTATTTATTTGTATTTTATTTAATAATTATTTTTCAGTATTTTAAGCATCAGTTAACTTCTTTATGTCATACATGAAATGCTGCTAAAAAAGAAAAGTACAGGCGAACAGCAGTTCAAATATATAAATGATATAATAACAATATTAATAATATTAAGATTAATTGTTGAATTGGACTTGTATTGTTTGTGTGGCATCAGAATCATGATCTTGCTTTTCTTCCCTGAAGCTGTCTGGTGTCCCTCCAGCAGTTCAGTAGATGTCCACCCCCTCAGACACATCAGGTGGTATGTCCCATCCTGGCCCTTCTCCAGGGGCAGGTCTGTCGCCAGGGCCCATCTTGGGCCCCAGCCCTGGACCGGACCCCTCACCAGGCTCTGTTCACAGTATGATGGGACCCAGTCCTGGACCTGGAACACCCAATGCACCTCATGGCTTGCAGGGCCAGGGGCAAAGTGATTACTCTCAGGACGGAATGTATCCTATGCACAAGGTAGAGTGAGCCGACTGATGGTATCACTGCTGCATATGCCGCTCAAATATCAAGATTTAGGTAGAGTTTATCTGCCAGAAAGTAAGAACAAGCTCCTTTGTCTTTTCACTCTATTTCTTTCAAGATATATTTTGTGTTTTAAATTTTTTTATGTCATGTGTTTATGACAAAAATCATTGATTTTTGTCTCTTGTCATTTGTTGAAATCACAAACAAGATAAAATGTGTGGATCCTTCAAGTGTCAGTATATATATTGTATCTTTTGCTCTGTACAATGTTTTTTATGACAGACTATTTCCACCACAGTCTTCAGTTCCAGGCTTAGAGGTGTTAAAAATGAGTTTTGAGGGAACGTGCTATACAGTGCATTCAGAAAGTTTTCAGACCCCTTTACTCTTTTCACTTTTTTTTTAGCATAAGGATGCAACATAACAAAATGTGACAAAATTGAAGGGGTCTGAATACTTTCCGAGCGAACTGTATATGATGAATGAGTTTGAATCTTAAATAATTTTTTCTATTTTCAGCCCATGGAGGGGATGAATGACAAGACAATGGCAGACGCGATGCACTTTGGTCACATGAAAGGTGTGGGGATGAGATCTCTGCATAGCGGGATGGGGCCTCCACAGAGTCCCATGGACCAGCACAGCCAAGGTATTGGTTTGTTTTTAAAGCTAAAAGCAGTGGGCTGACTCTTCTATCAGTTTGAGATTGTAATAAGGAAAATTTTTTGCTCAGTAGAACCA
Organism: Trachinotus anak; assembly: GCF_046630095.1. NCBI lineage: Eukaryota > Metazoa > Chordata > Actinopteri > Carangiformes > Carangidae > Trachinotus > Trachinotus anak. Next base: position 26,926,086 of record NW_027273859.1, on the reverse strand, counting down.
AATTGTAATTATTTCTCGTTATTTTAATATCTTTCAGAGTCATACTTTCCAAGTCATTAACAAGAAAATATGCAGATTAACATTTTGAACAAATAGCCCAGTCTTGTTTGAGAATAATATATATTTAATGCTTCTCTGTCTTGTTAATAATCTTGTGATCCCTTTGAATTATTGTATATATATTATCTCTTAAATAGGTTCCGACTCCCAGGTTGGGAACCACTTCTTTAAAGGTAGTAGTGTGAATATTGGGTAAAATTAAAAGTCCTTCCTGTCCTCTATAGGATACATGTCTCCTCATCCATCCCCCATGGGTGTCCATGAGCATGCTTCTAGCCCCATGTCAGGAGGTGGAGGAGCTGGGGGACCCACGCCGCCCCACATGCCTCCCTCACAGTCAGGCCCCATGATCCCCATGGATCCCCAGGGAGGGATGGCCAACATGCCAAACATGTCCAACATGTCCACCATGTCCAACATGGCCCAGCAGGGACGGGGACCCTCTGCTTTCAGCCCGGTCCAGCTGCAGCAGCTCAGAGCTCAGATCCTCGCCTACAAGATCCTGGGCCGCGGGCAACCCCTGCCTGAAAACCTCCAGCTGGCTGTTCAGGGCAAGAGGAGCCTACCCACAATGCAACAGCAGCACCAACAGCAGCAACAACAACAACAGCAACAGCAGCAACAACAGCAGCAACAGCAGCAACAGCAGCAGCAGCCGGCACCGAGTGCAAGTCCTTACAGCAGGCCTCCAGGTAGGAGGATACAGTTTAACAGTGATACAAACTGATTCGTTATGAGGTCTGATCCACAGACCTGAACACACTTGTCGCTTTGATGTGAGCCAGGCCACCTCAAAATACGGATTTGGAGTCGATGTCTTAGTGTGGCTTCAATCTGACCAAAGAGCATGAACACCTGTAATATAACCTGACAGCTGGTGTAATGTGGTATGAACAATGTGTCAGTGTGCATTGAAACAATGTCTGTAACCACAGCTGGAGACTGGATAAATTCAAGCTTTTAAAATCCAAAGTAATTTTCAGGTGTCAGAGATGTTTTTCATGGTCAAAGAAAAGTTGAAGATATATGTATTTTTAAACTCATATATCTCTAAATGTGTGTTTGTGGTGTTTTCTGCTAATATTAAGAAAAGTGATATCTGCCAGAAAGTGTCAAAATCCATTGATATAAATGAAATGATGTTGTTTGTGTTGTTACAAATTCATTTCTATGTAGGTGATCAGTATCACAGTGGATGTCTGTTGCATCCTAAAACCAGAGATGATTAAAATCTTATATTTTTGCAGATTTCTATCATATAGTTTTTATATTGCTATTATTATTTTGTTGCAGATGACCTAAAAGGTGACATAAAGGTTTTTCCACCCTGAAAAATGATAAAGTAAACATAAATATTTGTTTCTTGGGAGGCTTTTAAACTGTCGAATGGGAAGTTACTGAACACTGATACAGATTGTTGGGTATATGGAGCCTCAATTCAAAACATTTTGGGCCTGCAACTAATTAATTATTTTCATCATTAGTTAATCTGCCGATCATGAGTAATTGTCTACAAAATGTCAGAAAATAGGGAAAAATGTCCATCACAGTTTCCTAGAACCCAGAATGACATTTTCAAAAAATTAGTTTTGTCTGACCAACAGTGCAAAACTTCAGTTTATTCATCTTACAGTGACATTCAACAGAGAAAAGCAGCAAATCCTAACATTTTGAGAATCGGGAACTGTTTTATTTTTAAAAAATTATTATTTTTAGTTGATTAACGAACCAGATAACAGCTGAACAAGATAGTAGATACACTTTCGTCAGACTGTAACTATCATCCCATCACAGGCTCATTTTATCTCTTTAAGTCGCAAATTATATGTAGGAGTAATCTTGCTGTAGAGATTGAAAATGCAGCCGTGGTGCACATAGAAAGACAGAAGAATAATAAAAGAAATCTTTTATCTTGTTGAAAGGTATGGCAATGGCACCTATAGGTGGACCCCAGTCAAGCCCCTGCCCAACACCGGCCATGCAGGGCCACAATCAGAGTACAGGACCCAAGCCTTGGCCTGATGGTAAGTAGTGTGTTAGTCTTCATCTCAGACTAGTTGAGCTGTAGAATGAACCATATGTTTGGACTAAAGCCACAGTGAGCTGCGTTAATGTTGACCTTTTCATTCCACACATAATAATCCAGTGTGGAAGTGAAAGGTTTGAGATTGATGTCCAGCTTCGATGTGTAGCCTTGCATCAGATTTTCAATGCAGTTTGAGGGACAGTTCGGACCTGGTGCCTAAGTTTGGCAAGGAAAACTGGTTTGAGACCAGTACCAACACTTTTCTGGGCTGACCAACTAAAACTTTCTGACTGTCATTTTTAAAAGAATGTGCATAAAAGGTTCATAATCAACATTGAAATGTTTGGATGCCAGTGTAGGCTCACAAAACCCGGAGCAACACTTGTAAACAGTCGATGTAGTGTGCCATTTGTTGTTGTGCTTGGCGCTAGTGTTGCTGGGAAAGCAGGGACATATACTGACGTTAACAGGGACGTAATAACATGGCTCTATGGTGGAAAAGTAAACTGGTCCTTGGAAAGTTCGCAAATTGAACCAGCAGCATCAGCACCAACCCAGAACTAACACCTGTGTTTGTGTTGGTGGAGAGGACACTAAAGTGAATTCTTTGAGGCTGCATGGGATAGAGTAGACAGATACCGCAATACAAGGTTGACTTAAAATGCAGTGTAATACATTGGTTTTGAAGGTGCAGCATTATCTTCTGCTGCTAAGAGAGAAATCTACCTTGAAACACAATTTTCATATGTTGCTGGTCAACAGTAATTTTCTCTCAAAGCCAGAAAGAAGTGAGAAGCCAGACTATGTCAGTGAACAAAACACAAATCCTGACTGGGAGACAATACAATACAGCAACAACACCCACAGTAATTTTATGGAAATTTAGGCAAAATATTATAATGAATACATTTTATAGTGAAATAAATTCCCAGTAGGATGAGACGTCGAAGTCTGCAAGTCTAAAAAAATCTCTTTTGCTTTGCCATAGAGGCAGCTCCCTCCAGTTTTTTATTCTATTGGTGGCATTAAAAATTCATTCTTTGATTTCCAAGCTTTTGAAGCAAGTTTTTGTTTTTTTTAATGTATATTTTTTAAACATTAGACCTCATGCCAGGGGTCTCTGGTGGCAGGATCATAGCGTTCATTAATATTAAAGGGTTGATCGACCTCAAACAGAGTTTTATTCACCACCCACTCCTCTGTAGCTCTCAGTGCATCAAAGTTCACCCACACATACAAACAGAGAACACAGGCGTTGCTCAGCTCTGCATCAGTCTCAAGTCGTATTATCTTGGTAGTTTTGGTAAATCTTGTACTTTGCAAGTTGCTCAGCCGTCTTTAGTGATTCATAATAATTTATATGAATCTATATGAAAGAGAAGGCTTGGCAGTGTGGGACAAATATATGCATTCTCTGTTTAGAGGCTTAAGTCATAACCATAATTTAAACGCACCACTTTTTTACAGTTTCTACCATACAAGTATAAGCACAGGATAACGGTGCACTAAACAAACATCTGTCAACAAATGTTAAGAGAAAGTCAGAAATAATAGTCGATTCATAATAATAATAATAATTATTATTATTATAATATTAATAATAATACAATAATACAAAACTCCAAGTTCCAAAAAGAAAAAATCTTGATTCCCAATGACGCCAACGAATAAATACAAAATAAGAGAAAGTGAAAACAGCAACAGGTCCTGGAGGGGTCTCTGTGAATGTGAATCTGTAAATCTTGTCCCAGATGAGGGACCAGAGTCACAGGCATTCAGAGGCATCTGGGTTTAGATTAAGGAGTGACCTTGGAGTGTCAGTGAAAAGGGGGGGGGGCTCTGCTTAACATGCACTTAATAATAATTTATTGTGATCACGTCTCCATCAACCCGCCAGACTGAGAACTGACCCAGTAACATACAGAGTCTTTGGTCTCCAGCTCAGGGTGGTGACAATCAAGCCAACGCTCAGAAGCACCTCACCCCTGCCTCCAGTGGACGCCCGTCCCCCGCTCCACCTCAGGCCACTGCTGTGCCAGCTGGGCCCATGCCAGGCAGTTCGGTGACCCCTCAGCCTCCCGGGCAGCAGGTGTCCCCCATGCTCCAGATGCAGCAGAAGCAGAACCGTGTCACACCGATCCAGAAGCCCCAGGGCTTGGACCCAGTGGGGATCCTGCAGGAGAGAGAGTACAGGTATTTACAAATATCACAGAAGGATCATTCTGTTCAGGAGCAGAGGATTCATATCAAAGGACGTCAGGTGATTTTGATGACAAACAGAAAAGTGTTTTCTCCACCTTTTCGAAGCTCATTATGGGGTAAAACTTCTCCTTCCCTCCTGTTTTAAAAAAGACTGCATCCACCGTCATACACCACAAACACACATGAAACACTACCTTTCTAAAAGTCACAGAGTGAGTTGCAAGGTAAACTCCTTCTTTTCTGGAGCTCAGTAACAAGAGTGAGTATAAAGGTGATTTTCTATATTAAGATTAGGGCTGGGGGAAATGAACATCACGATTATTTCAAACTCTTACCTCGATTACTTTGGTGCTCATCCGTCTCTCTATTCTTGAGCCATGCACTCTTCACATTGGCCAGGGTGATTGTGCTCCAAGTGATTAAACTAATTGGTGCTGTTACCTTTGGTTTCTGAAGTTGTTTTTTTGCAGTGTCTGCAGTTGACTTCTTCTTGTTTGGTGTCAACTTCACTGAAGACAGAAGACAGAATATACAGCATTCTTCTCGTGTTGAGGATGAGTCTTTGTTGTTTGAGTGGATGCAGACTGATGTTAGCTGGATGAGGTTGAGGCACGTGACTGAATGCGAGGTAGTATATTTATTAAGGGAGCAGTTAATGAATGCACACATTTGGGAAAGTATATACAGATTTAACCGACACAAGCAAGTTTTAAATGTCAGTTAATTGAGATCCAGCTGCTTCACATGCTTCAGGTGTGCAAACAGAGAGACTTGCACATACAGAATACTGCAGTTGTTTTGTAGAGAATTTCATCTTTTTAATGGAGTCTGATACATTTTTTCATTAACTTTATGGCTCGAAGTAAATATGTGAGTGGAGATACTAGAAAGAGATGTGTGGGTCACACACAGACACACACACACATGCTGGAGGTGCAGGAGCACAGAGGGACCTCCTGGGCACTGTAGCTTCAAATTGATGTTACTCAGACTATATCTGTGAGGGAAGTGTTACAGACATTTTGCCAGGTTCTTTCCAGTCAGACTGATGACAGAAAATCGACTCAGGGTCCTGATAGAAAAGATGACTGACACATTTCCAAAGTGAATTACAGGGTTAAGAATTACATGTCTTACCTGTGTTGGACCACCTGTAGCTGTTGGTTAAGGGTCTGAGCATCTAAAATGTGCACAGCTCACTGTTAACCCCTGTGGATTCAACCCACACACTGTCTCATTATCTGAAAACAGCTCACAGGCCTTAATCTCACTCTGAATTTAAGGTTTGTTTGATGATCTCTGTTCACTCTCGAGAAGCTGTTGTGGTCAAGATATTCTTAGAGACGAGAGAGAGCTGACCTCTCTTCACCTTGTCTGTCTTATTAGGCCATCTCAACACGCAGCCCCTCTGTGAAACTGTCAGTAAAACAGCAACATCTCTAGTACTAACTTTAATAATTTATTAATAAACATCTGACAGTTGTATAATTGAAACGATAATGTCAGAAGTTATAAATTATTAGACGCTGTTCCCTGGGGTTAGGATGAGGTAAACTGTATGAGAGTGTTACAAAATATACACTGTTAAATGTCTGGGTACAGACTGTCTGCTCTCCTGAATGAGTCCTGGGCGAGACAAAGTCAATGTCTCACAGTGTTCTTGCATCATAAAGTCAGGACAGAAAATATAGAAGATGTGTTTTAAGATCTGTATGAATATCAGCCTTCAGAAACTTGGACTCGCACTCACAGTTCCCATTAAGTGTAGCTACAGAGACAGCAGGTGACACTTGGTACGGCGGGTAACCAAAGTTAAAAGGAGCCCTGTAAAGTGGCTATTGTATCCATACTTTACTGAAAATGCAATAAAGTCTTTAAAGTTACTGAATAATTGCATCACTGTACAGTAGATTTATTTTTCTAATGTAAAATAAATGATTCTGATCCTGATGAGGATACTGGAAACTTTCATAATGCTGCTGATTCTGATCAGGCCACGGATCTGATCTATGACTCTTCAGCAACAATTAGCCAGTTAATCAATTCAGTCATTTGTCTGGTCGCCACAGTAAAATTTTACAAGTTGCCATGTTGCTATCTTGCATTACTTTGTGACACAGCCATAAATAGTCGTACTGATTCAACTGACAGCAGCCTGACTCTTCTGTTCTGTTTTATATCATGATAATTAAAATATCTTTAATTATCCCATTTTAAGGCATCACTTTGAGCTGTAGGAAATTGTGACGGATGTTTTATTGACTAATCAATCAAAAAATGAAAATATTCAATGTCCTCGTAACATTCCTCAGATTGCAGGCTCGGATCGCACATCGCATCCAGGAACTGGAGAGTCTGCCGGGCTCCCTGCCCCCTGACCTGAGGACTAAAGCCACAGTGGAGCTGAAGGCGCTGCGTCTGCTCAACTTCCAGCGGCAGGTACATAACAGCCGCCGTGTTTCATGTTCAGTGTGACTGCAGAAATGACATGCTATATAGTTATATTGCTAAATGAGTGCAGTACGTTTACTATTGACTCATGCTCATTGAATCTACACTAGTTGTTAGTTTTCTGCCCAGAGTTGATTCTTTATGGACTATTTTAGGACAGGTTGAGGTCATTATTTTTTCTTCATGATAATGAGGTTTGAACAAATTAGACAAATACTGAAACGGTAGAGTTGGGGCAGATAGAGCAAAATAGTCATTTCACTTCAGTTGGATTAGATTTTGTTTTTGGATTACCAGCCTCCCCAGGTGTAATAATATTTGTTACACAGTAATATCTTTTATGAAATACACCAGCAACCTGTCAGTAATGTAATGCTAAGTTTTAAGTCATTTTTTATTGAGCAGTTTAAGGCCATGAGAAAAGTATGATGCCTCATAAGCTGCAGATTTGCAGTTGTTTACTGTTCACATACAGAGTTTTGACAGTATCAGTAAACCTACAAACTGAATTTGATGTGAACTCTCTGTCTCCAGCTGAGACAGGATGTGGTGGCGTGTATGAGGCGCGACACAACCCTGGAGACAGCCCTCAACTCCAAGGCCTACAGGCGCAGCAAGCGGCAGACGCTGAGGGAGGCGCGCATGACTGAGAAGCTGGAGAAGCAGCAGAAGCTGGAGCAGGAGAAGAAGCGCAGACAGAAACATCAGGTGAGCCACACTGTCTCACTCTCAGTGTGTTTTTCAACACAAATTCCCCCTTCAGAAACACGCTCTGTCATGATAATTGAGATTTTTTGTGATTTTTGTGATAATTGAGATTCTGTTACTTTGAACTGATGGTTAAAAAAGAAAACTTCACCATTTGTTTTCTTTAAGCTGAGATGAGGAAGAAACAATTTGAGAAAGCTGAAAACAGTCTCTGCATGTTGACATGAATCCGTCTGAAGTGGATGACAAAATGACAAAGAAAGTAGAGTCTGACAACGCAGCGCCTAATGATTTTTCTTGTGTTGTCAACATCGTGTTTATACTTGTTTTTCAGGAATATCTCAACAGCATCCTCCAGCATGCTAAGGACTTCAAAGAGTATCACCGCTCAGTTTCTGGCAAAATCCAGAAACTCACCAGAGCCATCGCCAACTGGCACACCAACACCGAGCGGGAGCAGAAGAAGGAGACTGAGAGGATCGAGAAGGAGAGGATGAGGAGGCTCATGGTAAGAACCTGAAAATGATATAAAGGTGTGACAGTCTTCGTGGCTGTCTCTGCTTTTCAAAATAGATCTAACACAAAATGAAATCAGAAATCTGTTTCCACCCTGGGTTTATTTTTGAGTTTTGTTCTGAATGAATTTGCAGCGTTGTCCCCAGATTAACTGACCACATACAGTCAGGTGCAGTGTGTCACAGCACAGGCTGTTCTGGTAGAATCTGTTTTCATTACCATGAATAAGAACTGTACCAGCTACAAACAGGCCACAACATACCCAGAATGCCTTGTTTGTCAACAGGAGGAAAAAGATTTAGATCTAACATGAACCCTGGTGAGCTCGGCCTACCTCCCTCATTTGGTCCACCTAAATACTTTAGACTGACTCATTGTATAAGAACTGCCCTCTGGAGGACGGTAAACCACTTGATGATGATAATAATAATAATAATAATAATAATAATAATAATAATAATAATAATAATGATAACTGTATTAGTTGTGATTACTGATTTAAAGGCCAAACAAAACAATCTGTCACTCTTCACATATATATGTATATACTTGAATACGAATGTACCAATCCTGGTATCAGGGCTGATACCAAATATAATTATCAATCAATACCATCAATATTAACAAATCAATGTCATTTTTTTATTTCTGTTTCTATTTTTTTATTTCTGTTTCTATTTTGAACGGATCAGGATTATTCCATAATGTGTAAGGTCATGTTAGACGATAACTACACATCACTGTGGAGATTTTCATACAGAAACTTTTTTATGAGCCTGTGCAAAATTTATTTACACCGATGAGCCAGAAAATCATGATTAGCCCTGCATAATATGCTGTTGATCCTTAGTGGTGTCCGGCAGCAGTCTGATAAAGTGGAGGTGGAGCCGCCACAGTTCAGACTCGCTCCTGTGCATTCTCCAGAACCCTGTCACTGGTTCATGGTTTATTCCTCCTCGCTGTCGCTAATAACAGTTTGGCCTCTGACAAAGTTGCTCAGGGGCCTGTTACTCCAAGAGAAAATCGACTGATCCTGCTTAATACGTCCCATATGTTGACGTGTCCGTATTATTAATGAAGCAGGAGGTTCATAAAATTATGATGTTATTTTCTGACAGTAAAGAGAATGAATATGGCTGCTGGTGTGAACTTTATCTGATAAAATACAGCAAGTATGAGCGACAGACAGTGTGTTGAACTCTTATTTCACAGTCAGAGTTCATGAGCTGAATGTGACTATGAGAGTGACTAGAAAACAGTGTTTAATGTGGAGGTATTGAAAACTGATCCATTAATTAAGGTTATTATTTGCACCAACACTGATCTGGTTAGCACACTAGAGCTGCACTCATCATATTAAGTGTAGACTGAATGAATGTTTTCAATCTGTAGGTGATATTTTGGTGTTTTCCTCACCATTAACCTCCTGTCACCATCACCCCTCTCTCAGGCAGAAGATGAGGAAGGCTACCGAAAACTAATTGATCAAAAGAAAGATAAGCGTCTGGCCTACCTGCTGCAGCAGACGGATGAATATGTGGCCAACCTCACCACCCTGGTGTATGAGCACAAAGCTGCCCAAGCTGCCAAGGAGAAGAAGAGGAGGAAGAAGAAAAAGAAGGTAGGAAGAGAAATGTTCAAGTAATGATTTTGTGTTTTTCTATTCAGTACTTCATCTTTCCTACATTAGATGTAAAACTTCAAAAACGTAGTTTTATTATGGCTCCACACTGCGCCGGTGACAGCGAGAGCTGGAGGCATTATGTGTTTGTCTTGCCGTCTGTCTGTCCCATTCTCATGAACCTAATATCTCAGTAACGCCCTGGGAGTATTTCTCTGGGACTCATGGATGAACTGATTAGATTTTGGTGGTCAAAGGTCAAGGTTAGGTTTTTTTAGCCATTACTCAAGACTTCACACATAAATTATGAAAAAATTTCAACGGTTAATCTTATCTTATATTACTTTAAATAAACAGGGGTGTGATCTGAAACTAGTCTGATGGTAGATGGTAAATTTAGTTTTATAGACCTTGGCTGATGCAGTAAATTATAAAAAAACTTGTTGGTGTTCATGAAGTTTCAGTGTGACTGAGTCCAAATCTTGAAATGCAGTCAATCCAACCCTCCCTCTGAGCACAGACAACAGTTCAGCTGTGGCAAGACTTATTCTTTATAATCACCCCAATATCATCCTCCATTATTGTGTTTTTTTCAAAATGACAGCATGGTTATTGCCCTGCATCACTAGCTTGGCAATCTGGCTGGCTTGTCTTGTTTTTGTAACTGTCCTAACAGTCATCAGCTGCCTCCATCCTCAGCCTGACTTTCAGACGTTTGGGGTCAATGTCTTTCCATCTATGGCTTGTTGGAAAGCTTTACTGCAATGAGTTGTCAACCCTTCTGTCCTCTGCTCCCTGTGTGAGGGCAGGCGTTAAGACACACAGACACAGAAAGCAGAGGAGATGACGTGACTGTAAATGACAGCAAAACGCAGAAACTCCGATGGACATGGTTGGCTGAGAGTTCAGGCCACCCCACAAAATTTCACACCTTGCGTCAGAGAGGAAGAACTAAGCAGGTGTCATCTTTGACTGAACGGACACCTGCAGACTCTCAGCCATTCACTACACTGGGTCTGACAGTGATGATGGTCCTTTGAAAAGTCCTCTTCTGTAACCACATACTGTGCTGCCTCCCTTTTACAATGATGATTCTGGAAATGGCATCTAAGAAAATGATGTCAGTGAAATAGAGGGTAAACAGGGTACCTCAGATGACCGTTAATAATCCTGTTGAGCTCCTGAACCACTATACGAAGGAGGAGTGGGCCAAAAACATGCCATTAAAAGCAATGGAAACCACCCATCACAGAGCCACTATTACTGAGATTTTACTTAATGCTTGTGTGAGTTCTACCTTGAACATGCCCTGAAGAAAAACATTTACAACGTGTCAGCTGAATGGCTCTTTATGTGTTTGATGTACAGAGGGTGGATGGAGATGGTGAAGGCACCAGTGCCATTGGACCTGATGGAGAGGTAAGCTACAGTGCTTTACTGTATGTTATTTTGTTTCCCCGCTCTGGTCACTTAACTTTGTGTACCTGTTATGTAGCTGTCTGAGGCGTCTGCTTAAAGCAGCTATAATCAACGGCGAATCAAAGGAGGAGGTGAAAAAACTGTGAAAGGTTTTGCCTTTAGTGATAAACCTACACAGATTTATCACCTGAATCTGCAGCTCCCCTCGGCTTAAAGCGTATTTGAAGTTTCACGTTTCTATCTAAATTCACCGCTGGATCTCAGGCCATAAATTTGCCCTCTGTGGATGTTTACATTGTAATAATGATATTTATTGCTCTCCTGTTTTCACTGATACTTGCAATTTGGCTGCTGTGAAACCAAACCTGCACGCTACCCCCTACTTTCCTTAAAATGAGCTCTGACAGAAATAAAAAAGAAATAATAATGTGAACAACAAATCAGACAAACAGTGATTATCCTTTCAGAGGGAAGCTGGACGCTGAGTGATACTCATCCTGAAGCGAATCAGACATCCTGTAAATAAAGCTATAAAACAAAACAGAAATCTGCAGCGTTTGTTCTCATTCACAGCTTCCAACTGCTTTTAATTACGTCCTCCTCCTCTGTCTCCTGTCAGAAGGAAATACACCTTGAAGGCCAATTATGTAGGAAACAATATCCCAGTGGTTGTTAATCTTTAAAGGGACCTTTGAGAGTCCCAAATGTTGGACTGTAATGAAGGTGGTGGTGATTGGTTTGGAACTGGGATTTATTATGCCTCCTTTATTTTCTGGTCCCATTTAAATATGTGAGTCAGTGAAGCAAGGACAAAACTTTTAATTTTAATTCAGATTCAGAAAATGCCCAGGGGCTATTCTGTGAATATGTGTGTCCCTCAGAGAACCAGGGTTACACAAGTTATTGAATGTTTTATCATCACAATAATTTAATTACAGTCGAAGTTATTATCCACTCCCCACCTGGTACCTAAACTTGTATATGTGCAGCCATAAAAATGGGAAGAAATCTGTAGTCACTGATGAAATGAAGATATCATGGTTGATTTTCATTAACGCACACGTTTGTCCTGCAGCCCATGGATGAGAGCAGCCAAATGAGCGAGCTGCCAGTCAAAGTGATTCAGACGGAGACTGGGAAGGTCTTGCAGGGAACAGATGCTCCCAAATCCAGCCAGCTGGAGGCTTGGCTTGAGATGAACCCTGGGTGAGGAGGCACATTATTGCACAGTTACCTAGTTGCTAGCTACCTAGTTGTGCACTGCTACTAATGCTTGAAACAAAATGCTCATTCCTTTCCTTAAAGTGATGGTTTGGCTTATTTGTTATGGGGTTGTGTGAGGTAGTCATGCATAATCAGTGTGCTACCTGCAATAGTTTCAGATCAGCGTGCTGCCAGTTTAGGGAAGCAGCAGGAGCTCTGGCTCAGAAGCAGAGCGATGTGCTGCTGTGGATTGGGTCAGCAGAAAAAACATATTTTAGCCCTGAAAATATTCTAAATTAAGCAAACTTTTAAACAGATATTGGAATTTTTCAGTGGAGGTCTAAAAGAGATATCAGATGTCGTCTTTTAAAAGTGTCTTTTCTGATGGCCCCGTGCACAGCAGCACCTCACTGCTAGTGTGCCGTGTTCTCTGCTGCCTCTCCTAACTGGCAGTGCACTGATCTGAATCTACTGCAGGTAACACACTGACTGAGCACGACTACCTCACCCAACCCCACATCAATTAACCCAAACTATCACTTTAATTTGTGGATGTAAGCCTTAAACAGACATATAAGTGAGTCAAAACTGATAGACCTAAAATGAAATGCTCACAGTCATGAGACCAGGATCTCTTCTGAGAGGTATCTCTGTATAGGTCTTCTTCTCAATGGCAACCTATTGACCCGTAACCTGGAACTTCCCAGAACCTCAATCTGTGAGAACCTGTAGGGTCCTGGTTCTAGGCTCTGCCTTGATTCCTCCTGAATGTGCCAGGTGTACGTCACTGAGGAGGCAACAGTGGGACCAACAGCGGTGCTTTTACGTGGTGTTTTGTAGGCAAGTGTGCAGAGTGAAATGCAGCTCAGGGAATAAAAACAATGAAACAAGTGGCGCTACTTTAGATTCTTTAACATTTGCATGTAATTACTTTTAAATGTCAGTATCATTAGATTTATGGAAGGGCCCCACCTGCAGAGGGAAGTCGGCAGAGTGGGGAGTGCTCCCACACAGCACAGCTCACCAGCTCTCCACAGTCAGGTGCTTCTGCCCTGAATTATGCACCAGCAGCTGCCAGCCCTGCTCTCTCTCTCTCTCTCTCTCTCTCTCTCTCTCTCTCTCTCTCTCTCTCTCTCTCTCTCTCTCTCTCTCTCTCTCTATCTCTCTCTCTCTCTCTATCTATCTATCTCTCTATCTATCTATCTATCTATCTATCTATCTATCTATCTATCTATCTATCTCTCTCTCTATCTCTCTCTATCTCTCTCTCTCTATCTATCTATCCATCTATCTGCTCCACACCTTCAAAAAAAAACAAAAACATCCTGCTTCCTAAATTGATCCAAAATTAGAAGCGAGGGAAGTGATGGTGAAGAGAGTGTGGGGGAGGAAATAATGTCTGAACTTTTCATTTTCTTCAAGAGAAAATAAAGTGACTGTCCCTCTACTTAATGTAAAAAAATACTCACTTCTGGAAATGTTTTTTTAAGTGTTTTTAAAAAAAACAAAAAAAAACCATGACCTGAAGTTTACTGGGAAATGTAATTTAACACTCCCCACACTGTACCAAAATGTAGGTTCAGGAATCGGCCTCCAAAGCAGAACCCGTGACAGCAGCTACACTTACTTTATGACTGCTTCATGCCTTTAAACAATGTGTGGTCTGCTAAGGTTGAGTGAGATTTCAATCAGTTGCCATCCCTAAAAATGTAATAAAACTTCCTCCCTGCCTGTATTGGGCCCCGCTGCTTGTTGCAGGATAAATTCGTTATTGTTTTGTTTCTGTGTGATAGACAGACATGAACCAGCCTATTGTAACTGTACTGTGTAATTCTCCCTTGTTTTCCTCTTCCTGGCGGCTCCACCTTTGAAAACCAGGTATGAAGTGGCCCCGCGGTCAGACAGCGAGGAGAGCGGCTCCGAGTTTGAGGAGGAGGTCAGTGACTTTCTCATTAATGAACTCCAGCAGTGGAGGATTTGAGATCGGCCTGCAAATTCTTTAAATCATGCAAATGTGGTTAAATGGGATTTAGAGAACACCCCAGTCAGACTGACTCCCCACATCCAGCAGGGGGCTGTAGCTGTATGCACTTCAGTAATCCTACCTCTGTTGTTTAGTTTTATCCACATCAGAGCTTCTTCTGTGATCTCTCTCTGTGTTATTATTATTCTATTACGTCTGCACTCAGCCGTGTGTTATCAACTTTCTCTTATAAGGAGGAAGAGGAAGCGGCCAAGGCAGAAACTGAGGAGAAGATAATCGATGCCAATGGAGATGAAGTGACTGTGAAGGCTGCCAAGCACATCATCGAGTATACTATTCCTTCCTTTTACTCGGCAGGGTTTGCATCAGTTAGAGACAAAGATAAGAGAAGGAATTTAATGTCCAGTTCTAAAAAGTTTAGTGTTTTGTAATGGAGTTTTTTTGTTGTTTTTTTTAAACCAAAGTTTTCTGACATTACAGGTTGAAACTATTTCAAACAAACTCAGAAACTCATTTCGGTATAAATGAGTCAAACTTCTAGGCGCTTAGATTTAAAGAAGAGAGGTACAACTGACTAACTAACTAACTAAATAAATAAATAAATAAAGCCTGAGTAGTCTTTCCACTGAATCTGGACTTTTCACCAGGGACCCTTAGTGAGGAGCTGAGGCTGTCTTCAGGCTGTGCTCCCGGCGCCAGCAAAGGCTTGAAACTGATCATTAAAACCAACTCTGAAGAGTTCAGTACAGTTTGGGTGAGAGGGGTTTCAAATGCTCTTTCTCTTTCTTATTTTTATTATTATCTTTTTACATCAATCCCACTCGTAGGTCGGCCAAGCAGGATGTGGATGATGAGTACAGTGTTCCCGCTGGAGAAACCAGCTCCCAGTCATACTACGGTGTGGCCCACGCCGTCATTGAGAGGGTGGAGAAGCAGTCGTCACTGCTGATCAACGGCATGCTCAAACAGTACCAGGTACACACATGCACACACACTGCACAGTGCACCTGCAGTCCCTCTTATGTTGTAGACATCTGCAGCAGCTTTCACTGCTCACATTTGATTGCTTATTAATTTTTATCCACTATGTTTTAACTTAGTTTCAGATGAACGTTTATCACCTGCTGAACAGCCGCTTAAATACAAGAAGCAAACACCTTCACATTTTCATTTTCACTTATTATTTCTTATTGTTGTTTTTTGTTTTGAATGATGAATTGTCCTAGACATAATCACCGAGACTTTTTCAAACAGCAGCTGCATTTCAACACATGACAGTAAATGAACAAACAGAACAGAGGTGACTGTAATGGTAAAGCTGAAATGATGATGATGATCAACAGCTTATATGGATCAAACACCTGGGACAAAATCATTATTATAGTAATCATGTAGTCCACTTACAGTGTTCATTTTGACACCACAGAGGGAGAACTCTTGTAGCCTCTTACTGTCAGCTGTTACTTACTTTCTGCCTTGTTTGTTTGAGGTTTTTTGGGGCCACAGTGTCTGACAACTTTCCTACCTTTCCAGTTTTATGCCGAACAACATTGTGCCACATTTTGAAACTGTGTCTGAGGGTTTTGGAAGCATTTCCTTCATCAGTCTGATGAATCAAATATGTCGTTGTTGTTGTTGATGAATTTGGTTTAACCTCAGCAGTTGGAAATGTGTGAATACCACCACCAGGAACCTTGCTGGAGCCAGCAGAGCTTTTCAGTCATTGTTGGACGGCTTGTGTTGGTCCTGGCTGCTCAGTGTGGTCCTGCACAGGAATCACCACACAAGTCTGATTAGTCAAGATTATTCCTGACTTATTCTTTGCCATGATTTTGAATTCATGTTATGTTTTTGTGCATGATTTTTTGTGTGTCTTTGTGTGTGTTCCTTGTTGAAAGGTCATTATTCTGTATTCAATGAGGTTAATTAGTAAGTGATAAGCTCTTATCAATTTGGCTACAAGAGACAAATTAATAAATATAAATAATTGATAAGGCAACAGGTTTGATAATCACTTATTATTGTAACAAAAACAGTTTTTAAAGCGGAACATTTTCTGGTTTGAACTTCTCCAATGTGAGAAGTTAAAAGGCAGCCCTGCATTTAGACAGTGGCAGTGGTTGTGTTGGTGCAGGGGAGTTGTTTGAGGTGCTGGTAAGAAGTCCTGCCAGAGCAACAGATTTAAAGGCGTATGAAACACTGAGGCACTGCATGCGTGACCAGCACAGCACGCCCTGCTGAATGATGTCACGTTATGTTGCAGCAAAAGTTGAGCCTGGTTCGTCTTTTCTGTTTGTGTTTTCAGAATGTGACCTTTGTCTTCTTTGAGAGTGAAATGTTGAGCTGCTGTTTGGACAAAAACAACATTTAATCAGTTGGTCAATAAAGTAACAGGCAGGTTAGCTGATTACTGTTGCACCTCTGCAGACATCCTTAAGTTTATGATCTTCAGTAGCAGCGGAGAACATCACATCGACGTTAGCCTCCTCTCCTTTGTAATGATGTGTGTGAGATTGTGTGAGTGTTTGTGTTAATTTGGACCTTCAGACTCTTAATGAGCCGTGGAAACAGGAACAGGACCCACCTCAGTCCCTGTCGGTTCTCATCATGCAGGGTTCCTGAATATTCCTGTGCAGTGGGGACGAGCTATCAGTTGTCGTGCGTTTAGTTGTGGATGGAGGGCTTGACCGAACATAACTGCTGCTAGGCAACCATTTTCTCAATCATTTTAGTCAGGCTTAAAGACTGACTGCTCATAAGGACACAACCACATTGTTTTCCAGTATGCCACTGTCATCTCATCTCTGCTGTAGCAAGTGGGGATGGCAGGGAAAGATAGTATATTACCAGAGATAGAAAACTGGCAATTGGTTGCGGCTCACATTTTCTTTCTTCCAAACAGGTTGCAGTGCTAGCACTCCTCTGATTTATGGTGTGCCAGACTTTAAATGAGGTGGTGGCAGCTCCCTGGGGAAATTGGAGCGATTTCCACTGTCCAATAATTGGATCAACCGTCTGCAGCAACAACAGGAATCTGTGCATCAAAGCTGATCTGTCAACAAGAGTTTACAGAAGCTTTAAAATACTTTTGTGGGACAATTTTGAGTTTATTATTTCTTCTTTATTGTACCCACAGCCAGTCTTTTCCTCTGGGATTAGCTCTGCTGTCAGGTGTTTTGTTAACTATGCAGGTAACTAATTGGTTTGCAGCCCCCCCTGCCCTCTTCCTGTTGCTCCATTCTTTCCGTTGCTGATTGTTTTCGCTATGGGCGAGCTACTCACTCAGTAACATAGTTGATATTTTTCATCTGTGCCTGAGTCATTTGGGACGTAAAATGCCACAGTGGCAGTGAGATCAAAGTGCATTTTGGAAAACGCGCTTTGAAAAGCATCAAATTAACTTGTTCAGGCGTATTTTTAATGGTTTGTTCTATTACATGTAGAGTGGCTGGAGAAAAACACTTAAAACTTTGACTTATTTTCAGGCAGTTTTTTCCTTTTAGACCTTTAAAGCTTAAAGTGACAGGATAGATTTAATAAGAAAGAGCAGAGCATGACATGACATCACACCTGTTCTGGTTGTATCTGATGTGTCTTAGCCACCTGAACTCATTTGTCATACTTTACTTTAAAACAGTGTAAACTTTTGTCTCTTTGAAATGCAGGGTGTAATTTTCCCTGGCATGTCACTGCTCAGAGTGTTGTCTTTTATGTATAGTGGAGAAGGAATAATACATCAAACTGTTGGAAAGAAATGAAGGGAGGAATGATGTTTTCTGTGCAAGCATGTCTTTACTCTTTATTTGTGTGTGTCATCTAGATCCAGGGGCTGGAGTGGATGGTGTCCCTGTACAACAACAATCTAAACGGCATCCTGGCTGATGAGATGGGCCTCGGCAAAACCATCCAAACCATTGCCCTCATCACCTACCTGATGGAGCACAAGAGGCTCAACGGTCCCTATCTCATCATCGTCCCGCTCTCGTCAGTACTTCTCTCCTGGCATTGATCATGGCTCTCATCACTCTGTGTCATGACAACCTAAAATGTTTTCGGCAAGGGTCCAACGTGCACATTGTTTGAAAGTACTCTAGCAATTAGATTTAGATTGATTTGAACCAACCTCATCAGCCACATTCACAAGATGAGGCTCTAATAGAGAACAGGGGAGTCAGGAGTCCTGTCCCTCACTGATTCACCTGTTTGCTCAGATGAAATTCAAGTGTCAGGTGTGTGCACTCGTCTGCCTGCAGGGAACGATGTGTCAAAGGTAACAGCAAACATAGACTGTCTTCACAGCTGCAGCGAGTTTCTACTCTGCTCAGACAAGGCTGCGTTCACCAGAGTGAGGTCTGAATATGTTTTCTATATTTCTATATGATAGAAACTATCTGCAGTATGATGATTAAAATGGAATAAGATTCAGATTAGAATTCAGTGGTCAAAGGTCAAGGTCGCGGTGACCTCACAAAACACAGTTTTGGCCTCTTGAATGTGCCTGTGAATATTCTCATTTGTCCAGGTCATAATATCTCAAAGGAGTTTTAAATTGAAAACAACTGGACTTGGTTATTTAACCAACTTGGTTATTTAACCAAGTCCAGTGGTTTAAGTCCAATTTAAAACTCCTTTGAGACCTCTTGAATGTGATATCTCAAGACCACCTTGAGGGAATTTCTTTAGATTTGGTGCAAACATTCACTTCGACGGTCAAAGATCAAAGGTCACTGAGACCTCACAAAGTTATTGGCTCTAACTCATAAATTCATTCACTAATTATGACACAATTTAACTCAAATGTCTGTCAAGATAAAATTAAGTGATGACATGTTATATCCAAAAGGTCAGAGGTCAACTTCACTGTGACATCATAATGTTATGCAAAACACTTCTGGTTATTATTAGACACTGTTACTTAGGAAGGTGAGGTGACCATATTTCCTGAAACTTTACTGGTTGGAGGAAGCAGACAGCCACGAGGGGGTAATTCTAGTTTTGATTGAGGGACTCTAGAGTGGCAGAAAATTATATGTTGTGCATTTAAACTCTTTTAAACAAACCACTCCAACTCCTAACTCTCCCGAAGAAGAGTATAATTAGGTTAATGCTCCGGGGGTCTTTTCAGCTTCTACAAACATGGCAGGTGAAAGCCCCCCTTAGGACTCAGTTATTTACCTTTTGTAGCTTTAGAGCGAGGGAAAATCTCCCACTTTCACATTTCACCTAATTGGTGTTTCTTTTTAGTGATAACTTACAACTGCAGGAGTCTAAGGATTTGAATAAATGATGGGTTTTCTTTTCTGCAATACCTAAAAGCAGTGCCCCCCTCATTCCTGAGGCGGGGACTGCTTTTGTAGTCAAACAGCACAGCAGAGGCTTAAATTTGACCCCAGGGCCACTGTGATAATGTGCTGTTTAATATGGAGCAAAGCTTTAAACTCTCCCTCTTTCACTTGCAATTGTGTTTCAGGAAATTAAAAAGTTAACGGGTGGAGTGACTGATCTGTCCCGGGGGCCCAGTTTCCAACAGAGACAAGAAAAAAATGCACTGGAAACTTTTTTTTTAGAAATCTGTCACGTGAACTGCAGAGAGTTTGACTCTGGAAAACTGCTGTTCTTTACAACTGCAAGAATCTTTCTTCTTCTGATGTTTATCCAGCAAATTATATCTGAACCTTGACCACAAACATTTCAACGAGCACTCAGCCTCGTGTTGATCCTGCCTCTCCTCTTCATGTCTTAACTCAGCTAAGAGTGTCTCTTTAATTGATCTGAATTCAGAGCACTGTCTTACATGTGACCTCCTGCGTGTGTGATGATTGTCACTGATTTCTTCTTTTCAGGACTTTGTCAAACTGGGTCTATGAACTCGACAAGTGGGCCCCCTCGGTGGTCAAAATTGCTTACAAGGTAAGAAAAAGTTACTTTTCTGTCTCTTTTTTTTTTTTTTTTTTTTTTTTTTTTTAATCGAAGATGTTCTGATTGCTTGTGGCTGACAGAGTTGTCTTCTCTTTGTGTCTCCCCCATGGAAGGGCACCCCTGCTTTGCGCCGTGGGCTTGTGCCTCAGCTCCGCAGCGGGAAGTTCAATGTCTTGCTGACCACCTATGAATACATCATCAAGGACAAGCACATACTGGCCAAGGTGAAAGAGAACAAATCTCTGTCCTCTCTGTATGGTGCACTCTCCCACTTGCACTTTGTTGCCATTTTATACACTTCACATCCACAACACTACTACATTTTAGTTTTAGACAGCATTTTAGTTTTAAAGTGCATCTCTTTTTTATTTTCACCCGGTGTCCACACTACTGTGTTGTTTTCAAGCATCTAAAACTGAGACTTTTGGAAACGCTGCTGACGCTGTTTTAGTGTGATTACTGTTGTTGTTGTAGTCTGGACAGGCAGAAACCAAGGCCTTTGCAAATGATGATGTAGCTACCCACAGACGCTCCCTGATTGGGTCTTATCAGCCTCGACTACCAGTGGAGAAAGCAACATGGATAGCAAATTACAAGCATTACGGACCTCTTTGCTAGCAGCTGTTTTGCAGTTAAATTCTAAATATTTAATACTACAGCTGTCTTTGCTGTTCCTTGTTTGTAGTCTGCAACTAACATACTGTAGAGTAGACAATCTATGTATAATAATAAATGGTCATATGATTCGTGCTCTCAGGTGTGATAGTCTGGACAGAGATCGTAATAGTGTGGATCTACCCATAGTGTCTCCCACATTTCACAAATGCATGCTCTTTAATTTCACTGCAACTTTACTAATCAGTAGTGAAGTGATTCCACCAAGTGCAAGAAAGAGAGTGAAAGTCACTCTTCATTTGTATCTTAGTTTCTCTGCACTTCCTGCAGAATTGAAGGATGTGGTAATAACAGAGTGCAGATAAAAGCAGATCTAAAAAGTGAGTTATAGCATCTGCTTTAACTCCTTAGATCCAGAAGGAGATTATTATTATTTGGTTCAGTGTGTGATTGTAGGTCTTTTTGTTGTGGTACACTCACACATATCGATACAAAGTAGTTGGTCTGTCATGAATCTGTGGTTCTGTG
The DNA here is from genome assembly GCF_046630095.1 of Trachinotus anak. Classification (NCBI taxonomy): domain Eukaryota; kingdom Metazoa; phylum Chordata; class Actinopteri; order Carangiformes; family Carangidae; genus Trachinotus; species Trachinotus anak. The sequence continues at coordinate 26,904,834 of NW_027273859.1, read as the reverse complement.
TTTGTGTGTTGATTACATATGTAACATACTATACTCTAACATACTGGTCTGATTGGACAGTTCTGATGTGTCTGTCGCCGCCAGACAGAGCAAGCAATGTCATTGACAATGTCTGAACACGTCTTCCTTCTTCTTCTTTATGTCCTGGTAATTCTCTGTTATCGATTAACGCAGTATCTCAACGAGGAGTGAAACGGTCTGATGTTTGTGATGCTCTTTTGATGATGAAATGCTGTGTTAGCCTCGTCCCTTTTGTCCGACTGGAAGCTCAGAATCAGTTGTTAGACAGTGATGTAACGCTCTGATAGCAAAAAGTGGAGCCTCACTTTTGTTCTCTTTCAGTTAGAGGTCTTGTCTTGGATCATCCACACACGAGTGGCATTGTTAATGTGTGATTTGCAAACACACAGGCAGCGGCTGCAACTCGTATGTAATGATTGCAGGCAGAGTCAAAAGTCTGCAGCCTCCTCAGTTCAATTTCTGATAAAGCTGGACTTGAGTCCTATTACAGTGTATGTCATTGAGTCATTCAGATGTTTTGAAGGTTGTAGACTGTGTTCTCAAACACTATGATGTGTATATTTGTACACAGTCGGGGACCAGAGTCAGGGCTGCAGACAGTTTGACTGTCACACAGGGGCATCACACAACTGTTTAGGAGGCACAAGGGTCTAATGAGAGACAGCACAGAGTTAAGGGAAATGCAGTATCCAGCATTTTTAAAGCTTAACTCATATTTTGGTCCAAAGGTCACAATATTTCAGCTTTAGCTCCTATGAGGTTTTTTTTTATTTTTAATTTGCCTCTTGTGGCTACTTCAGATTTATGGAGGGAAAAAAACTAAATCTCTGCAGCAGCCCTTCATGTTCAGCCTTTTGCACAAGTCCAGTCAGAATAGGCAAGATAAGCAATCCCAGCGGCCTGAATGTGGTGTGTGTTTATGTAAAGGTCCCTCCAGACGTCCTTTAAACTACATAAAATACTCTGCTATGGTTGATATTTTGTTTAACATGGTTTTCCCATATAAAAAGTAAAAAAAGGCACATCTACACTACACACCATTATATCACATCTACACCACTGAGAAAGTCTGGATCAGGCCTTGTGACCCACCCGCCACTGTTTCTCTGTGGAAGAGACGTGCATATCAATATGTCAGCGTTAGAGGAAACATCAGAGATTCAGCCACATGTTTGAGCCTCAGGCCTCAGTTATGCTGGTGAGGATGCTGTTATGCACCAAAATCAGCGACATATCAGAGCAGTTAGCACAGTTAGCCTCTTTCTTTATGTTGCTTGTAAACTTGCAACTTGAAAACACTGATTTTTCAAAGCAGGGGGGTTTTTAATCTTTGAAAGTCTGCAACATGAATGCATAGCTGAAATATCTGCAAAAACTGCATGACTCTGTTGCGTAAGCAAGGACCAGAGTTGCCTTCAGATGTCCAGCACCTTGCTCAGGCCATGAACTGTGAAGCGTATAGGTCACCCTGGAGGGAAGGTGGCCTCTGAGGGTATAAAGGTAGTGACTTGATCAACTTGAAAGTCTAAAATGTTCCCAAAGACACTACACTATGTCCACAGCTGTATAGCCCTATATGTAACCCTATATGTTACTATATTATGGAGATTTTTGATGTTGCAGTAAAGCTCTACATTACAACACAATTGTTTCTGTCCATGCTGCAGTAAATGTGATAAACATTTGGTGGAAAGAAGCTGAAATTTTCAAGTAAGTAGTTTGTGTTAATTTGTTACCAGTTAGCAAAGTGTGTGCACAAACAGTTATTGAAAGTGTAAAAAATAAGAGGGAATAAGAAACATCTCATTTGTATGCAGTAATGTTGTGGACCCTGAGGGCAGTCAGAGGAGGCAATAAGCATTTTCTTCTCTTCATCATCGTCTGTGCAATCAAATCTATTTCACAGGCAGATTTGCTCTCAGCATCTCTGTGTTCGTCAGGGTCCATTAAATCTTCTTCCTCATGCAGATTCGTTGGAAGTACATGATTGTGGACGAGGGTCACCGCATGAAGAACCACCACTGTAAGTTGACCCAGGTGTTGAACACTCACTACGTGGCTCCCCGCCGCCTCCTCCTCACCGGCACGCCGCTGCAGAACAAACTGCCTGAGCTGTGGGCCCTGCTCAATTTCCTCCTGCCCACCATCTTCAAGAGCTGCAGCACCTTCGAGCAGTGGTTCAATGCACCGTTCGCCATGACGGGAGAGAGGGTAAGCGCCGCTGGAAGCAGCTTGGAGTCTTATGTCTGCCTTTCATTTTGGTGAAATATTAACATTTTAGGAGGCTGTGGGTCATAACACACATTAGATAGTTTGTGAAAATGTTCTTAATTGATTTTTTCTGAAGACTCAGCCAATGATTTTATCTCCTATGACTGTTTAATTTTGAATAATTATCATAGAAGAACAAATCTGTTGTGTTTTTAATGAGGAAAGAAAAAAAAGTTTCCAGTGCAAAAATCATCTTGCAGCTCTTATAAATTGTCTTCAGACCTGCACAGAGTGAGAATCAGTGCCGTGGACTCAGATCAGAATCTTTTGATTCTGATCTGAGTCCATATAGTATAAATGCAGTATAAATGCATCTCTTTCTGAATGTTTTTGAGATGAGCTGCACAGTTGCAGTTTTTATCATAAACTGGGGCTCATTTTTTTTGCTAAATGTGAAGATGCTGTGCATCTTCTGGAAACTGATAAAAGGTTTCTTCAAATGGATCTGTCTTTAAATCTACTAACCCCAAGGTCACAGGATTCACACCAGTCATTTCTCCTGAACATAAAGCAAAAACAAGTTATTTACAGTGGCTAGAAAGTGAACCCTTTGAAATTACCTGCATTTCAGTATGAATTTGTCTTAAAATATGATCAGATCTTTATCTAAGTTACAATTATGACCAAACACAATCTATTTTAACTAATATCACACAAATCATTGTGTTGGTCTTGACCATATTGAAAACATGCTTCAAACATTCACAGTGAAGGTTGGAAAAAGTGTGTGAACTTTTTTCCATAAGCACTGTTAGTGTGGTCCCCCTCCCTTACAGAGGGTCACAGGAGGTTGACCCAACCACCCACAGATGGCATGTAGCCCCAGGCCGAAAAAAAAAAACCTACAAACACAATTTACTGTAAACAAAAAGCCAAAGATTTTGTTTCCAAACTTCAAGAAAAGAAATAAACACAAAGCAAAAACTGTCAGGGTTCTCAGGAAAGGGACCCAGAGCATGACTCAGGAGGCAGATGTAAAAATAATGAGTCTTTACTTCTGCAGGTACAAAAATCCAAACAGTCAAACAAAGTACAAAGTGTCAGGCTGATTTAAAAAACACAGTCAAGGCCGAACACAAGATCAGCATCAAAACAGGCAGGGAAACATCAGAGAACTGGGAATCTGAAAAAACTGTTGTAAATATTCTGAACTGCGACTCTACCAGACTCCACCAGATGTGATACAGCACGAATATAAAAGCGCAACAAAGCCGCACTATGTTAGATATCTTTCCTTCCCCCTAAAACATTTACAAAACAGATGTTTAAACTAATTCTCATTGTGCGATTTTTACGTTGTTTTCACTTTACCACAACAAACTGGTGCTCAGTGGAGTAGTGTGAAGATGACAGCAGGAATGTGTTGTATCACCCACACGTGTGCACAACACAATCCACTCATAAACACAATGCTGCATATCACTGGCAGTGCTCAGAAACCCATTAATGGCCCCATTAATGGGACATCCATTAATGGGTCCCATTAATGGGGCCCCGTTAATGGGACACCTTGGCTCACCACAGCACCACGCTCCAAAATAAAATCAGATTTGATTAAAAATCAAACCTCAAGGAAGATTCAGACAGAGTCACACAAATTGTTGGTGTGTAATATGTCCTGTTTATGTCTTGTTATTTCATAACAAGACATAACAGTCTGTGATGTATCGTCACATATTCTCTCTGACTTGTTCAGGTTGACCTCAACGAGGAGGAGACCATCCTGATAATTCGGCGTTTGCACAAGGTGCTCCGCCCCTTCCTGCTCCGCAGACTGAAGAAAGAGGTGGAGTCTCAGCTGCCAGAGAAGGTGAGATCGAAACCAAGCTTTGTGTGCTTTGATTTGATGTAGCATGATTATATTTCACTGCAGAAAACCTGCACTGTTGTTTCATTAAATTGCTATAAACCAGGTCGACATTGGTAAATATAAAACAATGATAATTCAGAGCATGTTTTTTTTCTTTTAAACACAATAAACCAGGCTGTTACAAAAAACTAGAATGGCACTCAGTAGGGCGCATACCAACGCCACAGCCAAACTGCCCACAGCTCTTCCACAAGATCTGGATTATTTTGTTAATCTGGACCAATTTTTTTATGAAGACATAGATCTCAGCACCATAAATATGTCTGATTTATTTACATCAACATCCAAACATTATTTCTCGGGAAATTGACATAAATGTGAAAAAGTGCCCCTTCTTGCAGTGTTTAGAAAAGTGATAGAAAAATTCCTGGATCCACACATTTAACTGGATCTTTTTTTGTGTAATCCTGCGGACAAACCAGCAGACACGGGTGAAAACATAACCTCCATGGTGGAGTCTTTCCCAGTGAAAACTGCAGAATGTGTTTCCTTAACAGCATGGGTCAAGGTGTCTCACCTTGCTTAATTCATGGTCACATACCACCAATCCAAACACAAGTATGTTTATTCTGTTGTTGGGAGAGAACAGCAAACTCTGAAAATAAAAACTATGTGGGAAAATTTTTCACCAGCCTTTAAAAGCTAATTTCTTCATGCAAACATGCATCATACTTGACTGAGTTAATCACCAAGAGCCAATTTGAGAAACTCAAACCAAAAGATGTCAGGCTTTTACGAGAAAAAAATTCTGAAATGATGATTAATTGTTGAAATAGTTGCCGATTCATTTTCTGGTCATTGATTAATTGACTAATTGTTGCAGATCTACTCATAAGAAATTAAAGTTTATAGATGTAATGATGCATCCTCACAAGGTTTAATGGAATGTATTTCTGTAGATGGGGCAACTTTCTTTCTCTCACTGTCACTTCTCTTGTTTTGAGTTTTTTTTCTACTTAACTGTCACATCAAGAACAAGACTGTGATCAAGAATGTGTTGTCAGCTCAGACCTCAGTATTAAAGAGACACCACTGTGTCAGTGAAGCTTTGTTGTTGTTGTTGTCATTCACACAGGTGGAGTATGTCATAAAGTGTGACATGTCTGCCATTCAGAAGGTTTTGTATCGCCACATGCAGAAGGGCATCCTCCTCACTGACGGCTCTGAGAAAGACAAGAAGGTAAATAAACCAGGACCCCTGAATCTTCACTGTATGTCTTCACTTTGTTTTATCAGCGTGTGTCACGCTGACAAACCGTATGGCTCAGAGCTCAGTGACAGCCTCCTGCTGTCTGACATCTGAAGGTCCCTGAATTTTGTCATGTGATTGGATTTACAGTTGCCATGTGTGTTTGCTTTAAAAGGCGCTGTAGAACAGATAAAGATGAACTATAATGTCAATTTTATTCACCTTCTGAAGCTGTATCTTGGCTCTCAGCCTCGGTTTAGGTTTCTGTGCAGCAGAATGTCTGTTAACTAACACACTTGGGAAAGCAGGCTGCACAGGTTCAAATCAGTTAAGTTTAAAAGGGCAATCAAAGTTTCTTATAGTTTTCAGTGCAGTTGAATATACTATGATGGATGTTTTTATCAGGACAATGTGAAAGGTGTCACCTGTGATGAACCTACTGAGAATTATCACCTGAACGTGCAGCTCCCTCTGCCTTTACACAGCTTCATAGTCAGCTTCAGCTCGTTGTTTAGCAGCTGTTTTCAGCAAAAATAAAAATTTAAAATCCCACTGAGAACTACCTGCTCAGCACCAAACAACAAACAGACACAGTAGTGGTGAAGTGGAGCAGCTAAAGAACCAGAGATTTCCCTCAGGAGGTGGTAGATACCAAAAATAAACCACAAACAGAGCAAAATCAGAGGGAATACTGGACTAACACTGGCCAGGTGGAATGATAATATTTCTCTGTAATCACTAAATGTATAATTAGCAACTATTTGCCAAAAACTTGGTGATGACATGTCAATATAGTATGTTTCTACAGCTCCTAACCTGTCCAAAACAGCCTGCTCACATCATGACATGAAGTTTTGTTTTGATTTGGAATTTAATTTCTTTTATATATAAAAAAAAATGAAATGATGAAATGATTTTCTCCAGGGCAAAGGAGGAGCAAAGACCCTGATGAACACCATCATGCAGCTGAAGAAGATCTGCAACCATCCATACATGTTCCAGCACATTGAGGTGAGCACTGCGTGACCAAGACCACCGGTCCTGCCTCTGAAGAACCACTTACCAGAATAAACTGGTGAAAATTTGTTCCTACAGAACTTCATTTATTACCTTCATTAAAACAGACCTCATTTATCTTTTATTTATTTATTTATTAAGAGTTTTTTCCTTATATTTCTTGCATGATATCAGAAGTAAGATCCTTCCCACTCCCAGGCCTTAATTTCATCCATATCACTTTTCTTCACTTCAGGTTTTCAGGTTTGACATTTTGAACATTGCCCATTTTTGTTCTTGGTTGAGGTCAACACAGACCCGTTCATTCAGAAATCGGCCGGTTAAAACTTAAGATCACTCTTTTCTAGGGGAGAGGATGTGCTGTTATCTGCAACTTTAAATCCAGTCTTGTGTGTGAAAACGTATAGTAAACTGATAATTTAGGAAGAAACTGTGAAGCTACAGACCTGTCATTTTTAAGAAAGGTCAGAGGTCTGTGTCTTCAGTAAGGAGTAATTTAAATGTATTTTGAAAGCCCCTCCTCATTTAAACCAATCTCTGTTTTAGGAATCTTTTGCTGAGCACTTGGGCTATCCAAACGGCATAATCAACGGGTAAGTCACACAAAAAGGTCTCATGTCCTTCACAGCTACACACTTCATCTTAATGTATTCTTATCCCTCAGTGGCAGTGGCAGAGTTTTCCCATGTTTGTGTTTGCTTGGTAAAATCAGACTGATATTGGATCAGGACTCCGTAGGTGTTATCACAAATACTGTGAACAAACACTATGAGACAGGACATGACATGTCAGCTCTCGGCACCACAGCACAGAATCACTCAAAAGAACAGGTGGTGTTTCATTATTAAATCAATAAAATACAATTATATAATACTATCTCAGTCCCTGTGGAGGTGAATGAGAGTAAAATAGCTGGAAGGTTTTTGTACTTGAACTTTTTGTCTGATGCTGCCTCAGGCTGGAGGATTTCTTTATGTCTGTTTGCTGGTTATTGGACTCACATCCACTCAGAACTACCACATACACACAAGCTCCTGTGTTCACCCTTACAGTGTATTTATATAGCTGGTCTGTACTTGTGTTGCATTTTGATTTGTAAAGAACATCCTCTAGTTTGATGGTGATAAGATTAAACTGTATTGATAGTGTTGACAGAGAGCAGTGGAGATGAAGCTGAGGTCTGTTGCCATATTTCTTATGGACGTTAAGAACCTGTCAAAGTTCTGAAATAAAAGTAGTTTTTTAAATTTTTTTTTATTAACAAATTATATTAAGTCTTTCTTAGGAAAAATAACAATGACATTTTCTTCAGGCGATGATATTTCTGTGAGATGTAGGTGCCAGGAGATGTGCGGGACTCTTTGAAGAGTGTGATTTTTCTCACTTTCAGTAACATGTTGCCTCATTATGTTGACACCATCCCTCCAGGATGTCATAAACAGGTTTAAATCATTTCATCATGGCATTATTTACCAGTTTAGACCTGCTGTTTGACACATACCTTACTAATCCTCCCTGTTAATAGCAACTTGTGATACATTTCTGGTTTCGTCATCTCTGCTCAGGCATGATCTGTACCGAGCCTCTGGGAAGTTTGAGCTCCTGGATCGCATCCTGCCAAAGCTCCATGCCACCAGCCACAGAGTCCTGCTCTTCTGCCAGATGACCTCGCTCATGACAATCATGGAGGACTACTTCAGCTACCGCAACTTTCAATATTTACGTCTTGATGGTGAGCTCACCTCTCCCATAATGTTGAAAAATTCTCTGATCATCGAATCTACAGACAATTGCATCTTAATGATGAGTAGAATCTATATCACATAATTATTAGATGAATTCATTGGTATGAGCTAAAATGACTGTGACTCTTCTGACACGCAGGTCGGCAAAAATAATGTAACTAAGAGTCACTTAATTATGGGAGAATCAAACCTGCATCTCTTTTATTAGCAAAGAGCCGTTTACAAAACAATCAGGTAGCAGCTTCTCATTTCTTTGTTCTGTTAAACTGACAAACATCGCCAGCAGCAGCTCGTACCAGCTGCCACTATCTGCTGTTAATTACTGCTGTAACTTCATAACAGGCCAAATTGAAATCTGGTTGTTGTCTGGTTAAAGTGCTTTCAGCAACCTGGTGCCTGAGCTCAGCCAAAGATCATTTGTGAGGAAAGAGGCTCCACTCTGTCTCTGATGTACCAACACAGTGATATGGTTTAGCTCGAGCCGATCCAAAGTCTCCCAGTTAAATGCCCAAAATTCTTTTATTGCCGCCCCCTGATAACACGCCGCCTTAGGTGGCTGCCCATGTCGCCCATATCTAAATCCGCCATTGAATTAAACTTTCATTTATATCAATAATTTCAATTTATGAACTTAATAGTTATGAACCAGGACATCCAGTATTAAAGGCTCAGATTGGGGCAAAAAAAAACCTGATCAGGACTTCCTTAATATATGATACTTTATTTACCTTGTAATATATTAATGTTCACACATCAGAGGAAGTATAAACATATTTGAAGCTGCCTGATGTGACCATGTGGTGTTTAAAACCTACTGAAAAGGTTAATTTCTCATTTCTAATTTGAAGTCCACTCACACTTCTCTAGAATAAAAAAAAAAAATCTTTTCATACATAATCACACACACCCAGCATGATGCCACACCCAGCATGTCAAACAGACGGCAGTCCTTTCAGCCACTGGGGCTGGAAACAGAGAGCGGCATTCACAGAGGAGATGGTATCTATTCGTTAGTTTTTATTCTTGATACAGAGAATGAGAGTGGATTTTTCACTCAGTTTTACCGTGACTGCTCTGTGTGAGTGACAAATGGTGCAGCAGTGAAAACAGGTGGCAGCACATAGAAAACATTCGAAACAAAAACATAAAATTTGTTGCCAATTAAAAAAGAAAGAAATGAATTAAGAAAATGAAGAGGCTTGTCTCTGACATGCAGCTGTGCCCCCCCTTTGTTACCACATTTTAATCAGACATATAAACTGGTTGTTGACTGGTGTTTCTCTGCATAATCAGAGCCACTAGATGCCCTTTTCAGAAAGCTTTGAAACTGTGTAATTGGTCAGAGAAATGGCGCAGTGCACATGTGACATTTTTACTTTGCTGAAAACAACACTTTTTTTTTCTTTATCAGTATAACAACACAAAGTAAAAGCTGACTTCTCACAGTTAACTTGACAGACTCTGCATTTCAAAACGATCATGTTTGATGTTTCAGGAACCACCAAGTCTGAGGACCGAGCAGCACTGCTGAAGAAATTTAATGAGGAAGGATCTCAGTACTTCATCTTCCTGCTCAGCACGAGAGCTGGTGGCCTCGGCCTCAACCTGCAGGCTGCCGACACTGTCGTCATCTTTGACAGCGACTGGAACCCCCACCAGGTCTGTCTCCGTGTGAATGCGTGATTATAGAAAGTGCTGAGCGTGTTGGACAGAGTGTTGGCAGTTGTCAGGAGTCTAACACTGATGAGAACTCTAGATGAGCTTATTTAAAGGGATATTCACTAAGGATTATTGTTGAACAGTCAGATGGAGTTAGGTACTCACTGAGGACTGGACTGAGGTTTTGTAATGGTGAAGATGGCCCCCCTGGTCTCATGCAGTATAAGGCATTCCTGTTCACAGGTGTAACATGTGGAAGGAGGGAACAGACATCCAGACAAGTATTTGCCGCACCTGATTCATCTCTGCAGACTGATCATTGCTGCAGGCGACACTGTGGCATTGCGTGGGAGAGAGTAACACAAAGTAACAGATGCATTTTAAAGTTATTTTACCGGACTCCACTCCACAGCACAAAACAAACACCAGTGCAACAACCTTTCATTTTTCCCCACAATTCTGCATTTCTGTTTCCCACAGCGTCCTCCTTTGTGATATGATTGAAGCAGCCAGTGATGCTTATTAAGTGGGCTGCTTATATATAACATCATTTTAACAGAAGTAATCTAATCAAAGTGATGTGTCTGTTGAGCTGACAACATGAAGCCGTTCCAAAAATCTTCTTCTCTTCAGCTGATTTTCAAGATAAGAAACAGAAGAAACACTTTTAGTTTGTCCTCCTTTGTTTTCCACATACGCATCATGTGAATCAGATGAACTAGGCTCAGTCATGTGTGACCCTACCACTCTGGACTCCCGACAAACTAAAATTAATTTCCTCAGCTTTACATCAGTCCAGGTTGCAATTAAGTAAAGATATGAAGTCAATAGAAACTGAAATCTAAATGAAAGTAACAGCTTAATGGCCCTGAAGTGGCCTGTGGTTGGCATCACATGAGGCGCTACTGGGTCGTCTTCAGACTTTATTAATGTCCGTTAAGACAAATGAACAGACAGAGATAAGCCTGTCTGATCGGCTGTGGATTATACTGAGTGGGTTCTCTTCAGTTGTGGTTTTGTTTGAGTTTTTATTTTTGCTCTTGCTCAAAAGACAATTCTAATCACACCTACGTAAAGTAAAGTGAAGCTTTTGAAGTTTTAAAGGCAGCTTTTTGTCAGATATCTTCTCTATCTGTATTCTGAGAACGTGATTGGACAGATTGACAGCAGCATGAACGTGTTTAGTTTTGTTTATCTTCCTGTGATGTTCTTTTTCTGGATTAGGAACACAGATGCTTGGCTGAAGTAAACGTTTCCTCTCATGCAGAACATACGTGCACGTGCAGAAGGCACTGATTGTGTTGCAATGCGTTTGATCAGATGTTCTTTGATTTTGGTTTGTGGGGTAGTGCTCCAGCAGGCAAACAGAAGTGTGTGTGATATAAAACTTTATGTTTGCTTAATATGATTTATAGTCTGGCATTCAGCAATCAGCAGGTTTTCATTTTGGACATGGTGTATTCGCAAAAGGAAGGGACCCCCCCAGTCACGTTTTATTAGCCCTGTGTGTATTTGATCTGATTATCTATGAGTGAGATCGGTTGATCCACAGCAGACACAATCATTTTTTGTGTTTTGTTATAGCAGCTGGTTTAGCAGTTGGTCAGTCTGCTTAGCTTTGTAGTGTACGGGGACCTCCAACAGGCAGCAGCATAACCTGGTAAAGGACCACAGAGACTCATCCTCATTCAGTCCACAACGTGCTTTTACTTTGTTCAACAGAGAAATACAAACATCTCTCAAGGAGCAATGCAAGTATCCTGCAGTAAGGACAACTGCATTACACAGTGTAATAATTAATTAATTTGGTTAATGAATAATAATAGTAAAAATAATAAATAAATAAAAGGCAATATGTCTCAGTTGCATTATGTAAACTAAAGAATAATAGGATTTCAAGTCAGATACAGGCTTCATTCAAATTGTATCAAATGTAACAAAATAAAGATGCTTGCAGCCTTGTGTAAGTTTGATCTTTCCCCCAAGAGGTATTTTATTGTGGCATTCATTGAAGATGCCGAATGTTATATCAGTCTCACACACTTTGTAAGAATATTAACCACAGGTGACCAATTTTAAAGTGATCGTTGATGCATTAATTCTCATCTGACTATCACTTATTTGTAATGAAAATCAGCCAATCGCTTGGGGCATTCCTAGTAAAAAGGCATGTCTTTTATTTTGAAATGGTCTCATGTTTCTCTTTTCGTCTGCTAAATCCAGGACCTTCAGGCTCAGGACCGGGCTCACCGCATTGGTCAGCAGAATGAAGTGCGTGTGCTGCGTCTCTGCACCGTCAACAGCGTGGAGGAGAAAATCCTGGCAGCTGCTAAATACAAGTTGAACGTGGACCAGAAGGTCATCCAGGCGGGCATGTTTGACCAAAAGTCTTCGAGCCACGAGCGCCGCGCCTTCCTCCAGGCCATTTTAGAGCACGAGGAGCAGAATGAGGTCAAATTCGAGTTTGTATGCCGGGACATTTTGTTACATTAGAAGTAAAAGCACCTCATGACCATGAAGAATTGTTCGTGCCTGAGCAGGCATCTTAATATCATGAATGTGTGAAGTTCTTACTTAGATTTTTTTCTTCTCTAGTTAAATTATACATGCTGGTTTTGATTGAGTTCCCTCAGGCCCAAAGACAGCTCTGTAGATATGGTCAGCGCGTTAACCACCCTTAATTTATAATATCACATGGGTTGAAATGAAATTCCAGCTCTTTAATTGGTATTTGATCAGATCTGTATTTGATTTGTTTTGATCTTCTGTGCTGCTGCAACAGTTAAAACTGACACTGTAAAGATTGTGTTATATGTTCAGAGGAGACTTTTCATGTTTTTCTCCTGTTGTAACTGCAGGAGGAAGATGAGGTTCCTGATGATGAAACCCTCAACCAGATGATCGCCCGCAATGAAGATGAATTTGAGCTCTTCATGGTGAGAAAAGTCCAGATTTTTGTGAGATGTAATTGACAGTTTACCTCCAGAGCAGTGTTTTCTGTGGTGGCAGCAGACAAGCAATTAAAATGAATTATTGAATAAAACCCAATATAAAACTGAGAAGATGATCAAGAAAAAGAGAAGTAGAAACATTATTTCCACCAAGGAGATCCTGTTGTCCCCAGTTATTATTATTGATTCATTCTTTCATATGACAATAAGTAAATAAAGCGGTACTTGAGATCATAAGACGTGTGTAGGGTTGTTTGGCCTTGGCGGAGGTACACGCTCTACTGGGTGTCATTCTAGTTTCTGATTGATTATTGATGACGGCTTTTATTAAGCTGATATTAAATTTACCATGATGCGTGTGGTACAGTCAGGTCTTGATTAGAGGCAAGTTCAGCCACTCTGGATCGAGTCCTGTGCTTCTGTGTTTGCTGATGTCAAGGCACTCAGCAGCATGTTGGCCGCCTCCTCCTGCAGTGTGTTTGTGAGAGAGGGAGACAGGGCCAGGATGGGCAGGTCAAATCAATGCGCTGTGGGCAGCTCTGCAATGAAATAAGATTTACCCAAAAGAAAAAAAAAAAAAAATACATATGTGGCCTTCAGTGTTGGCTTGGTGTAGCGCAGCCCCAACGCGCAGCCCCAACACTGCAGAGTAAAACCATGAAATGACCTGTCTTAAAATATGAATCTGCCGACAGAGGAGTTGGTGCCAGCTGGTCCTCTTCTCTATCTGCCCCTAAATAATTCATCATTGCAGGTTGTCCATCATATCAAGATTATTATTCTGGTGAGCGTTCATCATTTGTTCAGGCACTTTCACACTTGACAACAACTGTCCTCTGCCAGGCGCTTCTTCCTGCATAGGAAATGACTGAATCGCCATGGATACAGGTCTCACAGTCACCACAGCACACCACTTGGCAAACTCGGTTTGAGACCATCTGTGTGTGACATGTCGTTGTACAGTTGTTCTGTCTCTTGGCTCAACCGCTAGTTTGCGAACAACATGCAACAAAATCAGATGTTCAGAATCAGATCTGTTTTTTTTTTTGGTATTTATGAACTTGGCATTACACAACCTGAAGCTTCACTGGTTCATGTCCCGTCTTTGGTGTAGACTCATATATCGTAACTCCAGGTATATTAGTGCCTGTTTGTCCCACTGTCACTAAGAATGTAAACACAGAAACTTGGGGAACATAATTAAAGCACAATATGGCCTGATTATGTACGATTTGTCATCTAGTGATGCAGCAGGAATCTGATGCTGATATGGAAATCAAACCTTGACGCAAGTACAAATCTATGGGCTCCATTTGTATATATTCTATAATCTGCTGCTTGATCTGATGTGATTTTCCCACTTTCCTCCACCAGCGCATGGACATGGACAGACGGCGGGAAGACGCCAGAAACCCGAAGCGTAAGCCGCGTCTAATGGAGGAGGACGAGCTGCCTTCTTGGATCATCAAAGACGACGCCGAGGTGGAACGGCTCACGTACGAAGAGGAGGAGGAGAAGATGTTCGGCCGAGGATCGCGCTGCCGTCGGGACGTGGACTACAGTGACACACTGACTGAAAAGCAGTGGCTGCGGGTAAAGTCTGAGAATCTTCTTCTCAGAAATAAAAGAGAAAAAACATAAAAATATCATAATAAGAAATTGTTAGAAACACCTATTATAATGTATTTATTCATCTGTCTGTCTCTCAGTGCTTCCCAATACACATCTGTTTCACTAATGAGTATTTACACCAGCAAGATGGTGAGAGAGAGAGAAAACCTGTTGTCTTCAGGGGATTTGTAACATTAAGAAAAAAAGTAAAAAAACATCATTTTTTATGATCTTAATGTGATGGTATAATAGTGTTGTTGTAGTATTATGAATAGTACGATATCTTATGCCATTACAATAATGCAGTGTCATGATGTAATAATGTAGTGAACCTCTGCAACAAGTTTTTTGTACTTGCAGAAGAAGAATGAAAACCATGGGACTATTTAATTGTAAATCAAGTACATCTTTTTTAAGCACCAAGCAAGTTATTATCCATTATTAACAAAACAAGTCTGAGCTATAATTAATGCCTTATTGATATTAATGGCACCCAAGCACCCACACCAAATATCCTGTGACGCATTTCCCTGGAGAGGCAGCTCAGACCTGCAGATCCATTTTATCGACTGAGGCTCAGGTGTTTCAGGGAAAACACGAATAGAACAAAGAAACTTTGAGGCTGAGGAAAGGAAGAGGAAGAGTTGTGGTTCAGAGAGGCTCTAATCAAAATAGTGAGAATGTTTAGAGACTTAGAAACTGTGTTTCTGATGAGGAAGGAAAAAAATCATGACAAGACTACAGGCATAGAATAGATCGACATTAGAGTTGGGTTTGGAATCAAATATCAAGAAGCAGAGATTAATTCCAATATTTTAAGATTGTATTTATTTTGTTTTTGTTTTTTTTCAGTTTATTTATTCATTCGATAGGGACAGTACAATTGAGCATCGTTCTAATACTGAGCTGAAACTGATGTGTTGCATAGAGAGTTTATAGCTCTTATTAGCCCTACTTAGGCTTTTACGTGTGCAGTGTAATTAAAACAGTCAGTTTTCACTCTCATAAAACCACAATACACCACAGAAATGAAAGTAGATTAAAATAATATACTTTACTGAAAACCATTGATTGTGGTGTAGAGTCTTAAGAAGTGACAACAACAGCCCAAACAAAACAAACAGACAAGGCAAATGATAAGATGATAGAATCAGCTGAACGTGTGCAGATGTGCAGACAACAGCAGCAAAACAAACAGACAATTAGTCAAAAACAATAGAGTTTTGTTTTTAAAAGATTTATCCAAATCCCTTTTCAGTAAAAAAAAAAACATTTTGCATAAAGAATAAACTGTATCAGCTCTTGTGACCAACACTCAAATAAGCAGCTTTCATGTTTGTGTGTAATTCTTAGGCATTTAAAAAATGCAAATCAGTCCTTAAATGGTTCAGATCTTTTGGCACTTTGTCAACAGATGTGAGAAGCATTGGGATTTGCATGCACGACTTAGCAGGCGTAAATAAAATAAAAACAGAAAGAAAAAAACAATAAAACAGCAATCATGTTTAACAGCAGAAAATGATGATGTGAGAACTTCATCAAGAGATTAAAGAGCACATCTACAGCAGCTCGACATCCAGAGTTTAAAATACCACAGTCAGTGAAAGTACTTTCTGCTGTCAAGTCATTTATTCTCCTGTTGCCTGGGGCTCTGTAAATCTGAAGATGGATATGGTCTGTGAAAACTGTACGTTGATTGACAATGATTCCACAGTTCCCACTCACATGTGGGAAGTGATGTAAGATTAACCTGCCTCTCTGCTCCCTGCTCTGGCTCCAGGCCATCGAGGATGGAAACCTGGAAGAGATGGAAGAGGAGATCCGGCTGAAAAAGCGCAAACGCAAGAGACGTCAGGACAAGGACTCGTCAAGCAGAGACAATGGAGGCAGCAAGGCCAAGAAGCGACGAGGGCGTCCACCAGCTGAGAAACTCTCCCCCAACCCCCCCAAACTCACCAAGCAAATGAACACCATCATCGACACGGTCATCAACTACAGAGATGGGTAAGGAGAGTTTCCTCATTGAGATGAATCAGACTGAACGGCTGTTTCATGTCACTGCATCATTCAGTCTGACATGGTCATGTTTCCGGATTTCAAAGAAGTTTGAAGAATTGTTATTTGTGTTAGTCGACCTGAAACAACCTGTGCAGCTGCATTGATCTCGTCCACACAGGATGTTGTTTTTGCAGCAATTTTTTAACTCAGTGCAGTTCAGTAGCATCACAACCTCCAGCCTTTTCAAATGGGCTGAGATGAATCACATCTACTCTAAAACATTTTCAGCAAAACCTGAACAGTAGAACCATATTGACAGTGGGATGTACAGGTACCTGCTGCATTAGACTGCATTAGTTTTAGGAATTTGTATCGATTAAAACTGCCAACCCAGTTTATTTCTGGCATCATCTCCCTCACAGCAAATCAACAACCAGCATCTGGTGTGTGTAGCACCACAGTATTTGACAGTCCTTAACAAAACCAAATGTGTTTTTGAAAATATTCTGCTGGTCCCTCTTTGCCAACAAGGCCAGTTACAGACAGCGGCAGAGAGGAACCGAACACATTTACACTGACAGAGAGAGCAGAGTTGTTTGGGTTAATTAGGTGGTGGTCGTCTGTGAATGTGGAAGTTATTATAGTCTCAAAGCTTTGGTATGAAGCTGGATATGATGCAGGCTTTGCACCAAGTGAGACAGAGATCAGCAGGGTGGCGTGTTACTATCGGCCCAGTGTAGGCAGCTTGTTTGGCCTTTAGCAATCCCTGGTTGCTCCTCTGTTGGCATGCTGCTGAGAATGAGATTGAAAAATTAAGTTTTGTAGGCAGCTTATTAAAGTAAAACTGATTTCATGGAGCAGACGCCTGTGGCTTTCACTTGTCTGTTTTTTAACAAAGATGAAGTTTGTTGATAACGTCACAGCCCTGCTGAGTCTGTTAACTGTGATTTAACGCAGATAATAAACTTCATTTGAATGCTTTTTGATGCAGAGGTGCCTTTACATGCATTACAGATTTGTTTGCATTAAATTTGCGTGCTGTGGCTCTGCTCTGTTTAGGGTCTGTTCTGTGTTTGTTACTATACATCTCGAAAAAATGTTCTTCTGATCAGGGCTGGATGATATGCAAAAGAAAAAAATCATTGCAATTATTTTTACAGATATTGTGATGTAATAAATGACATATCTTACAACAAAAATATGATAATTATATAATAAAGTATAAATAGTAATTATTGATTAGTCACTGTTTTAGTGGAATTGAAATTGAAAACAATGATGATGTGATTTTTGCTGGGATCTGTACCAAACCAGCATATTACCTTACGTCTGGAGAATGTGATTTATAGGCCGGGGCGTCCCTGCAGCACCACAGTGCTCCATTTATAATGGTATGTTGTGACACATTTTACCTTTATCAAAAAATTGCAGCTCCTGCGATTTGGATATTGCATTTGGCCGTTCTGTGATTTTGATAATATTTTGATTAATTGTTGAGCCGTACGTCTGAGTTCAGAGCAGCACCTCTGTTTGTGAGACTGTAGCAAATATGCCATGCCTTGATCATCCAGTGGAAAGTTTTCTCAGATTTCTCTCTGGTCAGCAGAATAAATAAAACAGACATGAAGTCATGTCTTAGGAGCAGTACAGTGAGATAAACAGCCCTGTTTTCTTTCAGTCCAACACTCCTGAAAGTCAGTGTATGAGAGTATTTGTGTGTCTGTGGTCTACTGTGTTGTGTCTGAGCTTTTTTATTTCTTTCTTGTGTGTTGTCTGTTATATACACCCGTGGATGGAGGAACATGTGCATTCATGTTCCCATTACTCAAATATGCCCTGGCTGAGAACTAAGCCAGGAAACTGCTTCCTGCCTTTCCAGCAGTCAGATTCTTTCCTCCTCCAGTTGATGGTTGTTCTTCCCAGAGCATCTCAATCATCGCTCTGGCTCCCCTCACTTCACTAGGCTGGGAGGTTTCGGAGTTTCCACTCCAGGACTTTGGATTCCAATGTTGCACTGCTGTTTCCACATTAAACAAACTACACCTCCAAACTGCAGAAAGCAAATGTGAGAGCAACTTCAATTTGATTTAGAGCTAACTGGAGTTTAATAAACTCTTATCTCTTCAGTGGAGTCAGCCAGCAGTCGAGGCTCCACGTCCTCCATGAGACAGATGAGCTGTGAACAGGTCTCTTTTAAACATGGCCACAGAGATCACTGGGACTTCAAACTTAGGATTCCACACACACATTGTTTTGAAATGAGCAGTGGTTTTCCCGTGTTGCTATCACAAGCCATTGGAAAAGAAAAAAAAAAACAGTTCAAAGCCTTCAGAAATCTCATTCCCCTTAATCCCAGTGTCTTCCACTGAAGTCAAAACCTGGTTCTGGTCCCAGAGGCCCCTGGTGACATAATGCTGCAGTGACAGGCATCACACTTTACACTTCACAGATGTAAAAGCCCATTTTAAACATACCATCCACCTTTGTGGTTTCAGCACAGTTTGCACAGTGGATCTAAGCTCACAGCACGTTCAGAGTGCAGAGGCACCGCAGTGTGGTGATTGAACAATATCCAAGTCATGAGATCAGCAGCCTTGAAATCAGGCTCAATTTCTCTGCTGCTGCAGTGTGTAGGCAGTGGGTTTGTTTTAAAGATAAATCTTGGAATTGATTAATTTACTTAAATGAAACAGGTAAAATTTAAGATTTAAAAACATCTATTAACAGTTTAAACACTGTAGTTTAACTTTTGTTTCCGCTAACTTTGCCTTTTTCATGATTTTCTCTTAATATTCCTGTTCATCAGAAATCTCCTGCACACCTGAGTGGTCTTTGTGAGAGGTGACATGTATGAGGTAGAAAAAGTTGTGGAATATAGAAACCAGCTTTATCCTTTTTTTTAAAAACTCCACCCTGTTAATTTAGCAGAAGTCTCATTTACTTCTTGCCATTTAAAGCCACTGTGTAGAATCTGAAACTTTCCTCCTCAGTGGTCATACGGCAAATGGATTGTGGCAAACAACAATGCACACCACTACCCATGTCCAGTCAGGTTATATATTGTTCATACATTTTTCTGCATTTGTGTGACATGGCGTGTATTTAAACTTGAACAGGACACTGAACCCCAGTTGCTCCTAATGTTTAGGCACATTAAACTCCTTAAACTTACAGCTCTCATAGCCACTTTTTGAATAATTGTATCTTATTGTAACTTGCTGCTGAAATAGCTCAGGTTTCACATTAAAACCATAATAGTGTCATTTCACATAATACTGTAGTTCAGTAGCTTTGCAGGAAAATTGAATCATATGTTGTAGATTTACATGGAGGTGCTGCATATTTTTACATTTATATTCACAGAATTTGAATGTTTTAATCATTAATATTTAAGAATTCAAAACAAAGGAAAGGGAGTTTCAGTTGAGGATCTGCCAGCTGACAGGGTGGTGTATGAATCTAATTAGCATGTTGAAATGTTTTCTGTTCATTTCCAGGGCAGGGAGACAACTGAGCGAGGTCTTTGTCCAACTACCATCCAGGAAGGAGCTCCCAGAATATTATGAGCTGATCAGAAAACCTGTGGACTTCAAAAAGATCAAGGTATAAAGAATATGATAACTTAGGTAGGAACACAAATATGAGTCGAACAGACCAATGATATTGTAAATGCTATTTTGTACAGTAGCTTTAATAAATTAGATGATTTATTTGGTTTTGTTAGAGATAAAGATGTGAAAACAGAAAGAGAATCTGAAGTGTTTAGAGTCGTATGGTCGTCTGGTGAAAACATGGCAACCTTAACTATAAATATATATATATATATCACCTTAACTGAAGCCTCTCAGAGCCTGACTGGGATGAGTGTGTTTTTCTGTCAACAGGAGCGTGTGAGAAATCATAAATACAGGAATGTGGGAGACCTGGAGAAGGACGTGATGCTGCTCTGTCACAACGCCCAGACCTTCAACCTGGAGGGATCCCAGGTCAGAAATCCAGCTGTGGAATTGTAGTTTTTTGCCTAATTAATCATTAATTTTTCATTTGGGGGTTGAACCGTGTGTGATGAGGAGCCAGAAGTCTGCAGGTTTTCACTCTTAAGTCTAGAGAAACTATTAACTGCTGTGTTAACAGTTTCGAAGAATCAAGGAAAACTTGACTTACTTTAGGCGTAACCACGGTTCTCTGAGTAGCGTGATGCTGATGTTCCCTCAGGAACCATGAGATCTAATCCATCTTTTGTTCCTAAGGTGTTTAATCTGTGCTCAGTAGTGGACCTCGCAGTTTTTTCACCCTACAGCTTTTAGTTATGTTGGACAGCAAGGTCCTGTTCAGTCAGTGTGGGGTCACATGAAGGGACAGAAGACACTGAGACAGCCCAAATCCACAGAGGAACCATGGAACAACCGTCCTGCTGAGTACCTTGAAGAACTGTGTGCAAGAGAACTGATGCAGTTTTAAAGGCAAAGCACAGATTTTAATTTGTTTTCTTCTGTTTTTAATTGATAGAAAACTAGAATTACCACCTACCTGCCAAGTTGCAGGAAATAAGGTCACAATCTCCCATTCTTAAGTTACAGCATTGAATAATAACAAGGGGTGTTTTTGCAGAACATTATGATGTCACAGTGAAGAGACATATGTATTAAACTGAGTCATAATTAGTGTATGAAATTATAAATTATGGCCAAAAACATGTTTCAGTGTCATCTCACAGTGACCTTTGACCTTTGACCACCAAGTTACCATCAGTTCATCCTTGATTCTAAGCAAATATTTGTGTCAGATGTAATGAAATTCCCTTTAGGTATTCCTTATATATCGCATTAACAAGAGCATGAGGTCACCATGACCTTGACCGTGACCTTTGACAACCAAAAGTTTGTATCAAAATTTGAAGACATTCCCTGAAGGCGTTTCTAAGATATTGCGTTCATGAGACGGGGATGGACGGACAGCCCAAAAACAGAATTCCTCCGGCCCTGTCGCTGCTGTGGAGGCATAAAAACTGTTTTAGTGCCTGAAACGTTTGCACGTCACCGTCCATGTGAGGAGAAGCACGGTGCTCAGAGAAAAGGACAAGGTTTTGTTTCATCTTATCAGAGACTCTCTCTCTGGATGGTGGACGCTGTGACGTCCTGCTGCCTGAGGTAATGTTTAAAGGGCAACATTTTACAGGCTGGAAGTCTTCACGCCTGCCCCCTCCTGTCCTGACCGTGGACTCATCTACATGCTCATGTGTAAGTGGGTTGTCTCAGTCGTCCAGATGAGCTCGCTTGGCAACACTTAGTAAATTTGCATAACCTTGGCTCTCTGAGTATCGTGAGTGTGATGCGTCATCCATATATAAAAAGACAGAATGTTATGACTGGCATCCACTCACTCGGCTGCATTAATGAAATATGTGATGCTGTGAATACACAGGGGGTGCATCTCATCATCGACAGAAACTCCAAACATTCTGCAGTCACGTCTTCTCTAATGTGAAAACCTGCAGCTGTTGGAGATGGACAAATCAATAGGTGTCATCCTGGGACTCTGGGGACATGTTATGGGCATTTTTTACTATTTATAAGTAAGAATGAACAAACAATCAATTGGTTAAATAAAAAAGAAAATAATTTGTAATCCATTACACATGGTCTGACACCCATATACTGTTCTTTTCTTTTTTCAGGGCTTGACTTTTTCCTCCTCTTTAGTCCAACTAGTTGAGAAGACTAACAGGTTAAAACGCAGAGGTTATTTTAGTTCAGTTAGCTCATATTTACCTGTGTGTATTCTGTTTGTAGCCCTTTAATCTATTCTCTGTGTATTAATACTTCATATTTTCTTTCTTACTATCTTTACCCTCACTCCCTTTTTTGTGCTGCAGGTTCTTCCCAGTACCAAGTCGTTCCTCCTGTTCGAGGAACTGTTTATAAAATCTGGTCTTGTTTGTTTTCCTGCAGATATACGAGGACTCCATTGTCCTTCAGTCTGTGTTCAAGAGTGCCAGGCAGAAGATTGCCAAGGACGAAGAGAGTGATGATGACAGTGATGAGGATGATGACGACGATGATGAGTCAGAGGCTGAGGGTGAGGTGTACTGTTTTTAGGACACGCATGCAAAACCAAAAACATAAACAAACACACACACACACACTTTTGTTCTATTATTGTAAGGACAATCATTGACATGTCCTTCACAAATCCTACCCATCACAACTGAATGTCTTACTCTAACCCTAATCTAACCCCAACCCTAAAACCAAGTCTTGACCCTGAGGAAGCCCTATAACGGTGTTTCAGAAAGTGAGGACCAGGCAAAATGTCCTCACTCTGTTAGGAAAATACTTTTCTTAGTCCTCACTATGTAGCATTTACAAGTACACACACACACACACGTGCATGCACCGATACACGTGTGTCATCTCACTTAAATTCTACACTGTAAACCCAGTGAATGCTGTTCTGATAACCCTAACATCGCACAGAGGGAAGAAAAAAAAATGCTCTCGATGGGGGAAAATATATATTTTAATTGGGCAAAAAATACATTTATGACCCTGGAAACAGTTGTTTTTAAAAGAAAACAAGTCAGTTTTATAGCTTATTCTTTGGAGATTTGACCTGGCCCTGCACAGCAGCAGAGAACCAGTAGAACACTCCAGAAAAAGTTATAAATAGAGGGTTTGTTCAATTCCTGAAATTACTCACAAATTTTATCTCACATGTAAACATCATCTTTTCAAACTTTTAAAAATAAAATTTTTCTGTATCTGTATCAGTTAAAAAAAAAAAAGTAAAATATTAGTAAAAATAAATACTCCAGTCTGATGCAGCTTGAGAGGAAGTGCCCAAATCCAAGTTTGCAGATCTTGTAGGGAAGAGAGTGGAAGCTTTTTTTTGGATTACATTTCTAAAAACATATTTTGACTATGTCATTATGGGTTAAACATAAATCAGGGATTCCAGGTATAATCAACATGTTTTGAGCCCTTAAGAAACTTTAAGACGAGTGTAATGTATGTTTTCTGTCAATGACAAAACCAGCTGTGAGTTTGTTTAGTTGAACTTTACAGTTATGCCTGCTTTCCCCTTGTGCTTCATTCAGCCAAGTCGGTGCGGGTTAAGATCAAGCTGAGTAAAGAGGCGCGGAGCCATGACAAAGGCAAGAAGAGGCAAAGCCGAGGGAAGGCCAAGCCGGTGGTCAGCGACGACGACAGCGACGAGGACCAGGACGATAATGTAGGCCATTCACCTTCACAGCAGTTTACTGTGTCGTTAGTGCACCTTTCAACCACAATTACACAATGAAAGGCTCATACCTCACTGTAAAGCAAACCTTAAACATTTATATGGATGTGACACTGACATAAATTACAACTATGAAATTATTTCAATAACATTAGCTACCAAAGCTTAGGGAAGCTCAGAGTCACAGTTTATCCTCTGGAACATGATGCTGTTGGCAATCTGTCTCTAGCACGGTGGATCTAAATCCAGATTGTCCCCCTGGTTTCCCTCCAGCTGTCTAATCAGCAGCTGTCTCACACCTGAGATGTCTGGTGAACTGCTGTTGAAGTGTTTGTAGAGGAAAGAAAACACCAGTCTACTGGGTCATCCAGAACTTCAGCATTTACAGTGACACACAAAGAGCCAAACAGACATCAGTGTCACAGTGAAGTGAAGGATTAAAGCACGTTTCACACGGCTTTTTAAAATGTCCTCAAGTAAAGTAAGTAAAGTAAATGTCAGTGAGCCACAGAGCAAAATCTCTAAACTGATTAATTGGTCTTTGTTTTCATAACATTAAATATTCTGTTATGCATCCGTCTCCCAGGCAGGATTGTATTTCAGTGTAATACCCACCTTCCATTGGGTTTATCCTTTTCAGTGTACTTGTCCAAACAGTCCGACATCATCTAATTTGCTGGCAGCATACAATGAAACCAGCAATGGGGAATTAAATTAAAGCCATGACAACCGCCTCTAATGTACCCCCCGCCCCTTCTGCTTCTCCTATTGGTCATGTAATACTTTCCTCTCTGTTCCATCTTAGTTTCACTCAGTGGATTTCTTAGTGATATGACCTGTAGATTCAATGCCATGACAGAACAGCAGGCACTGAATGAACGATGTAACTTGTCACTTCCTGCATCTGCCGATCTCCATCAAACAGCTGACACATGATCATATTCTGAAACTAAAATGACAAACTTCACTTTTCGTAATTACTCTGGGGAACTGGGGAGATTCTTAAACTCAAGGTGACATTTTTATTAATCCGGGTGTGACTGAGACAGCCTCCACATCCAGGTTAAAAAAAGCAAAAGCAAAACTTTCAAATTAACTTCCTGAGTGACACCTGAGGGAAATATAATGCCACAACAATGCATCAACAAAGCCAGAGAAGAAGAAAACAAGCAAGCAAACAAGTAAACATTGCAGGATTAAAAATATTCAAAAAAAAAAAATTAATTTAGCAAACGTTAAATGTGGAAGGAAATGCTCCGAATGTTTATCTGAGCCCTTAAGGATCCACTCAGTGTGTCACTGAATGTAACTTCGGTTTGTTTACAAGCAAACACCACAGGGCACCTTTAATTTCACTTGACAACTAGAAAGCTCTGAGTGCAAACCTGTGCCACAGCTGCACATCCATCTTCATTAGCTGCTTTAAGAACAGAATATGGAAATGTGCTTACTTGTTGCAGTTTAACCAGTACAACCTTTATTTAATCAGGTAGTTTCACTGAGATTAAGGCTGCAACTCATGAACGTTGTCATTATCTGCAGACTATTCCCTCCATTAATCAATGAATTGTTTTGTCCATAAAATGTAAAAAAAATAGTAAAAGATTTCCACTATAATTTCCCAAAGCCCAGGAGAGTGTATTGAAACAGCTTGTTTTCTATTCACATGACAAAGAAAAGCAACAAGTCCTGATATTGCAGAAGCTTTAAATAGCAAATGTTTAAATTCTTTGCTTTGAAAATGACTTAAACAATTAATCAATTATGAAAACAGCTGCTGATTAATTTTCTCTAATATCTAATTGTTGCAGCTCTAAAATAGATCAAGATCTCTTTTTAAGGTTCTTTGTTGTTTATTCCTTTTATATGATGCAAAGCACTGGATTCAGTCTGTCCACGGTCAGTGTTAATTTGTGGGTTATCAAGAGTTAATCTTCAAATTTAGTCTGAACAGTAGTTTGAGAAGAGATGTGACACACTGAGGCAGCTTTAGAAGACACTATAAATAAAAATGAGTGTGCGTCCTTCTCTTCTTGTTGCACAGTGATAAGCTGCATCAAGCCGTTTTAAAGGTTGGAAGAGATGCGTGTCTCAGTTATGGATTTGGTTGTTTGATGTGGAAGAAAGTAGGAAAGATATGTTTTTAGCAGATTTTTGGTGTCGACTGGTCATTGTTGTACAACTCTGGGTTTGATGAGGCATTTTTTAAATAACATATCAGCAAATAACAGCTCAACATTTTCAGAGAAGCTGTGTTTGCTCAGTAAAGGGCAGTGTGCTGATGACGTATGAGCTAAACAAATATGTGTGTGTGTGTATATATATATATATATATACATATATATATATATATATACACACACACACACACACACACACACACACACACACACACATACATACATACATACATACATACATACATACAGTCAAGCCGAAATTGTTCATACCCCTGGCAAATTTTGACTTAAAGTTACTTTTATTCAACCAGCAAGTTTCTTCTTGATTGGAAATGACACAGGCATCTCCTAGAAGATAATAAGACAATGTACATGAGGCATCATTTTGGAAACAATAATTTCTCAGCTTTTATTTACATTTGAACAAAAAGTGGCATGTCCAAAATTATTCATACCCTTTGCAAACTCTCACAGTCTATGGGAAAATCCAAAGTTCTATACCATTCCAAACAGTCCAAGCTGTTCTAAAGCATCCTAATTACCCTGATTCATTGGGAACAGCTGTTTTAATCAACTCAACAGGGGAAAAACAGCAGCTCTCTGCAGTTGGTTTGTGGACAGTCATGGCTAAGACAAAGGAGCTCAATGAGGACCTGCAGCTGTGCATTGTGGCTGCTCACAAGTCAGGAAAGGGCTATAAGGCCATATCTAAATGTTTTCAAGTTCCAGTGGCTACAGTGCAAAGTATTATTAAAAAAATACAAGACATTCTGCACTGTAGAAAATCTCAGAGGATGTGGTCGGAAGCCAAAAGTGACACCTGTGCTGGCCAGGAGGATAGTTAGAGAGGTGAAAAAGAATCCAAGGATCACCACCAAGGCCATCCTGGTGAATCGGGGCATGCAAAAAGCTGGTCAGCAAGTATAGGAAGCGTTTGATTGCTGTAATAGCTAATAAAGGCTTTTCTATTGATTATTGAGAAGGTTATGAACAATTTTGGACATGCCACTTTTTTGTACATCGTCTTATTATCTTCTGGGAGATGCCTGTGTCATTTCCAATCAAGAAAAAAACTTGCTGGTTGAATAAAAGTAACCTTAAGTCAAAATTTGCCAGGGGTATGAACAATTTCGGGCTTGACTGTGTGTGTGTGTGTGTGTGTGTATACACACGCATATATATATATATATATATATATATATATATATATATATATATATATATATATATATATATATCAAAGGTAAACCAGAAGAAACCACATTTGTAGGAGAAGGTGGAGCTGAGGAGGAGTGAGGGGTGGATCTGACCTGCTCTGTCCTCTATCCTGATTGTCAGGCAGGATGGTGTGTGTGCTACAGGTGGTCAGTCACAGAGCAGGCCCCGCCCTAGTCCAGTGGTTCTCAAACTTTTTCACATCAAGGAAACTGACACAGATTAGACCACAGACCCCCATTTGATAAGATTTTTTCCCAGAGTCCCACACATGATAAGATTTTAGTTTTTAGATGTTTTATTACAGGAAGTGTTTGAAAGCCATGGACAGAACAGTCATATATTCTGTCATTGTGTTATTCATGGATGGAATTATAGTGAAAATAAATTGAGAACTTTGAGAACCACTGCCCTGATGCATACCCTGCTTTATGGTCTATTTTCCTCTAAATGGACCATAATTTAAAAAATGAACATCATGTTGTAATGAAGAAGACTTGAAACTAGAGACTGAGACCGTAAACTTTTACTGAGGTAATAAATCAAGTGAGGAGTAGAGACATTTTCCCATAGACTTAAATACAATCTGACTTCTATTTACAACCAGTGGAGTCGCCCCCTGATCGTCATTAGATAGAATGCAGCTTTAAGGCTAAGAGTGTACGTCCATTTTTCTACACAGCCTGTGTCTGGGTAATGTAGAAAATTAGTTCTGTTTTGAGTTCTGTGCAGTTTAGTTTGACCAAAACGAGATACTGACATTGTTGAAATAGATGATGCACAAAGACTGAGTTTGAGCGAAGCCTGGGAGAAAAAAGAAAAAAGCCATTAACAAGATAAATACTAATATTCATCAGCTTTTTCTGTTTTCTGTGAAAAGGTTTTATTTCCACATAAATGTGTTATTTTAAAGAATGCATGAGTACTTGTAATCTCTTTCGTATATACTGTATATCACAGTTTGGTTAAATAGCAGTGTCTTGTAATGGGCCAGATGTTTGGCAGGACACAGAAATAAAACTAAACTTAAAGGTGGAACAAGCATCATAAGGGACCATCTCCACTCATCACACATTTGTTTTTTATCTTCAGATGTTTTTCACATCACATAACATTCACTGCACAGACATTTATATGCACACACAGTCACAAACACCATACTGTATTTGTGTTGAGTTATTCAATGAACTCCATCGCTGTAGAGGCCATAGTCCCAACATGTCATCCTAGATCAGGGGTCGGCAAGTAAGTTTGGCCTCAGGCCAGTTTCTTCCTAACCCATTACATGTTGGGCCAGATCATAATCAGAGGCTAATTTTAAGAACCTGATTCATTAAAATGCAACTTAAATTTAATTTATTGTGTGGCCACAGTCGCATATATACATATGACTGATTCATTGAACTGTTTTAATTTTTTCATATCACATCATATGTCTGCTATTTCAGAGGTCCATCAAGCAAGTGACAGAACCTTTGGAACTTCCTGTCAGAACCTTTCATAATAAAAGAAGGAAGCTTGTTTGAACTATAGAATTTCAGAAAAAAAAAACATTCTTGCGTTTTTATTTTGTAGACAAAATCTCTAAAGAGGAAGTGATTCTGTGGGTAACTGTTTCTGCTATGACTGAGATCTACTGCAGAACCAGGCGCTGTGTGCTGCTCCTGATGTGACAGGGTCGTGTCTGTCGTTCACTCTCAACGTGGATAAAAGTGTAATGAGCCCGCGGACCGCCAGTTGCTGACCACTGTCCTAGAGCCATCTGCCTTTTAATACTGTCAGTCACACACTCTGTCGGGAAACCTCTCATTCCTGAAGTATCGACAACCCTGACTTCTCTCTGTCAGCAGATGGCATTTGCTGTCCTTGTGTGTCTTCCCTTTGAGAGCAGAACTCCTCACATCTAAGCACCTATTGATTGGCAGGTACCTGGCTTCTAAAAGGCTCTTTATTTAAAGAGTGTGTGAAAAGGTCGACGAGCGAAGCCTGTATGAAAATACAAAGACAGTGATAAATTTAGCATCATATCCACTTCAGGTGCCAGGCTTAAAGACAGCACCTGTTAGACACAGGTCAATTCCAAGAGGATGAGACGTGAAAGCATATTTCTGGAGACGTAGTTCATATATATTTTATAGTTGTAAGCTGTTTACAATACATTCATACATTTACTACCTGAATACTAACCTGTGTCCAAAAAAACAGGGTGATAAAACCTGCAGCACCATATAATTTATTATTGCTGATTGTATTAAGATTTTATATCAATTGCAGCAGCTCAACAGAATCTAACTTGTTGATGTTTACTGATGCAGGAAAGTGAAACAGTCCATGGTGTAAAGACTTTCTCAATGCCTGTGTTGTGGTTAGAGTTACCTGCTGCAAGCTTTGTCCCTGCTGCCAGTTAAAGTTGTGCTGATTGACTCGTTCAGCCGGACTTGACAAGGTCAGGAGTTTGTTTGTTTGTTTGTTTTTTTTGGTTCTTTTCTTTTGAATTATTTATTTGGGCTCCGGCGTGACATGTTGGGGAAAGTCATTCATTTCTTTTTCTACACAATGAGCCAGAAGTCTGAAAATTCAAGATGGTTAGGAGTTACTTTACTTCAGATGAAACAGAGATGTGTTATTATATTATTATACATTTATTTGATACAGAATAGCCGCTGCCAAGACAACTTGAGTCAGAGTGTTACAACCTGCTGCGCAATGTTCTGGTGTCTTTATACTTAATGTTTCACTTGTATCTTAAGCAACAGAGACGTGTTTGCCCCCTGCTAACACACAGGTACGAGTCCACCTTAGCAGGAGGAAAAATACATTAAAAGCAGCACTGAACACTACCTTAATATTACAGGGATTAGAAATAGTTTCCCCGTCATTAGATCTGTTCTCAGTTGTGTGGTGTGTGAGTGTTTTTATTCATGCCTGGAGTGATGCTGAACTGCCAGGTGTTTGAGGTCAATGTAAACCGCTCAGCTAAAATAAGAGCCTCACCAAAGCATGGCCAAAAGCCACATTACTCTGTGAATATAAATGTAGCGAGTGATTTCTTCAGCTGTCTATCAGTCATGGTGGTAACATAATCTGCCTCTGTGCAGCGTCTTCAAAGGAAAGTCTTGTCTCTTTCTGTTTATCTCTCTTCCTCCTCACTGCAGATTACGAACTGAACTTTCCCTCCTGAATTTCTCAGAGGTCTTTCTAAAGTCCTGGTGCTTCTTCACCGCTCTTCTTGTCAGCGTCTGCCCAGAAACAGAGTCTAACAGGAGGAGAGGATGTGAGGAATAGGGCACTGACTTCACCTTCAAACCCTCTTCCCTCTGAAGAGCTTATTTCAGTGTTGATATATTCAGCTCCAGATGACCTACGCTGCCTCTTGTTGACGCTCTTTACAGACAATAAACCTTCATCACACGGCGTTATCCCCCTCCCCTCTGCCTTGAAATCTCCCTCCCTCCTAATGCTCTTAATCTCCCTCTCTCTGCAGGATCAGTCAGACAAGAGCAAGAGCGATGATGAGTGAGAAGTGGAGGCCAGGACGTGACGATATTGTTTATAGCACTTATAAACAAAAAGGACAATATCTTCCATTACTGTCGTTCATGTGCATATCCTGCATTTGTTTTGCTTCATTTGTCCTCTTTGTCTCTGTGTAGTGTGTATTGTCGCCCCCCCCCCCCCTTCCAGCTTGGAAATTTATTACTAATAATTGATAAGCTACAGCAATACCAATTTGCTTATCTTCCTGTTTTTAAGACACTTTTGTAGTATATTTTTTAACTCTGGCCTTTAACTAAAATTTAAATTCTGTATAAAAACAGGAAAAAAAAAAAAAAAAAAGATTTGGCCACAAGCGCTTTTGCTTTATTTGTACTTGCTTGCTTGCACTTTTAGAAAATGAAATCTTAATATCCAAATTTTTAAAAAATGTAATAGAAACAAATATATATACAGTTTATGTAGCCAAGGACATCCAAGAGAGTTTGGAGACCCACAGGTGATTAAAAAATGGCAATCAAGTTTTTAACTCTTTGATTTATTGTATCACCTCGTGCAGTGCCAAATGTTGAAAAGTAGAGAAAGTGATCATGTGCTAAACCCTGCCCCCAGTCAGAGATTGTCTAATCATAGCTTAGCAATGGTACCTCAGTGCAGCAGGCTTTTAGATAAACAATTCAAAACAATGTGGAGGGTGCTTTTTTTTTTTTTTTGTTTTTGCCTTTCCAAAACCAAAACAGAGCAAAAGGTATAAAGAATAGATAACATTTCCTTATTTATCCGCTTTTATTGAAACTGCAAAGCTTCGCACATTCGGTTACTACCTACAGTAGTAAGAAAAACTGAGATGATTGGTCAATCAACAGGAAAATGGCCGACAAAAATAGTGAAACAGTGCCAAATATTTAGACTTCAAGTCAAATAAAACGAAGACATTTTAAGATGTCGTATTCAGTTCTGAGAAGTTGTGATGGGCATTTTTAGATTTACGCAGACGCTTTTATCCAAAGCGACTTCGAAGTGAGGAACAACACTAAAGCTTCAGCGCAGTAGGACTACACGATTAAAACTAAAATAATCGGCAGATGAATTGATAAAGAAAATCACCAGTAGTGTGTGAGGTGAACTACCTACATTAGTTTGAGGGGTAATCGTTTACATTTAGAAAGCTCCAGTCAGGACGAGCACATCTACTGTGAAGTATTTCTACCCTATGGAAGCTGATCCTGGACCCCATGAGAGTTTTGGCTAATGTGAGCAGCTCTGTCCGGTTCTGTAGTGGATTTGGGGGAGCTTACACACCAGCCAGTGTTTCCCAAGAGTTACGTTTGGCAACCACACCGGTTAATGCTTATTGTGAAAGTTTCTACTGTAGTAATTTTAGAAGTGAAAACATACGGTAAAACGCGTAGGAGTACGTAAGGGTTATGTTAGAACGTGGAGAACAGTCTGGATGCTGTTGTCAACTGGAAACAGTTGAAAAGGTTAACCAGAGACGGCATTAAACCGCTCATGGAGCTAACGTTAGCCTAGCGACCTTCTTCATTTTAGTGGAATAGAATCTGACAGTGACAGTTGCCATTTGGGCAAAATCAACGGTGACTGGCTGAAAATGTGAAACATGCTTTTTGTCCATTTCCATTGC
The DNA here is from genome assembly GCF_046630095.1 of Trachinotus anak. NCBI lineage: Eukaryota > Metazoa > Chordata > Actinopteri > Carangiformes > Carangidae > Trachinotus > Trachinotus anak. The sequence goes on along the minus strand of NW_027273859.1, from coordinate 26,872,728 downwards.
CCAAAAGAGGGGCTGCACCTAACTAGTAGTTACTTTCATCAGCAGTTATTCTGCTTTTTAGTAGTTGGATTAATCAATTAATCATTAGCCAGTTAAATGTCCAAAAATAGTGAAAAAATGCCAATTACAGTCTCCAGATGTCACCTCGTCACCTCTTCACGAGTTTCATCCGACCAACGGTCAAAAGCCCAAAGATGTTCAGTTTGTTACTACTTTGTTACCACTATATTTACTTGATAAACAAGTAAAATGATAAATCAATTTGCTGTCGATCGACTTATTGATTATTCGACTAATTGATTTAGCTCTAGACCTGTTTCAAAACTTGCTCTGAATTTCGAAAGCTTGCCAGATGTAGCATCACTAAGGGCTTAGTAAACGGTCAGTTACAAGGCAACAGGATTGTGAGAGCTATCTTAGTGCCAATGCGACAGGATGTCGGTTGTTGCCTGATGATTTCCAGATTAAATCGAGGTGGCCATAAATGCTGAATGCTTTTTAAATTGCTTTTATTAAGAAAATGTAACCATGCATTATATAAGTTGCACATCATGTAGATAGGTCCATGTGTTTCATGTGTCTTTCCCTCCAATTCTTTCAAGCTGTTGTGACTCAGCAGAAGCTTTGAACTTGTAATAACTTTCTCACGCAGAAAAAGGTGCATTTTGGTCATTTGTACTGAGGAAGTGGCCTTCAGAGCAACATCTCCCTGTAGGCAGCAGATTCACAGGGGAAACACCTTGTTTCATTGAGTAAAACCAGCTATTGGAGCAGTAAATGTAGCTTTTTAACGCGTTTGAACACGGTGCATCACGCAGTCCCGCTGCAGCAGCAGATTGTAACCAAGTTCAGCTGGATTTTTGCAGTTTATAAAACAACGGTAGACAAATATTTCAGACAAAACAGTATTATGGATTTAAAAATCTGATTTGAATGACATTGAATATAACGGTATATTTTAAACTGTGTATTCATTTCTACATTTGGACTGATGTGTTTGTGTTGCGTGTCATTTTATTGGTTTATATGTTGTTTGTAGCATGAACTATTTTGGCAATATACTGTGTACATGCAGATATATCATTTTTGTAATATGTGCTTGCCAACTCTCCATAAGTGTGACTTAATCTTTGCTTTCTTTGCACAGTGTCTTTGTGGTTGTATCTCATAGCCCAGGGCAAATAAAATCCACAGATTTTCAGCACAAAAAAAGTGTAACTCGTTTATTTATTCATTGATCTAGTTTTTGTGACGCACACTAACTTATGGAATTTATTGAACATGCCATTTACAATAGTAAGTCCTCAGAGCTCTGGATTTGATTTAGTGTTTTCGTTACAAAACTAGCTTTTGGTTACAAAACTGCAGTGGTGAAATGTAGCAGTACATCTGCAAAAGTATTGTACAGAAATTTGATGTACTTATGTTTTACTTAAGGATTCTCTTTTTATGCCATTTTATACTTCTACATCACTACATTTCAGAGGGAAATACTGGACGTCTTGCTCCACTAAGTTAACTGACAGATTTAGTTACTTTACAAATGAAGATAAAAAAAAACCCAAAACAAACAGTTATAAAATATGTCGATTGGTCACTTATTAAACTACACTAACAGCACATACAAACAGAAGTGAAACTATTAGTAAGTTGCCTTAAACAGCGTCACTCTGAGCTCTGGGTAACTAAATTACCAGCAGATTGATTTATAATGAGAATCATTAGTTGTAGTCCTGTGCAAAAAAAAAAATAATAGAAAAAATAGCTACAGCTCAACGAGCAACTCAGCAGTAAAATACTACTTACACATTATTCTAAGAATAATAATACAGTGATATGCATTAGTTTAATAGTCACAGGGCCCATTTTTCTGCATAATGGATACTTGTGCTTTTGTACAGTTTCCTGATTATACTTATAAACTTCATATTTTTAATGCTGAACTTGAGCATTTTTCTATTGTTAGTAAAGGTCTGAATACTTCACTGCAAAACTGTGCTACTGCTGCTACTTCGTTAGAGTTAGAAACAACATGTCTGCAAGTGCTGGAAAAGTCTTCATGACGCAATGGCACTGCATAAATTCAATTCATTAATGGTCTTAAGTATAGAACTTAGCATTTACTTAACCTAACCTTTTTTAGGAAAGTGACCCCCTTTTGAGGATGAAAATATTTTTGCTTATGAAGTTCAGTTTCAAATACACAAGTGGATTCCTCTGCAGCATTTTATGTTGAGTCGGCAAACGCCACAGCCCCTGGGAGGGTTTAATTCTCTCCTTTCTCCAACACATCATCACAAATAACACACAGCAGTCATGGATCCCAGCCGTCCAAGGTCTGAGTGAAGCCTTGCCCCAGGTACTACTCATCATATTTCCTGCCTTTGGCTTTTGAAGTGTCAGCATCTTGGGATTTCATGCTCCTACCTATTAAATATTGCTCCTCATATTGCTCTGCAGACCAACTCCAGCGGTGGAATAACCCGAGTCTCAGGAGTCAATGTGTTTCTATCCAGCAGCCTATAGGTGGTGCCAGTATGCCAGCGTTTCATGAACTCTAGAACACAAAGGGGGAAAATAATAAGTAAATAAACTTTTAATTTCTCCTTTTAGATAATTACAGTTCTGGTCAGATGGGTGGATGACAAACACCACAGAGATTGATTTCTCAAAAGTGAACTTCAACCTCAGCCTTCATACTTATTTACTTTACAGGAGGAGAGTTTCAGGACTGTGCCAACATTTCCACACACCTGTCTAAACCACTGCTGTGGTCTGTCTGCTCTGCTGAAGGGTTCACACTGTCGTTAATGGCATCGCGGCTGTATTGTGCGGCTCAGTCACACAAGGACAGAAGAAAGGCCGTCATACTGTACAGCTGTCTGGACCCTCGCACTCCACAGCACATCAAAACAGCTTTCCTCTCTGTATTCCTGCCATTTTAAACAGAGCTTCACTAAGCCAATTCCCCCTGAAGAATGACCATCCATCGCCCCCTTTTCATCTGCCCCTTTGAAGTGCCGAGCTGTTGGGATAGACTTGAGCCCAGGAAGAGAGGGGCAAATTGGATGTTAATCCTTGTCTGAGTGCCAGAGATGTCAGCTGGAAAAAGTCAGGTGCCAGTGCGATCTCTGCTATTCCTCTGTAGCTTTTGTCCAGGGCTCCACCATCATCACATTCTCCAAGCAGCAGATGCAGGTCCCTCCAACCCCAAACTGATTCAGGGAATTTTCCTTCCTAATGACTCATGAATGGTGATCTGAAAGGGCCAGGTGCTCTCTATTATTGGAGAGCCCAGTTTGTCTGGTGGTGTAACCCGGCCGCATTCAAAAGGCGGGAAATGGGCCCTATCGATGCTAACTCTTGCACAACTTAAAAGGAAGAGCGGGAAAGGCTTTGTCTCCCTTCGGATTCCGGGGTTCACTATCAGTTTAACGCATGATCGAGGAAAAGGCTCATTTTTCTTTGCAGCCTGGTGAAGTTTTGAGTCCTGGTGAGCTGGAAGGCTACTTCACAGACACGAGGAAAAGGAGGGTTTCAGGTGGATCACAGATTACATTCAGGCTGCAAAAACAACTATATTCATCATTAATTGAGCCGTTGATTAATTCTTGTCATTAAAATGTCATATAATTGAGAAACTGCTCCATTACAAGTTCTAAACGCCCCAGGTCCTTGTGCTTGATATTCAATTTACATTGATGTAAAACAACATCTCACATTTCGTTAGATGGAAACTGTCAAAATTGTTGGTGAATAATTCTCTATCAGCACATTTTATTTCTACTGACGGCAGGGATGCAATTAAAGAGTCTGATCAACAGGAATTAATACACAAACGTTTTTAATATCATTAGGATCCAAACAATCATTTTCATTATCAATTAAACGGTTTGATGAACATTTGTAATTTTGGTTTTGGACAATATAAATTAAGTTGTCAACTTTTTCCGGCAGCGTTTGAATTGAGAACTGTGGCATTGTTCCTGAAGGACACCTGGTGATGTCATACACCGAGCTTCCTGTGCAGCTGGCAGCGTCGGGCTGCTTCCTCTCCACAGAGCAGCCAGCTGTGGGCCAAGCATTTCACCCTGTGACAAGCTCTTACGTTATCCTGCAACAGTGACTGCCGTGTCCAACGTAGTCTTTGTTTTCATAAAATGCCAGCCCACTTTGTGTTGTTTTATTTCAGGCTGTATGACAAAAGTATGAATCACAGCCCCATGGGTGATGGTTGACATGGAGGAGGACATTTATAAGATAATCTACAGACCAATACTCCTGCAACGACGCCCACCAACATATTGAAGTAATAAAGTTTCAAGGCTGTATCTTGCACAGTTGTGATGCCGCTGTGGTGACAAAATGTGTCCACAGACATTTAAACAACCCAAGTGCTCAAATACTGGTAGTGGCAGCCCCTGCTGCAGCAGGTGTCTTCAGGGTCATATTTGCAACTACTGCAACAATCGATTACTTTTATTATCATTTAATCTCACAATTGTTTTTAAAAACCAATCATCATCCCTGCAGTCCAAGGTGATGCCTGCAAATGTCTTTTATTCAACCGACAGTTCAAAGCAAAAAAAGTAGTCACAGTCATGACGGCCTGAGAAAAGCCTCAAAATCTCACACCTGAGAGCTTTGACTCAGCAGATGTTTTGCATTTTTCTCTTGAAAAATGACCAATTATTCAATCATTAGAATAGTTGCTGCTTAAGTTTCTGTTGATCGATTTGATAAATGCACTAATCATTTTAAGCAGTTTTAGTAAACGTCCATAATTGTTTAAACTTTAAATGTTCTGGGTTCCCACATCTCTTGTTCACAAGTATGTTCAATTTTAATTCATGTGAAAAACGATTGAGGTTATGAGGTTTCATAATAAAAACCAGTAAACTATATCGTTTTGCATCATTCTAAACCTGTGTTTTCTTAATATTGTGATGGACACACATCTAAAAGCCTAAATGTACTTTACCCTGTTCAGAAGATAGAGAATAACTGACTAACCTGTGTGAACGTGAATGCATCATAAGCTCTAACAATGAACCGTGAACTCTCAGCATACAGCACATGACGGGTTGTAAAACTGAAAAATGTGTTGTAAACTTGAGCACTTACATGTTGTCATTGCTCTTTACAATCAGAGTCATTTTAGATAAAAGCCGTGAAACGCTCACAGGCGCCTCCTGACGCCTCTGACAGCGGAAACCGGCCAATCACGTCTGTCATCGAGATTTTGAAGCCCCGCCCCTAACCTGTCAGCCCCTCCTCTGCATCTGCGGTACGATAACGATTACTATTGGATGAAATGATTGTCCGTCAAGTGACAACGGCTGTTTCGGCGCTCTGATTGGTCACTTTCGGTTAAAGGAAAAACCGGAAAGGAATCAGACAGGAGAGAGGCGTTACAAAGCGCAGGTATGATTGTACATTTATTCCATATTTAATCATTTAACTGAGACTTTGTTCAATTCTCGAAGACATTTTGAAAGCCATGCAGTGTGATAGATTTAATGGCCATTGACAGATTGATTGTTCATATTTTATTGATTAAAAAAACCAAAAACAAACCCTTGTGTAGCTGTAGCTAGCTTATGAGGTCTGGATGCTAATTTTCTTAAATGCGCTACTTGTTTAAAATGGCGACAGATCTGCTCTGAAATGATGAGTCAGAAAACAGTTTATTGTAACATAACCAAATCTGAGATGAGAGGACACCGATAATTTGGTTGAAATATTCATTTTTTCCTTAATTTTTTCTGAACAGCTTCAAACCAACCACAAAAAAAAACAAACAAAAAAAAAAAAACACATGAATAAACATGTAGTTTTCATCACAGGCAATATGCTGTTTGAATCTTGTGGCATCTTGTCAGAGTCAGGTAAAGGAGTTGTGTTGTGGTGGCATCCTGACATAGTGACTGTTTAAGCTTTGAAAATGTGTCTGATAAATCTGCTAATGTCCGCCACAGTTCTCTAACATCAGTCTGATCGGAATATGAGCATTTGAATGCAAAGACCTTGCAGTAGATTTCAGCTTTGCCATCACACAACATGTCATTTTTTTGGTTTGGTGTTTTAGCTGAGTCTAAACCTTTGCTTATCCAGGAAACGTGTATATATTCTGCTATAACTCTAACTCTATAAATGTAACTCCAACCAGTAGTCCTGTCCTGGAATAACAGCTGGTCCCCATGTTCGCTGTTGGTAATTTAGTTTCTAGTAATTTCATTTAACAAATTAACTTAGAAATAAGTGTCATTTAAGTGCAGCATCAAGTGAAATAATTGAGGAATTAAAACAAGCGTTTGGCACTAACCTTGTTGACAAGACATGGCCTCAAATGCCTGTGTTGTCTGCATACCTTTAAAGTTCTTTGTAGAACATGTTTCAAAACAAATTTGCAAGTAATTAAATTTATAACCAACGCACGACACAAACCCGGAGCCTTCCTGCCCCCTGGGAGTCTGGGGCTCTTGGGCAGTTGCCTGCTGTGTCTGTAATCCAGCCTTATGTCTTTGTCAGCTAGATGTTTTGGTTCCACCTTGCTCAAAGGTGTCTTAAAAAAGAGAGAACAATATTCAATCTTTTTTTTCTCTCAGATATTCCAGGATTTGATCCAGTGGTTTTCCAATCAGCCAGGCTGTACTTTCTGAACAATGCTGGCATCGGCTGGGCCAAGCTGAGTTCACTTAACCCTTTTTTTTTTTTTTTTTTTTTTTTTTTTGAGTACACCGTGAAACTGATTTTCAGAAGTTGAGCAAACTTCTGATTTGTCCTTCCTTTAGTTTACTGAGCAGCAAAGTACTGTAAAAAGATGATTTTTTTCCCCTCAAGATTTTCTCTATTACTACATATCGACAAGATTTAAACACATAGTTGTATAAGGCACTGTTAGATCATGGTGTATGTGATATTGGTATTATTTAGTATATGTTTATATGTCTTGCAGTCTTGTAATCAGTAGGGCTGAGATGTTTTGATTCTAGTATTAGTGCCAATATGCTGAGCTTCGGTGCCAATAACAAAACAATACTACCTTACTTTGAGAAACATGTTTTACAAAACATGTTTTTTTATTTAAAAAAGGAAGCAAAAGTTCCCAGATTTTTTTCTTAATAAAATTGAATCTTATCACTGAATAAGTAAATAAGATAATAAATTTGACCTGACATTCAAACCTCTGGTGCTTGGCGTTGTCTTTAGCTGACAGTGTGCTTCAGCAGAACTGCTTGGCGTATGTGAGGATGTCCAAGGGGAAAATGTTTTCATCTAAGTATGTTCATTTGTTAGCAGGATTACGTATTAAGAGATGGGGCATGGCCAGGGAAGAACCTGTTAAGTTTTGGGGCAGATCCAGATCAGTTACTATGAATTCGATATTTTATATATATATATATATATATATTTTTTTTTTCTACTCTGGTGTATGTTTTTGACATTGGCCTTGGTGGAGGTCTGTGCTCTCTGAGAGCCCTTCTAGTTTCCGATGTGGTCTGACAACATGTCGTACAACGTAGTTCTTTCATCCCTGGCCTTTGTACAGGCAAATTTTAGTCCATGCCAAAGAAGTACTCAGATTCAGCATCCAGCTTAACAAAGGTTAAAGGGGTATGTACAGACTTCTCCATTCTTGTCTGCACTGCCATTTCTGCCACAAGTGTCCAGTACAAGTTCTCTATCTTTCACTTTTTCTCATTAGGTGGGAGGTTTAAACCAACTCCATCTGATTGTCAGTGTGACCCTCAGTGCAAATCCTTTTTCCTGTCTTGAACTTAGATAACTTTCTAATAAACTGGACCATGTGTGGGTAGTGATAAATTCATCTGACACTGCTTGTGTGTGTCTCAGAATCGATGAACACTGAAGGTGAAGCCGGCTGCTGCCCTTTGGGTTCACCCAGGTCTGTGGAACAGAATCTGTGGACTCACAGCTGTGAGATATCTGAAACGAAAGAAATTTTTCAGTGAAATGATCGACATTAATGTGAAAGTGAAGTGTTTTTATCTGTTTGAACTGGTTTGTTTAGAACTCTAGATGTAAATGTTCCAGTTAAACATGTAGTCTGGGGGAACGGACAGAGATAAGTAGCCTATTTTGGTTCTCTCCAGCTGGTCTGACTTACAATTGCACTGACTCACATTCCTATTGTGTCAAAAGCAGATAAGCTGCTTGCTGCAATGTTGAATTAGTTTCCTATTATCACTAAATATGGTTAATGAATTGATCTGTCATGTTGTCTGAACATGTGCATTAGTCACAGACGTGAGCTGTTCAGCTGTTCCATAATTAAATCAGTCAGTCAGTCATTCAGTCCAAGTTTATTTTTAAACTGAGGCATTTAATGATACTAAAGAACGCTGAGGACCATCACACACACATACACATACACAAACACACACACCTGTGATGAAGAGCAGATATGCTGAAGTTGTGCCAAACTGTCCACTCGTCCATCAAAACTGCAGAAACTCTCCTGTGGGCCCTGGATCCTCATCAGTGTCAGAGTTTCATTTTAACAATTATTCTGTAGAGGCAGAGCTGCTCTTCTGTCAGATCTAATTTCAAGGTTTGGTGTAAACAGCAATTGACAGGCTGAGTCGTTTATTTCCTCCAAGTGCACAGTGCTGACGTTCGGAGAGAAGGCAGCAGGCAAAGAGAACAGGAAGCTACTGTTGTAAACCCCTTAACATCTATGTCACCCCCGTTGGCTCCCCTTAAAGTGATAGCTTGGGTTATTTGACATGGGGCTGTGAGGTAGTCATGAACAGACACCTTTAAAAGATGCCCACTGAAACAATCTAATATCTGTTGAAATGTACGATTTATTTAGAATATTTCAGCACTTTGTCTTCCTGTCAAAACAAAGTGAAGTTTAGCTCTTTCTGATTCACTCAGCTGAACTGCAGCAGCAGTTGAGAAAAGTGTAGTACCAAAGAAAAGTGCTGTTTCGACATCGTCTATGGGAAAAATGAATGAGAAATGGGAAATGAACCAGTGCCCAAAATAGCTCCTCTAGCAACTCTGTACCTTTTGCATTTCACAAATGTACCTGAAATCTCTGGGAAAACGGTTTGGTCCAGAAAATGTCCCCAATCAGACCCAGAGTGAAAACGCCTGCAGCTGTAACATGTGAAAAAAGTCAGTTTTGCTGGCAGTGATTTGTGTGGACTCGCCTCCTCATCCCTTGTGGAGAGGGTCAAACGTGGTGTTGAGTGGGATTGACAGAAAAAGGACAAGGGAGGATGAAAGGCTTTTTGGAGAATCAGGCACCAAAAAGCTTCTTGCTTCACCCTCACAAAAAAAAAAACAAAAAACAACATAGTAACACAAGAGCAACTGCTGAGATAAAGCTACAGCCACTGTGGTCAAGTGAAGTTTAAATGACGTCCAAACTAAAATGGTTTTGGAGGTTTCAGCTGCAGGAGTGACACAGAGAAGCGGTCCTCTGCTGACCTGTGGGTCTCGCTGGTGCTGCAACTGACAGGGAGAGAAATCTGATATTTAACATGACCACCAGAAAGGACTCTTTTGCCCCCCCCCACACCCTGTTTTTGACAAGCCACTGGAGCAGTAATGTACGTTAGGCTTCACATAGACACGTGTGAATACTGCCCACATCCATTCCATCAAAATGATGGCATGAGGCCACCATGTGTGGGAGTTGGTTAGATAATTATATTTGAAGGGTATGACATTTGGGCAGGGAAAAGAGCAATGTAATAAGCCTGCAGCAAGGAAAATTGGCGCTGTTGTTGTGGAGTGTATTTGAGTGAATTCCAAATCATTTAATATCTGTATATGAAATGGGGAATTACTGGGAAGGTCTCTGTTGTGTTTCTGCATCAATATTTGAATTCTTTGTACAGGCATTTGTCTTGTCTTCTTTACATGTTGACATCCCGCTGCTGCAGAAAGAGGTAACTGGGATAATGTCAACTACATGTCACTATGTCACTACAACGACGGCAGAAGATCCAGAGTCCGACATCCGGAAAGACAATTTCCTCAACCAAGCAGGTATGCAAGTATGCAAAACATTACTGGGCAACATAAGGAAGATGGCACCAGATATTAAAACCACAATGGATGTGTTGATAGAGATAATGATAATCTGCATGATCGTGTTTTCTTTTGATGTTTTTGTATCGGCAGCATCTTTGGCTGACATCAACACTCACCAGGAACACAGAGTTATAATCCAAATGAAAAATGGAGGGACTGGTGTGGCACCAGAAGCATGTGTAGCATTTTAGGGTGTATGAAAATGAGCTTGTGAGGCTCATCGAGACAACACCTCTAAATCTGTGCTACAGTTCAACAAAAATGAACTCTGACCTCAGATATGCTGATTGTGCTGATCTCACTCTGATTCTGGAATTGGCAGCTTGCAGAAGTTGAAATGGAAGTGGTTCGTTTTGAGGGTCCCTGAGATTTCCCGCAGTTATGTAACTATTACCAGGACTTTAATAAAATAAAATATCAGAGGATGGAGATATCAAGTTAGAGAACTAATACTGTGATTGTTTCCATCCAGTTGTAGTTTCCTCCCCAGAGCCGTATGTGTTGGGAGCCCTGCTGTGCTCGGTCTCATTGAAATGACTGAGGGAGTTCTGTGTGTTTTGACGCGGTGCTAATGTGAAATATGGGCTTAGTTTTACTTTGTCACTCGTGGCTGTAATGAAGTTAAATGAAAGCTAATGTTAAAAGGGTAAAGTCATGTTAGCATTAAGCTGAAAGCTAAAATGGAGCTAAAACTGGAATTCAGGAAACAGTTTCAATGCCATGCCAAGTCATTGATTCCTTTTTCTTTTGAGATCAAAAATGCCTGCATCAAATATCACGGCTGTCCAACCACTGTGTTGTGTTTGCGTCCACCTGATGAATCTAATTTAGTCTCTATCGGCTCCTGAGGGAAATATCTGGCTCTTTAGATGGTAAATGCTCCACTATGTTCACCAGCTGGTCTCTGTCTGTCTGCTGCTGAACAGAAAGCGCACATCATCTTTTTACAGCTTTCTCTCTGAAAACAGCTGCAGCAGCCAAAAATGACACTTTGAGAGCGGTGAGAGTGAACGTGATATAAAAGATATATAAAGAACTCACAGTGGAGTCCTGTCAAGCAGAGAGGAGCTGCAGATTCTGGTGTTCATGTTCTGTAGGCCCTCTTTCCAAATTGTCAGGTGGTTGTCACATTTTCATTTGATACACTGTTCTTATAAAAATATTAATTATTTCTGTTTTAACGACTTCTTGTCCGTAATGAAACTTGAACATTTTCCCCATAACTGCTGGACAAACTCCAGCTGCTGAGGAAGACTGTGAAATGATCAAGAGCTCCTGCAGCTCCTAAGTGGACCTTGTGAGACTGTTTTCAAGAATTGTGGTCATGAATGAACTCTCAGTGCAAGGTTACTGAAAATAAAATGTGCCATTGAAAGGTTTCGCAAAGGAATCCACATCTCACTGAGTTTATTTCAACATTTCCACGTGAAGATGACCATTTCAAAGAACCTTTTTTTCTGGTTTCAGACTGTTTCAGAGCCTCTTGAGTCATGAATAACATTTGAAGAACCAGAACACAGAATAGTTTATAACAGAGGTCACGCTCTACTTTGTGTGGTAGCATTATAACGGCAGTGAGAATCACTGAGGAGGCAGCATGTTGGACGGCTGAGGACTCACCTTACAGAGCAGTGGGCTCAAAGAGAGGCCGGGTAGGAAAGGTTGGAGGAGAGAAGATGAGGAGAAAGTGTCGCGTGTGGACAGTGTTCAAGTCATCTCTTCATTCCACCATTTGACCCTGATGTGCTCAGGAGGAATTCAACATCTGAAAGAGAAGCGGGATTAGAAAAAGCCGCCAAAGCAGGTGGCTGGATTGTAAAAGGAGACGATCACAGCCTGTTGGCTCAGCGGTTCAACCTTCTGATAACATTTTCTCTGCAGCTGCACCATCTGGGCTTTGATGTAATGAAGGTGTTTTCTTTAATTTCACTTTGTTAACAGAGCTACCACAAATATCCCAATAGTATGATCAAGGTCAAACAAATTTCAGATAGGCGAGACAAAATGAGCAGATGCTATGTGAGTAAAACTTACACTCCTGTAACATTTTAAAAAAGGATTTAAAATCGATGCAGCAGAACCAGAGATATCTTCTTTTTTATTTCAGGTTCTTCTACCTTGTAAAAATCTGGCACCTCCATTTTCCAAAAATGCAATTCAACAGCAGATGTTCGGTCGAAGGTGCAGGTGTGCTAGTTGTCCCAAATGCAGCCTCCAGCCACAAGCCTGAAGCACAGACTCCTCTTTAACTCCACACCACCAGGTTTTTTCATTTCCTAACTTGTAGCCTTCAGTCCAATCTGATGCTGTCTCAGATGACATTCATCAGACTGTGTTCAGTTCTGTCTGGAGCTACAAGGCTTAGTTATATTATTTTTCTCATGATTAATGATTAATTAATTCCTGTCCTTATGAAATAAATTGAAATTAAAATGAAGGGGATCGCTCATAGGGGAGACGCTCCTCTCAGCTCCATGGAGCGTTTAGCATCTTTCAGCTCATTGCTTTGGCACCATTTCCTGTAACTTTGCTGTTTTGGCTCATCCTCATGCTCTCAGGACTGTTTTCAGCAAAATGAATCTCTGATAACTCCACTGCACACTACCTGCTCAGCATCAAACGGCACACAGACAGATTTTTTCTCAGGAGTTGGTGGAGCTACAAACCAATGATAATATTGCTCCATGTTTCATCATGTACTGTACATAGGCAACTCTTTGTTTCGTTCACTTCAACTAAGGTTTATTAGTTTTGGATTTTTCATTGGATTTTTATCTATATTTCATTTTGACTTTGTCTTCAATTTCAGTGTAGTTTTCATTTTTAAAGCAGGTTTGCTCGTTTAGTTTTTATATTTTGAAAATGTGTAGTTTTTATTAGTTTCAGTGTTCATTTTAGTTTTTTTTGTAATATGAGGTATTTGTCAGGGGCGAGATTCAGACAGGTCAGAAAAAGTATTTGTGTATTATTTATATTAAAGAATATTAGCGCCGTCTTATATTGATTCAATTCAATTCAATTCAATTTTATTTGTATAGCGCCAAATCATAATATACATTATCTCAAGGCACTTTACAGGGTAAGGTCAAGACCTTACTTTGTTACAGAGAAAAACCCAACAGTTCCCACAACGAGCAAGCGCTTGGCGACGAGGGAGGAAAAACTCCCTTTTAACAGGAAGAAACCTCCAACAGAACCGGGCTCAGGGTGGGCGGCCGTCTGCCTCGACCGGTTGGGTTTAGGAGAAGATAGAAAGAGGGGGAGGGGGAGGAGAGGGGAGAGAAGAGAGAGAGAGAGAGAGACCAGGAACAGCTGTGTAGGTAATGGTGTTATCAATAATAATGATGACAGGTAACAGTGGTTAATAGTAAAGATGAGTAGTGGTGGATCTGGATCCTGCTGCTCCCGAGGCAGAGATACCTGCAGAATGAGGACAGAGAGAGGGAGAGAGAGGAGAAGCACAAACTACGGGAGAGAAAAGGAAACAAAGTTAATGGCATGAGGTCATCGAGAGAGAGAGGGGGAGAGAGACAGAAATAGGGAGAGAGCGCCCAGTGAATCATGGGAATCCCCCAGCAGTCTAGCTCTATAGCAGCATAACTAAGGGATGGATCAGGACATACCCGAGCCAGCCCTAACTATAAGCTTTACTAAACAAGACAGTTTTAAGCCTGATCTTAAAGGTAGAGAGGGTGTCTGCCTCCCGAACCCACACTGGGAGCTGGTTCCACAGGAGAGGAGCCTGATAGCTGAAGGCTCTGCCCCCCATTCTACTCTTACTAACTCTGGGAACCACAAGTTGACCTGCATTTAGAGAGCGAAGTGTCCTATTGGGAAAATAGGGAACTATAAGCTCTCCAAGGTACGATGGTGCCTGACCATGAATGGCTTTGTAGGTGAGGAGGAGGATTTTAAATTCGATTCTGGATTTTACAGGGAGCCAATGCAGAGAGGCTAACACAGGAGAGATGTGATCTCGTTTCCTAGTTCCTGTCAGTACTCGTGCTGCCGCATTCTGGATCAATTGGAGGCTTTTTACTGAATTTTTGGGACATCCTGACAATAAAGAGTTACAGTAGTCCAGTCTTGAGGTAACAAATGCATGAACTAGTTTTTCAGCATCCTTTAGACATAGAATGGGTCTGATTTTAGCAATATTGCGCAGGTGGAAGAAGGCTGTCCTAGAGACTTGCTTTATATGTGAAGTAAAGGACAAGTCCTGGTCAAAAATGACACCAAGGTTTCTGACTGTAGCACTGGAGGCCAAGGTGATGTCATCCAGAGTCAGTATATTATCACATAGTGTATCTCTGAGGTGTTTTGGGCCAATTACAATAACTTCAGTTTTGTCTGAATTTAAGAGTAAGAAATTACTGGTCATCCAGATTTTGATGCACCTTCAGTATGGCTTGATTTAAGCCAGAATCAAGTTGACAGGCATCTTCTAGTTTCTATGAGGAGTGTGTTTGAGTGTTTAAGAGCTAGTGGTGGGAGTCAGAACAGAGTAAAATACCATTAAGCTCAAACTCAATACATGCATGAGATGGATTTTTTTAAGAGACATGGTCAGGCATCGCCTCCTGCAGATTAGTTACTCATTTATGAACTGAAATACTCACCACCCTACCAAAATCCTCACATAGTTAAAGAAAAGCCCTTCCTTAAATTGGAATTGGGCAATTTAGGACTCGTATCGACCTCTGTCTGCAGCCTCTTAAATGCAGCAGCGTTGGCAGCTCTGAGGTTCAGCACACGGTAAATCGTAATGGACAGAAGTAGAAAAGTTCATTCACAAAAAAGAACTCCGGAGGTATAATGGATTACATTATTCATCCAACAGATAAAGTGAAGCGATAATGTGTCCCTGTTTGAAATATACTGCTGTGTGAGATGGGTTTTTTTTTGGCTACTTATGAAATGTGTTAAAAGTGTGAAAGGTCAGTATAAATCAGACAGTAAGTTTTGATTAAGAAGACCCTTTCTAAGTATTTGCTGGAATCATTAAACAGTCATTGAGAGAGCAAATGGTAAAATTACACATTTTCCATTCCAAAAAAGCAAATGACAAAGCAGTATTTTCATTCCATGTGACTTAAATGGGAAGTTAGGGTAAAAGAAGGTTGGCAGAACATGAAGTAGATATAAATACTTTCCTGTGTTAATCCACAAAGTGCCGTGGAATTTATGATCTAGGAAAAGACACCTGTCTTGTATTGGACTGACATGACTCCTCTGAATTTACATAACACAGCTTCCTTATTTACCAGGCTGCAAAGCAACATGTTATTAACTTGATTCGGTCTGCTTTATTTTGCTGAATGAAGCCCACCGAAGTGTACCGGCAAATAATAAAACAAATTGAGATACAGATTATTATAAACAAATGACAACTCACCTTTTGTTGGTGCAGCATGATTTGTTAAGGTCCCTGCACACCCACAGAGGTGTTTTCAGTTTTTCTGGCTAATGAGGCCTCTGCTCTGGTTGACGTTGGGTGCAGGTATGATTGATTTTTCATAGCAGACATTTTGACATGTCACACTAGGAAAACCACAGGTTTAAAGAGGAATAATAATGATGGTTAAAATCCATTTCGCTGTTTCAGTTCCAGGGTCCTTGTTTTATTAATACTGGCTCACTGTCACGCTCTCTTGGCTTTACTGGGACACTTGAATAGAACAGAGACATTGTTAATGTCATTAGTAACATCTGTGCTTTTCATGCTATGACAGGTCAAAATGTCTGCTGTGAAAAAAGCAAATAGAAATTATCAGCAATTTATTAGATGATTTAGCAATACCAACAATCAATAGACATATTCACATAACATTTTACACACACCATGTTAACATGTACTGGATTCATATGGATCCAAGGACTTGAGGAGAGGTGGATATAATAATACACATAAACTGCTTAAGTATTGATCTTCTGGACACAATCATGAACTATAATCTATTATTTGCAGTGCACTCTGTGCCCTGCTCCTGCAATATCCAGCTTTTCAGATTGTCTTTTTGAGTCTAAACATTTTTGAAGAAGCTCAGTAAAATGTGTTAATTATTTTAAGATGAATAAGTCTAGTCTTGACACCAGATTAGAATGAATGTCTAACCATTCCCTGTCAGTGAAGGGGACACATTTGCCATTTCTTTTCCCATATCACCTTTATAGCATTGGATTTGATGGTGTTGTTTTCTAAAAAAGATTATATCTAAATACTTTATGACCCTGTCAGAATATGACATGATTAATAATTTTTATTCCTGGAGGGACAGTGTTCACTCCAACTGTTTGAACTGAAAGACTGCAAGTTTAAAAATATTTCCATAGTTGATTAAGTGATCACTTGAATTCTTTGTAAAGAATCTCAAAGGGCTTCAGAGTATTTTTATTATTAAATTATCAAAACCTCAATGCAACCAGACATTCAATACGAATAGAGATTAGTTGATGCAGATGTTTGGATTGAACTATACGATATGAACTATATGAACTGTATTTCAATATGGACTAAAATCAGTTTAGAAATTACAGCCACTGCAAATGAGAAATAACTGGATGCATTTAATGTGCAGGAGTTAGAATAGTGAAGAGGTAACTGATTAGAAGAAGAGGCTTACATAACTCACCCACTGGGCCAAACATCTCAGACAAAAGGATTAATGATAAAGATCAAGACTGAAGAGAAAGGCCTATTATATAAGGTCACCTAGGTCCATGAATGAGAAGGATATTAGTTGTCCCACTGTAACAGGTTTTAGAAAACAGGACAGAGAGGGAAATGTCAACCACACACAGCCAGTCCACTCCAGAGAGGAGGTCTAAACAGGTGAATACACCTGTGTGCTGTGTGGGGGACCCTGTAAAAAGTGTCAGAGGAAACAAAGTTATCAGTGGTGCTCTCGCATGTATTTCATGTATTCCAGTTTGCGCCTAGTCTGTGTTCAGACAGACCATAGCACTACATGAAAAACTGCGACCTGCCCATTCTTTTCAGTACAGCCACTTTATACAGAGGGAAAAAAACACCAAGCTGCCAGCAGCGCTCTTCAAATATGAGCAAAAACACAACCGTGATGAATTACTCTGAAATGGAAATGGTGCAGTTCTACTTCTAAACCACTGTACAGTAATTAGCAACAAGGCTTCAAACTCATATTTACAACTCAAAGCAGCCTCTCATCATCTCACTGGTACCAGAGTAACACACCCACACCAAAACAGCATAAATATATACAATATCTTATGAGCTTATTTCATGTTTATTACATACAGGGCTGAATAATTAGTGGGAATGGTCATTTTTGTGTTTCATTTTCATTTTAAAAAATATAAAAATGGTGATGATGTGATTTTTGTTGGGTCTTGTACCAAACAAGCATGTTTATGTGAACTGGGGCTTCTCTGCAGCACCACAGGGCTTCATTTATGGGCTATTGTGACACATTTTAACTTCTAGCAAAAAAAATTTAACTGCTGGGATTTGGATATTGTATCTGGCCATATTGAGATTTCGATTTCGTATTTCCATTAATTGTTCAGAGCTTCCTCTTTTTCTGGCTGTTTGTCAGGCAAACTGCAAAAAATACCATCACAAGTTAGAAATAAACAAACTTACTTGTTTCCAGAGGAGGAAAGAGAAGAAAAGGTTGCATCATGCCTTGACTGACTCATGTCACATATGAATTTTAAGAATAAGGAGTTGTTCAGTGGGCCGTTTGTGTGGGATGGTCAGTTTGAAGAAGCAGTTGGTGACATAAATCATCTGCACCCAGAGTTCAGCCTGCTGAAAGCAAAAACTGCTTCAACTTTGAAAGCACTTACAGACTTCAGCCAACCCAGAGCCGACAGGAGTGAACCAGCTTACATTATTAACTCCATGACAAATGACTGTTGATACTTGACATGACAGAAAGGGTTTTGTGATGTGACAAAGAAGAGTTTTTGAAAAGCAGAATGATTGTGAGTCAGCTGTACTGTAAGTGGAAAAGTGTTTAGTTTGTCATTAAGGCTGAAGAACATGCTTTGATCAATTTAGATTCTAATCACAAAAGAGAGAAGTGGTAACTTTGTGCCTGATAACTTTCACTGAGGGAGAGTTTCTGTGAGGAAAAGTGGCCAAAAAACAAACGTTCCTCTATTTCTGAGTGAAAATTGTGAGAGGCAACAACATGCAGTGTACGTGCAGTGACGAGGTCCGTGGCGCGGTCATGATATGTTGTTTTACCAAACACATGCAACTCTAAAGGTAGAATAGCGTTATTTCATGTGAAACTGGTCATGTTTTAAAAGTATTGTCTTTCATATTTAACCCCAAATAAAGTTTTTCATGGTGCTTACACAGACACATACTTTATCACAGTGACACAGACAGTTTAACAAAAAAAAAGGTAACCAGAGAAGCAGCTAAACTGACTGTCAGAATGGCTCACAGGAGATGAACTGCATCTGAACAGCAGACAGACGTTCATTTTGCAGCCTGCCCGCACATACCCTCCTGACCAAATATTCACCAGGCATGTAGGCAAACCATCTATCTGCATTCCTGCAATCCTCTGGGGTCTGCAGAAACAAGAGTTTCATGGAGATCACATGAGGACTGTGAAAGAAGACTTTCTCAAAGCAAAAAAAATCACAACTAACCATTGAATGCGTTTATTTTGAAAGACACACAGGCTATAAATAAATACATTAAGCTCAATGTCCAGAACAGTTTGGCATGCAGCCTTGAATTACAGTTATTAAAGGAAAATTGTTGTTTTTAGCACAGGGCTTAACTTGAGGATGACAGCTTGGCTCAGGGATATGCAGGGTAAAAGTTTAGCACTGCACAAAATAGCTTTTCAGCCTTTTTAAATGTCACTCAGTAGTTTCACTCTCAGCTGTTCAAAAACCTAAATGTTCATGCCCAGAGGCATTGTGACAGTTAAGCACACTGCTGGGAAATACCAGCTACAGACAATTCCTGAAGACAGTTATTTTCTAAACTGTCAGACTGTCTGAATCCTGACAGTATCATGTGTAGTGTACCACATTTTAAATTGTCACACTTGATATTTGACCATATGTAGCAATTTAATGCTATTTGTTGCATCATGTTAAACTTGTATTTCCTGCTTCATGATTTATTTCCTGACATATCACTTTTTTACAACTGCCCTGTTAAGTATATTTGGCCTGACTTGAATTTGCTGCGTGTCAGCAGGAGAAAACAAAAGAAACGTTTCCATTATGCAAATTCTTTGTCTTGCACATCTCAAAATCTCTGTTCAGCAGTTTTCACGGGACAATAGATGTAAGTGAACTGTCACCAGTGTTTGGCTTATTTGCTCTTATTTTAGGAACATTGTCCATTGTCTTTTTTTTTTGTGGTTTCAGATGACTTGATGTCTGATGTGGTTTTGTTAGCACAATGACTGTCTGCATTTGTGACTTTAGCTTTCCTCTTATTTTCATGGTATCCTACAGTAATGTATCTGGAGTGTGCACAGAGAGCAAACCCTCTTGAACTTTTCTGTTCAGTGCTCCTTTTATAAATTTAGAAAGTATTTTCGAAGGGAGGTCCAACACTGATGCAGGGTGAATTGAATTCTCTACGCTCATAAATTTTCATATGGAGCATTAGGCAGGACCTGTCATTATTGTTTTTACCTCTGGCCAAGGTGAATTTGACAGTAAAATTGCGATCGTAGTTAAAGACAGAAATTTGGGAGAACAGGTTTTTTTTCGGGTCTCCAGGTCCCCTGCTGCTCTTTTGTCACCACTGAAAGTGATGTAAATGCAAACTATACAACAAACTGTATAAACCTGCAAAGGGCATCATCAAATTCAACACATGAATTTTAGTTTTCAGTTCCCAGTATAAGAACAAAGTATTTTTTTCCACAGAAGCAACATGTTTTCAAAGCTTGGACTCATCAATAAATTGTGGCCACACAAAGTAGGCATTTATACTTTGCATTCATAATTCATTAAAAAAAAACAAAAAAACAAAACGGAGTGGAGTAAAATACATCAAAAGGAAAATTTAAAGCCAAGAGTTATGTATGTTTCCTAGTTCCTGTCGATGAACATCACTTTCAAAAACGGTGAAAAAAGTGTCTCTCCTTATTTGATAACAAACACTAACAGCTCAGATTTTCGATGAATACTATCTCCACAGACAATTACTGTATACCACATCTCTGCTGCTCTCCACCTGCTCTCAGAAATCCCCTTTATCTCTACATTAAGATCATCTCTTATTCTGTTTCCTTGCAGCTCTCATAAAAAGTGTTTGATGGACAACTGTGCAGGGGGAGGCAAAAGTTCAGTGTCAGTCTAAACAAGCGGGAAATCTCCTCAATATCATATCACATGGAAGATTCATAAAAATGCCAGTAGCAGCTGCTGTATGGAAAGCAAAAATATCTGTTTCTATTTAGACTCTACCTTTATTTATTGTGAGTATTATTCTGTACTAATTGCAACACAACAAAAAACACCTAATCCTGGTTTTTGCATATTTGCAGTAGCTACAGGGTCAGTTTTTATCATTTCTCTGTCACTTTTAAGGCCCAGATAAATCTGACTCTTTTTTTTTCTTTGCTGTGATATGATCCAAATGAGGTCCTGCAGCTACTGTAGGTTCCTACTGGCTTTTCTGAAATGAGCAGAACAGTAACCATTATTTAAAGCGGGATTATGTGACACAAGGGGCCTAGAATAGAAGAATACATCAGAGAAATGCATTCCTGAGATACAAACCTGTGGAAAAAAATGTAAATTTGCTGATTCACCAGGCATAGAACAACATGAGCATCACCTTGGAGTCGTTTCTGGAAATGCAATGAATGTAAAGTCCCTTTTCCGCTGGTCAAAAAACCTGCTAAGACCGATAACATTGGGTATAATTGAGAAGGGTATAATTGCCATTCACACCCGGGTCAAATGACTCTGCAGTAGAGGCAGGTATTTATCGGCTCTGGCTCTGATCAGCATAGATGTAAACAACACCCGGGTTAACGCTAATTTTCTCCCCTTCTCCGTCTTTCATAGCACAAACACTGTAAGCATGCCTGTCACCTGCCCAATACTGTGCTGTTAAACAACAAACACCACGGCTACACTGTTCTCAGGCCTGCAAGAGTGAGCTGCAGCCCTGAAATAAGTTTTAAAAACACACAATCACTAATCGAAGCTTCCTGGGGGTTCACCCGCATTTAAGAAAAACCTTCTTATACTCACTAATTTTGGTGTAAAAAGGGCATAAGTCACATATACACTCTCCTCAAGTCTGGTCTCATTTTACTGTAATAAAAGGAAAACAAGGAAAAGCAATCAATTCTCAAAAATACTGTTTATGGTAGTTTTCTTGGAAATATTACTTGAATGATTGGTTAAAGGAGCAGTGTGCAGGATTTAGGGGCCTCTATTGGCAGAAATGGAATATAATACTCATAATATCAGTATTCAGCTGTATGCACAGCTAGATGCTACTGAATCCTTCACACTGGTCCCTTAATTATCAGAAGTTGTTGAGGTGTAATAGTTGTCAAATTTTCTGTTGACTGACTCAAAGTTTTCCACCTGTCTGTCTACATTTGTCTGAGCTGTTTTGCTGGAAATCCACTAAACTTTTATAAAGGGAGTTGATGAGAGCTGTGAGACTAAAACTTGCAGACTATGTCATGCTGCAGAACAAAAACAATCAGCTGAAAGAGACTTATTTTACATTGTGAATACACTGTGTCTGCCATAGTTTGAACAGATACAAAATAGAGGCTAGGATTATATAAGACACTAACAGCTAGTTTAGCTTTAAAAAAATATATTTTAGAGGCTAATTGGTATGTAAAACCTTAGTCCACAGAGTAAAACTGTAGGGTAACTATTGTGGAATAAAACATACAATATTTCTCTCTGAAAATTAGTCTCACAAAATCTAAATACTGAAGAATGATGATGTATTTGTTGTACCTAGTATCAGCTCTCCTGGAGTTTGGATAAACTTTTCTGAGCAACTTGGGCAAAAAAAAAAAATCACCTCTCAAAACTTCCTTATAGGTTTCATGCGTTGATCATTTAACGTTTTTTCTGGCCACTTGCGAAAACAACACTGACCTGACTGAACACTGATTATATCACCTTTGAAGTTGACATAATGAACTCACTGGCAAACAGTTGCTTATTAACACACCCAGCTGTTGTTGTGTTTCTGTCCACCTGACGAATGTCCATCCATCCATCCATCCACCAGCTATACTGCTCATCCTTTGAGGTTTGTGGGGAGGCTGGAGCCAATCCCAGCTGACATTGGGCAAGAGGTGGGGAACCCATAGAGACACAAGCAGAACATGGAAACTCCACAGACAGGCCCCATCAAGCCAGCCAGCAGGTTCAATCCCAGAAATCTTCTTGGTGTCAGATGACAGTACTGACCACACCCATGAATCTTTTTACATAATAAAAGACATGACATTTACATAAAAAATGTCATTATTACTAGAGGAGCCTGGGGAGTGTTGTAACACTGGGTTAGCTGTAATGCTGTTAGTTTGACCAATTGGAAAAGAGCTGCAGTGATGCCATCACGATCGTTCCCATTTCCTTTTTGAGCTCAGAGGAGAAGTTGCGTATCTCTGTGAGCTACATTGTGGATTTAATGACCAAAAAAAATACATTTCAGGTAAGAAAATTACATTTCTTGTCAAAATTATTTTTTTGTCAAGTTTTCATTGTATTTTAAATACAACAGTTTGACTTACATACAATGACAAAGCAGTTTCTGTAGTTTAATTTTATACTTTGCATTTGTACATGTTAAAACGGTTACCTGTGCAGCTTGGGGTAGGGAAAGTTGCAACAGTACATTAAAAATGTTAGAACCATCACCTTATGATGACTCTGAATGTTTTTTTGTACTTCTTCCCAGCATGCCTAGGCAGTGGAAGCGTAAGACAGGCAGGGATGTCCCTGCAGACATTCTGAGAAAGGCTGCAATTGAAGTCAAGCAGGGCAAATCAGTGACATCAGTCACCAAGGCCCATTCCATCTGTCACATCACATTGTAAAGCTATTGTATGAAGCCTCAAAGAAGCCAAGAGAAGAGGGTTCAAGTGAGAATCCCTGTGCAGGATACCATAGTTGTCACAGTGTCCTCAGTGAGCCACAGGAGGAACGCTTGACTGAGTATCTGAAGGAAGCAACAGACCTGTACGAGGGGTTAAGCCCCTGAGAGGTAAGACAGGGATAGACCTGAGTAAAAACTAGGGCACTTGTATGTTTTAAGGAAAATATTTCACATCACAGTTGTTGTCCCCATTGTGAAGCGATGGAGACCACTGATTGTCTCGTTGTGGGAACTGTTGGGTTTTTTTCTGTAACAAAGTAAGGTCTTGACCTTACCCTGTAAAGTGCCTTGAGATAATGTATATTATGATTTGGCGCTATACAAATAAAATTGAATTGAATTGAATTGAATTGATTAACAGCTTTTCCACAACGGTTGTTGTGGCTTGTTTATCACTATTTGCCTCAAGGGGTCATCATTTATGGGGGATAACATGTTTACTGTTGACTTGCTTTCAGGACAGGAAGCATACCAGCTGGCAGCGGACGATAACTGTAAACACCCTGACTCATGGGTTGAGAGATCCATGGCAGGATCTAAGTGGTTTTCAGGTTTTATGAAACTCCATCCAAATCTGTCCATCAGAGGTGCACAGCCAACTAGTTCATCTTGGGCCACAAGCTTCAATCGTTCAAATGTGGAGCGAAAATTTTAAGAAGCACAGCCATGATTGAATGAGATTTAGAATGTGGATGAGATGAGCATCACAGCCATCCGTTCTCCTGACTGTGTAATTGCACACCAGCGTTTAGCAAGTAGGTGCGATGACTTCAGGAGTTGTGACTTGTGCTGTGAATGTACTTGGAAATGTGATTCCTCCAGCCTTCGCCTTCCCACATAAAAGTTACAAGGACAACTTCCTGTGCGACGGACCATCAGGTAGGGTTGGGTGTGATAATACCCTGTATGGATGCAGGAGGAGGATTTCCTCATCTTCCTGAAACACTTGTTTGTGGATACAAAGGTCAGTCCTGGGAGGAAGGTTTCACTGTACATCCACAGTTAACATCTTTCAGCAAAGCCAATCATAGAAAATGGGGGAGTACTCCTTCCTTTCCCCAGAAATCTGATAGATACACCTTTGAAACAGGAGAGAATAAACCTGCCATCTGGAAAGGGGTGAAAGAAGAAAACAAAGTTAACATGCAGAAGGCCTAGGACCGATGTGTGCATGGAAGAACACTTTGCAAATGCAAAGCCAAACGAAGTTTGGGTTAAGTGTGTATGTTGTCTGTTCTGGGCCTATGAAGCCTGCACCCCAGAGGGCAACCAACTGTTTTAATACTAAATTTAAAGTTTTAGAAGAAATAAGTGTTTTAATGACTTTATTCAAAACTCTTTATTCTTCAATAAAATAAGCAACTGCATAAATCGGATAGTGTGGATCTTATATCTGCAAATTTTCTCTCATCTATCCCCGGATTCACCCCAACAACAGAACTCTTTGACGTTAACTCACATGATCAGTGATAGACGTCCAAGTGAGTTTTATAAATATGGGCACCATGTATCAAAGTCTGTGAGATCTGGTGTGAACAACCAGTTATCTACACAAACAAAAGTGTGGCTCTCGTTATGAGTTATTTTTATTTGCATTATCTATGAATTGTTCTCAAGCTCAAGCCTGTAGCATCTGGAAAAGAGTATTAACCAGACACTTCAAAATAAAATGGAAAATGAGATGCAGCAAAGATCTCTGAAAGCCCGCCCTCGCACTTAAGGATGCATTATGAATCATGATTTTTCTAACCTGAGCTTCTTTACACAACAAAGACACTCTGGAGATACGCATACGGTACAATGTATTCATGATCTTTATTCAATAGTATTCACGCTATAGGGTTTGCAGAAATAAAGGGATGTGAAGTGTCTGTGCTGTTGTCACATGGGCGTCCTGCATATACAATTTAATTCACGGTCACATCCAGTCTTCCATTAAAGTACAATCAAAAGCAGCGACTTGTTTTGATGAGACAAAATGATCTGAATAATGAACATCTTCGCAGCATCTGCAGAGACAGCCAACAAAAAAAAAATTTAAAAAAAGGTTTTATAAGACTCACTATTCACAAAGCAAAGGTAAGATTTGAAAGGCCTGGACGTGTAATTTGCATAAGACTGAGGGAAAATAGGCAAGATGCAAGAAAAGAAAAAGATCTCAAGGCAAGAATAAGGATTGTGACCATATATCATCTACATAGCAGTAAGTACAGGTAATGGTGGGATTGTATCATGTCTGTCTTGCATACAGGTGGCTTGCATATTGTTGGCATCATGCAAATCAAGGTTAGGAAGAATTGTCGCAGTATTTTACTGTATATATTCCCAGAGTACTGGTGAGTGGGAGCAGTACTACAAGAAGGGACACATTAAATGATGTGGAAAATTGAATTTGCAAGCAGTTAAGTTAGTGCTGAAAAAGACTTTGGTGGAGTGGAAACAGTGCGTTCTAAACTGGGAGAAAAGGAAAGAAAACAAAACTCATTCTGACCAGATTAATCCAGAAATGGAAAACCAAACATAAGAACACCTGTTTGCACACACCTTTCCATCTTAATTTGACAGCTTTGATGATTGCCTGCTCCATTTAAATCACAACAATGGATTATGGGATGCTGAGAGCTGCAAAGGGTACCTCCAGGGGTGACTTAGTGTGTGGAATAGTAGTTAGCAGGGTCCCAGCATGGGGAGGGGTCCTCATAATGCCCGGAAATAAAGAATTGTTTTAATCTGTCGTTTCAGAATTTTACTTGATATTATAAGTAAACTATAACTGTTGGTGGAACAGTTTGACTATTCGCTGTAGCTAACACCTGATCAAAGCTGGGGCGACCTGATAGCTGAGCTTGGGGCTCATACCACATAAGCACAAATGCTCTTAGCAGCGGGTTCCCCAGTTCAACTTCCTGTTGGCTAGACTCTTTGCTGCATGTCATCCCCATGTTCCTGTCTGTCTGCATAAACATGCCTCTGAATAAATGCTTGTGAGAAGTGCTCAGGGATTAGTCCTCTCCTAGAGTCAGGTAAACAGAAGTAGTTTGTTTCTAAATGCAGTAAATGTACTGATAGTGATGAAGAGGACTTCACATGGACTTTTTATTCACATGAAAGAAAACTATCATGAATCTGAGACGTAGTTCTTGCAAGCACAGTGTGGAAGTAGTGACTCAGAATGGTTTAATTACAGCTAGTTAGCCAATATTATAATAGCCAGCTTGCTGATTAATGAGAAAGTGCTGGCACCAGCTTGAGAAACAGCCACATCTTCTTCTCGTGATACTGAGGACCTCAGACACACTGAGCTCATGAAGTGGACACAAAAAGTCATTTCAAACAGTCATTTTCAGCTGTTGAGAAGAGAGTCACAACACTAGTATAAAGTAGCCCAGTCTGTTTTTTTATTATACGATAATATTACGTCCACCAAGGAGATTGCTTGGTCTGTTGGTTTGTGTTGTGTTGTGCAAAAAATACTGAAGCAATTTTTACCAACTGTGGTGGAGGGATGGGTCATTGACCAGGGAGGAACCCATTACATTTCTGTGCCCAGCTGAATTAGGAGTTGGTCCCAGGGATTTTTTAACACTTAACTCTGCGTGTTTTATTTAATTTTTAAATTATAATCCAGCATCAAGAAGTAAATGAAGTAAAATGAAGTAAATTAATGTATGTATTAATGTCACAGCCCTTTTGAGAGGACACATCTTAAAGTGCTTCATGATAGAATAAAACAGAGCTGACATAAAAATAAGCCTAGCTGCTTATATAAAAACTCTGTGTGTGTGTGAGAGAGAGAGAGAGAGAGAGAGCTTGTTGCTCACTCCTGTTGTATATAGACACCACCTAGGTTTTTGCAGTGTGTGTTTATACAACAGCTGACTCAGCACCACACAACTTTTTCAGTTTTCTTTGGATTAACAAACCTCACTCAGAATCTGGTGATCTTCCATTAGCCACACCACACAACACTGAAATTCATCACAACATGGGAGCAGCGGAGAAGTGGTGCTACAGTGGGGAGCATTATCTCCCTCCAGTATTCAGTATGCAAGGAGAGACAATCATTAAGGATCAAAATGAATTGTCAGTGGGGAACAGCTCCAAGGAGGGATTAGTATGATGTATAAGAGGTGCTGTTGTGTAGCAGCTCCCTCAGGCAAAATGCTCTTGAGGCTGGATTATAATTTAAGAATGAAACAAACCATGCAAATCAGAAGGCATTTTATTTTGTTATGGTCAGTTTCACAACAAATTGTTGTTAATTGCTCTTTAGCTCTGCTTATGAGGTTCATCTCAACTAAAGACACAACCTTTGAGCATTTGATGGTGTTGATTGAATCATTATTCTGTAATTTCTCTGTAGTTTTAAAGGCGAGTCAGATGAAACAGTTTTCATTTCATGAACAAAGTTGAAGGTACACTTAAAAAAAATATCAAATATTAGGACAATTTCTCTAAATATTAATCACAACTTTGTAACCAAAATATTCTGATTTTATTTTCGAGATGTAGTTATATTCAAGCAATATTTGACAATTATATTATTCCCAAAATATTTTGGCTTTACTTTTTGGACTAATGGATCCCTTTTCTCATACTTTTGACTTTCTTCTCTTCTTTCATCATCCCTCTCTCTTGTATGCCAACTAATAAGGGCAAAAAAATTACATTTTTTCTTTTTTCTGTCACTAGATTTACCCCCCCCCCCAGTAACAAACATAGTGACTTAGCTACTTTCCATAGAAGACAGTTGCCAGTTTTTTTTTTTTAGGTCAGACTTTGCACACCTGTCTATACTGACCACGTGGAAGCTGACATGAATCACCTTCTGACTTCTCTCTGAGTGTTCATTTTACAAGAACATATAGCCGAAATCACAGCACAGTCCTTGTCTTTAACTCATGTGTACGGAGATTTTGTTGATCACAGTTACAAAATCCAGATTGTAGCAGCAGCAGAGGTGCAGCTTGGAAATGGCTCAGAAGCGACTGTTGGTTGACACATAATCTTAATGGGCAGGATTTCAGTCACTGTTTCATACTTGTTCTGTTGTCTGACAACAGAAACAGTAGAACATGTAAATAAGAACAGCTTTATTTAAAATACAGTATATGTGAGCACAGAGAGCAGGAGAGAATGAACAGATAAAGGGCTGAAACCAGCTGACACAAGGCAGACTGCAAATATGATGCAGTCCAGCCATACACTAGGTTTTGACCTTGTCTTGTTAAACTAATGTTTCCCACAGCAGTGCAGGGAGTATTAGTGTTAACACTGACAGTCTAGTCTCTGTATTTCCTCCGTCTGGTGGTCAGACCCACCATCAGCCAATCCACACTGCAGTGGAATAAGAGTGAAAAGTTCAAATATTGGACTTTCCTGTGAAGCTGGTTTGGTGACGACTGCCCTGTGCCAACATCAGCACAAAGGGATGAGGGCAGCAAGCGGCTCTGCACAGTCTGTGGCTGAGCCGGTATGTGTCTGACATGTGGGAGCAACATCAGTGTGAAGCTGCGATCCTCTGTGTAGGCTCACGAAATCAGATTCCCCATCAGTGTTGCTATTATCATCATGAATGAGAGGATTTTTTTTTGTGTGTACATTCCTCAAACACACACCTACTCACACACACACATTTACCTCCTTGCCAATACAATCCCTGAACAACTTGAGAAAAGGTGAGAATTAAACCCCAGAGACTTGTTGATGCAGTTCCCACTATTTGTTTATAATTACACATTGTTAAGTCCAATTAACAACTTATTTCCAAAAGGTAGCTGTGACTCACAGCAGATGAGTGTCGAACCACAGATGTTTTTCAAACCAAATGCCAGTGAAGTGGGAGAGGGGTGTTTATTATGGGGCAAATTCACACAAAACACACTCAAGATAATACTTGAGCAGAGAACCACAGTCTGGTGCTTTTTTGTGAAGCAACTTTCATGTGGCTATCACTGAGAAGAGGCCTTCGTCTGGCCACTCTGCTCAGATCAGTGGAGTGCTGCATTGATCATCCTTATGGAAGTTTCTTCCACCTCGTAGCCTTTTGCAGCCTTCCCCTGCCAGATCTGTGCCTCAACACAATCCTATCTCTGAGCTCTGCAGTTCCTTCAAACTTATGGCTTGTTTTTTGCTCTGATGCATTGCCAGCCTTGAGACTTTATATAGACAGGTGTGTACCTTCCCAAATTATGTCCAATCAGTTGAAATTACCGCAGGTGGACTCCAATCGAGGTGTAGATACATCTTCAAGATGATGGAGAGAAAAGATCTTAACTGATTTAAGCATAGGGCTGCAACATAACAAAATGTTAGAAAAGTTAAGTGATCTGAGCTCTCTCAATGGAGGTTCTCCTTCAGAAATAAGACTCAGCCCGAGGAGCTGGGCTGCACAGTCCTCATCATCCTCTCCTTGAACTGACACATGCTGTTTGAAAATACAAACAATTAATCCGTCCTCTTGCTTATCCTAGATGTAAACTGAGCACCCGAAAGAAAACAAAATAACAATCTGAGCTGCCATTTTACTGCATAATGCCAGGGTTGTAGCTCTGCACTGCAATGCAAGAACAAAGCTCTGTCTTTGTTTCCCTGTCGTATACATGGGTCATTAATGGTGAGGATACCTGGGCTTCGCCTGGGGCCTGTTAGCTTCATCCTCAATTTTAGCAAGAAAATATGTATACCCGCTTAAGTTAAGACTCCTTTTGTAAGGCTCCTGTTTTAGTCAGCAGGAATCAACACAAAAATCAGCCCGCCGGCCCTTTAGGACACAATTAATATGACAGAGTGAAGTGGGGAATAAAATATTCACCATGCTCCTCTATAATTTAACTCATCACTCTTGATGTCATTTTAACCACAGCAAAATTACAGGTTGTGTTTTTGTAATAGACATGGACATTATGCAGGGCTGGCCAAAAGAGGGTACCAGCACCTACCTGCAGGGGACATTATAACAGCCTATTTGATGACCTTAGAGTTCTTGTTCTAATGATAGCTTTACATATTTATTTTGTATTGGTTTCCACATAGTCTGATACTTTGCTGGTAACATGTTTCTATGTCTCAGAGTAGAGAACGTATTTTTGACATCCTCCATTTTCATAAAAATGTCAGGTTTTACACTGAGCTTGTTAAAAAAAAAAAAAAAAAAAAAGGACAAGAAACTCAGGGTTTCAGAAATGGAAGCACATCAGTCTGCACAGAATTTGAAATATAGCAGGACCAGGGAGTTGTCAGAAAAACAGCAGGGGATTGTAGCTCTAGCTTATCATTAAGATAGGGATGAAAGACTGCCAACGTATGTGCTCCGGATGGGATTAAAATCACCAATCAGCACTATTTAAATGTTGAAATACTCAAATTATCTTTCTTCTATCTGATCTCTTCTATAGAAAGTTTCACCTTGACTTAAATCAAGGGCCAGTTGTTCAAAAGTTCTGATGAATTTTGATGGTAAATCTGTCTGTTATCACTGTAAACTGTATATGTGCCAATTGAGAGCAGAAAGCTTGATGGACACAGCAGCAGTGATTAATAATATGAACTATATTCCCTGTTTCATGATATTTTATTGACAAAATGGTTAATTGAAAGAATAGATAAAATAATTCCTGGTAGGAGCCCTTATCATTTGTCTGACAGTATCATATATGCTGTTCATCAAATATTAAAACCTTAGATCTCATCTATTGTAGATGTTTTCTATATTCACATTTTTCTAGAATTCAGCCCAGCATATATGGTAGTTTTGGAAACTTTAAGTAAGTGAAGTTTATTTATGTAGCACTTTTCACACACACTAGTCACATAGTGCTTCACAATTCAAGGAATAAAATCAACTGAAAAAAGGAAAAAAGTCTTTTCAGTTTGAGAAAAATTGTACTGTTGCACTACTGGAGTTTCTCTGAAGAGGTGTCATTATTGCAAAGATGATAAACAAAACTGGGAATTTCAGTGAAAGAAAACATTTTTTGACAGTTGCAAACCACTTAAATTAGTTTTTCCTAATACACATAATGTATATAGCCCAGTACACATTCAAAAATTGTTCTAGAAGGGAAGATTCGCATATTTTAGCATAGGCAGCTATCCAGTTAGCTAGTCATCATTAATGTATCAGTAATGTGAAATAAATACAGAATGTCCTTGTCCTGAAAGTGGCTTTTTTAAATCTGCAAAACAATGTAGGCTGGCTAGCTAATGATATGCTTCTTGGCTTTGAAAAGAAGACCTTGTTAGCATTATTACTGTAGGAAGTAGGCTAGTTAACTGGGCATGCTATTGTTTGGAGTTTACAGAACATGTCAACAAACTGTTAAATCTGTTCTTTACACTTTTTGTCTTTTATATTTGTGGTTTTGTAAAAAGACACGGGGAGAACATGCAAACTCCACACAGAAAGGCCCCAGGCCCGGGGTGCCAAATTGTAGTCAATAAATTATCCATCTGTTAGGAATTCTACTTTGAAGAAGGCTGGGGAGAGACTGTGGCTCAGCCTCAGTCTGTTCACCCATCTGCCTGTTTGTCTATAATTCTCATTTAATCCAATTACGGATATCAAAGCTCCTGTACAGTAGTAACCGGAGTGATGGCTTTTAATTGCCCATATGCTGCATTTTCAAAAAGGTTTTCGTCGTACTTATTGTGGTTTGTGTGAGGTTGTGACACGTGTTTGTTTCCTAATAAGGTTTTTTTGATTTGCTGTTTGTCAGTGACCAGAGTTTGTGTGGAAGAATGCATGCTTGCCGAGGCCAATGTGAATTAGCCCTCACATAGCTTTTTCCATCACTTCCCATGCTATTCTCTCGACAGAATATGACGGATATTGTGCTCATTTTTGGTACAATCATGAAATGCATCTACAAAAGAAGCTGAGGTGGAGCACAGAGGAAATAATATATATATATTGGCTACTTGGGGGCAGCAGAAGCAGGCTGTAAACACAACAATGACATATTATCCCATTCAGAGGTGGAGTAAGATGGGCCTATAGCCTGATTAAGAAATTGTCAGACTTTGGGAAACAAAATCATGTCTGATTGCTTTTGCTCAGTCTGTGTTTTTCCCGATTACCATATCAACCATCTATTCTGCTTATGAATTTTTTTCTCCTAAGGTTGACTTTAACAATCAGACTTGCCTTGTTATTTGTATCAATGTGACCACCAACCCATTTGCCTAATCTGTTTATTCACTTCAAACATCCAATGTATCAACCTCACATGACATTAGTTATAAGCTAGCCGGCAATATATGCCCTGACTGTGTGTATGGTAATGTGTGTCTGTATGTATCTGAGACTTATCTCAGCCTCTGACTGATCTCAGAAACTCCAGTTCTTTCTGTTATCCCCCCCCCAGTGTCCCTGTTATGAGAAAGATTCATAAAGCTCTGGGATAACTGCAGCACTTTTCATTTCCATTTCCAGCTTGCACGGATGTGCCTCATTTGACAGCAACTTGGACAAATTTGCATTTATTCACACCCACTCCTGTTATTCCAGTAAGCTTATATCCAATAAGACTGCCTCACAAAAGTGTGTGCAGTACTTTTGAATCAGCAGAAGTGACTTTCTGAGGCAAATATCAGTGCATATCCTCGTTCATATATTACTGTATCTATAAGGTCTAAAGTGTCTTTGGCTCCCTAGGACTCTGTGTCAGGTTGTTGTGGCCAACATTTTAGCAAACCAGGGGGAGTTCTAGATTAAGTTGAATCTTTATTGGTTCGTCACTGTGGGCGGGCCTCTTTCACATGCAATTAATTAATGTTATTAATATTAATTTCCACTTTAGCTACTTTAAAGTCAGGATTATCTTGTGTTTCTAGTCAGTTTTTTCTTTAAATAACCCAAAATGCCATATTTAGGCACATTTACATCAATAGTTAGGTCACCTGTGGTAGTGCTTGACTTCAATAGGAAATCAGTGATTTTTGTCAATTTTTTTGGTCAACCACTGTCCTGAGTCTGACATAGTAACCATCATGAGTCATCTGCTTAAGTTAATCATGTTCTTGACTTCATCTTTGTGCTTTTCTTCATCCTACATCACCACTTCCAAACAGTCCATGCATCAGATGTCAGTTTCCAAACAGGGAGCTGGGGAAAGTTTTCCTTTGGAAACTATAGACACAGCCTGAGTAGTCAGATGAGTCATGGAAGATGTAAATACTCTAGGATTTGGGTCATAAGATTCCCTGTTCCTTTATAACTTAATGTAATATAGCATAGTAATTTTGCATTCAAAGCAAATGAGGAGATTCATAACAGACAATATTATAATTAATATTCTAATTATCCTCATTAACATTAGTTAAAATAGTCAGTTCATTTATTTAACATTTTAACAGTAGCTTTAAAGTCTGACTGTCTGACTATATTATATATATATATATATTAGTATCAGTTTCTTCTGACACTGAGTAAAATGTTCCAACCAAAGACCCCCACTTTCATAACTACAATGTAATGCAGTCAACTTAAAAGCTTAAAAACCTTTGGTATTTATACCAAAAACTATAAGCTAAGAATTTTCAAATGTTGCATCAACACCTTAATAATACAGCTTCAGCAAAACTTGATAATAAACATATGCTATACTGGATTGATTATAGATAGAAATAAGAAATAGGCTTTAAAAACCTAAAACAAAAATAAAACCAGTTTAGTTAATCTACATTGACAATGATCTGGAAATGGAATTAAAGCTAAAAAATCCATAGTGCTACATCAATTTATTCAGAAATGAAATACAAGCTATATTCACAGAGGTTGCTGGCAGGCTGTCCTGCCCTTTTCCTCACATTGGAAGTCTGCATTTCCTTCCGTGTGTATGTGATTACATCATGTTTATGTAAAACTGTGGCCTTTACTCATTTTAACCTTTCATAACAGGAGCTGTGTGCTTTGCATTTGCACTGTTTTCCAGTTAAGGAATGAATAATGCCTTTGTTTCTTGGACATTATTAATGTATGCATAAACAATGGTCTAAATACACTGCCCCGGGCTGGTTATGTAAAAATGTTCCTAGTCTTTGGTAAATATGACGTTTAGGGATAACAGTGGGTACGCCTTCTCAGGGTGGTAGTTTCTCAAAGGTTAACTGTGTGGGAAGTCTCTCTGGGCAGGGAAAAATAAGGATGCTCATGGTAGCACAACGGAAAATATCAGAGCCTGTGATACGACTAACAAACCTGCCTCATACAGATCATCAGGATGGCAATCTCATGTCTGTTAACATACGCCCCTATATGGTCTATGGTATATGGTCACTCTGTTTACTATAGAAATACACATGTATCAGCTTTATGTAGCCTACTGCCTAATTCTTTGTGAGGATCATGAAGTATATTGTTTTACTTCCACTTGACACCTTCAGTCCTCACCAGGTTTAAACTAAGGGGAAAAACACTCGAACATCCTGGCACTGCTGCCGACACAGAGGTGATGAACAAGGACGCAAAACAGTGAAAGGAACTGGGAAGCAGATCTGTCATTCATGAGTCATGATGTTCTCAGAGTTGACTTTTTTTCTTTAATATAAGCAGCCACTAGAATCCTGGTGTCTACAGCTCTGTTCAGACTCTTTCATGGTTTTCTTTTTTCTTTGCTCAGCCGAGGCTGGCGGGTCATTCCACAGAATAGGTGCCTTTTCAGAGAAGGTCCCTCTTTTCTCTTACATTGTTTTCAGATTTGGGATTTTTTTATATTTTTCATACAGATCATCAGGATGGCAATCTCATGTCTGTTAACATGAAAATACTTTTAAGAAGATAAATCTTCAAAGAATGGCCACGTCCAAAATAATAATACTGTCCTTTGTTGGTCTTTTGTAACTCTTTTATTACTTGCGCTCAATGTTATGGATGTTTGTTTGATAATACACACAGAAGACCTACAGAAATGTTTTATTTTATAAGGCTTACCTACGAAGACAGTGAACCAAAGGTAAACACTGATCAATGTCAACCCTTTTACTCACATTTGACAGTAACAGGGTTGACCATTTCAAGCTTATAGTCTCAATGCCAACTAAGGCCACAGGGACACATTCTATGTACTTTAAGAGTTTATTGCCCATAAATGCATAAATACTTCAACACTGTAACTGTGTTGCTGCTATCTTGGCCTGGTCTCCCTTGTAAGAGAGATCCATGATCTCAGTGGGACAAACCTGGTTAAATAAAGGTTAAATAAATAAAATGCTGATCATAAATAAAAAATGTATAATTGCTTATAAATAATAAAATCATCAACACTGATAAGTTGATTTTCTTTTGTTTTTTTCAAAAAGTCATATATATTTATAAATTAAAATTAAATTTATCAACCATTTGGTAAAGCATAAAATATTAGTGTCGACAGTCTCTAGCCCTATCACCTCTTCATTTTGATTCAGCAACACGGACAAAGAGATCTTCCATCTTACAAGTGTTTCTCAGTGACAAACAGATTGTTCCCATAAGGGGTTTGTTATGTTCATTGTGTTGCCTCGTAGCTCAGGCCACGTGTGCAGCAGGAGGAACACTGTCGTAGTGGTACAGCTTGAAAAAACACTTTCTCAACCCCATCACAGCTTACAAAGAGTTTCTAACACAACAAAGTCTGACTTTAATTACCCTGTCTACATAATTTTGTAGACGTGTTCTACAGTAGAGGAGAAAATGCACAACACAGCAGCTCAAGGAGATGACTAATGCTTGGGTGGTAGTCTTTTTCATCCTCTGTTTATAAGGTGACGTGTAAAACGATCAGACAGGACAAAATGACCTAGTTCTGACTCTGTATGGGGCCCACAAATTCACCTCCTTCACAATTTGGGCACAGTTTATGTCTGTTTCCACTGAGCGTCTTCTGTTGAAGTGAGACTCATGAAAGCAGAGTGAGGCAGGGGGTGAGAGTCCAACGCTCCACTCTCATTATTCACCATTGTTTCAGTGGTTTGTGTGACACAGTAGAGGAAGTAAGAGGTGACTGCTTTGAGAAAAAGACCACTTATTGACGGTGGGAGGTATGTATGTGTGTCTAAAAACCATGAAATCATCAGGAAATTTCATCAAACTTTTCCAGAGATAGTCTGTTTTGCAAATTTTGTAGTTAATGAACAGATATGGATGTGGTGATGTTGGCTCTCTCTCTCTCTCTCTCTCTCTCTCTCTCTCTCTCTGTGCAATTATATATTATGTTATGCTGTCTTTTGCTTGATTTTGTATGAAATTCACTGTTTACACCGAGAAGACACAGAACAACATAATGATCCCGTTGGAGTTGCTTCTCTGGTTCACCTCATAGTGTAAGTTCAATATTCACTCTTCTTTTCGCTCTAGGTGGTTTCCACTAACTCCTGAAAAAACATATCGGGCTTAAATAAGTCTTAAATAGTAGTCTCAGTGCCACGACTAATGCTATGACTGAAGGTGAAGTCATGTCTGCACAGTGATACCTGAACATGTCACTGTTTGTTTGGCTGTTTTGGATTTGTATTTCATTTAAACATGTTTTTCATAAAAGATACTGTTGGCCTCTAGTTCTGTACCTGAAGGAATCAAATTGACCAAAAAAGTTTGGGGAACCTTAAGGAAGTGAGGCATTTCACATGTGGGGACCCCACTCTCTTCCCATTGGCTCACAGATCTAAGGTCCCTAGACCTGAGGTCCACTGTTTGACCCTCTTGGCTGGCCCCTCTGGCCTCACACCAATTCTTGAAGCCTGTGTTTGGAGGCTCTTTGACATCACTCTGGCTCCAATTTGAAAAACCTTTTCCCCAAGGAAACACATCTCCAACCCCACTACAGCCTCTCACAGCCTCACTGAACCCAGCAACTTATTCCAGTGTTGTAATAATGTGGAGGCAAGTTGTGTACAGTCAGTGTTGGTACTGTTTCTGAGCTATACTCAGTAACATGAGGGTGTTCCTGGTCAGCGGGTCTGTGTGGGGGCTGCTGCCGCTGTCAGGGTTGCATGAGATCCTCTGCTGCTGAGGGTTGTTGAAATTCACAGACTGTCAGAGGCTCTTCGCTTTCTGTTTCCGTAGAAACGGCAGAGGGATGGTGGGAATGAAGGAATGCAGAACATTAGTGGTTGCATTCCCATGTGCTGAGAAATCATTCATTCCATTTAATGGAAAAAAAGAAAACAGAAAAATAATTGATTCAGTTAGAAACTGTTTCTCCACATAAGAAAAAACAAAGAAACAAGTAAAGATGAAAAGAAACAAGAAGTGAATAAATAATAAGGAAACGGTTATTGACTGAATATGTATGAAATGTACAGAAATCTAAAAAAGTTACTGATAATGAAACAACATTTAAAAAAGCAATCATAGTTATCACATTATGTAACATAACAGATGATGCTTAGTTTTGTTTTTACAGGTAACAAATACATGACACATCATAACTGAGGAAAATAAAAAAAGAATTGGGCTTGTGAGTCCAAAACCCCATATGTGCTTCTCACCCAAACACAAATACACAAACTCAAAGAAGAAAAGCGGAACAAAATGAAATAATACCAATTTCACAGATTTCAGTGAGCTGGGATGGAGATTATAGGTGACGGAGAAAACCTGCTGCGGTTCAGGTTTGGGCTGGTTTCATAATTACCTAATTCTTTAGAGAGTCACTCGCTGCACGGTCAAACTACAGTGGGAGGGCAGACAAAAGTGATCCATAGGCCAAGTGTCTTAAATACATGGAGAAAAAGCAGAGAGAACTGAAACAAACACACGTGAACCAGTTTGCATTTTAAAATCTGAGGTTTAAAGACATTTTCTGTCAGCTCAGCATTTACTTTGACAGGATCTTCAGCAATCTTGGTAAATTAACCAGTTTAACACGTAAGATAGAATTCATTTTGAATCAACAGAGTTGGATCAATATGTTGTTTAAAATGACAACATTTGTTCTTTGTGTTTGGAAATTGTACATTTATATTATATCACTTTTTAATGTAAGCTGATGTAGTAAGACTCCGTTTACTGTATGTTTAACATTTTATATATGTTTTATGTATTTTATTATGTTTTTAGTATCCACTGTTAAGTCTGTGCGTTCTCTGTTTTGCCTGACTGCAAGACCAGTGTCCCTTTTGGGGACAGTAAAGGTAAAGTTGAGAAAATAATCTCATCACAATTTCCATTTAGCAGCTGCTCTGGAGCTGTCTATCATATTAGATAGACAGTAGATTGTCTCAGTTGTCATGAAAGTGTAGATGTAAAAATTTCTTTTTTTTTCTGACTACTTTCAAGGCTTTTCACACATCTTGGCTTAAAATCTGAATTTATTCTTGACCTTGGAAACAAAGAAGATATTAGTCTCATTAAACTTTTAACTTCAGGAATAAACTCAAGCTGAATGTTGAAAAGTAACCAGCACAGGGAAATGTGAGGGAACATGAAATTACTGACAGAATGTGATGTGTCAACTTCATTCATTGAACAAAGACCGTGTTGAAAAATATGGAAAAAGCTACGAAGTTGACCCTCAGCTAAGAAGTTTTTCTGAATGTAGGTAATCTCACTTCCTTGAACTTCACATCTGCTCATCATTGGATTTTTTTTTCACAGGTATAACGTACCACATACAGGTCCTGAGAGCAGCAAAGGCTTACTCTGGTAAGGAACCATCAGAAGCGCCTGTTTGATGGTCAAACTGCTTCCTCCATGCAACTATTACTTTTTGCTCATTTTTCATCTGTACAGCCAAGTTCAACACAGCGAGCGCTCTCTGGGACACACTGTCTGAAAATGTGCAGCGTTATCCATCATGTTTCATTCCAATTATCATGTCTCAGCTCTATAACACTGCTGATTTTCATTTGATGACAGAAGTTAAACAAACAATTCAGATAAATTAAAGATTGCCTCAAACTTCAATTAAACACTCTCCACCGAACGGCAAGGTGGAATAAAGGTGGAATAAAGGTGGAATAAAGGTGGAATAAAGGTGTTACGTTCCCGCCTTGAACAGGTTGGTTGTGATTTTGTCACACAGTCACTTTCCCTCCATTCACATGCATATCACAACGCTCTGCACTCAGCCTTGTGCCCTGAACTTAATTGTTTTCCTTCGGGTTCCAAACAAACCTAATTAGCAAAGCTCATGCTTACGTAAGAGCCTCAGAAAACAAAACGGAAAAGAAAAACATTTCAGCATAGGAGGAGGGAGCGGGGGCTCCCATTCAGAATATGACAGCCATGTTTTAAATTATGTCAAATCCCAGCGCTCCCCTCCCTCTGCTGGAATGTCTCCTTTAGCACAGAGGAATTTTATTGCCCTACCTTCCCTCTGTTGTGGTGTCACTGGGGGACAAAAACCAGCACTGACCCCATGGGGGCATCTGCTCGGCTCACCACCTAGATGCACATTGTGACTCTGGCATAACTTCACTGTTAGACGTCACAAGTCATTGTGTCGGGGTGGTTTTGTGTCTTGGGACAAAGCGTGAAAGAGAGAAAAGAAAACAATCCAGATGCCTTCTCTGAAATGGCTCAGCTTGCCCCCTTTTATAATGCAAGTGGGGGTCAGCTTTGTTCGCGCGCAGTGATAGTTGTCGTTTTAGAGAAACCAACTTTCAAAGCGCATACCTATGTCTTGTAATTAGGTTAGCCGTCCCCCTCTGTCTGGGCAGGCTGATGGCTCTGTCCTCTCTTGGGGATTATTTTCACTTGCCAAAATTATACAAATTAGAATCACGTGTAGAAGCTATGTATTCATTATCTTTGACTGAGGACCAGTTGCCCAAAACCGACGCACGCACAAAGCTGTAATTAAAGACTTTTGAAACAATGGGTTTTCACCACAAACATAATTTTTGTTTTTCTTGTCTGCTTTTTGTAAATATCTGGCAAAATCATTTGCTCCAATGAGAGAAAAAACTGCAGAAGAATACAAGAACCCAGACGGGACTCATTGTCTTTCAAGAAAATTTCCAGATGTCTTTTGTGACCTCATTTTACACTTAAAATCATTAATGTAAGCAGTGATGGAGGAGGCATTCAGAGAAATGGTCCCTGATGTATATTATTCACTGTGAGCTGGTTAGTTGCTGTATTGCAGTTGTTCCTGGGAAGTGGGTAAAGGAAAAACCACAGTGAGCGTCTTCCATGTAACTTTGTCCACTTTGATAGTTTTTTCAACATCTGGACATCAGAACAGTAAAGCAGATGTAAATGTCTTACTTGCAGTTATTACTCTACCAATTTAAATAATTGCTGAGACTCAAAGCAAGTGTCCGTAGTGTTATGTAGTTCCCTGTCTACACCTAAATAACATTTGAAATGATAGAGTATTCATTTAAGTGTGTAAATCATCCCAATAGATATTAGAAACATGAAAGATATAAATATAATATAAAAATATAAATCTCATCTTACATTTTATATATAACATTATTAGATTGTCAGTCCTGGTGCATCAATGTGTAAGCAGGATTTTACTCTTGTAACCGACTCAAATGGAGCTAGTGCTAAATGCAGGGCAGTGTTTTAGTCCACAGGTGTCCAGTCTAGGGCCCGGGTCCTCCACAGGGTCATCAATTAAATCTGAGGGGTCCTGAGATTAATAATGGGAGAGGGAGGAAATTAACGGTAATTTTATTTTGAATCTCAATCATTTTCACTTTCACTAAGTTTTTTTTTTAATACTTAAGTTGAAAATGTGCATAAAACAGGTTGATTGACAGGAACTTACACTTTGATCTTTAACAATCAACTGTAGTTTTACAAGATGATCCTATGTTTTCATGTAAAATATTGATCTGCAAAATAACTAGTACCTACAGCTATCAGATAAATGTAGTGCACTTAAAGTACTCCCTGAGGGAGCAAAACAGGAAGAATATACTTTCACTGTAATTCCACAGTGACAGAATGTATGTCTATTTTGGTCATGGGATTCAAACACTTTCTGTAAGAAAAGCAAAAATCTTATCAGATGGCTGAGCCTGGGGCAAATCTTATTAAATGGAAGTCTGTGGTCTAATTTGTGTCAGTTTGAGGGTCCTTGATGTAAAAAAGCTTGAGAACCACTGCAATATTCCCCCTGAAATGTAGAAGAGTTGAGCTGTTATCATAAAGAACAACCACCTTAAAAACTGCACTTGAGTAAATGTCCTAAGTTACTTTCCATCACTGAATGTAAGTGACAAACA
Source organism: Trachinotus anak (assembly GCF_046630095.1). Lineage (NCBI taxonomy): Eukaryota > Metazoa > Chordata > Actinopteri > Carangiformes > Carangidae > Trachinotus > Trachinotus anak. The sequence goes on along the minus strand of NW_027273859.1, from coordinate 26,831,384 downwards.
AAGACTCATGAGAGTAGGAGGGGAGTTTTTAGAGCAACATGAAAAACAGGAAATAGAGGGAGCCTGCTGTTTGCTTTACACCCATATAAAAAGTAATGGCATAGCAGTCCTGTGACACTTTTTTAACAGTGAATGATTACAGGAGTAATTTCATTTGTCCCACTCAGAGGAATCGTAGTAGCGTATGTTTTGCTTGAATGACAGAGAATGAGTGAGGGGGGAGTTATAACCACACCTGTGTAAGCAGAAAACATCTGTTCTCTCGAGCGACATCCTCCAAAAACTTCTTCCCAAAATCTGACATGAAGAAGAAACAATACAATCTTTTTCCTGTAACCTCTTGAGTAAAATGTTTTATCGCACTATCTGCATAGAGATCCAGTTTTGGCGCACAGGCCTGCTTTCAATTTGCTGCATGTGATTCACTGCCAATTGTAACAGCAACTTATTTGTCTGGCTCTGTGGTTGCGAGGAAGACCAGATGTTGGGCTCTGAGGCCAGATGAAGGAAGTCTGAGGGTCTGTCTCTCTGCAGCGGGTCAGGGATGGACAGGATGTTGATAAACTAACAAACCAGGAAACCTTGACTCCATACAAGAAAAACAAAAAAACACTTGCTTTTCTCCCAGCTGCCCTCATCTCCTCATTATCCCATATCCCTTACTTCTTAGTCTACACCTCCTGGCCTCTCATTTATTTCCCCCTCATCTCACCTTTACCCAACCCCATCACCTCCTTTCTCTCACCTTTGCCTGCCTGTCTGTCTGTTCCTCTCCCATGGCGGTGAAGCCATGAGGTGTGCAGATGTGCCAGTTAATCAGGTTTCCTTATCTGCAGCCAGTGCTCAGCTACAGTCCAGCCAGGTCTCTGAGCCAGCAGAGCGGACTCAATCACAAACACAAACACAAACGCACACAAACAACGATGACGACAGGCCCTGCTATTTGTGCTCTGTCTCATTTGATGAATCCTGCGGCAGAAAGAGAAGGCAGCCTTGTGTCATCACAGTTCAGATGCAGCGAGAGGGCAAGGAAATACAAGGGGAAAGAGAGAGTGAGTGCAAGAGAGAGGAAAATGAACAGAGTGTCTTGACACAGATCTCTTACGGCCCTGTCGCTGTGCCCAATAAAAGCTGTGATATATGGTCATGTGTCTTCCATGTGTGACGCTGACTCCATCACTTCTCACAAACCAGAGAGGGTTTGCTTTTTCTTCTTCTTCTTAGGGCATCATAATAATTTAATGTAAGGCCTGTCTGAATTGCACATTGGAATCTAATTGAAGTGATGTATTTAAAAGTGTATTTGAGTCTCATGGATTAAGTCCAAAGTCAAGTCCTTCAGGGCAACTCCAAGTCAAGTCTTAAGACTTCATAAGTAAACTGAAAGTCAAAGTCAAAAACTGCCTGAGCATGAAATTGACACTACATTTGATCATTTTCCTAAAGCTGCATTAATGATGTGTTCTCAGCCACAGTGAAGAGACCCACTGATGAAATATTAAAACTGTGTTGACTATGCAAAGTCTTATAGTTCTGGGATTTTTACCAGGTTTAAACTTGAGAATTGAAGGGCTTTTCTTTCAAGTGTCAAACCAAATCTTCAGGGTCGTTGTGTCTCTTAGCCGTCAAGTCTAAGTCGAGTCTAAAGTCCTAATTTTTGTGACTTGAAAACCACATTGTGAAAGTTAATAGTGGTGAGAAAGACGTGATGAAATCTCTGGTCATCACTCCACAGATGGAGGTCCGAGCTTTGGTCGTCTGCAGACCAACCATTGGAAATTAATTAATTCCATACTTAGGCCTGTTGGGTGGACATAAAAATCTATCTTCCTGCTGTTATTGCAGAGTTTAGGATCCTAAAGTCAGATTGAGGTCCACGTCTGATGTCTCAGGTCTACAGCTCTGGTTATATGTCATCTAAAAGACTTTCAGCCATCCCCCTTTTAACTTGGATTTAAGCGCTGTCTGGGAGGCAGCTCTGTTTTTGGACAGTTTTGATAACTTGTCATCACTGGAGTGTGAACAGTCAGAACGGATCCATTTATATCTTGAAATTCATTGCGTGTTATCCTGTGGATGGTAAAATTAACTTGTGCATGGCACAATCTGCCTTGCACATATGGAGCCGCTGGCATATTGCTCTTGTGTTGTCAACTTTCACTTACTTTTTGGCTTTGTCTTGACATTAAAACCTAATATTTTCTGGTTTGTACACTTCAGTAGTTTTGTTCAAAAAGTAACTACTTACCTATGGGCTCTGCACACACTCAATGGGGTCTGATCAGAAGATGTAATTCTCATAATTGTGATTATTTTGTTTTGTCTGGTTCTTTTACTTTAAAATGAAAAATTGAAGCTTGTAAGAATAAAAAGTGGGCCGATCATCATCTCGGTGGTCTGTCTGCAGGACTGAAGCGAAACTACTTTGAGCTCCTCAGCGAGGCGTCTAACCTTCTTCACCAAAGCACCTCTCTTTGGTGTTCAAAAACACCAAAGTCAGCAAAATACAACTAAATCTGTCTGTCAGTGTTAACAAATCAAAGAGCTTTCTTTAGCAGAGAGGTCACACAGCCAATTCTGTCCAGGAGGTATAAAAGCTGCTGCAGTATTTTGGGTCAATGCCCTCGAGTTATGACAGTGAGTGGAAAAGTTCAGCTTCAGATGAGCATCGGGCAGCTGACAGAGAGGTCAAAGGTCAGAATGCCCTGAAAACATTACAGAAACAAGCCTTTGGCGGAGGTGGAAGTGGTATATTTTGCTCAAGGATATCTCAGCAGAATTGTTACATTTGTTTACTTTACTGTCCCTCAGTATAATACTTACTTGTACATTACTTTTCATTTTATACAACTTTAGACCTCTTGTATTTTTTTACTACTATTTATTTGACAACTGTAGCATATAACTATAGTAACATACTGTAAAAAACAAATGAGAAGCTTGTAAAGCACAAAGCACAGCTGGGCTTCCTGTCACATTTCAGATGTCTTCTGTAAAACATCACACAGGAATTCAGTGGAACCTACTGAAGCTACAACTGAGCTAAATATTTACAATTACACATTTTAAGTCAATTCTGAGTCAAACAATTTTTTTCAGAACACTTCAAACCTTAGAGTTGTTCTGACTGAAATCTTTTGAATTCATGAGTTCACTCAATTCATGAAATTATTTTTCCAAAGAGACGTGATCAGCATAGACTCCCCAGCATGAGTAGTTTGAGTGCTGAAACTCTCCAGACTCATTTTCTGTAGTAATTTGAAGAGAACATGCATGATGGAGACTCGCTGTGTGTTTTTAAGCGAAGTCAGGGTTGTATCTTTTTATGATAATGCGAACACAAAATCAAGTCAGTATTTATTCCTATATCACCAAATTACAGTAGAAGTTACCTCAGGGCACTTTTATAGAGCCAGTCTAGACTGCTCTTCATAACATTTACAGAGACCCTACAAATGAAGAGGAGCAGTGTCGAATTTGCTCCCTACTCTCATACATTTTCACATTTATTTAACAAGGTTACTGGTTGCTGTTTTTGTCCTATTCTGCAAACAAAGTCAAAAAAGTGTAAAAGGAAAGTAAGCACCACTCAGCACTTGAACTTCTTTTCTCAAGTTCAATGAACTTACATCAGTTGGTTTGTAGTTTTCAAAACTCAAGCAGCAACATTAAATGAAATATTCAACTTTAAATCTTTGAACTCAGATTTTTAAGGCAGCAGGAAAACTTTACATATTTATCTAAACTTCTCACATGCTTTCATTTTCATAAAGGCTTGAGGCCCAAAGATGTCAAATTATTCAGCATTTCACAACAAAGCAAAGATCTCACGTCCCCTCAGATTTGTCTTGTAACACCCTTGAAGGGAGCCTGACCCTTAAGGTGGGAACCACCAGACTATGTTTATAAAGTAGTTCAAACTAGCTCCACCTCGGCTGCTGAAGTCTAATGTTAATGACAACACTGATAACTTATAGTTTGCAGAACAAGCAGATTATTATGTACTTGAAGGATTTTAATGCAGGACTTATACTTATAGTGGAGTGCCTTTATTTAGTTGCGTAGATCCATAGTAAAGGATCTGAGTACTTCCTCTCAGTAGGTACCTGCGGCTGAGAAACTGATCCCTGCTGCCATTTGAATTCCAAGTTGCAGGTTGGAGGTGTTTTAATAGCAAATGTCCCATTCGTGTGAACGCATTAATATTTATGAATGTCATTGCAATTCAGAAAGTGTGGCCCTGAACCACTTGCCTGCTTGTTAAGTCGACATTCAATGGAGACATTTTACGCTAATGCAATCCCCCCAAAGATCCCCCACTGGTCCCTTCTAAAACCTGAAGTCACGGCATTTCTGCCTCAGAGTGAGCCCTGACATGGACGACAATAGAGACAGACAGAGGGAAGCAGATGATGAGCAGTCAGTAATGAGGCAGAGTACAGTTCATATTACTGCAAATGACTGTGACACCCCCTAACCTGATACTACACACGGCTCTCGCCCTCTGGATCTTTCCTGTCAGCTGAGAGAGAAACTCTGATGCTCTCATAAATGGTTCATGTGAAATGTTTTCAGTTGTTGGAATATTTTAAGACTCACAGCTACAACATTATAGTTGAATACATGAGAAATAAAGCTGAAGAGAAAATGTTCAATACTAAAAACATTCAAAACAAAAAGCTTTCACCCTGATAAAAACTGAAATTTTAGTCAAAATTGAAAATAATTGTAGCTATTATAAGTTTCTAGCTTATATGTGATATTGTATGTATTTCCTTATCGTCACCAGTATTAATATTTGTTCCTCTGTGACCTTCTCTCCTCAGTTTTGGTTGTAGCAGCTGGGTGCCTCTCTCTCCTTGTTCTCCTGTCCCACCATGTGTTCAGATGAGGAAGGGTAGGTGTGATAATTATTATTCCCTGTAGCACAGTCAGTGTTAACATATGCTAGTGGGATGGTGTCCAACATGGGGGTCAGGACCTCACCTGGGGGTCACAAGATGATTAAGGAAATACAGGGAGCATTTGCATTTTACTCCACACAGACCACACACACCTAGAACTGACAAACTGCTGCTATTTTCTGTGACACATTTAAAGCTATTTTTAATATCTACATCTACATTGCTATACTATGTTACTTATCTTTTGTAAAGGGTAGGGGGTCGGTGTAATAAGCTCTAGCTTCAGCCTACGCCTTCTTGGCCAGTAATGCTGTGTTTATTTTTCAAAAATTCTTTTATGTGTTTATTATGTATATTGACTGAAATAACATAAAACTGAATAGGACTGAGTTGAATTCAAAGACAGAGAGGTAGACAGACATCTTATTGAGTGAAGCTCATTGGTTTGAGATCGTGGATATGAGGATATGAGACATATAGAGAGACAGATAGTTAAACCAAATATATTTGATCTTTAATATTCTTTAATTTTTTTAATGTGTTAGCGATGAGTTGCTTTTTTTTTATTACAGTAAACTATGTAGACTAATAATGTGGATATGTAGTGTATCATAATGTATGTTGTATAGTGTGTATAGTTTTATATAGTGTTTGTACAGTAGTGTATAAACACTACAGACACCCCCTTCCATTCAGGATGTATACACTTGCTTTATAAAGCGTCATGCAAAGAAAGCATAATTTAATTTAAATAAATATGTAACTGTAACAATAAATATCAAAAACTAAACCAAATAAATGGATAAATCTGTATTCAGCCTTCATAAGCAACAAACACTTTAAGATGTAAATGTGTTTTTTAAGGCCATTGTAGCCGTGAGTGTCCGTAACTGGTGTAATGACAGCTGGATAACATGTAGTTGTGTATAATGAGATGTTGATGTCGATTAACAGTTTGTAACCCACATGTGAATGAATTGCTCTCGTCCACGGTCAATAAATGCTTTCTGACACGCTGTAAGGATTTGTTCAGGTGTGTGATCTAATGTTATTATATATGATTACAGCGACACTCTTACAGCAAAGTCAAGTATTCATTCATTGTTTCTACAGAAGTTGTAAATTCCTCACAGGAAGAGGGATAATTGTCGCTTGTGATTCCCATGTGGGTGGGCTGAAATAAGGTGACCACATATTTATCATTAATGTTGAGCAAAGGCAAAAGGGTTATTGTTGTTTTCAGTATTGCTCCATGAATATATTTATGTTCATATGTTTACCATTCATGTTGAGCTGCCTGTCTGATCCTGTGCTGTCCTGGGATGAGGTTAGGGAGGTGGGATCTTCCTCCTCCTCCTCCTCCTCCTCCTCCCCATCATGTTTTCAGTTTAACGGCAGGGTGATGTCAGGACATGGGACTATTGTTGTTTTGATACTGACATGGGGGTGTGTGGTTATGTATATACTGAGCAGTTTATCTCATCCTGTGCTGTCCTGAGATGAGGTTAGGGAGGTGGGATCTTCCTCCTCCTCCTCCTCCTCCTGCTCCTCCTCCTCTGTCCCACCATGTGATCAGGTTATGGGCAGATAGGATTATTGTCCTTTTTCAGTATTGATATAGAAATATGTGGGTGTGTATGCACCGAGCAGCCCTCCTCACCCAGTGCTGTCCTGGGGCTGAGTTTTTGGGAGCTGGGATCTTCCTCCTCCTCCTCCTCCTCCTCCTCCTCCTCCTCCTCTGTCCCACCATGTGTTCGGGCTGGGGGAGAGGGCAGAGTGACGTCACACAGGGCTGGTCTTGCCGTTTATTAGCCAGAGGAGCGCAGAGCCAGGTCTGGAGGGCTTCACACTGCAGCTCTGTCCGGCCGCCGGCTCAGGGGATGTCCCGCTAACTCCACCAAAACTTTCTAGAAAAACTCAGTCAACAGCAACAAATCACTGACTGACTGACAAAGTGTCGCAGCTCGCCTCACTCCTGTTTTAATGAAACTTGAACATCTTTTTCTTCTTTTTGAAAGTGAAACTGAGGCACTGGCCACACATCCACTCTGACAGGGTTTGAATGAGCCGGGTCAGAGTTCTTCTCCCCTCTTGCTTCGGGATAAAGTTTGTGTGTCACACTTCAGACCGTGATGGCTGTCCTGTCACTAGCGTCCCTGCTTCTTCTAGGATTTGTACTGACTTCAGCTGACAAGGTAAGTGCCCCATTTTAAACACAAGTGTGCGCATTTTTTTCATGAGAGTTGCCTGTTAAACCGAGCCCGGTCCAGCTGTGAGAACCTCTCTCCCTCTGAGTTTTGCGCTGTGACATTTGGCTGAGGAAATGCGCACACTGCCTCCTCTGTGAAGTACATGTTGACACTGCAACACGCATGACTTTAGCCTGTTACATAAGACATGTGAAATAGAGGCATTTGTGTTGAGGCTTTTCCAGGCAGCGCAGCCCGCGGAGGAGCGCTGCAGGGCGGCGGCGCTGCTGCCGCCGGACACCTCAGCCGCTCACATCATCATTTCCCTTCTGGCGTGAACAGCTTTTAACGAGCTTTCTCTTCTCTTACAGGCTGGTGAAGTAGATAGAGAGGGTAAGTCCTGCTCGTTTTCTAGTTGCTCTTGATCATAATTAGAAATAAGTTGTGAGAAAGTAGCAGAGATTTTCCTCCAACAAAAAAAAAAAAAAAAAAACAACTCAGGAGGGCAACTTGGTGCACTGAGATCAAAGTGGGAGGGGAGTTTGTGTGTGAGGACCTCTGTAATATACCCCCCCCACCCTTCTCTACCACCCCACCATTCCCCCTACACACACACACACACACACACACACACACACACACACACACACTTATATTACATGAGCGAACTGCTTCAAGGGCTTTGTTATACAGGAAAGAAAATTCCACTTCTAAATCCTGCACATCTGTTATTCATTCTGAGGTTAAGAAACAAGTGAGCTGCAACAGTGTCCACGTAGGATCCTTTTACACCCACTGTTATCTTCTGAACACCTCAAGGGCCCTCACACAGCTAGATGACAGTTGGCAGTCAAGCACCGTTGGGCTGTAGTTGAATGTTTGTGGTTACCCGTCGCCTATATAGTCTACCACCGTTGGCTACTCAGGCCATTATCAGCCTTGTAAAGAGGCTGCTTCACCCACTTACTGTGGTTTCTGTTCATGTTCCTGACAAGTTAGAGTCAGTGGGTCTCATGTAAAAGCCACTTGTATGATCACATTCGTTTTTTTAGTGGTATGAGCGTGTGATTTAAGGATGATTTCAAGCATCCAGTTAATTTCTTATGGTCCCAGTCAGTGGATGAATTGGTAAACTTGTTGCATTTTCCCTTTGGTTTAGTTTCAGAAACAAAAATCAAGCACAAAGGTCATGAGAAGGCTCCCACCTACCCGAATGTAAAATGCCAACAAACTTTGCTCCTGGTCCAGGTCAGATCTAGATTTATTCTCTGGCTGGCTGCCAGAAACTTGATTTTGCTCGTCCACAGTAAGCAAAGTGCACCTGGCTGCAGGAGATGTTTAGCTTCAACTTGCAGAGTTCGCCTAGTAGTTAGGTCACATCGACATCGGATCATGTTCCTACCACAGACAAGCCGCTCCAGAACTAGTTTTTGATGGGACTGGGACCTCTTCTTCTGAAGGATTGTGGTGAGGGGTTTTGATCTGCACCCAAGTACTTGATTGCTGTGTTCTGCCCAAATGAATTGTACCAAGGAGGAAAATGAACCAGAGTCTGATTCAACCAGACTAAACACTGCAGGTCTGAAAATGCCCCAAAAGACTGATTCTGTCTTATTTCTAAGTTTCTCTTAGGTACAAGGGAAATTCCCCAGGTGGTCCAGACCTGTTGTAAAAGTCATGTGCAGAGAGTGCGAATGAATATATGATCTAAATTTTAAGATTTTCACTGATACAGTTTTACATGACAGCTTATACATATAATAATTGTTGAGAAGATTCTCTCGGCAGTTTTATGGTTTCTGTGCAGGTTGCTGTCCTGAGCAGCATCCTGTGCTGACAGTGCAGCGTCACACTTCAAGATGTTTTTCCCTCTCAGTTTCTGTCACAGTACAGCACTGCTCTGTTGACACATTGACCGCTGTATTCAAACTGTTTCAGGTCCCTAAAACAACAACTGACAACTGGTAATTTGGAATGATATCTTCTGCTGATTTCCAGCAGCCACTCAAAGGCGTAAACTTCCTTTATTTACTCTTTGGTATATATATACAAAATAAAATGTTCTTGCATCTGAAACCACTTTTCCGTCTGTGGAATCAGACAATTCAGCAATTATCCACACGTTATGTAACAATTGGCCAGGTGCGTAGAGGTGTGAAAGTAGGCAGGTATGAAAGCTGTTTTTTTAAGGTTAGAAGCAAATACTCGTTTTCTCCTCTCATGTTAACGCAACACCTTCATACATCCCGGTGGCCAGGTGATCGTTGGATGAAGTCTTTGTGGTTCGTTCAGGTTCATAGGTTTTCAAGTTGAGGTGATGCGTCACTCAGTCGTAGTTGGGACTAGTTCTTTGATGTCAGTTGGGTGTATCAGGGCTCATAAGGCATCAGTGTGCTCCAACTGAGGGTCTAGAATCCAGCTCATCCCACAGCTGGAACTGAGGAGCTGCGTCCAACAGTTTTTCTAAATTTCTGCAATTACTGCAACATTGTAAATGCTTTTGAAGCAAGACTGTTCAGAAGTGTGCGTCATTATCTCCCTTGCATCTCGTCCTCCTTTAGGCTCGCTGAGTGAGGCCATTTGGAATACCTATAAACACTTCTGCCTTTAAGTATGCCAACTAGTTCATTCTTGTACTTAGACCATAAACAAACGACAGGCCTGTGTGATTATGTTCATGTTGGCCTTGGTTATAGTTTCTGTGGTGTTCACATGTTTACAAATTAAGATGGTGCATCAGCCATTCTTCCAAAAGATTTTCCCTCATTTGCTGTTTTTACGAATGCGGTGGATAGTGGTGCAACATGTCATTTGAGGAGAGATCTGGTGACTGGGAAAAGCCAGAATGTATGATTCACATCATCGTCATACTCATCAAACCACTGAGTGTTTCTTTACTTCTTTATTCAGTTTTTTTCACTTGTCTTTATCTTCAAGAACCAGGATGTCATCATGTCATGCAAATTCAGCACTTCTTGAAAGGAAAAAGTCATCCTTTTATTAATTAAGCTTTAAAACAGTCATCGGTGATGCACTTTGCATTTCAGGGCTAATAGTTTGCTCTTGCTGTGGACAACTGTCCGAACAGATGTTGCACTGAGATGTGTTTTTGCTGGTTGATGATAACATAAGCTGTTCAAGTGATTTCAAACCTCTACAATAAATGTCAGGGTTTGGTGTCAGACCCTCACAATCAAAGAACAAGAGCTTCTTTGGGGAGCTGCTATTTTGCACCAATGTTCAACAATCATGCAAATGGAGAAATCCATCATAGCAGAGTCAGAGAGGCTAATTTCTCCTCTCACAGGAGCAGAAAATAGACTTGGGGTAGTAAGAGATGCCAATTTTACTTTTGGTCCTTGTCTGCACACTAGCTCTGCAAAACCAGTCTCCATACTTTACTTTGCTGAGTGTGGTCAGGCAGGGCTGAATGCACGTTTGCTGTTTGAGTTTTTGAGAGGGGTCATGGACCAGAAATTAGTTACAGTTGTAGCCTTTAATCAACCAATAGAATACATTTAATGAAGCAATTCACTTTCCTTCAGTGTACATTTGACAAAAAAACCCCCAAACAGATACAGATACCACAAACCAGTCTCGTGTATCTTGGCCTGAGACTGAACTTTCCATTAAATTTTGACAGAAACACAATAAGCGAACAAATAAGAATGACATCAGAGAACTATTATTCTTGGCGTAGATAAATATATTGATTGATAGAAAGTGAAAAGCCTTCAACATAAATGTTCATCCCCTTTTTCATTTTGACAGAATACATAATTTTGAATAGTCTTGAATTAGTAACATTGAAAGCGTATTCTTAAATGACAGTATTGTAGCTTTTTTTTGGGTGACAGTGAAGGATGTCTGCCAGTGGGCACTGGAGTGGTTGACCTTTCTGAATAATCTAATGAATAGAGTATAAGTGCTGTCTGCGCTCTCGCTATTCACTGAATGTATTTCATCTTTCACTCAAAATGTGGCTCTTTTGAGAGCAACTACAGCTTTGCGGTCAAAATGTGACCTTGTAAACCTCCAACTTCTGGATTTTCATCTTGTCAGTTCAAGGCATACAGCCGCGGAGACCAATTGTAGCCCTTGAAAAGTAAGCTTTTATCCTTTTTTTTTTAGTTACACAAAATAAGTAGATTCCAATTCATGGTTCAATATTTGCAGTTCAGGTCAGTAAATCTTACATAGGTGCTGCAAAAGGCTGTTCAAAGTAAATGCTCCTTTAAATGTCAGGCTTTCAGAAAATGCTTTCATACCCTCAACTGATGAATTTGATGCAGAAGTGATTTTGCTAAGTGTGCTCTTATGTCATTTCATTAACAGGGGCTTGACTAAACCTTTATGGATTAGTGGGTCATAAAAGAATTTAAAGGCCTTGTAAACATATTTTTTCAATCAGCTTCTTGCTCTGAGCAATAGGGTGCAACATGAACACACTGCTTTTCAATGGTTTGAAGTGGGTGGGACTAAGTTAGAAAATGTACCAATGAGGAGGTAGCAATATTTGAATCAAAATGTCATGATGGTTGGTTAGTTATTTGGTAACTGTCAATCAAATCTAATCACACCCACACAGTCCTTATGAAGCAATTAGCTTAGATATTAGAGTTTATGAAAGCTACATTTTTCAGGTTGTAATCGTTAAAGTGGCTCTAATTGATATTGTTAACAACGTATCAAACAACAATGTGATAGTTGTCACTTGTGGTGATGAACCTACAGAGAATTATCACCTGTATCTGCAGCTAAAAGCCAGATATTTATATATTTATATATTTATATATTTATGGAGACCAAAATCAGAGCTGAAAGAGAGTGAATTCTGGACTTAGATTCATCAGGTGGCCAGAAACAAGACCCCAAATGAATGTTAATGTTGCTGCGTAACAGCTGAATGTGTAAATAAGCAAATGTTCGTTCACTATATCAACATAAAAGGTGATAAAATGTCAACGTAGTGTTCACAACTTGTTTCCACTCCAAAAACATCAGTTATCACAGTCTTAAAATTTAAGTTCTGGTTCATTTGTAGACACCTGTGGTTACCATAGTAACAGCAAGTGTTGTTTAATACTATGGCAAACACTTGTTTAGGAGCTACTTTTTCAGACATACAACAGGTGTATCCGTTTACAGTGCAGCCAAACAATCCTGCTGTTTTAATGAAGTCAGTCAGAAATAATAATTACACACCAAGTGAGTAGTTTTTTGATCGTGGTCAAGCTAACCATGAAGACAAACACATTGCTTTTTGACAATAAAAGCCACCCTGTATTTTGCCAGTTCAACACTTAACATGCAGCAGCTGTAGGAAGTTCGGATTGCATTAGCAGTAACTTAACGAACCTGTTAAACAGTGTAAAAAATGCAAACACTAAACTGTTAAACTGTTTTCAGTTGGATAAAATTAGGTTGAATTACATGCATTGTTTTTCTGTGAATCCCTTTTGTGGCAGACTCTACTGCCACCAATAATAAGTAATGAGAGATATTTAAATGTAAATGCATTCAGTGGTTATTGCAGAAAAAATACCAGCCATAAAAATGGATTTTGATTACATGAAAATTTTAAGGATTCAAACTTTAAGAAACAGATGATTAAGGATGTTTTTTTTTTTAAACTTTGATAGTTGCTTATTTTGTCACAATATTTAATGTTGTAAAGACATAAGCATGGAATCCAGGTTTTCAGGGGCATTAAAATATAAAAATGCATTGTAGCTCTGAATGTACAGAAATCTGCTCTTTTCTTTCCTCTAAGTCGTGGAAATGGCTCTTGAGATTTGACCTGGGCCTCCTGATGATTAAGCAGTGAGACCTCTCTCTTGCAAGTACACACTAATAAACTGAGCTAATTCTTGGCTCCTCTTTGACCCATGGCTTTATAACTATATATTTTCATCCCCTTAAGATTTTTCACACCAGCTTTCTCACAAAAAGCTAACTGTGGTTAAATATGTAATACTCTCCCTAAACTTACATCAGATTACACGTGTTGCACAACCTTTTCACATATCAGCATCAAACAACTGTGTTGTTTATGTTTATGGAAGGAGAAAGGTGAACATGATGTAGCTGTCAGGTGTTTGCTCTGGAAAAAAAAGGGGCCTTTGATGTGTTTTGCATGTTCAGAACCAGACACATGCACTTTGCTTTGGTTGTGGAATTTTGACAGAGGGGCATTGTTCCCTATCTGTGTTGATCTGTTAAAGTCAGTGTGATCAAGCTGGTTCCATCCCTCAAGGTTCATTTCATCAGTAGCTGGCTCTGTGATGATATCTGCATGTGTCTTGTCAAATGTATGTTTTGGGGTTTTTTTGTCATCACATGTACAGAGTGTACACACTGTGATTTGTAGAACATGTAATTTCCTAAGACGTGTAATTTGAGTTTCACCATTGACACCTGTTTGAGAGTCTTCTAGTCAAAACCTATGAGATAATAACAAGGTTTCAATATTCATATTACATTTATTTTCCAACCAAAACATTTTTGAGTGTGTCTGCCACAGCGCACAGTTTGAATAGCAAACCAAGCTTGGGTGGAAATTTCCTTTTAAAGTTTCAAGTGGCCACAGATTTTCCTTGTACAATTGAGCTGACCACAAATTTACCAATGAACACAAGCCTGAGGGTTGATAATTATTACCATCCAGTATAGGATGCATATCTTTTGGTGCAAGGCATTTACTTTGGACATGTTAACGGCAGCAACAGCATATGAGGAACTCCTAGAAGGTGGTTTTCCTTCTCTACACTCTCTCACTGCATTGCTTCACACTGTAGATGCATTGCCAGATCAAAAAGCACCATGGCCAAAGAGAACCATTGGCATCAGTCTTGATGAAATTCTGCCTGTACTCATCTGTGATGGAGAACAAGGCTATGCCTACAAAAATGATATAAAAAAACCACAGGCTTCTCATTTAAAGACCAACGGATCAGCACAGATCAAAGCTATTGCAGGGGCTCCAGCAAAGACACACAGACAAAACAGGCAGTCCTAGCTTACAGTACAATGTCCAATGTACTGGCCAATCAAATACACGCAAACTAAAACTTCACCTGTGTGTAGTTCTCTAATAATGGATCTGTGGGTTACATTTCACATTTAAGCCAGAAGTGCAAGCGAATCCAGCCTTAAAGGAGAACTTCATGGCTTGAGGATAATAATGATAATGATGACAGTAGTATTAGTGACAGTAATAACATGGGCTAAAGCCTTAGGAAAGACCTGACGTTAGATCCTGTTGCTAGTTGATAGATTAGGTAATCGATAAAATGAAATGATGATTAAATTAATCAATAATCTACATAAATAATTGATCATTAGTAATTAATTTGGCAAAAATCCAATTTCAAAGCACTGTAGCACTCTGCTGCATCCCAGATAGCAAAATAAATATGGCTGATAGTTGGGCAACGTGCTTGTTTTCTTCTGGCCCAGTATACACCCGGCTCCATCTGTCCCATATACAGCACTATCGTCAGATGTACTTCCACATCTTGACCAATTCTGACACACACACACTGAAAATCTTCCATCTGTCAGTCATTACCAGAGCATAACAGCCAGAATCTGCCCAGATGTGGAAGTAAATGTGCCAGACTTGGGCCGAGAACCAGGCATATGTTGGGCCAGAAGTTTCATTTTGTTGTGTTGTGTGTAGTTTATTGTTATTTTTTGTACTTCCTTCTCCCTTGGAGTAAAAAAAATGGCTCATTGTTATTGTTTTGTTTTATAGACCAGCTGAAGAGCCGCCTGAAGGAGTATGGCCTGGTCACTCCCTTCAGCACCGACTCTCACGGACACTACCTGTCACACCTGCTCTCGGCCACTCACAAGCAGCGCGTCAAGAGGGAGGTGTTTTCTTCTAGTGAATCTGACCAGAAACTTTTCTTCAATATCACCGCCTTCGGGAAGGAGTTCCACCTCCGCCTGCGCCCGAACAACAGGCTGGTGGCCCCAGGTGCAATGGTGGAGTGGCACGACGAGGTTCACGGATTCGGCAATGTCAGCGACAGCGTAGCTGATGATGTCAGCACAGGCGACAACCAGACTGAACCGGAGAGGATACTGCGACGCGAGCTGCTAAAGACGGATTGCACCTTTATCGGTGATATCTCAGACGTCCCTGGGGCCTCGGTTGCTATTAACAACTGTGACGGACTGGTAAGTCCTCCTCAGCCATAAACTCCCCCACCCCCTCAAACCCTGTCTTTTCATTGCAAAGGTGCCATGACCTTATCAAGTGACACTAAGGGATTTTAGATGTCCGTAACTCCTTAAGTTTAGCCTTTCTTTACGTCAGCACTCGGCATTTTTACAGCACATTGTTCTTGGTGATATTCTTCAGGCGGGTAGATGGAATAGCTTTTTGTACAGAAGTTTGTCACGGGTGAGTGGCCATCCATTGCAGCCACAAACCCAACGGATTTTCCCCCCAACCTTTTCCCAACATAAACCACCTCCTCCTTTGTGCTCCACAAAAGTCTGCAGTCCTATCCTCCCCATCACCCCTCATAAAACACTTGAACAGTAATTGGGAAATGACCTGAGCCAAAATCTCCTTGAGTATACCAGAGAAACATCTCTGCATCCAAGGAAATTCTCAGTTAACCGAAACCAAACTCCTTCAAATGAAGTTTCTGCAGAAATGCTGCAGACATTCCTGATATTGAGCTCAGAATCACCTTGTTAAAAAGAAAAAGCTGTTGTTATTTTATCCTTTTATATTAACAGCATTTCTGCTGAGGAAACTGAACCAACAATGAATTTATCCAGTTGATAAGTACTGTCTGTAGCTGTGGTCAGATATTGCTTAAGTTATTCCCTAAGAGGAAACAGGTGTGCTACTCCTGCACTGAATTTCTCTTGAACGGCAGTGTGTTTATTCCCAAAAGTCAAGAGCTGGGAATAAAAAGTCAAAGAGCCATCTCATGTCTTGGTCATGTTGGTGAATTTAATTCCCATTGAATGGACTGACCAATCTGCCTGTCAGAGTAAAGGCTTTGAACATAGTAGTTGACTCCTCTGAGCTCAGAGGGGTGAGCCCAGTCATGATGTCAGAAATTGAAAATGCAACCACAGAATCGTTTCAGACTAAACTACACTTACCAACATTTAATGACAGTGTGATCTGTCTGTTGACCCAGACTAAAATATCTTGACTGCTAATGGATGGATTACCATCAGAGTCTGAACAGATATTCATGGTTCCCAGAGGATGAATCTGAATGACTCTGGTGGTCCTGTGACTCTTCATGCTGTGACACATCACTCATCCAGTGATATATCTACATTTACCAGATGGATTGGAGCAGAATTTTGTACAGACATTCACGGATCTAAGGATTTTGGGGTTTGAGTGAAACACTTAGCTACGGTTAGATGAATTGCCATGAAAATTGATTGATCAGTCAGCCATGTGTAATCATCGGACTTTTAATCTGGCCTCATTAACTGGTCAATATTTTAGTTTGTCCTACATTTTGTCCAGTTCTACTATTTGAAAACTAATGACGTTGTTAATTGAGGATAATACTCTAACTCTCTACTGTGCACTGTGAAAACATTACATCTCCCAAACATCAAAATATAAGCATTGTCGTTGTTAGCGTGTCAGCATGGTGACATTAGCATTTAGCGTAAAGCACTGCTGCATCTAACTATAGCCTCACCAAGCCATTTACATGGCTGCAAACTCTCTCCTGGTAATAAATAATGACAACAATCGAGGTGGATGAGCTACATCAGGCTGAGACTGCACAGACAACACTTGTTATGACATAAATAAATTGTGGCTAAACATAAACACTGGCCTTATCTTTTTAATTATATAGAATTAGCTGTACCTCAGTGGGCTGTGCAGTTAAATCCGTTTGACTGAATTAGAGCAGACTACTACAGTTTAAGGTTGCTCGGGTGCTGCTTCTGTAAAGTTACACATGCACAAACCTGGCTGCAACATCAGGCAGCCCTGCCCCTCAGGACCCCTTAAAAGAGTGACACATGGATATGTTGATAGTGAACGAGAGTGCCTCAAGGACTTTCATTCAAAACATAGTGGAACATGAAGGCAAAGCGTGGCGGTCTGCATTCTCTTAGATATCTGTGTGTGTGTGCCCCCTCAGGATTTGACTCTCAGAGGAAGACTAAAAGGGGCTCTGCAGGGGTTCACTTTATCCTCTCCACATTAAAACAGTCGTAACAAGGCAGCACATGTTGAGAGAGATTCTCACAGGCAGGCGTGGGAGTGTGAGGTTTTGACAGGTTTGCCGGTCAGCAGAAAAACTGAAGCCAGCGTGTGATGAAGACCTGGTGGGAGGAGATTTTCATGAAATATAAACTGACTTCCCAGGAAAACTTAAACATGTTGCCTTACAAGAAGAAAGCTGATGGGTGTTGTTTTGGGTTTTGCATGAAACTTGAGTCAACCATCATATGATGTCAGAGGAACAACATATAATATCTATTTGCCTTTGAAGGTCAAAATCTTACAGCGAGGAAACTGAAAGAGGAGCTAGAGAAAAAGGAAAACTAGTCACCCAGCTGCCATGATGGTAATTAATACAGTAAAACAGGGGTTCTAGAGTGAGGAAAATCAATCAATCATAAATCAATAAATAAAAAATATAAACACATGAAATCTATGAATAGCATTGTTTCGAGTCTTAAAAGTATGGGAGCAGTTTTGGAGCGAGGCAGGAATAAAGACGGTGGCGTCAGTCCAAATGAGAGGAGACTAAAATAGTAAAAGAGCATTTTCCTGTCTCTTCAGGTCCCTGGAATAGGCACTTGAACTTCCCAGTAAACAGGTCATCTTCAGTGGTGACCTCATGCTGCACCAGGAGGCATCACTGAAAAGTCCAACCATTTAAAGCTACAGTTATAAGTAGCTTATTTTCATTATTGATTGGACTACAGATTACTGTCCCTATTAATCATTTAGACTACAAAATGTTCCTCAGAACTCCCCCCATCAGAATTACTCAGAGCCCAACCATGTCTTCATATTATCTCTTATGTTCAGGCGAATGTCCAAAGTTAGTCAATTTAATTATATAAAACACAGAAAAGCAGAAGAGTACAACACAAGGGGCAGAGAATGTTGATTACCTGATTACCTGATGAATAAATAAAGTGTTTAATCAATCTTCAAAAGAGTTGCAGATTAATTTCCTTCTGATTGTTTCCACTTGACAATCAGCCCAGTCCACAAACATAACAACTCATGATGCTATTTCATGGGTTCCTTACTTCCACTCGTAATTTGAATTATTTAAATTACTATTACTAAAATAATGCTGTAGGAAGCAGTCAAAGGGCAGTTTGTATTTTAATGTGTGGGTTTAGATACATTATTATTATTATTATTCATCCAGTGGCCTTGGCTCAGCCTTCAAGTATTGTTAATGTGTTTAGATAACTAATTTAAAGTGAGTGATCATCACTCTACTGAATATCAATCAGCATATTAAGATTATCTTTGGACACCAAACCTCATGTTTCTGTCATTTGTACTGTCTTCGTATCATCAAGGGCAGTATAATGAAATATTCAGTTCAAGGCTGGAGTGCTGACCAAGCACAGACCCACAGAGGCCCCAGAAGCTGGAGGTTAACTTAATTTTTAAGTTAAAATACATTTTTTACAAATTTGCACGACAGAAGTAGTTTACCCACGATGTCGGGTCCTCTATTCTCCATCTTGTGGTTCTGGTCTTGTAGAGGAGTCAAAATTTTGTTTGCACACTTTCACTGTTTTAGTTCCTATTGAGCTCATTTGTTGTAAAGTTGTGTTTCAAGTGGCTGACACACAGAAAAGCTCGGGCAAGGCCACATTATTCATTCATGGAAAAACTGTAAAGCTTCAAACAAGAGCTGCGTTAATGATCAACACATCAAACAAAGCATCGATTGATTGTTCAGTGTATAAACTGTCAGAAAAGAGTGACCTCATGATTCCCCGGGGCCCTAATTAACATGTTTGAATGCTTTTTCTATTCTGATCAACAGTTGAAAACCCCAAGATCAAGAGGGGCCCTCTAACGAGTTTTTGCCCCAGGGGCCCCTTAAGAGGTTAGGCAGACCATGATTAAGGTCACACTCTGTACTGAATAAAACAAACTGAACTTTAAATTCCTCTCACTTTTTGTGTGAAAATATAAACTAATATAGTAATAATAATACTACAGCTATTCTTCGTAGTTTGAAAAGTTTCAAATGAAGGATACAGCTGTGGAGATGTTGTCAACCTCTGTGAAAAGCTCGAACCAGAGCCTCTGAATGTTGAAGACAGTTTTCAGCCATGTTTTCAACAAATCCACGGAGCGTTAGCTGTCAACCACCAGCTGTTTAAGCTGTTTCTGCCTTTACAGCTTTCAGCTATTTGACCCATTGTGTTGTTGTGTTCCGAACTCTGTGTTGAGTTCATCCCATATTATAGGAAGAAGGTCGTCTAGCTCATGTGCTACTGTATGTGCTCATTCAGTCACGTAGCTTTCCATAAAAGTAACCGTAGCCATACCAACCCTTGTTACATTCATATACAACTAAACTGTGAATGATTGAATGAAAGAATGAATGAAGGGCTACATTTTTTAACAGCAGCAGAGTCACCAGGAGGTGGTCGGGGGGATGGTGGGTGGACAAGACGCAGAACAGTCAGTTATGTTTTCTACAAAACGTATTTGCTGCTGCAGTTTAGTTGTATGGAAATGTGTCCTGTAATGACAGAGATGTTTGTTTTCATAGGAAGTTAAAACATTCATTGGGCAAGTCTGACATTTTATCATTACAGGCATTTGTGAGATCACAAAACACATTTGAAGCTGCTGGATAATTGGCTTTAAAATCATTATGGGTCTGCATTGCAAATTACAGTCTAATGCAAATTGAATTTCCAGCACGCGTATTGACAGTCACAACAAAAAATGAATACCCAGTGGGAATATTAATATAGATGGTGCTGTCACTACAGAAATATAGAATTGAAACGTCTTCTTTGTTACGATCACAGTTTTCAACCAAACAAGTATAAACATCCAAACAAACACCAAGGTGATATAAATTGATTTCTTTGCAGATATCAATTTTAATTTCCATTTGACTTTAAAAAGAATACTTTAGATTCCTGGACACTCTTTCCTGAGATGTTGAAAGAACAACCAGAGGCAGAATTTACAATATGAAAACAACCACTTTGCTCTATTCTTTCTGAAGTGAACGACTGCAGTGTCTCTGTGTGAAATCCTAAACATAAACCAATGGCAGTGCTAAGTGCAGGTCCTAAACAAAGATAATGCCAGTCAGAGCGTTAAGTCAGTCCTCTGCACTGCAGGATTTGGCCATTTCCTTTGATTGGAGCAGGAGGAAGCAGTTCATCACTTGGACAGACTCAGTCTCTCCAAGTCTTTCTTCTCTGAGACATTTATAGTTGAACCTCGCAGGAGATTCAGGCCTGAGTGGGGGCCACACAGGATGTGAGAGTTCTGCTTTGTAAATACTGTTGTGGCAGGATGTCACTTTGAAGACGCCAGCAGCCGTCACAGGTCAGTCGCTTTGCCCGGTGAAAGGATGATTTGAGGCGGCTGCTGCTGCTTGACAGCACCGTACGATAGTGCAGCATACCATCAGTGGTTGTTTTATTTAGTTATAAAAAACGGTCGCAATGGGACAAAAAATGGTCAATAATACAAATTCAGGATAAATCAGATTTTTTTTTTTTTTTTACATCTCAAATAGTTCTTGTTCTTTCGTGGCGTTAGGGACTCTGCAACATTATTCACTGTAAACTGCAGCAGGAATCTACATGTGTTTGGTACAAAGGGACAAAAATATAAGATTTTACCACATATATGAATAAATTAATGAAATCCAGAAATGTATTAGTAGTTGTTCTGTTCATAAAACAAAGAATTATAAAGCAATTACTATAAAACATCTGGGCAAAAATTTTATCGAAATAATAATGACACCTCAAACACAGTTTAATTTGACCATTTCTTGTTTTTGTAACTGATTAAAATGAAACACTGACACATAATCTGCAGCTCATTCCTGCTCTGACTCCAAATTTTCTTGTCACTTTCTATGACCAGAGGCATTTTCTGTTCTGTCTACATCACAAGAGGACTTAATTTACTGTGAATTGCACTCATCAGTGCTCTGAAACAACAGGAAACAACATAGTTAGGATGTGGTTTAAATTGACATGTCTTTTATAAAAATGGGATAATTTTAGATGAAAATCAGCAAAGAGCAAAATGACTTCACTATATTACAGTACACTGTTCTCTCCTATACTATACTGTCCTATACCATACCATATATATTATACTATATTTCCCAATGGAGAGATAAAGAAAAGGCCAAAATGTGACAAAAAAAAGTGATACAAAAGTCTAGATAAAGTCTGGCAGCTCATTTTCTTGCGCACTTGAAAGTACTTTGTGACTGGAAGTATTTTCTGAGCTGTTAACATCACTGGAGGACTTCATTTATTGTAATTGTTGCCTCATTATGGCAGGAAACAACAAATGATGAGGTAAAAGTAGGTTTAAAATAATGCGACTTGGGTTTGTTCGGAAAATTAAAACGATCTTAGAACTACTGTTGGCGCCTTAAACTCTCTGCACTGTGACTATGTTCTGCCAAACTTTCTCTTCACTCACCATTTATGGAGGCATTTATTGTAAACTGTCATGATCAGCGTTCTGTTACTGTAGGAAACAAAACATACTTCAGATGTTTGAGTAAAAAAAAATTTGGAGATAAAATGAGTTTAGTCTTTTTTTTTTTTTAAATGGGTTATTTGGGGGTAAAAATCAGTGAAAATCAAAATGTGATTATCCTCTCTACACTGTGCTGATGACACTATACTGTTAACTTTGCTGTCTGGCCTCCTGGCTGCTGTGATGCCGAACACGATCATCGTTTGTGTTGTTTGCAGCCTAAATGCAAAGCATGCAGGACTGCATAACTCCACATCAAACACTCGCCAAAGCAGTGGTTGCTGATGAAAAAGCCTGTCGTTGAGGGCCAGTGGTCTTTGATCTCAAGTGGTAGCTCCGGCCCTCGCTAGGTGTGTGTTTTACTGTTTCTTAATTATAGCCAGGCTGCTGTCTGGAAGTGTTTACTGCAGCAGGCAGGCAGCCTGACTGCTGAATGCTTATGAGGCAGATACTTTGCTTCAGCAGCAGCAGCAGCAGCGTGGGGGTGAAGCCAGGGTGATCTCTGCTGACCTGTGTGGGAGACAACCTTCATGTTGCATGAAGAGAAACAAGGGAGGGGGCTTCCTTGATAAAACCTGATGAAACACATTAGCACTGAGCTCTGTTTTCTCCTTCGTTTAAGTGTGGACCAGAAATGAATCTGTCAGGGTCAAACAGAGGCCACTTTCAAATATGGTGCAGAGCAGAGTGGAAGAGACAGTATCCACCAACCCATTAAAACCATTTAGCTCTCATGTTCTCTTTTTTTTTTTTCTTTAATTTCACAAATTGACATCCAGCTCCTATTACACCCCCCTACCTATGGGTGGTTTTCCTACATTAAAACAAATGGACTATTTTACCTTGTTAGTGATCAATTTGTACAAGTTAAAGAACCAGAATATCTCGCAGACTGTTGATTGAACTTTTGGCCCTAAAATTCAACTTGAAGATCGTAAATAATCTAAGTACAAGTGATCAACTAATTACTTTGGGGAGGTTCTTTCAAAGTAAGAGTTTACGATCTGACACACCTGTCTATAAGACTTTCTTGAGTGGAGTAACTGTGTAGGAGATGAATTTCAGGGGGTGCCAGACTGCTGTAAAGGTAGGGAGATGGGATATTAAGACAGGGCTGCCTGTTTGGTTTGACCACCATTACAAAGATGAGTCTAATCTCTTGAGACACATATTAAGAATTCAAAAAAACAGTTGATTAAACAATTAGTCAGTCGACAGAAAATATATCATCAACTCAAATCACCAAACTGCCAAACAGTCTCTGAGTCTGGCTGTGGATTTGCTGCTTTGTATGATTATAAACTTAGCAGGCTATATACAGTATATTGTTTTATGTTTGAAGTTGTTTTTTGGGACTTTATTTGATAGTCAGTCAGGTCCCCTGGTGAGGGGTCAAACTGTGGATGTTGTAGTTACGGGTACGTGCTGCAGCCACATATTTGGGTTTCTGATGGATGGATAAAAGCCTCTACTCAGGGAAATTATGAAGGGCTTTTCATTTTTTCTGACATTTTACAGACGAGACAGTAAATGGAGGAACTGAGCAGATAGTCAAAATAATCATTATCTGCTGGCCTACATGTATTACATTTTCATATTCATGTAACTTTCATTATGCTGGCAGTTCCACAGGCTGAACAGTGGGTCGGAAAAGGTTACCATGTTCAAGATAATCAAGGCTGTAATGAAAAGTAATGGCAATGACTTTCTGAATGTTGAATTTGAAAAATCATTCAGATGCATATGGATGCATGTTCTGCTGAATGGTTTCCTTTGAATTGTCTCTGAAATTTGCATGGAAACGAGGGACGCTGGTGTTTAGGTCTTGGCTGAATTCAAAGTCTTCTGTGAAGAAACACCACAGGCTTGTGTGCTGCAGAAACTCCCTTTGATGCTCTTTGATATTTCAAGGATAATGTGTGGACCTTTTTGAAGACACATTAGTCTGATAAAGATCCAAAAACTTCTAACCGTGTACCCATCATCTGTATCTTATACATGTGAAGATGAAAGCGCAGACACACAAGCTGGTCTGAGTCCGAAAACTTTCAAACATGGACTGTGTTATCAGCTTTTTCACTGTTTTTGGAAATATGAGCTCCATGAAGGCGTTTGCTTCCGTTTACAGGATCTAATGACAGTGTTTGATCCTTGAAACACACCTGGTCTGTTAGCAAGGTTTCAGTCCAGGGACGGCGCTTTTACAAGTACAGTACGTCGGTCGTAAACAGGAGGGAGCAGGAGGGACGCAGGCCCAGCTGATTGGTTATGTCAGTCTCGTTTCTTTTTCTCCTTCACGTGGATGAAGCCTGCAGCACACGACTCTTTAAAAATAAGGATTAGAGCAAACAGTGAAGGAATGCAACTGACCTTGAGATGTCAGAAGAGTGTGTATACTGCATCCTCCTCCTCCCTCTCCTCATGTACACTCGTGCTCACAGGGATCCCTTGTCACAGGGTTGATGATTCACATGCTGCAGATATTTTATTGTGGGGTCGTTACCCTGAAAGGCAAAGAGGGGGAAACTTCTCATGTCATATTTTTGGAATTAATGACTCAGGACGTAATCTCTGTGTCTGTTTTTTGTCCAGACACGTCGAGCAGGGAAGACGATTGAGGAAATTAACGATCTGCTTCTGAAACTGATTTGAGAATAACTCGCATAATGGGCACTGGAGCCCCAGGCCTCAAACTCATTTAAACTTTTAATTCTCCTTCCTCTCAGTCCTCAGATGCAAACACTGAAAAGACGCTGAGCCACAGGTGAGCTTGATCTCACGTTGTGCACTGATGCAGGGATGGTGCAGAGTCGAGACACTTCAGAATTTTCTTCAATCATTAGAGATCCAGTGATGGTTGTCTGTACATGCGTGTGTACATGTGGCATTCTTTTCCTGGCATCAGTTTGACAAAATGTAAACAACACAGGTTAAAAACCAGGCTCAGAATAGCTGTACATCACAAGAGCCTGTTAATGAGCTTTTACATGCTCTTCTGTCGTCGTATTGTTTCCCTATATGCTGATGTGAATGTGTTTCTCTGTTTAAACACAAAAGCTGAATTTCACATCGAGCAGATAAAAGGCAGGAAAAAAAACCTTAGAGATTTACTTTAAAACTGAAAGACGCGGATTTAAAGAGCAGCAAGAGGACCAGCAGGTTTGCTGAGAAACAATAGGTAATTCTGGCTTTAATTATTAAAGGGGAAGGGGGCGGGGGATTACTCACACAGACACGGTCTGAAGTGAATTAAAAGGGCAGGTGATATTAAAATCACCTCACCTTGCCTAGAGGAATAAATCCTTCCTGAAAGGTGCTTTCTCCTGTTTTTAGCTTTGCCACACTCACCACTTTGGTTGAGACTAAACTATCTCAACTACTGTCAGATGGTGAACATACACCTGCTAAACATCAGCTTGATCACACGGCCACGGTGGGTGAGTGTGTTAGTGTTTAGCTGAGAGCACAGGCCTCACAGAGCTGGCGACTCTTAGGGCTTGTTACGTAATGCTTTATACTCTGTTTATACTGAGGCAGACGAATACTTTGTTTACTTGATCGTGACTGTCAGTCTGAGCTGTGTGAAGCTTGGTCCACATGTGATTGTGTATTTGTTGTGACCCACTGTTTATTGAAAGGCACTGTGCTGCTGAAAATACCCCACTGCACCACATTAACACAACGACTGGCTGAGACTTTGTTATACTGGAGCATTTACACTGAAGTGTCCTCTAGCTCTGGTTGTATTAGACCACTGCAGGAAGTGCTGCAAATCAGTAAGGAAGTGCTCATGACAGTTAGTTCTGTCTGTCTGTCTGGAATCCACTTGATTAGCCAAAAATGGACTTTCCCATCTTATTTTTATATTGACACACCCCCCTTCTATACACAGCCAAACTAAATACATATATATAAGTAATATAATAGTGTGTTTTAGGCACTAAAGTAAAGTGGGGATGGTTGTAAAAAATAATGCCATGAATAATTTTTATTTTATTATCAGTTAACTTGATTCAAAGTGAAGTAAACAGATGTTTTATTTGAAGTGCTGATCTCCATAAGAAGATATATTTGTGGATTAAAAAAACCAAAAACCATCTCAGTGAAGTTTCACATCTCCTCTCTCAGGCTTTACTCTAGAGCTCTAGTAACAACAGGGCTGTGAGCCAATCAGAAGAGAGGATCTGAGCCTTTGATACTTGTTCCAGCCTCTGATACTTTCACAGTATTAATATAGAACCAAGACCTGCTTTATAATCAAAAAAGACATGAACCTCTCACCTCATAAAATATGTCACCTCTGTTAAAACCCATATTTAAACCAGCCCCAGTTCTCCTGAGCCACCTGCACACAGGTCTGCAGGTTCTCAGCAGGAGAACTTGCCACAGTTCTCCTGTGGATTTCCCCTGTGGTCTTTTTCTTTTCATGTGATCTCCATGATGACTCCATGATGTTGTGATCAGGTCTCTGTGGGGACCAGACCACCTGCTGGAGGACTCCATGTTCTTCTTGTCTCTGAGGATAGTTGTTTATGAGTCTAACTGTGTGTGTGTGTGTGTGTGTGTTTCTGTGTGTGTGTGGTTGTTGTCGTGCTGCAGAATGATCACATTCCTCCCTGATGGTGTTGCGTGATGAAACGTCTGCACAGCACAGTGGGAAACTGCCACAGTGGAATCTAAAACTAATGTACAGCTTTGTGAGTGAGTGAAAGAACTGAAAGAAATCTAACCGCAGCCACAAGTTTCTTTTAATACCGAAGAAAAAAAGTATTTTTGCATGGACAAAAAAAATGGAAAATGCCATCCCTCCTTATTGTCATAGCACTGCTGACAGGTTGTGATTTGAGCGTTCAAACAGAAATCTGTTTGATTTGGTGCCACATATCCCTGTGGCTCAGAGCTGCATGCAGGTTTTTCCAATCCCCGTTGATTAGGGAACATGAGATCTGTGTCACATATGAGAGGGGGGGAAAATCAAATCTGACTCTGCGCACTTTCAGCTGCAGTATGAAATATGTCTACGTGCCACGGAGTACCAGCTTTTGTTTCATCATGACAAACAAACTGTAAGCTGCCTGGAAATGCCTCAAAGCAGCCATGAAATACAGCTTTAGCCTCACTCGTTTGTTTCCCTGAAGCAGGGCAGCTGGAACAAAACTCTCCTCTTACCCCGTGTTGCATGAAGGAGGATGTTTTTATTTTTTTTGTTCAGCGGGCCTTGGCAGA
Source organism: Trachinotus anak (assembly GCF_046630095.1). Taxonomy (NCBI): domain Eukaryota; kingdom Metazoa; phylum Chordata; class Actinopteri; order Carangiformes; family Carangidae; genus Trachinotus; species Trachinotus anak. Next base: position 26,804,319 of record NW_027273859.1, on the reverse strand, counting down.
TGGACCAATCAAGTAACTGACAGACAGAGGGAGAGCTGACCTGAGATCAGCACCGACTGGATGTCTAACTGTTGGTATTAACCTTTACCACCCGGCGGCTCCCTCAAAACTTGGCTCTCTCTTAATGTGTGTCATATTGCATGATCGGCTCTGCCAGCCAAAAGGGTGAGGCACTGCTGTGTCTGTGGTGTGTGAGAGACTTGCATGTGTAAACACTGCAGGCCTGATGGGTAACGCATCAGTTGGAGTGTTCTCTCAGAGCAAAAGCCTGCCTGTTTCTGGGAGGACGTTGTAACTGAAATGCTCAGTCCTCCGCTGTCGGTCCAGCCAGGCCGGGTAACGCTTCCTCTTCAAACTGCTCCGAGACAAGACTCGCCCGAGGAGACGTTTACAGTGCTGAGATTCATGAAGAGTGACAAAATTCAGTGGCCTAAACTTTTGGCCTCTGAGACATAAAAGCGCATTCTGGACGTGCATGGCTCCTGACATATCTGGAGCTGCTGTGGAGGGAGGGGGAAAAAAAGCAAAGAAAATATCCTTTTTGATTAGAAAAAGAAAGTCAGCCAGTTCCTCTTTGCAGTGAACTGTAGTCAGGCACAAGAGTTTTATTCACTAATAGTTCTTAATGTTCCTTGTTGACTTAGCCAAGGCTTGTTGCAGAGGCTTGACCCCAGAGCTGTTTGGGTATATGGTTTGAGGTACAGGAGGGGAGGCACACCAACATATGCAAAGCCAAGCTATTTCTTCCAAGTTTTCTCCTCAGCTAGTCGAGGGTTCGGTTCAGTGTGTGCTGCCCGGCTGCTTTTATTGATATTTATGTGTTTAAACATTTTTAATCATAACCTATATAAACTTGAGAGGAGCCCACATTTTCTGTTGTCGTTTCAGACGGACATTGAGAGCTATTCACCGGCACAAGGTTTTATTTTCAGTCAAAGTGCGGACTCCTCACCGCCTTTTCAGAGCCGTCGGTAAATGTTTGCTCTGTTCGGGCAAAGCAGCACAAAAAGACAGACTGAAAATAAATTCTTATATTGTTTCTCCCAGCGCAGCCTGTTTCACCTCCTCAACAAAAAAACTCTCCTTAAGATCAATTCATTATCTGTCCAGTGTTTGTTTTTGATTTGCTTGTATTTTATTCTAACTCTTTAGAAAACTATAAACTTCAATCAATCAGTCAATTAGACTTTATTTGTGCAGCACTTTTCATACAAACAATGTAAAACAAAGTGCTTTACCGAAGAAACTCAAAGCACAAACGCATGAAAAATTCAAAATAATGAGTTTATGAATAAGTGGAGATATATGTGTATCGCAAATTTCTTTTTTTTATTGTGAAACACTCTCAAAAATAGTCTACTTCTTCTCCAAGGGATTGAAGAGTTTCAGTCCCCCCCACCCCCTTTTGCAAATCACAAGAAATTAACTTGTGTATTTTTTCCCTTAAAGTTCCTTAAAGGATGGGGATGAAAATGGCAGGTAATGATGACGAAGGTTTGCTCACATTTTTGAAAGCAAACACACCTTTGAACAACACCGAGGGTGAAAGGTGGCAGTGTCCTGGCTGAATCCAGACCTTTTTTCAACGCTGCAGTACCTCAACTTTTTTCTTTTTTTTTAACGAAAGCACGTTCATACCGACCTCCTTAAGAAGTTTAGACTGAAAGAGACTGTTTTTGAAAAACTGGAGCCCTTCAGCTGAATCCCATATGTTTTTTTTGGCAGACGAGTGCTGTCTGCTTGGCTGGGGCTGATGTTGGGGATATTAAACTGATGGAACACAGGACTCTTGATCCCTTTTTTTTTTTTTTTTGAGGGTTGTGTTTAGGTACCAACTCTCCGGGCCTCTATCTGACACCTGTCATTGTCTCCCCTGATACTGGATATCACTGAACACTGGGTGAGGAAAAATGTGCCGCGGTAAACCTTTGAGATAGCAGGTATTTTTCAGGGTTTCTGAAAGTCTTGTGTAATGTGACACTGTGTGCGTTTTGAAGTCGGTTTTTCACACTAATGATGGAACTGATGCCGATAATCATCCACAAGGAGCTTTACCGTACACACTCTCCCACTTAGAGGCAGCTGGGGATGTCTTCTCCTGATGGCTTTTGTTTTTGAAAGAGATTCCTGGATGATCATTTTGGAGAGTTTTGATGAGGGATGTGAGATTGCTGTGTTCTGTTGAGATAATCACATAAATAAAAACATCAGCTGACCTGAAATTGACCTTTGTTAAATTCAGCAGATTGAATTAAATCTTTAGTCACTGGAACAACAGCCTGGTTCGAGGTTATGCTGAGTATCTCCTATTGTTTGTCTGTTCTTTTTGAAACAGCCTTAATTAAAGGTGCAGTGAGTCAGTTTTTACTGGCGTGTAGCGCAACATGATCTTATCTTCGTGGGTTCAGTCACATTGTGATTGTTTTTACTATCCACTGTCTAATTAATCAATTAATCCAGTGGTTCCCAACCTTTTCAGTTCGCAAACACAGGAAACTGAACCCTGGTTAGGCGCAGCTGTGGATCAGCGGTTAGAGGGAGCCGCTCATTGATGGCAGGGTCAGTGGTTTGATTTCCAGCTCCTCGTGTCCATGTCTCAGATTGTCCCTGAGCAAGACAATAACCCGCCACGAAGAGAAAAAAAATTATGCAGTGATTCACAAAAAAAGGAAGTAAAGTTAGAAAAAAAATACACAATTTTGTTTTGTGTTTTGGTGTTTTTGTTTTTTTGTTTTTTTTATCCCTCAGGTTTATATTGCGACCCTTTGAGGGGGTGTGGACTAGGTTTGGGCGACATCCAAAAGTTTATATCTTCATACAGTCCAGCCCAAATGTTGCGATATATGATATTATCATGGGGTGGGGATGTGGGGAATTTTTATAATATAATTAAATTACTTTATTTTCTGTTTCAGTTGTTTTTTTTTTTAAATGAAACATGATCATATTTTTGTGTTTCATGTTTCAGGGAGGGCGACTGGTATTGTACCTCTGCACTAAGTAGCTGTCTTCTGGCTCTCTGACGTACAAATGTGCCTAACGTCCATTACAGGCTGGTGTGTTTTGTACCAGAAGCCAGATCATAGAGGTCAATCAGCAGTTGACCAACAATCACTCCCAGCAAGTGCCTCGTATGCTGATTTGTTTCTATAGAATGAATGCAAAGAGATGATGAAGCCTTTCATTGTAGTGACCCAAACTGACCTGCTTCATTGATTAAGTAACAGAGGAGACACGACAGAGGTGATGGCAGCGCTCAGCGTGGAGCCTCACTGGTCCGACCAACAGCAGGAGATGATTTCCCAGGTCAAGAATCAATGTTTATTCTTAACCCTTTAAAACGGGCGTGAAGTTCTTACAGAGCTATCAGTGAAATTGGATTCATCTCCATGACAACTGGGCAAACCCCATCTGCTGATGAAGACGTCATGAGAGTTGGAAAGCTCACTTTGCTCAGAAATATTTTCGCGTTCCTTTTCATATCCTCATTGAAGTAATTTCTTACGTGGTGGTTTCCAGCCACAGTTTTTATGTCTTTTTGTCTTTTTGTTTGTGGAGTTCACCCACTTGATTCAGTCAATCTAGAGTCAGTTGTCTGGGTTCAACAGTTTAATGGGCTGGAGAACTGATGATATGATCACATGAGCCCTCAAACACATTACAATGTGTGATATGAGCAAAGTGCAGGGTCATTGTTGAAGCTCGAGCTTCTGACTTTCCCTGAAAACCATCATAAAAAGGTTACATGCCAGCTAATTGTTCATTTTCCTCAGTTATGTTAAGGTTATTCAAGACTGTTGTCCCGTAACAAAAAAAGCCCATTACTCGTCTGTGCAGCAGGTTACTATGACCCATAGTCATGCTTTGTTGCTAGGCGACATCTAGTGGCCGTAGTAATGATGACAGGAGCAAAGGGAAAAGTGCAGTGACGTAGTTTATCGAGCGATTCAGTCCACGTCAGGAGGAGGTTGGGGTGGATGGATGAATATGACACAGCAGAGCGGTGTTCGATTCCCATGTGACAGGAGCAGTTTATGTTGTTTCTATTATCCATGACCATCCAACACATTTAACCACATTGTTATTATTGTAATCATGACAACAAAGATAATCTAATGTTAAGGAAGTAATTATTTTACCCCCAAATCATGATCTTTTTCTAAACCTAACCAAGCCATGACTGTTACTATAGTAACCAAGGCGATGAAGGTAGGTAGGCCACATTAGGTATAATCTAGTTTGCCGGCCACTGAAGGGGTGCTATTCCAGGAGAGGTCGTATCAGAGGGTTGTTCAGGTTGGAGGAGTTGTTGGGTTATTCACAGGCTTAAACTGCTTGGAATAACACAGGAACATCCTTAACCCAGGTTTCTAAATTAAAGCTCGAAAAGCAACAATGATTCTGTTTTTTTTCCCTGCTACTGAGGAGGATGAGTTTCTTTATATTTTACCTGGATGGGACCACTCACTTGTTTTGTCACTTCCTGTGAGCCGTTAAGGCGACGGTGCTGAACCCTAGCCTCAGATAATCACGCTGCAGAGTTCTTTTGTTTACAGATAATTACTTTATACTACTCCAGGTAAAGTAATCACTCAAGTATGACTTTCAGTTATTCATCTAGCAGCCGTCCAAATTACTTTTCTTTATTTGGAAAGAATTTCATGCAAAGAGTGGCTCCACAGTAATTTCCTCTTTCATTCTATTTATTTTTTTCCTTTAGTTTTGGCCATAACAGCAGCTTACACACAGATTATAATGTTGAGATGAAGATATATATGAAGAAGTTACATTTCTAGCATCAACCTGATTAATAAAAAAAAGCAAGAATACGGAAATCTTTTCAGAAATGTCTAAAAACAGCTTCACAGTGAGCACAGTATACGTTCATGTAATTTCTTCTAAAGGCCACAGTGGCCCAAAGCAAATCCCATTGTTCAATAATAACTGTATCATAAAGGTAAGGTTATGGTGACAGTCTGCCGCGACTGCTGTGATGCACCAATACGGAGACAAGCTGCAGCGAAGCAGGGCGTCTAATGAAATTATCTGTGCGCTCTGTATCATTCGTCCCCGAGCTTTTGATTTCTGTTCAGAGCAACAATGTGCTTCAGTTGTAGAATTTTCACAGGAGGATTGCTGAGCTATAAATGTCACATGTATTATTTCTACACCACACAACACAACAGGAGTGTTGGAAGTCAGATGGTGAAAGATTTCACTTTCTTTTTTTGAATGTCAGAGAGAATTGCTCTGACTTGAGTTTAGTATCGAGTTATATTTGGTAGAACAGTATTCTAAAACGAAAACGATCTCTTTCCAGATGACATTCACTTACACTGTGCGTGCTCGAGCCGGTGTAAACAGGAAGGAGGTTGTCTACTCTGCAGTTCAGTAGTTACAGAAAACACTACGATCGAAGAGCAGCAAAGACAGTCGTAGAATTTAACTGCACAACAGCTGCTAGCAAAGACAACAAGGTCAGTTACACTTGTAACTCATTACTCATGTTGCTTTCACCACTTTTAGTCGAGGCTGAAAAGACCCAATCAGGGAGCGGCCATGGGTGTCTACATCATCGCTCCCATCGTCTCCATTTCTGACCGTGCAGACTACAGTGCATCCCTGGGATTTTCAAACTAAAACGTCCAGCAGCGTTTTCACAAGTCTCCGTTTTAGTTTGCTCCCAAACTCTGGAGTAGTGTGAATGCCAGGACTAAATGTGGCAACAATGATGCGTCTTGAAACTAAATGTTGGTGTTGTTGTCAAGTTGTTGCTCAATCACCAAATGGGCAAGCGTTTTGGGGCAGGACATTGTTCAATTCATTTGCATGTAAGACCAAAGACTGAGCAGTTTTTAGCTGTGTGGCTCCTGGGATGACACCTACCTGTCCATTCACCTGTGTGTCAGCTGGTTGGTCCTGACTGAAATATCAAATATCAAACAACAGGCAAATTAGCCAATAATAAAAATAATCATTAGTTTCAGCGTTGTCGTGTTGTAGCATATATTTAGTCATAGCCAGAGCCCTCTGCATTGGGTCCATTGAAATAAATGCATTTTTTAAACTGAATGCTAACACTTATCTAAACACTGCTTTAATGTTAACGTAGCATGCTAACAAGCTAAATGTTGATTGCTTTAGCTAGAAGCACGCAATGTGTCTTCCTCTTGCACCACCCTCAGGCCAAACTTGACCTTTATTGCCCCACTAGTGGTAAAACCGTCTTTTTTGCTCATTCAGCAATTTAGTTTTTTCTCTGTAAGAGCATCACAGACCCCCCCCCCCCCCCCCCCCCCCCCCCCCCCCGTCGCACATACTGTGTGAGGGAACGTCAGGAGCGATAGCATTTCTTTCATGTCGTTTTTTTTAATACCTGCATTCTCAACATTGTTATAGCCACATTCAACATGCTGGGACGTTAATCTACCTTTTCTGAATGCAGAGTTTCAGCTCATCCTCGCCTTGAGATAGATAAGAAAATTAAAAAAATAATGCATCAAGGTGAAATTAGTTCCTGAGGTTTTCCTTCCTGGTACCTTTGAGAGTGTTAATCAGGAAGAACAAGGAAGAGAGGAATGCCTTTTCATGACACCTCTCTACTTTAAGGACAGATGAAGAATTCATTTAAGGACAGCTGCTGGATCCAGTAGCTTATATGTCTCCATTCATTCAAATTGGTGAGAGCTCAGCAAAGCTTTGGTTTGACACAGATACTGAGACGTCTGGCTCAGTGAGATTTTTTGCTTTGTTTAGACACAGTGAGCATGTCTCTGTTAGATGTTCACATACACCACTAATGTTTAATTTTTAATGGGTTTCCATAAAGAAAGTAGATATTTAATAAGCCGTTCTGATTTCTATCCTGTCCTCTTTTTATAGACAAGCTCAGACTAGAAGCTTTAAAAACTATGGAAACAACCAATAATGACTGTATTGATTGTGAGCTTTGCTGTGCTGTCCCACTTTTCAGAGAAGTTGAATGAAAAACTATTTGAAAAAAAAAGGAAAAAGATAATCATACAATGAAAGTGCAGACAGTGTTAAAACATCTCTGGTTGTGTGTCATTGTGCGGAGCAGCTTTCATCGCTCAGTCTCATTATGTGCACTCTTTTTTATAAAGTTGGGCCTGGACTCCTCACATTGTTCGCCTCTGCCACATCTTAACAAGAAGGTGGCATTTTTCAGCTGCTCCGTCAGAATTAAACGGCAAAGGTTAGAATCACAACTTTTACCCAATTATCCCTCTGTCTCTTTATTTGCACAGACTCAGAATCAAACCTTCACCTGAAGAGGCGCTTTAATAGGCCTGCACCTTAGAGGTCCCATATTGTATAAAGGGAGAAGTCCATGTCTTTTCTGATTATAAAGCAGGTCTAGGTTCTATAATAATACTGTGAAAGTATCAAAGCCTCAGTCCACAGAGAAATGCGAGTCTTTGGTTCTTAAAACCACAAATATGTCTTCTTATGGATATCAACACTACAAGACAAACACTAGAAAAGTGTGAAATATGGGACCTTTAAATAGCACAGCTTTACCCAGTTATCTCTGTTTCTCTCTATTTGCACAGGCTCAGCATCCCACCTTCATGTGAACAGGCTCTTTAATAGGCCTTAATTTATGATGTGTTTAACACCAGAGATTCAACTCTACGCTCTTTTTGCCCTTCGTCTCATTCTGAAAGAGATGTTGGAGAATAACTGAGCCTCACCTGAAGCTTGACCTGTTGAAGTATTAGATCTCAAGGTTTTCACTGGCGCCTGAGCCCATAAACAACTTCTGAGACGTTCTGCTCTTCCTCTTTCTCGCTCATACGTTCATAGAACCAGTGAATGAGAACAAAGTTTGCTGAATTCATGTCAGTTTGAATATAAATCCTGTGCGCCTCTGAGCTCAGTTGCTGTCAACATGCCAGTTTAGCTGCAAGCTGAGGAGGGAGTCATGGTGGGAGATGAGTAAAGTAAATAAAGGAATTAAAATGAATTCAGGCTGGATAATCAGCTGACCTTGTCTCTTAATACTAGTGCAAGTGACGAATTAATAATTGGTCCGACGCTAGGCAAACTCTGCAACACTGTCTGACAAAAGCCTGCTGACATACAGAATGTTTATAATCTGTTTCTGCGAGCGATGTCTGCAGGTGTAAGATAAATACCCACAATAAGCAGAGGAGGAAAGTCCCTGCTGCAAATAATGTTTAAGTTAACAAGGCAAGGCAGCAACAAGAGGCATTTCAAAACGTCCCCTCGCATGAACAATTTCAACATTAACTGTGATTTATATTGTTTGTTACACAGATGTAACACCTGACTAAGAGTTTCATGGCAGCTATGAGGCATTTAAAAAAAAATTACAAATCAGTCTGATGTCGCCACCGAGCCCTTACAATCAAGAAAAGCGCCGTCCGTATTCACATCGCTTTGCGGGAGACGCTGCTCTCTTTGATAAGGAGGATTTGTCAAAAAACGCTGTATTCTGTATTTCTCCTCCTGAACCTCCTCCATTCAAATTCTGATAACCTCTGGCTGTCATCACTGCTGTCAAATACAGATTTCATTTGAATAAACAGAAAACGTCCCGCTGTAAATTGTCCCCAGGATCCAGTTTTCTTTCAGTATGTACAGGTCTGTGTTCTCCATGCATTCGAGGCTTTGCTGTGATTTCATTACACGAGCAACATGTGGTTTGTCTTAAAGAAGATCCATCTCCTGTTTCCCACATAGTATTTGGATTTGTGTGTTTGTTGGAAAATGTCAGCGTATGGCAGAGGATCTGTACCTGGATATGTGCAGGTCGATTCTCAGACATCCTCTGAAGTAAAAGACCCACATACTGTGGATAAGGTATAAATAGTGAAGACAGAGTGCCCATGGTGATCATTTGTTTTTTGCTCACATTGTCCCACGTTTTCTATACGTGTTATTTCTGCAAGCGATGTTTTGATGACTGGTACCAAGGGTTTTTTTGTGTTGGGGATCTTGTGCTGGACTAGAACACACATGAGGACACACATGTGGGTGATCTGATACACATTCCTCTCAGCTGTACACGGCAGAAATGTGTAATGCATGTAAGCCCAGCAAGTAAAACAAGGTTTAGAGTCACCAAATTGTAGCTAGGCCTGCATTTTAAATGGTGTAAAACTGGGATGACACAGTAAATGAAGCCGGCATTGACCTCTAACCCTGGCTATGTCCACTGACTATGAAACCGGGGCACCGGAGCAAGGCACCAGCAAAAGATGGGAAAGAAGAAGGTGGCTCGCTGATGTAATCATGGACATAAACAATGCAGGTTTCAGAGTTTAAATAAAGGAGAAAAAAAAAACTTAATTACGCCGGGAACACACTGCGTGGAGGCTGCATTGATGAATTGCTGTGGCTTGCACGTGTGTGTGTTCACACTGGTTGCGTGTCCGCTGCATCGCCCAAATAAAAACCAAGACAGTCGCAGCCGCAGCCGCCCTGCACACTCCATGCTACCAGTGTGTTCCCGGCCTTAGACCTTGAGGATACACACAGCTCAACAGGGTGCAATCAAACAGGAGTATCCAGGGCTCCGGGACGGGTTAGCGGTTCATTTTGTCAAGTTAACGTTAAAGCAGAGGTCAGTCAGTCATAAGTAAATTAAGAACATATTCAGATCATTTCAGTCCCAGGTAGAGGTAGATTAATTTTCAATACATTTGTTTTCATGTCAGCATCATAACCTGGTGAGTGTAGTTTGGCAGGAGGTAAACCTGGTTGCGTTGCCAGGAGGAATCTGCTCCTCCTAACCTAATGCTGCGTTGTGATCTCAGACAACAGGAGTATGCAGTGCACAGTCATCATCTTCTCCCCCGCCGCAGTAAATAAGACGTCATCTGCAGAGCAATGTGATTTCATTTTGATGGCAGCCTGTTCGTCTGCAGGCAGCACATCTCGGGACATGAATGTTCTGTTAATATGTTCATTAATGGCAGCAGGGAACAACTTGTCACACAAGTTACATGTGAACTCGAATAGGAGCTTAAATTGGAGTCTGGCCAGCAGCGCTTGTAAATCTGAAGAGAGAGGGTGAGGGTGGTGGTGCTGGGAGTTTGGGGGATGGGGGTAGGGGTGGTGCTCGGTTGATCGGGGACTGTGGGAGTTGGAAGTGAATTCAGTGTTCATGTTGATTCCAAAGCACCATATGTGCACGGACTGACAGAGTGTTAGTGAAGAGGCCAGAGCGAGGTGAGGCCTGTGAGGTGCAGCAGTGGAGCTTGACCGGCAGAGCGAGAGCTGGAGTGAATTCCCCCTGGAGGAGTGTGAGAGGTGGCTCTGTCTGCGTACAGGTGCACGGTAACAGCACTTTTTCTTGCTCTCTGATGGATGAACGTGACTGTCGAACATTCAGTCATTAGTGTTTCCTCCTGTCTCACTGGTGTTTGCAGCAGCAAAGTGACAAATGTTCTGAGCGCCGCGCAGCACAGCTGGGCAAACTACGCTCATTTGCATTTCACATTTATGTTGAAGCTTTATTAGGATCCTGAAATGCATTTTTTTACACTTCTGAAGGGCACATTTATAATATTTGTATCATGAAAGTGCAGCGTGATCACAGAAAATGCCTGTAGATGCTTTAGCAAAGTGGCATTCCATCGATCGTATGTTGATGACGCACCCGGCCACACACGTGACAACTGCTTTAGCACATGATTGGGATTTGATTAGCTGTACATTATTGTGTCAGCTGGAAAGTGTGAACCTCCATATCCTCCTGAAAGCTCAGGCATGACTCGCTTCATATTGCAGGAAATCTGTGGGCGGCAGGTAGCAATCACAAAGCAATTTGAACCAATGTGTCACTAATGATATCGCGCTTCCTGGTTGCCGACTGTAGCTGTTGGGTGACCAGCTGATAATTGCAGAGAAAGTTGCAAATGTAACGTGCAGAGTAATTACAGAAAACACCAATAGATGCTTTAGCAAAGTGGAATTCCATCAAACGTATGTTGTTGCTTGATGCAGCTGTTCCTTCAGCACATGGTTTGGATTTGATGAGCTGTACGTTCGGTTTCTTTGTGCATTATTGTGTTAACTGGACAGTGTGAACTTTATATCCTCCCTAAAGCACGGGCATGACTGGCTTTATATTGCAGTAAATCTGAGGGCGGCAGGTAGCCATCACAAAGCAATTTTGAACCAATGTGTCACTAATGATCCGGAGCTTTCTGCTCACTGCATGTAGCTGTAAACAAAAAGCACGTTGCAGGAACATGAAGAACTGTCACACAGAAAGACCCAAATACATTTAAAGCAGGCAAATCAGTACATTTATTATCTTGAATAAATTACTAAATAATCCATTAGTAAATCACATCTGTCTTTGTATTGGCATATATTTTATGCATCTGTTTTTTACTTGGACTTTGTTAGGCAGAGCAACAAATAAAATACATTTCATTTCCAACAGAAGTTGTAGATCTCTCATTAGGTTTGCAGAAGCTTTGCTGCATAAATTTACATACTGACACAGCTTAATGCAACGACTGACTTGATATGAGACCTAATCTGGATAATTGTTGGTGTTAAATAGATGGTGGGTGGTGATTGCAGGGCATTCAGAGTTCCAGTGCTTCTGCCTTTATATTAGTATTAATGCTGTGCAGGTATTTGGGGGACAAGTTTTCTTTCCTCTCAGCACAGAGCCAGGTTCTCTTGCTGTATGAGCAACGTGGTTCTACACACTCATGGATCTGGTGTTGTTGTGTTGCAGGCTGGGATGATCCGCACCGACTCTGATGAGTACTTCATCGAGCCGCTGGAGAGAGGCACTCAGGAGCTGGAGGACCAGGGCCGGGTCCACGTGGTTTACCGCAGATCGGCTCTGCTGCAGACCCCTTCCGACATCTCAGTGGACTACCAGCTGCAAGGTAGGGCACCTACACAGGGTGTTGGTAGTGCTGCTTATGTTACTGTCACTATCAAGGCAACTTCTCATACTGTTTCTTCAACCACTCATTCATTAGCAATCGGCCGCTCTGCTAGTCTAATCCTACAGATGAAGTGAGGAGCAGGAAACTTGAATGTTGGATTTATTTTTGACAGAAAATTCCTCTAAAACACCACTGTCTCCTCATGCAGCTTTTTTTTCATGTCTGACATGTTCAGAAGGAAGGTGTCAATTTTGTGTAATATTGCTGGTGGGATGTAGAAATGACATCAACAGGTCTCTAGATTCTCACGCAGGCAGTGTGTCCGCTCTGATCTGTTGACATGGGCACCGGAACGAAAACCAAGTCGTTCCACAGGTGCCACGCATCCAGTGTGTCTCCGGCCTTGGATCATCTGCTCCTTCTACAGCTCCATTTACTACTATTACAACCATAGGCAGGTTGAAAGCAAAAAAAGAAAAAGCCAGTGAGCGGAGATTTGTGTCACTCAGCTACTTTACCAATACAGCAGCAGCTGCTTCTCCTACTATTATCACTGTTATTAGTGCTAATGCTAAAACAAGTCACTGCTCGCTGTAAGTGCCCAATCTGGTCTCTGTTTACACCAAACAAATGTCAGTCTCACTGACTAATGTGTCACATCCACTGGGAAGGAGATCAGTTCCTGGGAAAGATACCAATCATGTGAGTCGGCAGTTTAGAAACAACAAATGTTGGAGCTTCCACTCAAGATTTTATTAGTCGGCTATGAGGAGAAGTGAAAATGGAAATGTGTCTGTACATAGAAATTTAAAAGGTCACACATTGCTTTGAACATCAATGTAATAGAAAACATTTCAGTGATATAAAAGATGTGTTTTTATTGGAGTAAGTCACCTTCCACTAGAATCAGCTGTGAAATGGACTGAGTGGTGCTCCATCTGCTTTTGGCTGAGGTGTAAAGAGCGGAAATACTAGTTGATGATGAAAAGCATCATACAAGGCATTATGTGTGTGTGTGTGTGTGTGTGTGTGTGTGTGTGTGTGTGTGTGTGTGTGTGTGTGTGTGTGTGTATACACACATACACTATGTGTATAGCATATACTGCCTTAATGAATGCACACTACGATGGTGCTCATATTATTATATTAACCTTGCCACAGCAGCATGTGTTGCATTTCCTTAAAAAAAAAACAAACAAAAAACTTCCAGCCTGACTGCTGCTATGGAAACCATAAGAAGGTCAACCCAAAGAAAGAGCAAAGTGCGCTTTGGTTATCAGCTGCTCCGTTTATAATTACAAAACTATATTTCTGTTTCTCCCCCTGGTAGACTGGCACACAAGCTGTGAAAATTACCATATGAATATTTATTTGCTTTGCAGCTTTGAGCAATCCCAAAGAGATTTTTGGGTCAAATCTGTGGTTGTAATCACATGTTATTTATTTAATACATTAAGCAGCATATGAATTCATGAATAGAGATGGGGAGAGAGGATTGTTTTAGGCTACTAAATGTCTCAAATTATCTCTAACACTTGGAGGAGCAGCTGTCAGGGCTCGTATGTGAGGAACGTGTTTGACATGCTAGATATCATGGGGGATCCATTCGTTAGGGCTGATGATGGATTGTGCTTTAGGGGCCGTCGCTACATTATGAAATAGATAATCATATGAATAAATTGTTTTAAATGATTTGTGAAATTATTGTAGACGTTATTAAAAACAATATTATTGGATATTGGATTTTCATTTCATTACAGATTTTTTTTAAGTCTGTTTTTATTTCATAAAGGCATTTTCCAAATGATATGAATTTCAGAAAGTCACACTATGTATATTCATAATATGATTTTCTAATGACAATAGTGTTATCAAAACACATGGCCCTGAGTATCAAACAAGCTTTTTCTTCTCAGCTCTGTACTTTTTCAGGTAGACTCCTCTTCAGAAAGTTGTCAATAAAAGGATGCAATTCTCTCACTTTATATGAGGGCTGAATGATGAAAAAAAAAAGTCATATTGCAATTAGTTTGGAATAGTAATTTTTGCATTTAATTTTAACTGACAATATAAAAATGATGATGATGGGATTTTTGCTGGGACTTGTACCAAACCAGCAGGTTTCCCTCCGTTTGGAGAATAGGATTTATACAGTGCCTCTTTATATGATGTTGTGACACATTTTACATTTATTAAAAACAATTGCAGCTCCTGCAATTTAGACTTTACACTTAATAATATTAATATTGATAAGATTTTGATTAATCAGAGGTCAAAGAGTCTTAGCTGAAAAGACAAATCGATTGTTGTGTTGCTATGTCCACAACCTGGCAACCCGAATGTTCTTCTTATTACAGCTTATTATTATAGTAATCAATGATTTATTATCTTAGCTTTCACGTCGTTGTAGCTCTAGTCCAGGGGACATCAGAGTCCACACTGTGAACCACCTTCAGGTGCAATCCAAACAATTTTTGTGACACCTGTCACCCACCAATGTACAGACAGCTTCCACAATGAATTTGTTACTGGCGGAAACTTAAAAACCTGACGGAGTGTCTCTTTTCCATGATTTCCAAGCAGACTCACTGATGTTTGTTCATGATGGACATCAGAGGTGACTAGGAAGCATTAGTCACACTGAATCTAAAAATGTATGTGAGGTGTCTGTAGGTTAAGATCTGACTCAGTGATGACTCTGAGAAGGAGTGTGATTCTTGACTCATTCACCTTGTGTGGAGTGTTTGCCTCATATCTCTCCCTTTGCGCCTCCCCTTCAACTCTCCTGTGCTTCACTCGGCAAACCTTTGGCTTTGTCCTGCAGAATATTCATATTCATTACAGACCATATCCCAGTGGTTAAGAGACCATCTGGAATGATGAGGAGTTTAGGTTAAACTGTGAGTGACTGACAAGTTTCCCCCTCTGGGCTGCTGAGACCATTCAGTACCACAAACTGTATATTTGACTCAGCTCCTGCTGTTGCCAGCTCTCATATATGCTCACTTCCCTCAACACTTGTTGTATTGAACTACTTAAGGGCTCAGCAGAGTCGTTCATGTTTGTTCGTCTGTGGATATTACTCCTGAGACTCTTTGTTGCAGTTTGGTTAAGTTACACAACTTTTAGTGCCTGTTGGTGTTAATAATGCTGGTCATGCCTGTACGATATCACAGAGCTGGGAATAAGTATGAAAATGAAATAAAAATGATAATTGATAATAAAATTCCGTCATAAATTAACATTTAATAATAAAAAGTCGGTAAAGAAGAATCTTTTCGTCCAGGTGAGGTATTCATTTGCTTCATAAATATTTCGCATGGAAACACTTCTCAACTAAAAACCTTTTAAATATGACGTTCATTTTAGTGTAAAGTGCCTTCTCTGTATCTGTTCATGATCAGCTCACTGTTTGTGCACTGCTTTTAATGTGATCAATGGGAGACGACGGGAGTCCCAACAGGGAGGATTAAGCAAAATCAGTGGTGGAAATAAACCCAACAAGGCTGCGAGAATCTCCTGCTCTGACAGTGGTTTTGTATTTGAATTATTAATGGAGAGGAAAGCATTTAGATTTAGTACGATTGCAGAGATCACAGGAGGTTGTTGGTGTGTGTATGTGCAGCATCGTCATCCGTTTCTGTAAATGAAAACATTTAATTTAATCAGTGACCTCCGTCCCCCTCAGTGACAGGCAGCAGATCAGCCATTTAGTCTGAACTGAAATTTGAACGTATGGTCACTTCTGCACATGATGGGACGGGGATGAAACATGACAACAAAGCATAGTGTATGTGCTTTGTTCCTGTGTTTCATTATATCGCTTCAGAGAAAGCAGGACTCCCCGCTGGTACATCTGATCTTCTGTCATCATCACAGAGCAGCTCGGTGTGGTGAACATGTCCTGTACAGTTGTAAACAGCTTGCTTGTGCACTGAGGTGACCATTAAAGATCAAACAGAGAAAACACAGTTCACTGCCAGGGGAACATCCACGCTCTACTTTTAGCTGCAGCCATTCCTCAGCTGATCCATGGTTAGCACATGTGTAAAGTGCTGCTAATGTCACTGGCTGCTAACAGAGACAGAAAGATATTTTGCTCCTAACGCAAAAATAAAGCTTCTTATATAATAAAAGACAGAGGAATTAATGCAGATTTTATGTGTTTCCTGAGTCATTCTTGACTAATAAACCTGTAAACCTACGACTGCTACTGCCTACTTACTGCCTACTTACTGCCAACGCAAGAAATCCCAAATGCAGTTTTACCTCTACTTTTATCAGGCTATTACATGAGGTATTACACCAAGCAATCTAATAAACAACTAAAAAATAATGCAAGCACAACACAAGGGTTGACATCGACCCTGGCCGGTGCTGGTTAAAGATTATTTGCACAGTACAGCAGAGCCATCATCGCCCTGTGGTTCTTCTCCGTGGGATGTTTCGGTGTTGATTGGATTTCATACTTTGAAACCGACCTGGTCTCTGTCATGTTGTGTGACTGGAGGATTGTGAGATTCATTTTTTTCAGACTCACTCTGGGTGATAGCAGAGGATGAGTAAATCCTCCCTTCTACTGACAACCACTGCTGCGATGCCTGTGAGCAAGGCACATCCTGTCTCTGAGGGGAAAATGACCCAAACACGTGTCCTCTGCAGCCTTCAGGTGTGTGTCATTGTGTAGACAGGACACTGTCCTAAAACTTTATTTCAAAGGTGCAGTGCACGTTCAGGCTGTCATCATCTAATCTCCACGTCTCTGCTGTGTTATGATGTTTATGATAATAATAGATCCTATTTGTCAGATACCTGATCACTGTGGACCTGCTCTGGGTTACACTGAGAGGTGTTCCTAAGATTTTGTCAACCTTCATTCATGTAAATGGGATGGACAAAATATTAGGAACATGTAATATCTCACTATAACAGAGATTAAGTACATGTAACACATGTATTTATCTTATCTCTAAAAGCCCATGATCCACATTCAATGATTTTAACACCACTTAGTGTTTTGTTTTTTAACATTACTTCAGTGACCTTCACATCTGAAATGGTTGGATGAACATTTTGGTGGACGTGACCTTCAGTATTGATCATACAGTAAACAAAGCAGCACTGTCTATGTGTGTGTTGCTCCTGGTGGGAATTGTTGGGTCTCTGTAAAAATACTCCAACGAGGAGGTCTAGACCTCCTCTGTTTGAAAAGTGCCTTGAGAAAACATCTGTTGTGATTTGTTGCTATATTAATAGAAACTGACTTGACTATTTCCCATGATAATTTTACATTTATTCGATGTTAGTGATATTAAGTAGTTGGTGTGAAATTGCACCAACACCACATCGTTAGATATCTGCACACAGTTAGATAAGTCAACATCCACTGTTCCCGTGTCTTCACAGAGAGGGGAGGCTCAGAAAGCGTTACTGCTGCTTCCACTCCTCCTGATCTCAGTGGTGTGTGCAGTTGAGGTGCTGTGTTTGCTTCAGCACCTCTTATTTCCTGTTACAGCTTGAGAGTCAGATTGTGAGCAGCTGGGGACTGTGAAAGCAGACATGTTGAGGAAGCTCCCAGCGGCAGGTGACGAATAGCAAAAACAGACATTTTTTGTTTTTTTTAACTTACAATTCGTGTGGGTAGAGAGACAGTAGTTGGCCAAAAGAATGAGGACACCTGAGAAAAATGTCATTTATGATATACTATTTGAAATTTTTGAAAGTTTCTTCAGGGAATTATCTTCCTCATGTCTCACAGAACTAAGTCACATGATAACAGGTGGTTGTATATGTGTCGAGATTGCAGTCCCTGCCACTCAAGGACCGGCTTCTTCGAGCTTTTGCCACTGTCTCATTTTTTGAAATATTTTATTACAGATGTTATTCCCCGGGTCTAAAATGAATCTCTGAGGACGTATGTCGTGTTTGATACTCAACATCTATGTGACTGATGAGCATCTCATTTCAAACCTATAGGTATTAATCTGCTGCTACAACAGCCTCCACTCCTCTGGTGCCAGGCTTTCCACCAGATTTTGAAAACTGGCTGCAAGGCTTTGCTCCCATTCAGCCACAAGAACGTTAGCGAGGTGCAATTCTGATGTTTGCTGATAAGGCCGTGTTTAGACACACAACAGCACTGTGTGAAAAACACAGCCCCGGCATTATCATGTTGAAACAGGGAATGGCTTTCCCCGAACTGTTGCCACAGCATTCGTTCAGTGGGGGTGCCAGCACAGAGTGGCCAGCTAAAAACCAAAATGGAGGCCCATCCAGCAGAAGAGTTCAACCTGGCTGAACTCAATGCAACGCCATTGGCAAGGTGCATTTTTATTGGTTGCCACCATGATAACTTTCCACAGATGTAAAACCCTTTTCATAGTTGACAAAACAGTCGCTCCACAGGAGCCATTGGTAGTTACTCTGGAGCTGTTGCCATGGAAATATTTAATAAATGACCTCATGTTTTTGCAGCTTAATTTTTACACTTCCAAGTTGATAAAAAACACAGACGACAATCAAAACCCATTTTCACTATATGGGACCTTGAAATGAATTTTGCTGACATCTTAAATGCACAGCTTTTACTTGTGATGGAGTATTTTTAGATTGCAGCACTGATCAACACACTCTTCCCAAACTGGGAAACACTATAAAACTGGATGTCCACATACTTTCTGCCATATTGTGTGTTTTTCAGCGTAGTTTGTGATTCGAGTCGAGTCCTCTGCTGAGGGTGAGGAAGTCTTCTCCACTTTAGTTAAGGTCACTGTGACTGTGGGAATTGTGCCTGTTGCAGCCTCACCTATAACAAAAGACTATCCCTCTGTTTATGGAACAGGAATCTGAAAAAATAACTCTCCACCCCTTTGCTTAATTTCTCAGTTTTAACAATTCACTTAGTAGGAATGGGATTCTGCTGACACTCCTGCAAGTTAAACAGCCGTGAGCATTTTCTGTTTCCCTATAAAACAAATTTCTGTGATATGAGATGCCAAAGAAAGCAAACAAAAGCTGGTGGATTACACATGGAAAGGTGCTAATAATCATCCAGAGCAGTGTTTCTTTACAGAGCTCTGCTGGATCAACAGTGTGATTCATGGAACAGATTTTTATCTGAAAAGGACACAAAAAATGTTGTGTATGCTTCAAAGTTAAGAAATTTACCATGAGAACCTACTGACTAAGGGCCCAGTCATATTGTCATTTTAAAGTAGTTGACACGCATCTCAGTCCCATCAGGAGGGGGGCTGGCTTTCTGGACTGCAGTATGTCCCACACAGTTTGAGAATATAAGAAGCTAAGGTTTAAAGGTCATTCTGGACCTTAGGAGAAACACTGACAGTAGATTGAAATCAGACGGAAAGCTTCAAACTGAACTTATGATAAAACTGTTTTCTCAACAGCTGTTTCCAAAGTTCAATGAACTTTGTGCATCAGCTTTGAAACCTTTTAACCTTTGGCTTTTTTCTCTGTTTTCACTTCCTTTATTAAGGCACTTTTAACCGAGAATGTAGCCTGACATTTTGGCTACTCAGTCTGTGTGCGAGTTATACTATACTTGTTCTCACTTTTTATCATTTCTATTTAGGGGATAATCATGTTTTTTGGACAATTTGATGAATTTGCGGCACATGAAGTGAATTATCCAAATCAGCTTTTGGAAATATCTGTTTGCACTTGTTACCATGGAGCCACAGGTAGAATAAAAACTTGGTATTGTGATTATTCTATTGAATCTGAAAACATGTGTAGTTATGACTCTGAGAATGAATAAGTTTGGATGGGTCAACAAAACACAGGAATACGACACAGGAGAGCGGTGTTCGATTCCCATAGGAAAGTTTGTTTCTATTGTTGTTGACCATTCAACAGAGTTAACCACGTTGTTATTATTGTAACCATGACAACAAAGATCATCCAGTGTTGAGGAAGTACTTATTTTAACCCATATCATGATCTCTTTCTAAACCTAACCAAGTAGTTTTAGTGCCAAAATCTAACCAAGCCATGGCCGTTATTATTAAACCATGACAACCAAGATCGGGTACAGCTGCCGCCGTAGGGCTCTATTTCAGGAGACACTCCTGTGGATCGTATCAGTGGGTTGAAAAATCGACCTACTGTATGTGGTTGCTCAGATTGGAGGAGTTGTTGGCTTTTTGATGCAAATTGCAGCAATCAAGCAGTAAGGGTGAAGCCAAACATGAATGAGCAATATTTAAAGAAAAAGTGGAAAACTGAAAATCTGCAGCTCCACAACAATGAAGAAAACAAAATTTTTGCATCAATTGCAAAGTGAAATCACATTGTTATGTCGACTTTTTGTGTATAAGCACCAAACAGTCATTGATCTGGGATATGTGTGAGTAACACAATACACTCCTGTATCTATCCTGACTAAAGTCAAATACTGAAACACTCCCATCCTGTGAGCACTTTCTCTCCCTGTGAATCCTGCTGGTTCACCCGCAGCTCACAAATAAAAGAGCAGAGATGCGCATTGAGAGCAAAGTAGTTTTCTGGAGAGAAAATGCCTCAGATACAAACAAATGGAAAACGTGCCTGGAATGACAAAGTGAATGGAACTGATTGTGTTGGTGATAAATTGACACGGCTGCCTGGTCAGTGCCGTCCCTGCTCCTTTTGTTCTCCTCCCTGGTGGATGAGAAGTCGTCTCTGGGGGACACAAACACACATGAAAAGATTTTAATTATGTATACCAAGGTAAAGGCAGCAAGGGAAAACTTCCACTTCGCTCCAGGTTTCCAGGTTTCTGCCATATGTAGTTGCTACTCCTGGGAAGCTTCGGTTATTTCCACACACCTCAGTGTGTTTGAAAAAATGTGAAGAGATCAATCAGTTGCTGTGAGAGAGAAGGCTCAGTTAAAAGTGCTCATCCAGCTGGAGAGTAGGCTGTGACTACTATGATTATCCTACTGTCATTGGCAGGTTAGAACGGTGCACACCTTTTTCAATTTGTTGATTCTTTTTAAAATATTTTATTTTTATTTTGTATTTGTTTTTTATATTTGTTTGCCCACCCCCTTAATCTGTTCTTAATGTCTTGGCTGGTAAAATAAAAGTTAAATAAAAGAAAAAAATAAATACAATTTGAAAGTTTTAAATCTGATCTGATTTTAACTTAATTGCACAACATACATGAACGTTTTTGATAAGGATTCCTTCAAGTTTGTTCTTGAATGGTGTCATTTTACAGTCACAAATTTAACTTCAGCACATCTAATAATTTTTTATAATTTTTTTCATAATAGATTTGGCTATGTTTAATATAAATACTTCATTGCCACATTATTTTGAGAATTTAGTATAATTATAGAAAAAAATGCATTTTTTTGTTTTTGCTGTTCTGCTGGATGCCACAAATCACTTTTAAAGGTGTGGTCAGACTATAATGGAAAGCAGACTGTTGCATACAAAATCAATGGAAAATCACAAGTGAATAGGAAAATAGTTTGTTTTGCTCTTTGCAACATGACCTAATATAAATGCATGTTTGCATGAGCTCAAAATGTTTCAGTTTGAATTCAAATTTTTATTTATCTCACCTGTTCACTCTGATCACACTTTCAGTTCTCTGCCATGGCCGATGGTGAAGGAGCGAAACGTCAACTCAGAAATGGCTCAAACACCATGATGTCAGCGAAGAAAAACAAAGTGAACATAAAACGACATGTTCTAACAGGAAGGAAGAGGGTTTATGGGACATGTAGTCTTAAAGGTCTCGTATTTCACCATCTCAGTGTAGTTTTACATCTCCTCTCTCAGACTTCTCTCTGGAGCTCTAGTAACAACAGTCAGCCATCAGAACAGAGGATCTGAGCCTCTCTTCTGATTGGCTGACTGTTTTCTGAGTGACTTAGTAAAACTATAGCAGATTTCAGGTAAACACTCAGAGAAACCAAATCCTGCAAGGTTGGATGGTGGGTCCAGGTGGGCGGGGCTTGGGGCATGGCTGACAGTGGTGACTGCTTTGTTGTGACATCACAAAGTTCCAGAAGTCCTGACGGCTGGTTTTAAGGCTCAGTTTCTGAATACAGGCTGTGTGAATTTCTCTGTGGACTGAGGCTTTGATACTTTCACAGTATTAATTTAGAACCTAGACCTGCTTTATAATAATAATAATAAAAAAAAAATCTCACTTTATAGGACCTTTAATATAAAGGTACAAACAATACCAATAATAAATATATCAATAACATAGGATAGCAGTGATTATCTTATTAATAGTTTAGTTCATAAAAAGTCAAAAAGTGTGATATTTTTATTACTATGAAAACGTGAAATTTTTTTCTTTACAGACGTCTGACATTTAATTGATTATTGAACCAATGCCAATTAATTATCTGTTTGATAGACCATTCACCCATAATAATGGTTTAAAATTATTGCCGTTATTAGCCATGTTATCACACTCACTCGTAAACAATCACACAATAACATGCAGTGATGTAATCTACACCCCCCAAACACACATGCACACACGAACACACACGTTCATCATGTTGACAGATGGGTGTGTATGATCCTCAGGAAATTAGAATGACAGTGAGAGCAAATGTCAGGGATCTGATCTCCTGTTATCTGGCCTGTTGCCCAGGTGAGGGATTTACTCTCTGCAGCACTTGGATATTAGGTTTTATTTTCACATGGTGGTGAAAATAGAGTGAGAAGGCCTCATGTCTGAGGGTGTATCGATGACCTTCTCAAGCCGGTTGAGTTTTGGGAAAAATAAGCCGTGCTATGAAAGAAAAAAGAAAGAGAAAAGGATCCTAAGGGAAAATTGTGATTTATATTTGTCACACAGATGTGTTAAGCAGAGTGGGGGCTGGCTGAGTGTGGAGGAATTCGGTGAGCTGGCAGGAATGAGAAACATTCAAGGGAGGAAGACACAAAAAAAGCTGAAAAAGAATAGTCTGTGGTGTGTAATCCTCCTAGAATTTGCCTTAAAATGTGATCTAGCAAGAGAGACTGGAGTGTAAATTGTAGTAGAAGACAAGGTGCAGTAAGATACTTTCACTGCTGCCAAGCTGTTTACTTTTGTAATGATTAAACTAATCACTGTTACAGCAGACAACGCACAAGTGCAGCTGAAGCAGAGACATAACTCAGTAATGTTTAGAGCTGATTAAAAGCAAAACCCACTGTTATCATGCAGTGTGGTGGCAGGTTGGAAAATGCACAGAGAACATTTTTCACTGGCCTGTTGCATCTGTGAGGAAATTGATGTTGAGGTTGGGTCAGGTAATTACTTCATACATTGTAGTTAGGGTCCTGTTGAATTGTGGTTAGTCTGGGCAGAGGGAAATGAACGACTTAAGCTTCTCAGTTAATGCACACAGTGCAAAAGAGGGCGCGTGTGTGCTCAGAAACCTCGCCAGGGTGAAAAGGTTCGTGCAAGGTGCCTGTGTCCTTGGCTCTCTCTTCATGCTTTTGTGTGGTGGTATAACATACACCCCCCTCAGTTCGAATACAGATACTGCAGTCTGCTGTGAGAGGATCAGCAAAGTCATTTCACCTCGCTGACCTCAGGATTCCTTTGATTTCCAGAAGAAAAACGCTCCACAAAAGCTTCCAGAGGTCTGCGTCAGACCGGTGATGTGAAAGATGGATGCTGTTTGACCATCTGTTTCCAGGTGAAACAGACGGAGGCTGTGCTTCATTTTTTTCTGTCTGCCAAGAGTTGGTGCCAGAGAGAGAGACAGAGAGAATTGGAACATTTTGTCACTGGCTGGCTGTTGTAAGAGATGGTACTTTGTGATACTGAGTATTGTGACAAGTCACAAGATTGAGTATGACTGCATGGTAATACCAGTCAAGTGGTTGAGTGAACTTTTGAGGGTCAGCAGTTAAATTCCTGAGAGCAAGTGGCACAATGTCGCTTCTCTTTTTTAAAGGTTTGATGTTTTTTGAATTGCCTTTGAGCAAGGCACGTTACCTTCAGCTGCTCATCAGTTGGTGAGTTAGCTCATTGTGTTACTAAGAGCCTAATGCCACTTTCATGCCATGTGGGATTTACTGTAATTACCAGTTTACAACTTGTTAAACGTATCAACAGCCAAGCAGTAATTTTCAGATCCTCCACTCAACCCCTTTTTATCAATGCACCAGTCATAGCTACTGTAAGCACAAACTTTGACAACCTTTTTCTTCACTTTTACACTCTAATGCTCTAATGCACTCTAATACATTTACACTATATGTTTCAGACTCCAACAACACTTTGACGATGCCCCCTAAATGTACCTGGGAGTAACATCAAGCTCTTCTTCCTAGAACAGTAAACAAACATGGCTGCCTCATTTCAACCACAGTCCTAAATCCAAGGTGATAAAATGCTAATTTCATGATTTAGTACTTCATTGACCACGTGTGGGACTTTTCAACCTGCCATCATCCAACGGCCGCTCAATGTTAGATGACCAGCATTATTAGTGTTAAGATCAGATTTGCTATTACTAGCCATTGATAGAAAGTTTTACTAGCATAAATTTGTTAGCTAAGTAATATCACTGTAAATATACTCTTAAAGAATTAGAGCTAAAGTTTGTGCTTCTTTTCCTGTGTTGTCAGTATTTATTAATGCTAGTGTGGTTCTGATTTTCATGTGTTTATAGTAACACTTCAGTTTCCTCTCTCTTCAGAGAAAAGCAAAAACATGATAAAACTTGAAGCAGCACCCTTATGTTGTCTGGAGACATGAACACAATCTACCTGAACACAGCATAACGTATGCTAATGCTAATATGTTAGCATGCATGTTTAAAATGGCATAGCTCATCTAAAGTTAATGTGCATGTTGTCAAAGCTAAATCAGTCACTTTATTGGTGACTTTATTGCACTAATGATTGACTCAGTCTATAGTGTTGATTACAACAGCAGTTTGTTGCCATTTAAAGTGAAAAACTACTGATTCAACACATCAAATTTGGGGTGTTTCCTTGTACTTCTTGTCCTCAAAGTAAAACTTCTTTAGCCACAGCTTCATGTAGTGGCCGAGCACAGCGAGTT
Organism: Trachinotus anak; assembly: GCF_046630095.1. Classification (NCBI taxonomy): domain Eukaryota; kingdom Metazoa; phylum Chordata; class Actinopteri; order Carangiformes; family Carangidae; genus Trachinotus; species Trachinotus anak. The sequence continues at coordinate 26,779,383 of NW_027273859.1, read as the reverse complement.
TAAAAACAAAGATAAATCACAGTTTGGACAAATACATCCTGTTTATGTGATGATGCTGAGATCTAATGTGTTGTGTCTTATCTAGATTCTGCACTAAGCTCAATGCTACAAGAAAAAAAGAGCTTGTGAAATAATTGTGCCTCCTTCACTGAGTGTTTTTTTTTTTAAATGAATTGCTTCCTTGTTGTGATAACAGCAAATGAATCCTCAGGAAACTAATGGATGATTTCACTCTCAGCCATGTTGGAATTCCTTGCACAGGTAGGCCTACCTGCTCTGACGAATATAAAAACACATAACGCTGCACTTTTCTCCCCCCTATGATTGAGTTTAATGAGGAATTCATATCCATCTGATTTCTATTGTTGGGGTGTTTTTTTGCATTACAGTTTGTGGATGTGAGAACTGTGCTTAGTGATAGGGAAAGCAATTTACCTTTAGCAATTCAAGAACGTTAGAGGCTATCAGGTGCTTGATTGGTGCCGTTAGTGAGGATGGTTCCTCTCGTGCTGTAAACAGGAATAATTGAAGCAATTTAGCATTCAGTGCCTTCCCCCCTCAGGAGTGTGTGTGTGTGTGTGTGTGTGTGTGTGTTTGAGATGCCTAAAAGAATTAAACTGACCACAAAAGCTTTGAAGTCTCCTGCAACTTCTCATTGCTCGAAATCAATGCAGCGTGAATCCAGGAATAAAATATGGCCAAATACAACAACAGACACAGAATATGTAACATTACCATTAGATACGCTGCTATTAATGTTTGAACATATTTGCAGACTGGGCTAAGCTCTCACATCAGCTTCCACTCAGCTGACATTCCATGAATGTAGCTACGTGGTTAGCTAGCTAGCTGAAATAAGCATGAGTGACATGTAAAGAGTAAAATATGAGGACGTTACATTTACTTCCCAGCACTGCATCTCACCAACTAACTATCAACGTAGCGGAAGTCAACACTCAACAGACTAAATCCACCACCACACCACACATCTGCTGAGCTGCAGAATGAGCGGGAAGAGATGCTCTGATGCTAACCTACGCTACTGACGCTACTGACTGTGCTGACAAACTGTATCTGGCTAGCTACCTCGCTAACATAGCAAACAGACGTGATAAACAAGAGCAACGAGATGGAAAAAGGAATGATGGAGGCCATTGTTTATTAATTTTCCAGCAATGTGTTTCACAAACTAGTTAGCATCGCTCGGCGAAGACATTGCTTGATTCCACACAACCCTGCTCAGCTGTGCTGCGTGACCTGCTACATGTGCTGCAGACAGTGCTAAGACTATTGTAAACTACAGAGTTGGAGCGCGCTCTGCTGGATAAACTGTGATGACACAAATTCTAAATGACCCCAAGCATCTCTGGACAACATATTGGAAAAACATACACCGATACGATATTTCTGTGATAGGTCAATATCGGCTGACAAAATCGAGTGACCAATAAATCGGCTGTGCTATAACAGACTCCCCTCCCTCTTCAGTTTCATTAACAGAGTAAATAAGTCTGATCATACTTCATCTGATATTTCTCCCCTCTCCCTGTTTGCACGATGAACCAGCAGATTGGGACAGATATTTTCCACATTGCCTTACGTCTTCTGAAGTATGAACCCTGAACACATCTGATGAGTTCTTTCCATGTGAAACCTGGTGATAATTAGCTACTCCAGCCCAAGCCAAGGATCTGGAAGCAGGATGGAAAAGACCTTGGGAGCATTGAGCAATATTTTGAGTCGAAAAAGCGCTCAGTTGTGTTCTCTCCTGACTCGCTGTGAATCATCCAGTTGCTTTCCAAAAGTCACATGGTAGCTGGAAGGAGCTCGTGAGCATCTCTTTCTTCTTTCCATCCAGTCTGCCTGCTAGGGAGAGCCAAATACTTGAAATTCTTGTTGCTTGTTGTGATACTACATCCACTGTGTCCTTTACAAAGAAAAACTGATCCGGAAAAAGAAAGGAGACAAGATTGCATCTGTTTATGGGACCCCCCCAAAAAAAGTGTGTGCTTAGCTTTCCCAAGTCTTGCAACACTCTAGCTTTCATTGCCTGACTGAGATGTCTTTGCATTGTGTAAGAATCGGAGAGCTGCAATAACTCTACCCACATGTCTGAAAATTACACCATGCACATCAAAGAAGCTCAGTACTCGTCTTGTGATTAAGTGTTGTTGCAAATTTCTCAAACGCTGCTTTCTTGGTTGTTTATGATCAGTGGTAGGGTTTGTACTGCCCTCAAGTGCCCTCAGGTTTTAACATTTTCTTTTTCAAAAGAAGTTATCATGTATATGATAATGCAGTCATTTAGAAAGACAAAGGCATAAATAAATCATTTACTAGATATTTTATTTATTGTTGTTGCCTGTGTTTTTTTTACATTATAATCACTGATTATAGGTCATTTATTTTTACCAAAATCATTTTTACACAGTTTCCACTTTAGAAGCTTTTTCCAAAGCTTTTAACTGCATCTCAAATCATTATATTACTCACTCATCTGCTAATGAAGACAATAAGGCGTTGATGAAAATCACAGATGAAGCCAGTAAGTGGACCTTGTGTAAAGCTTATTTTGTTGGATGATATCCCCTCTCCCTCCCCTTCATTTCCTTCCATTCTCTAGTGTCTCTGGCTAATAAATAAAGCAGAAATGCTGAAAAAAACAAAGAATAGAATTTCACTCTCAAAGGTTGTTTTTATGGCCATCAGTAAAATGACTCATAAGACAGCACAGGTAGACCAGTGCTGATTAGTTCTTTGATATATTGTGTGATATGATGTCAGGTGGAAGATATACTTTTTTTTGTCCCCCTCATTTAAAATTTTCTGTTTGCTTTACTCACTAAAATCTCTGAACGATGTTCTCAAACAACATAAGATATTAACACGCTCATCCACTCGGAGGTTATTTTTTTCATACCAATCAGAGTGCAACTATTATTCATTTAAATTCAAGGTGGTACCACTGAAATTAAAATAAATAAAAGATGAACTAGACAGTACTAGAAAAACTACAAACCTGTGTCAAATATTCAAACCAGTAAAGTGGTTGTGGAGAGATCTACATGGATCTGGATCCGTACCAAGGGTTAGGGTTAGTTCAAAACCAAGTACATGGCTGGATGGTCAATGTGTGAAATTGAGGATGTAGTTGAAAACTGTTGTGGAGCTGTTGTCTACGCCCCTAATGAAATAATAGAAAATACACCAAATCATTTTGATGGGAAAAGTCCAACACTTGGCTGACCAATGGTTTAACTTCATTACTGACTCAGTCACTCACTTGCAGACATTCGAGGATGTAGTGCTGGGCCGTGGCCAGTTCAGCCAAATTCAAATCATAGTTCTTTCGTCCATGACCTAACACTCAAAATTTTATTGCAATTTGTAGTTTTTAAGATTTCCTGCCAACAAACGGGACCAAAAACATCCTTGGAGGTAAAAATAGGCTCCATTCACATCTCAGTATTTTAGGCTCTTACATTTCAGTATTTAATTAGTTGTGTTGGGCAGGGGGAGAGTGGAAACAGTTTGTCACTTGACCTTTCAACGATGACATTGGGTTGTTTGTTCTTTCAGAGAAAGAGAGAAAAAAAAACGGATGCAGGTCACCAAAATATATTGAACTCCCTGAAAGGAAATACAGTGAGCATTTCTTCCAAAAAGGCAGTTCGCACCCTACCATGAATGAGGCCTAAGTTTTGCTGCATGTTGTAACTGACCGACCCCAACAAGGCCTACCGTTGTCTGCTTCAAGGCTCGCTCTCTCTCTCTCTCTCTCCCTCTCTCTCTCTCTCCCTCTTAACTCACACACAAACACACTCCACACAAGTTTGATACTCTGTTACTGAACAGCTGCAACACAACAACAGATTTAGATCAGTTTGTAACAGAGAAACACTTAGAAATTGAGTGAGTTAAAGGAATGATTTAACTTGAAATGTGTTAGTAAAAGAGGGGTTGAGAGGATTGACACCTCCCTCATGTTTGCAAAGTATGAAGTTTGACCCAGGATAAGGCACACATGGCTTCGTATTAAGACTGAAAACAGAAGGAAACAGCTAGCGTTGCTCTGTCCAAGTAAAAAATATGCAAACAAACACCTCTACAGCTCACTGCCTCAATGTTTGTTTAACCCATACATGAACATACCAACAACAGAGGTAAAGTACATCTGTGCAGCACATCCAGCTACAGTGCAGGGCACCAGAGGCATAAGCACAGGTTTTAATTCTGATTGTTTTGAGTGTATCATTCAAACACAAACTTATTGCAAGTGCTCAATTAGTTGCACATCAGGGGAAATTTAAGTTGCTTTTGAATTTGAAAAGAAAAGTCACAACAAACAAAACACTTCTCAGGCACCCAAACAAATGGAAGAGGTGTAACGGTTTTAAATGTTTTAAACAATCAAGGCCATTTTATATAAAGGCTTGTAATATGCTTTTATTGTGTGCTCTATCCAAGAGTGCTCAAAGAACATTTTCTTTGTTATGACTTGTTTTTCAAAGTCAAAGTCAAAAATCAAGTCTATAGTCTGTCAGTGCAGGCTTGAAGGAAAGTGTAAAATCCTTGAGGGAGAGTCCAGAGTCCAGCTCAAGACTTCCAGACTTCTAAATCCTTAGCATTAAAATGTCACGACTTTTGAATATTTTTCTGCCAAAGCTGTAAAAACTGGTTAATCCAAGTTCTTTTAACATATCAGGCCAATAATTAAAGATCAATTCTAGTTCATAATGTCAAGTTGGATCTAATTTTTGGACGACTGGCCATCAGTTCTGTCAGTTATAATAACATGATGGCTGCAAGTACAATAGTGGGACGAAGGGTAAAATCAATTGGAATTGTACTTCTGTTATTCAAGATACAAGGTCTGTCTGAAGTTATCTTATTTGTTTTCAGTTGTTTTGTTTTCATTTATCAGCTGGTATAGGTCAGTATCATGTCAACTCCAGTCTTTAGAGCATAGTATCTCAATAAGTCTAGTCTCACAGCAGTCAGATCTCACGGGGTTGCATGAATTAGTCTTAAGTCCAAATCATCCAAAGGTGTACACCTCTGGCCAATACCATAACCAAAAGCTTTCAAATGCATCTTGGTTTAATGTGCCTTAACACAAACAACTATTAAAGAGCCTTGCCTAAATATAGTGTAAACAGCATTATCAAAAAGTAGAAATATCTAATTAAACATTGAGCTAACCAGGCTGGGACTTCTACTTTTTGATAATGCTGTTTACACTGACCAAGCATTCAGGACCAACCTTCGGGTCTTGAGATGTCGTCATACTCCATGCTACAGACATAAGTCAGTTGATACTCAGATAATTTGGAGCTTTGATTCAGAGTCTTAATCACACCAAGAGACGATAGAAAACAACTCGTCCAAAAACTCACTGTAATGTGATTATAGTTTGGTATGTGTTAGGATACTGGCTCCGGATCACAGTATTTTGTGATATTTCAAATAAATACATTCTGACGCTTTCACTGCTCTGGCAGGGGTCTTTCTCTGTAATTACATAAACATTAAAAGATTAATATGTCAACTTTAACTTGGACATATTGCTTGGTCAAGAGATGCTAAATGAAAGAGAAGCAGGTGACCAGCTCTGCCTGTTGATGAACGAGTATCAGCTGCCTTCCTGATGAGATTTTAATCAGATGAAACTCTCAGAGACAGTTTTTCAATATCGTCACATTGATCACTTGTTATTGCTCGGCAAGTAGTTTGAGCGTGCAGCAGTTAATCCATAGTCAGATTAATGTGATACATGGATCTACTTTGCCAGCATCACTGAAGTGTTACTGGTGGTCTTAATATGGAAACACAACTGTACACCTCAGCTGGAGTAACTATCCAGAAACCATTCAAACTCAAACTTGTTGTAATCATTGCCCTTTTCAGAGTGCAGCTCCTCGCGCCTGTGAGGGAAACGTAAAATGCCAAGCCAATGAAAATGAAAGGTTTTCTACATAGTGTTGATATTGAGCAAATATTCTATAAAAGACCTTTGCAGCACTAAGTACACCACTAATATTAATTAGCTAACTGAGCTATAGAGCTACGGCCATGTTCATCAAAGGGTCACAGCAAAAATAGTGCCTTTTAATTTTTTTAAATGAAGGAATATTCACAGTTATAATGGCTTTCACAAGCACATCAAAGCTTTCTAAAAATGAAGGAGCTGCCTTTTTTGTGTTGCTTATGTGTTATTTTACTTTGGTAAAACGTGTGTTTTTTAGCATGGACATCTCCACAGTAACCCAGAAACATTCAACCTTCAATTTTAGGTAAGCTCACTCTCCGCTGTGACCAGCAGCATCAAAGAGTTTACTTTTCAGTCCTCAGTATCCTACAGGGATGCAAAATTTGCTCCTTTGGAGACAGACATGCTGGCAAATTTTCTTGGCACACTTTGGGCCCCTTAGTACCAAGTGAGCATCGTTTAAAAGCCACAGCGTACCTGAGTATTGTTGCTGACCATATCCACCCCTTTATGACCACAGTGTACCCATCTTCTGATGACTGCTTCCAGTCATCCAGTCACCAGATAGAGCACCTTTGGGATGTGGCAGAACGGGAGATTCACATTATGGATGTGCAGCCGACAAATCTTCAGCAACTGTGTGATGCTTTCATGTCACTATGGACCAAAATCTCTGAGGAATGTTTCCAGCATCTTGTTGAATCTGTGCAATTAAGGCAGTTCTGAAGCAAAAGGGGTCCAACCCGGTACTAACAAAGTGTACCTAAAAAAGTGGCCTGTGGGTGTATATTTAATGACAGAAGTGTTATGTTTACCTTTACGTGTTCTCGTTTTTGTCTGCTTATTATTAACTCCTGTGGAGACGTTCATACTAAAATGTGGCTTTTTTTCCAAACAAAGTGGCAATCCTACAAGGATTTTTTGTTAATTTAATGAGAGGATGAAATTTTATTTTAGTGCTGCTCGGGTTCCCTGCGGGTACTCCAGCTTTCTCCCACAGTCCAAAAAGATTGCACATTAGGTTGATTGGTAACTCTAAATTGCCCATAGGTGTGAATGTGAATGTAAATGGTCGGTTGTTTGTCTCTATGTGACATGTTATGTGACATGATATGTGTTTCAGCTTTGTATGTGTATGTATTTGCACATTGGAGTTTCAGATATAGTCTGACGTGGAGCTGTTGTGGAGGCACAGTAGTCTGATGTGCTACATGGCAAAATAATAGATTACTGTAGGAGATTTGAAAACATGGCCTACCTGGTGTCTGACAACCTTGCAAGGCCCAGTGTGGTGCAAGTTGGACTAGCGGATATTCCCACCTGTTGTCTGTGAGCATTTTCAGCCTCCTTAGCCTCCTTGAAGACAGGTTTGATTTATCAGTAACCCCATGACTCCATATGACCCATGCAATGTCCTCTTACAAGGTCTGTTTGCTAGTAAATCTTTTCTGGCTTCGGCCAGCCCCTGCTTAGCTTAGTGTGGGCAGGTCAGGTTTTATTTAACGGGTTAAATGATGGGTGGCAGGTTAGAAATTGTCACACAGTCCAAAACAACAAATCAAAGATGTCATCGTTGGTGTGGCACAAACATATCCCCTGTTCCTGTCCAGGCTCCTCCGCAGGGTGAGCTGCATCTATGGCTAATGAGTGTGTTACGCAGTGGTGAACCTCCTTTTATTTTCTCCATAATTGTGCATTTTTTTAAAAGCAGAAATTTAAACTTCTAGAATATAAAAATAAAAACATTTGTTGACAGTTGTTTTCATGGTTTGCAGGGTTTGAGGGTCTGCAAGCTAACTCATTTGCTAGCTAGCAGCTATTTTTAAGCAGCTAGCTTTAATGCAGAAAGTGAGTGGCACCAGTCCGGTTTGTGCTGTTTCAGTCAGTGTTATTGCAGTTTTAATAGCTTTTTTGTCCACCAGGGTCCAGTGCAACCAGCTGCAAACTCTTATTACCTGAAAACATCATTGTTGTGAGCTTGTTAGTAAACTGTTTATACACCTAGCAGACAAAGAGCAACATATGCATTTATTTGAGGTCATCTTTCTGGACACTTGACATATGTAAGTCCAATATTCACTCTCCTTTCAGCTTGCTTTTAGTTTGTACTACGTCTTGGGGGGAATAGCTGGTTCTTTCGCTGCTAGATGCTGCACTGTGTTTACCAGGTAGCTGCTAACTTTGTTTGCCTGCTTGGCAGCTAACGTGCACTTTTTCATTGAAAACACCTGCCTGCTGCAGCTGGAAAATGTTGATGAAAGCAGAAAAACTGAATGAAAAAGCAACAGCAAAACCAAAATAATGAGCTGAGATGTAAAAAAAAAAAAAAAAAAAAAAAAAAAAGCACTCAGGAGAACTGCAGAGTCGGGCGATGATTATCTGTAGGTATAGAAGTGTTAGCATGTAGTCATTAGAGCAGCATATTTGCCCCTAAACAATCTTTTCTTGGATAGGAACTTTTTCAGAGACTGCATCATACTGTATAATTTCAATCAATCAGATATCTTATCCGACTTTTGTGTCTGGTTTGTGTTTTATGTAGTAATTTTACAAGTGCTTTTGGCTAATGATGCCAGTGATACTTTGATCCACTCTTATACTTGATTTTATAGCATGTCTTGTGTCTGTATTGTACACAATTTAGTGTTTATACAATTTGGTTACACACTTTGTATATTTTTTAATTTACATTTATATTTCTGTCAGACTGTACTTTGCACATTGCCTTCTCCAGAACCATGTCTGCTGTATATGGCCCTTTGCTTTTGCAGTAAAAAACTCCAAAGCTTATTTTCTGAGGTGAAGCAGCCAAGTTTTAGAAATCATTAGTAATGCTTTAATATAAGGCTCAGTAGGAGCAGGAGTGTTGGCTTCAATTTTATGCCTAAATCTCCCCATGAGCCTGTTAACAGTGATTCAGAAGCTTCAGGTGGGCCACCGAGAATGTACATAGACACACAAGCACCTTTTAAAATGTCCACCGCCCCTTTGGCTCAGAACCACAAACCTGCGTGGTGTCTCCACCAGGAGAAATGCCTCGGCCAGCATCTTTTTCTCCTGTTGTGGTGCACTGCTGGTAATTAGGCTGCTGTTGTTGCTGCTGTCACCGCTCATTTTCAACCCTATTGAGGCCGAGGGAAGAAAAAGGCTAGAATAATATTGCCTCAGTCATAAAATCCAATGTAATTGCGCTCGGTTTTATGTGCCCTAGGGAGTCAAAAATTCCCTTACATGACAACTAAATTGCCAGCACTAAATCAGCTGCAGCTTCAGAGCACCTCCGTACTGAGACCACCTCACCTCCAAATGATAAAGCTCCAAAGGAAGGGGACTTTGTTTTCTCTTCGGTGTTGATATGTACTTTGTGGTCTTGAAGTAGGGCACCTGATTTCAGGCCATTGTTCACTGACCCATTCCTCCGTGAAACCCATATCCAGCTCCAAACAGAGGAGAGCGCTGCAGCAACAGAATAACAAACATCATTCACAGCTACTGTAAAACGAGATGTCAGCCAAGAAAGGGTTGTAGCATAAATGCCTTCAGCCACACGTTGCTTTCTTGATCTAGACGAATAGAAAACATGCATCAGACCAGGCAGTGTTTCATAAAAAGAAATAGCCTGTGGCTTATGTGCTTAGTGACCAAAGGAAAGGAAACCCCTGATCAGCACCATATTCGCCATTGCAAACAGCTGCCACACGTTGTTGCAATGATTAACACAAGTGAAGCGTCCCAGTATTAAAGCTGACCCAGCAGACATTAATGTCAGCAGCCTGTGCTCGAGAGGTGCGTGCTTCTGCCCATGGAGTGTCATCTTGTTACCGCCATTAACAAGGGAACCTGGTCTGCTGATGTTACAGTGCAAAGCGCGGCACTCTGGGCCCCGCTAAGGGTTTAATTAGTTGCCTTAATTAGCTTCATGAATTTTGTATGACAGCCTTTGCTTCACCCTGTGTTGATAAGGGAGCCAAATCAGTGGGCCAAATTACAACAACTAACTTCCCATTGTTGTTAGAACAAACACAAACCCTTCCCTTTCACCTCACTCAGTATCTGCAGCTCAACTCTCTGCAAGATGCCTCACAGTTTGTTGGCAATCTTTACATCAAATTCTGCAGTGTATCTACAGCTTTTAATGGACCCTGTAACGTATCAGTTCAGTGCCCCCACGGTTTTACAGCTTCTACTCAGGTTATTTTGATTCTTGGCGTGATTGAGAGCATAAAGGGATGTTGACAGTACTTTAGTGGACTGGCTGCCGAGCAAGGGGGTTTGTTTCTACCTACTCCCAAGAAACTTTCAATCAGCATTTGGTTTTGTTTTTTGCTCTTGTTATTCAGGTAGTTTGCAACAGCTCATAGAGTTGGTGATGACATCTTGGTGACCTACTTTAGTTCAAACCCAGTATTTTTGGTGTTGTGGGTGTGACAGGGAGCGACAAGGAAAGATACAGCTTAGACAGACTCCACAAAGTTCAAAGTATTTACAGCACAAGTAGACCATCAATGTGTGGAATTCTTATTCAGCATTTTATGTCATATCATATGATTTCCTCTCGCTCGGCAGCGAATGTTCCTCCTTGGGCCAGTATTGGACTCTGTGGCTTTGAACCACGGATTTACAACAGGTTTACCTTTTGAAACCAGGATTCATCAGCTCAAACAACGACAGTGTCGTCTGTTCTTTTATCAAGGACGCTGAAGCTTGAACTCCACTGTGTGCCTTGAAATCGATTATCATTACTTTCTTGTCCTGTCTGTTTGTCTGGGTTCACCCCTTTGCAAGGTACATGTTTTGATCAGGTGTCTTGTTCCATGTTTTATCTAAGGCTGCACGATATGCAAAAAGAATTTAAAAAAGTGCACTATGTGATTGCGATTTCAGTTGGAATGATGAGCAAGCATGTTGCCTTACAATCTGGAGAATATGACTTTATTATTATTATTATTATTATTTTATTTTTATCTTTGCAGATCCTGTGATTTGGATATTGTAAATGGATTGAAAAGATGCAGCAGCCGTTTGAGTGTATGGGCTGATTGACGTCCTTGTAGAGTTCATGACAGGGAGATGATGCAGTGTTTCTGAGGAGTGTGACATCATTGACCTAAATATGCCCTAACCTTCCTGTCTTAAAGGCCAAACTGTTATTTAGAACTTAATTCATTAAAAATAACGCCTGGTATCATAGGTTGAACTTTGAAGCTTCTCATCAAGTATGAATAGTCAGCAACTGCTGAAAAATAAATCTGCCTCACTTGATCTATTTCTCCTATTTCGTTTCAACCTTCACTGGTTTTGCCAAGAGATGAATTCCAGCTCACATAGTGAATTTTATGCAAATTCCTGTCCTCAATTGTAATGTGCATTTCTGTATCATTTCATACACAAGGTACAGTATATGGGCCAATCCTGCAGTCCCTCTACATAGCAGAAGCAGATAAAGGGATTACATTATTACATTACATTATTATTTTAATGCAGAAATGCTGCTTATTGTCGCTGTAATTCCCTGGATACTTGTTAGCATTTTTCCATGAGTGAAGACTTTGTGTCCTCTTTCTGTCAGATCCACTAACATTTATAATTAGAATCATATAGATCTACATCCTCAGTGGAGAAGCTTTGTTCTATATGTTTCTGCATTTGAATATAAACAAACAATTTCATGTCACACAGGTTTTGCAATATATATGATACGTCATTCTGGCACTATATGTGTGTCCTTCATATTAACAGGGTTGCTGGAATGTGTGAGCGTCTGCAAACAGTGTGGTGTGGATATTAATGCCGTCACAGCAGACACAGTAGATTTCCACTCTAGGCTGATGGCGAGTTGCCTGTCGCCTACCTCTGTGCCATTTTTAGCCTGTGGCGGCTCTGGCTGGCTCCGCTGCCACCTTGCTGCACAGTGCCACGTGTGGGCAGGAGCTGGCTGGGGGCCTCTCTCCCGTCTCCTGGGCTGCTGCCGCTGCTGCTGCTGCTGCATGGTGGGGCTCCCGTGGGACTGGGCTGTGGGTGGGGCGGAGGGCGGGGGGCTCGCCACTGACTGAAGCACACTAGCGATCTTAAGGAGCGCTGCTGAGGGGAAGTCCTGTGCGTTTGAAGTAGGGATCTCAGAAAGCCTGTTTACTCAGGAGGGGGAGGGAGGGGGAGCTGGGCTGCTGCACAAGAATGCCTGTGTCATGACGGGAGCGGCAGAGAGGAGGAATGCACTCCACAATCCCAACACTGTAGGAGCTGGGCCATGGCTGAGGTGGCAGCCATTTCTTACTATTTATTTTAGCTCCCTCTCCACTCAATCACAGGCCCTGTCTGCGGCCCTAAGCATCCCTGGAAAAATGAAAAATGGCCTGTGCTTTTATTTATGGCTTGAGATTTCATAGTATTTGCCAGCTCAGTATCTACACCAAATGTTGCTGAAATATAAAACCTATGATTTTTTTATTTGTGTTTCAATCATTTATTTATTCAGAGAAATGTTTTTTTTTTTCAGGAATGATCTGCCTTACCTTTCTTTGGGTACAGACATTTCTATTAGTGGAATCACAGTTCACATTGAGTATGTTCTTGGTGATTTACTGCTCAGTTTATTTGACCAGGTGAGAACATCAGAAGATATCATTGAGACTTCTGTATATAACTTTATCTTCCGCTAAGAGTTCTGCAGCGAGGTTTGATATCACTGCACGAGGTTGAATGGGTTCTTCATGTGAAGTGTGATATAGGGCTGAAGAGCAGAGACAGTTTATTCTGCTGTAGAGCGCAGACACGTCCTTCAGGTTTAGCTAAAAGCACTGGAACGAGATTTGTTTTGACTCAACCCGCTGCCAATTTCTCTGCCACGGCAGGATGACGGCTTACCAAAACGTCTTTAATACACAAGCTGCTTTTGAGTCCATGTGACCTTTGTTTACCAACCCTGGTTTGTTTGCAAATGGGCTGCGTGAACCTACATGAACCCAATTTTCTTAGTTCAAGGCCAGTGCTGTCTTGCAGGCAGGTTTATGGACATTACCAAATGGAAGATGCACCTCCCTTACCTCTAGTTAATATTCAATTTAAAGGATCAGATTGAAAACGTGCTGGACATAAATAAATGTAAAAGGAGCCCCGGGAGTCGATCACACACACAGCCAGGGGGTCTGCAGTGTAATTTATTCTGAAAAGCTATGGGCAATATTTGCACCAATCTATAATACAAAATAGAAACCACTTTGTGCATTAGTAAGCTAACATTTTAGCCTGTAGATAAATGACACATCGTGTCAACCTAATATTGTTTTCACAGAGAAGAGTTCTAATGATGCAAGGCTAAAAGCCTGTGATCAACATTTGTTTAGTTGCTTTTTCTGTGCTCTGGTAATTAATTTAGTGTGTTTACCTAAAGCTCTGTGATGAGTGACAGAGAAGATTTGTTGGTTAATGAAGTTACAGAGTGGAACTGTAGGGCACAGTAAAAGGTGTGAATGATCGTGTGAACAATCTCTGCTTGAAAACTCTGTTTTAAATAATATCAATGGCTCTCATGCTTCATTTCAATCTGAGTTTTTGTCAAAGAGATTATAAATTCCCCCTTACACAAAACTAACCAAAAAAAGTAGAATTTTCCATTGTGGCTGAGACCAAATAAAACAAACTGCAGCCATGATCACAGCCTTACTGTTGGCCAGCAGCTCTAACAAAGCAAAACAGACTCACTCAAAGACACCCTGATGATTCATTCACATCCTCGCCAGGATTTTCCCAGCGGGAGTTTGAACCTGCAACTCTCCTGCTGGCTGGGTTTATGACCAACCAAGCTGCTGATACTCCAGGGATTTTTTCTCAGTCGTTATAGTGGAAAATTTAATCTCCAGGTACTGTAAAGCAGCAAAGCATAAAGTAAGGGATGTTTGTGGCCATGCGATCAGGTCTCGGAGTAGGAGTCTTTTGCCTTCGTCAGGATTACTGAGGGCACCAGATGAAGGATTTCATATCAGCACTGCTCCTTGAGAGGCTTGACAGAGACAGCCTCGGCCTTCAGAGTGTGAAGCTAAGCAGTATTAGGGGGGCATCAAGAACTGGTGGGCCGTTCCATCAAAAAGGGAAGTATTAGTAATTTCATGGTCTGATTCAGTACCAGGGAGAGCACAGGGGACCAAACACTGTCAAGTCAGATAATTCACTTCATTTTCATATCAAGTGGAGACAGAAGCTTGCTTTGAAGTCACATCTGATTTCCCTGTTGTATAACCGCAGAGGATCATCTATGAATTGTGAAAAAATGCCTTAAAATAACTGTAGCTTGTTTGTCTTATAGTCCTGTTACTGGCAGCAAATCACATTGGCTTCTGTTGGAAAGAAATGGAAATGTGGTTAGAATGACCTGATAGCAGTTGATCAGTGTTTGAGCTGCCTCTACTACAGTGTCACAGAGCAGTTGTCCTCGCACGCTGAAGAGATTTCAGGCCTTAACGGAGGCTTCCAGCAGCTTTCACAAGCCCAAGAGTCTGTACGGTTTTCTGAGCGTTGACCTGACAAAGCCAGCGGCTCTGAGGCTTCATTAACGTCTGGCAGCGAGCAACAGTATGACTCATTAGCTGTGTGTGGTAAAGTTGTCTGCACATTAATGGAAACTCACTCTGCATCACTGACTGGCTTCAGGGGACAGATGTGAATGCACACAGAGTGAAAGACAGAATTGTAAATTACTGTATGATTGGTTTTTGAGCAATTCTGGCTGAGTGAAAAAATCCATTCATAAATGTAATACTGACAATTTTTGATTAAGTTCATGGTTTAAATGGTGTGTGAAGTGTTGAGTGTTTCCAGAGGGAATTAGCTTATATAAAAAATAATACAATAAATTGACAATTTCAAACTTTAATTTCACAGACAAAATAAAACTATTCGTAAACCAACAAGTGTTACACAGCCAACTGATGAAATCTCAAATGCAAAATGTTAGTTTAGTTTAGCCACAACAAACTATTATTTTTATTATAATTTAATCTGTGTGTATTCAAATTACAATGATATATTACAGAGAAGCACAGCAAACTCACCTGTTTGAGAAGCTGGAACCAGAGAATGGACCTGACCTGTTTGCTTGATAAATGAGTAAAACAATAAATTAATATTTTAATGTAATATTGGATCAAGATATGAATTTACTCAGTGAGCATTTCAACATAAAAGCCCTGAAGCAGCTGTTGTAGATAAAAACATTTTTCATGTGATTACATGGATTGTGACGTGATCCATATCCAACAGGACTAAAACATTTTATTTTTATTTTAAGACTAAAATAAAAACATAAAAAAGCTACATTTTGCAGCTCTTATGAATTCCTGTTTTACACATCCATGTTACCTGTATACCCCCCCCCCCCCCCATCCCTGAACAGAACCAGAGCTGGATGTACCCGGGACTCTGGACTCTGTGGCCCGGCAGGTCAACGACACTGTCCGCCGCCGTCGGCGCCGAGATGCCGGGGAGGACGACTACAACATTGAGATCCTGCTGGGAGTTGACGACTCGGTGGTTCGATTTCATGGCAAAGAGCACGTGCAGAACTACCTGCTCACTCTGATGAATATCGTGAGTCACTTTTTCTTTTGTCACTAGACTTAATGCTGCACAGTGTACTCACAGCTCTGGTTTGTGTTTGTGGACTGATCTTTGTTGCCACGTGGATTGTATCTTAATAACAATCCTTACATGTCAGCTGTATGTTCACATGCTGTATGAAAGTTATGTGGGGATGAAGGATGTGACCTTGTATTTGCATGTAGGTGTGTTTCCCAGACAAAACACTTTCTATAAACCGTCCCTTTGCTCCCAGCCCAAAGAAAACTGTTTGAATGTGCTCACTGATAAAGCTTCATATTATGACTGAGCCATAGTATGAAGGTACATGAGGACTGTGGATTCAGTGCATCTGTTGCAGTAGAGTTGCACTACAAAGGGATCACCTCACAGCAAGTGTGGGGAAGAGGAATAATTACAGTGACCGATAACTCTTTCAGTGTAGAGCTTTGGTATAAAGAAAGCTTTTAAAAATCCTGAACCTTTTCCTTTTTACAGGGATGGACATTTTAATTCGCACAGTGGGATATTTGACACTGATACTTACATAGGACGTTTGTTATGAAAAAAGTGTGTGTATCCAGCTAGATTTTGTCCATACAAAATGAAAAATTGTGTAATTAGGTTCCTGTTTTCCTCCCTAGATCTTATATCAGGGTTCTACAAAGCAGAAAGTTTCATATTAACAAGGGTTCAAATCATGATGTATATTGTGAAATGGGTCACTCATACTGACAACCACAAAAAACAGCTCACCTTATAGTTGTGGTTTTGCAGCACATTCATCCACCTTGTCTGCAGCAGCAGAAGGTAGCTGTTTTAAGAAAATAAGCTCTGATAAACACTAATTGCTTCCTGCCCTGCGCCCAACAACAAGCAGACAAGGTCAGTGACGAACTGGTGAGGGAAGGGGGACATCTAGCAGCTAAAAAAGCCAGGTATTTATTCTGGAACTGATAGAGATCAGGGCTGAACAAGGAGAGCGACTGTTACTTCAATTCACTGAGGTAGAGAGGGAAGTACAAATAGACGCCTGTGTTGCCCTGCGTCTGTTTGTCTACCACATCACCAACACAATGAGTTTGTCCATGGTAACGTGAAGGTGTGAAAGAGGCAGGAGAGAAGTTTGCAGCAACTGAACTGAAGTTTTCAGGTCTCAGTTTTGAGAGGTGAGTCAGCATTAGTGAGCACTTGTGTTTCCCAGGGCCAGAGATAATACAGAGGAGGTTACACTACCCTCTAATCATCATTAACAATCACACACTGTTTGTAACTCAGCGTGATCTGAATGTATGAGCCCATCCAGTGATTCCTGTGCTTTGGTTCACTGTTATATCGGCTCATATGTCAGAGTGTTCACAGCTATTGATAAGTGTGAGCCATCAGTGGAGACCACGCCAACAGCACCCTCTGTAGAAATGATTACCTCTGTTCAAACACAAAGGGGCTCCAAAAATCTCCAGCATCATCCTAATGTGTGTGTACATCTGTTTTGGGTGTAGTTGCTCCTCAGAGGCGTCATTTAATCAAGATGCTTTTCACTGGTGTTTGAGAACCAAATGAGAGTCAGATTAGAATAGCGGTGTTCACTCATCAGGTGCCGCAGAGAAGCCTCATGAGTGGCAGAAGAAATTGACCATATGTGCCACTGTTTGTTGTCTATGTGGCGAGGTGTTCCTCTTATTTTCTCCCCACTGTTTTCTGTGGAGAGAGAGGCTTCTTCTGTTCCTCAGCAACAAGTCAGCTGATGAGCAAAGCCCCCCCGAGGGGACGGGTAGAAGATGATCGTATACCACATTTTGCACACCAGCTGTGTCCTAGTTCAGAAGCCGCATCCGTCAGTCTACGAAGTTTGGCCCTTCAAAGCTGCTGTAGACTGCAAAGTATGAACTGAAACTCTGTGTCAGCAGCTGTGCCTGCCCTCATCGTTGCGTCACAAAGTGCGGCACCTGTTGCTTTGCAACCTTGACAACAAGTAACTTTCTTTTCACAAAACACTGGAGGTTTTAAGGCCCTTGGTTTTTAACAGTTGTACCATTAGCTGTTGAACTGAGCTGAAACCAAATACTTGTATTTAAAAGTGTGATCCTCAGGTTCTCTGTCAGTGTTGTTTGAATGAATGAATGAATGAATGGGACACAAAGGATCCACCTGTTGGAGTCGTCATGCCCAGGAACAGAAGGCTGCATGCCTTAGCCTCATCTGAAGGAGCCTTCGAAACAGGTCAGCTGTGACACAGACTGTCTTCAAATGCAGCCTCTGGAGGATGCAGCTCCTGAAATGGGACAAACCCTCAGAGTCTGATAGCCGTTGTTGTTTTTTTTGTACACTGGTGGCGACGAAGCAGACTTCAAACATGACAGCAGTTTGGCAGCGAGAAATCAAAGACGCACAGTTAATCACAGGTTAAAGCAGGTTAGGCTTTCGTATCAGATGACACTTACATGTAGCAGCAGGGGATATGTGAGCCAGCCGGGAGCAGGGCTGTGCCGCCATTGATGCATCAGGGTGATATCGATTGTATCACAGTTTTAGTTGCTATCTGCTGAATGCAGAGAACTGGCTGCATTCCCAATGACTTGCCATGCATTTCCTGTGAAGGAATTGTCCCAGAAATACTTTATAAATCCTTTTCAACCAGCGCTGCTAAAGATAATCCTTTCAAATGCATTTGTTCAGAAGCATTGATTACATAATTTTGTTTACACTCTTTCTCCGCAGTCCTCTACCTTTTGTCTGTATTTATGAAAACACAGAATTGCCCCTGTTGCCGTCGCTGCCTTTATACACTTGCAACCCTCAGAAGCCCTGTTTTTATTGAACATAATGGTCCCATATTGTGTCTGTTGTGCTCTGGAAATGAAAGCAGTTTAGTTAAAAGCTGAAATGATCGAATTAAGAACAATTACAGTACTGGACCCTGCCTGGCTGTCACCGCTATTCAGATGAGATCTGCTGAGTGGATGGAGACTTTCTGGGCAAAAGCTGCAAGCTGGAACGACTGAGAGGATTTGTGCTATTTGTGTGTCGATGGCAGCCAATCACGGCCTGTCACTCATGTGTTTCCTGGAGTCTGGGTTTGGGTTAGAGAGTCTGCCTGGGAAAAATAAATAAATTATCTAAAATGACCTGAAAAACAAGACCAATTGTTAATATTTAATTATCATACAACAAGTAACATGTGTTTATTATTTATTATGGAGGCTCATTTCTGCCAAAAAAGGCCAAGAGTTTAGATTATTTTATCAAACTACTCTTGGTAAATTAATATGATGATGTTAGTCAAAATAAGATAAATAAATAAACTTAGTTATTTTTGACTTACTATCTAATATGTCATAATTTCTATTTCTATTTGTGGCTGATTACATTATACATTTGGCCCAGTATCTCATAATTCTTGTAATTCTCACAATGTAGTATGTTGACATTTTCATCTCATAACTTTAACATTTTAACAAATGTTGGCTTAGTATCCCATCGTTTTAATTTAAAGTCTTATAATTAATCTAATCTAATTTGATTTTGATTCAGTGTCTGAATAATTTTTGTAAGTTTTACACTGATGTATTCACTGATAATTTTGACTTCATACCTTACATCATAAGTCAAAACTTCAACTTATTATTTAATGCTTTTAATTTGGTATCTCATAATTATGACTTGGTAAATTGAACATTTTAATTTTGACATTATATTTAGGTCATTCATTACCTTTCATCTATACCCTTCCTGCCATAAATGGGCTTCCAAGGTTTAAAGACAGATTCAATTATAATTTCTCCAAATTGACCGTGCAACATTCTTTCCCTCGGCTCTATTTCTGGACATATATTCATACAGTATATCTCAAATCCACAATCTGGGACCGGCTGAGGGTCTTAGGTGAATGTCAGTCCCTGTGTCTCTCCCCTTAATTCCATGGAAATACACAGTTCTCATCCAACATTCAGTAAAGACTCTATAGCAGAAATGTTGCTGCTATAGACTCCAGCCTTTTATACTTCTCTTCTCCCCTTCCGTCCTTTTTCCTCTCTCCTCTCCTCTACCCTTCTACCCTTCTATTATCCCTTTTTTTTATCTCTGGTCTCTTTTCTCATCTCTTCTTCTTCCTTTTTCTTTTTCTCCCTATCCTCTCCTCACCTATCTTCTTCCCTTCTGTCCATGCCTTCTCTCTTCTTTATCCAACATTTTTATTTCTCCTTCATTTTCCCATCTGTCCATCTCTCCTCTTTCCAGTTTATCCTTTCCTCTCTTCTTTCTCCTGGTCCCTCTTCACCCATCTTTTTGTTTTTCTCTTTAGTCATCTTCTCCTCTCATCTCCTCTTTTCCTTTCCTCCTGTTTCGTTCTCTTTGATTTCTCCCGCTCCACACATCCTCTATTCTCACCATCCTCCAGAGATCTGCAGCTGATTGGAACATTGTGAGCTTGTGTGTGTGTGTGTTTGTGTGTTTGTTTGTGTCTGTGTGCACGCGTGTTTATCATCAATAGTGACACTAATGTCAGTAATGATCAACAATTTAATTTTCCTAGCCCCTTACCCTAACCTTAACCATCACAACTGAGTGCCTAACCCTGACCCTGACCCTGACCCTGACCCTGACCCTGACTCTAACCTTAACCTTAACCTAAACCTAATTCTAACCATAACTCTAAAACCAAGTCTTAACCATCAAAATGTGATTTTAAGGTGGCTCAAAAAGTGAGGACCGGCCAAAATGTCCTCACTTTCCCAAAATGTCCTCATTCTGTTAGTAAAATGCTTTTTTTGGTCCTTACTATGTAGCAAGTACAGGTACACACACACACACACACACACACACACATAATATTCATATATTTATTACTGCTCCAGCTGTACACTTAGTATGGTGGCCCTGAGAGCTCAACACACTGCAGCTGAAGAAAACACATGCAACCAGACAAAACACAAATCCAGAAAACATCTTCATCAATTTGACAGCACTTGCTGCAAATCTTCACAACACAACACAAGTGTTTTCAGCAGACAACAAGAATGTGATGAGGGGTCGTCCCCGTGGCTCCTCTGGTAGAGTGCTAATCGCAGCTGCATGCCGTCCTCTCTCCCGCGGCCTGACTACCTGTCACTATGGGAATAAATAACTATAAAAAAGGACGCACTTGCAGGGATGTATTATAAAACATGTACCATACGGCACCCATGCACACTTGTTGTTCAGTGCCTCCAACTGCAAAAGTCACAAATCAGTGAACAGCAAGTTCATCACTCTTTAATGTTGCCTTGAAGCGCTTCCACTGTGTTGTGAGTATTTGCCAAACTGATGAAGTTGTTTTCTGAATTTGTTTGTCTTTTGTCTGTTTGCATGTGTTTTCTTAAGTGCGTTGAGCTCTCAGAGCCACTGTAACTCAGTCCCCAACCTGCTTCAGTTAACAACAGAAGAATTAAGTCCCTTATTTTACTGTCACACCCTTCGTCGTTAATGAACCTCCATTAGTGAGTGTGGCTCAGGTGTTCATCCTCATCACCGCTGTCAGAGAGAGAAAGCCGGACTGCTTTGCTTTTTCAGGACAATTTATCTCCATAAAAAAATAAATAAAAAAAAAAAAGCTTATCTGAGCATCCATCACAGGAACTGTCCCCTGTGCTTTTTCTCTTCTGTTTGATTTGTTGCTGTTTTTGTCAGGCTGCATCTCTCTCTCTCACATCACATGCATGGCTGCCTTGTACATTCAACTGTGCCCTGCAACCTAATTTAGTTAAATGCATGCTTCATTTCTGTGATGTTCACAAATTATGCAAAGTTAGTTGTATGAGATCAAACATTTCAGAATATGTTGCTTCTGGTTTTTTTTTTTTCTTGCATTTTATGGCTCATCAATTTTGCAGGCTATTTTCACCAGTCTGTGTTGGAGTCGGGGGGATTTTGTGCCTTCAAGGTTTCGCATCAACATGCATTTTTGGATCTTTGTTCCCAGTAGTACTTAAACAGAATACTGTGGCTGATGGTGGATCTGTTTCAGTCTTTGGAGCACACATAAAAAGACACACGTTGTAATGAAATTGCTTCCCCTGGTAGCATCGGTTTTTCCTCTCAGCTTCACAGAGATCAATAACTGCCTCATATTTGCTTCACATCTGTCATGAAAGTGTCGGACAGAGGCTATTACACGCTGCCTCAGTGGCCATAAAAAACTCCCAATGAAAAGTTATGTCCTGCGCAACCAGAAATGGCGCCTCTAAGCTAACATTAGCACGTCAGCTGTCAAGATATCAGAGGCAGTGAAGAGTGTGAGGCTTTCTGACTGGATGATCATCTGAGTTTCTCTGACAGTATCCAAACCAAACTGCACTGGACCACAGCCACTAAAAAGAAATCAGCAGCACTCACTCATGACATCAAGTCAGGCTGGAGGGCAGAGGTTCCACACTGCTTCCTAATGAGTGTTCCTCATGGGGCATTAAGTAATTCATGACTTTTATGGACCTCTGTTGGTGACATTTAGGTACTGCAGCAACATGTACATGTAAATATTCTGTTACCATTTTACTATGTGCACACTTGCAATTAGAGAAGTGTTTTAAGCTGTATTACATCAAAGGTGTGTTGTAATGTTGTGTCATCTATAAGCCGAATACAACAACACAACTAACAAGGCCGATACCATCATAAATAAAACATTACAAGCATCACAAAGGGAGAGTTTATTGTGTCGACAGTTGTGTTGGGTTGTACCATCTTGTAGAAATGTAGGAGAAAATCTTGCATGCTTAAAAATAATGATAGTAGGTAAACTACTACAGAATATGCAAATATGTTCTTTCACACGTATAGCCAAAAGTATGTGGACACCTGAACATTGCACCCACATGTGAATCGTAGAAAATCTCATTCCAAAGCCTTTGGTGTTAATCTGCTGCTCTATCAGCCTCCACTCTTCTGGTTTCAGGCTTTCCACAAGATGTTGGAACCTGGATTTGGGGATTTGCTCCCATTCAGCCACAGGAGCATTAGTGAGGTCCAATACTAATGTTGGGTGATAAGATCTGGCTCACAGTCAGCTGTGCAGTTCAGGTGCTGGATGAGGTTGAGGTCAAGGCTCTGTGCAGACCATTTCTTTATTTATCCCATTTTGTACGTGGTGGCATTGTCATGTTGAAACAGGAATATATCCTTAACTGTTTTTTTTTAAATATAAATGGATATTGGTGAAATCTTCTTTTCCTCTAGAGGAAGTAAATGAAAATTCAGACAAAACCCAAAAAGCCAAAAGCATGTGGAGGGGAGTGTCCATCTACTTTTGGCACATCATACAGTACATGAATATGAACTATGCTCTATTTTCAGAACAGAACTTTTAATTGAAAGTCTTTCAGGTTGAATTGTCATCCTCACTTTCTGTCGTCCTCTCAACCCTCCTGAAGTCGTGTCTCATTCATCAGCTGCTGTTTTCATCAGTTTCACCACGTTCAGGGTTCAACCGTCAAGTTCAGATTCATCAGGGCTGACTGACTTCACACAGTGACACTGCATCACATATACACACTCAGTGTTACTTTGTCCACAGCTTCTCATTTCCATGTGACTCTTGTGCATCTCATCAGCAGAAAATACAACAAGTGACAAACCTCGACGCTGAGCTGCGACGAAACACAGATGTATCATATGTTACTGCACAGATGGCACTATGTAAGGGAAATCCTGCTGTATGTGCATCAGTGAGCATCAAATCCATACACTTCATTAACTATCAGGTTTTAATAGAAAAGTTCCAACATGAACCCAGCACTTGAGAGGGCAACAATCTACAATGTTCTTGAAATGATTACACACAGGAAAGTCAGTTTTGAGACAGACAGCCGGCCAAACAATCAAGTTAGTGGTATTGATCGGTAACCCCATCAATTCCCCGCTTCCCTCGCCAGTTATGTGTTGTGGCCATTTTGAGCTATAGGCTGGGGGATCATGAGCTGGATAAATGAACTCTGAGGATGAACACATACAGTAAGAGGAAGTCCTACTGTAAATGTACGGAGGAATCTGTTAAGAAGTTACGACCAACCTTAAGAGTGTGTGTGAGAGACAGATAACATATGGTGTAATTTTAGCTCGCCCTGAAGGAAGCCACTGCCAGGAGAGCAGAGCTGCTCCGCCAGTTCAGGAAGAGCAGCGTTTATCTGTCTTTTTTTCTAAATGAAACATCAATCATTTGCGGCTTGGGTCATGTCCAGCCAGATTGTTGCTTCATAGAGTCCAAAGTAGTGACCTGGAGTAATACAGCAGTTTGGAGTTTGCTTCACCGCTCCTCCAGTGCTGCAGCATCCAAACATTTGAGGTGAAAACACTGCTCTGAGGACAATTTAGCATGTGATATTATGCTACAGGAATTTTTTTCCCTCTCCTCCACCCTGTGTGGAGAACACTGACATATTGTGCAATGAGGCGAATAAACTCAGTGAGGAATCAGTGGCCCAAAGAAAATGAGACCCAGCGTGACGCAGCCTGTCGCTCCAGTCCAAAAGCTCCTGGTTGCTAATGAGGTCTTCTCATACATAGTGTCAGAGATCTGGACAAGATGTTGATCTGTTTACTGATTCGATTGGTGCTTACTGTACAGTCAATCAGTTAGTGGCAAAACAGCCGCGCTAAAGACAGAGTGATGGGTGACCACACACATCACACTGGGCCTTTTAAAGGTCAGCTGTCAATAACATGCATGTTGTCCTTGTCTCCAGCTGTCATGTGATAACATGACATTTCTACATAATATAATATGATATATTATGAAAGTGGAGTTAGCATGTTCTCCCTTGCATGTCAGAATTTTCTCCAGGTTCTTCCCACAATCCAAAGATGCGAGTTAGGTTAATTGGCAACTCTATATTGCCAGTAGATGTGAATGTGAGTGTGAATGTTTGTTTGTCTCTATATGTCAGCCCTGCCATAACAGGGTTATAATCTAATCTAATCTAATCTAATCTAATCTAATCTAATCTAATCTAATCTAATCAAACATAATATACTATGATATAATATAATGTATAACATTCGATGAATCACGACTCCAAACAAAGGTGTAGAGTTGGAATCATTTGTGTTTTGGTAAATAAGCTTATATGCTTTGCTTCCAAGAATTAGATGAGATCAATACCACTTTCAGTTATTATTCATTGATTATGGATCTGGAGCTGGGAGGCTGAGCTTAACATAAAGACCGGCAGCAAGGAGGAACAGCTGGCCTGGCTGTGTCCAAAGTTCAAAAGCAACAGTAACTCTAAATTTCACTCATCAATACATTGCATCTCATTTGTTTAATCTATACTCAGACAGAAATGTAAAAAGATCATTTGTTACATGCTAGTAATTCCCAAAAATATTCAACTCTTCCTTTAACTAAGCAGGAGAGGACAGAGATAAGACAGTTATGGCAGCTCTTTGAATGAAATAACAACCTGACGCTGCTCAATTTTATTCTGCTGATGTGAGCATATGCATTTAGCAAGCATCAGCGTCTTCAGCTGGATAGTTGAAAAGGCACATTGAGTAATTTAAAGAGCAAATCCATCAGTGCATTTAAGAAAAAGATTATGCTGATTTGAGATGCCACAATTGAATTCCCCTTTCAGTACCTTGGACAGCGCCACTGGGCCAGCTGTGCCAAAACGTCAATATTTAATAGAGAATAATCTCAAACTGCAATAGCTCAAACTGTCAGCATAAAAATCAATAGGCTAATGTCACAGGAGAACAAGGGCTGACAGTCCCAGTCCATCTCTGATTGTATTGTTCGCACTATAGATTGTTCCATCGTCAGACCGGCCACATTATTGAGCCAGCAATCGGAAATCAGAAGAAATAAAAGTTTATGTCCCCTGAAACGCTACAGGACTTTTATTTTGAAGCAATAACAGCAAATCTTGAGTTTTTATTAATGTGTAATGGAGTAACCTTAACAGGGCAAATGGGAGCAGATCAAAATGGGGCATGCACGCATCACACGTGAAAAATAGGTGAGACACTGAATCTTTAGATTACGTAACGCAGCTGTGAGGCTTGAGACGGGATCAGCTGTAAACGCCCCCTGATGATGTCATAGAAAATGTTCACACCAAATCATTTTGAAAGAGCAGTGACTGATGTGAAAAGTCCAACACTCAGCCAATTGACCAATGGTGTAACTTTGCACACTCACTCACTCACTCACTCACTCACTCACTCACTCACATTCGTGGTTGTAGTGCAACATGGCTGTGGCAGGTAATAGTGTTGACAGAAGGGGGTGTTAAACAGCATGACGACTGCTAAAGAAAGAGTCACAGCTGGAGTTTGTGTGGTTGAAAGGCAGCTCACTTCACCTTTTCCCTCAGATTTGAGCCAATGGAAAACATTAGTCAGGCTACCTGTGGAGGGTCCTTTGCTGGCTGAGCTCACCGACTCCCAGGTCTCTTTATGTTACTTTCCAGGCTGCAGGGAGCTGAGATGGGCTGAATACCAAAAAGCCTCAATCTCATGCTCTCTCTTACTTTCTCTGTAGCTTAATGCATCTGTTTTTTTTCTCCAGGGTCTCTCCTCATTGTAAAGGCACAATTATCTCTCCACTTAATGCGTTAAATAAAGTTGAACCAATCCCATAAAGCAAATCCAACTATCTTGTATCCACGATATGTTGCATTTGTCATAAACAGCCTAGTTTTCACATAGGCATAGCTGTGCATATCAAATCAAAAGCTGCTTTTTCCTGAAAACATCTGAGTGCACTGCAGGCACCACATGCTGATTTAGACTTCTATTTAAAATTCTTCTGGAATGGCAACCATGTCAGAACATGATGATAAGATGGTCCACCTTCCTGTATTCACTGGCTCTCAGAATGCCTCAAAATAGTGGTTGCACAGGTCTGTAGTTACAGTCATTCAGGAGTGATTTGCAAAGAGTGCTTTGTGATTTGTTTCTCTCACCCTGAGTGGAAAGTAGAAACCCAGAATTAACAAGATAGGGGGTGTAATGTGTCAGTGACGGAAATGCCATAAAAGAAATGCTATTTGGGTGAGCTATTAGAAATCTTCTCACTGAAATCTTTTTCCTTTGTTTTTATTTATGTGACTTAAGACTACAAGTGCACAATATAGAACAAGCTCTAAGAACAAAACAGGCGCCCACATGGTTAAAGCACAACCAATGTTACTGAAACAAAGAAAGACATTCTTCAAAAAGGCATCAAGTTTACAAATAACTTTTGGCTTCTGTGGTTGCATTAACATATTCATTCATTTCATTATGTTCACTTTCTTACATTAAAATGAAAATAACATGTGATACCCAACTACCATTTGCCCCTACAAAGATTGCAGATGCCAAAATCCTTGTGCCAAAATTACAAATATCTGCCTGTAATTTTGGTTGTCACACGACAGATGGTTTTAGAGTTTAATCTGTGAAATTCTACATTGGTTTGAACCAGTGAATGATGTTACACTGTTGTGTGAGCCAGAAGAAAAAGCAACTACGAACCTGTATCTGCTTAACCTGCAAGACCCACAGTGATGCAACTGAGTTACTTTACCTTGCATCAGCCTCCCCCAGTATGATATTATGATTATGATTGTTATTATGATTAACATTAAGATTATGATTATGATTGTGATTATGATAATGATTATTATTATTCTCTATCCAACTGTGTGAGTGGGTATCTCCCCAGCAACCCATGGACCATACTATTGCAGACTGTTTATTTTAACTAGTATTTCAACTTTTGTATGTTTTTCCAACATGTCTGATTTTCAAACCCTCACACTTCACAATATAACTGATGTAACTAACTAACTAAGATCTAGTGTAATATCTACAGGTAAATCAAACTTTTGCACAGGAGATCCATAATAGCAATCTTAAATTAACTATTATAATTCATAATGACAACACAAAATTTTAACAATGGACAATAGATAGATTTTCTCTAGTTTTATCACTTTATAACCCTTCTTCTTCCTCCTGCTTCACAGGTGAACGAGATTTACCACGACGAGTCGCTGGGCGTCCACATCAATGTGGTTCTGGTGAGGATGATCATGCTTGGATACGCCAAGGTGAGGTTTCACAGTTTCTCTATCTGTGTTGATCTGCCGAAAATTACAGAAAATGATAGAAACTCAAACAGAAGAGTGTTTTCACCCCAGAGTACAATTCTTCAGTGAGTGGGAGATGACTGTTGTGCAGCTGAGGGACAGAAAAATGCTCCTCCACAGTGTTTGATCACATCACACTGAAGTGAACTGTCACTCAGCAGGAAAGCAGTCTTCATGAGAGGACTGCAGCTCCTGATTATTTTCATTATTGATTAATCTGTGAATCTATTTCAACCATTCATTCATTCATTCAAATCAAAAAATGCAGCATGTTATGGAAAAAGCTGGAAGAAACAAATCATCTCCTGTGGAGGAACAATATCATCAGCGTAGTAAGAACAACTCAGTAACTAATCTAGTGAACACATACATAGAGTCATACGGTGTGGCAGCTAAATATCAGCAGGGGAAGAAGAACAATCCCTTTAAGAAGGACAACACATTAATTAGTATCGTAAATATATAGTCTTCAAGAATAACGTAAAAGGAAAATACACTGTTAGGTTCCCTATAAGGTTAGGACCCCGGAGCAGAGACGTACAGAGACAGGAGAACGGGAACTGAAGACTTCTTTAATAATACGAGCAAAAACAGTCCAAAACAAAGCAGGCAAAAGGAGGCAGGAGGCTGGCTGGCAGGAGAAACAGAGCGACGGAGAACCTGGAGACTGGGTAGCCGGGGAACAGCATGCAGGGAGAGAGCATGGAATAATCTGGCACAGAGTGGGTGATGAACCGGGTGTTTTAAACTGGCTTAATGACTAATGGGCTGCAGGTGGGTCAGGCTGCCAGTGCTGCACCACGCCCCTGCCACACACAAGCTCTGCAGGGAAAAACAGAAAAAAGGGAGGGGGAACAGAAAGAGAACAAAAAGTGCAACAAACAAAACATACAATTCAAAACCATAACATACACATCATTAAGAGTTAGCCCAACAGTAAACAGAAGACTGCATTAGTACGGTATTAGCCCCAGAGAGATAGCATCATGGTTAGCATTAAACTTGTCACAGAAAAACAAATTTAACATCTGAAATTCACACAAAAGAGCAACATCAAACAGTGAATCTCTATAACCATCAAAAAACCATGGATCAAAGATGCTTGTTGATATTTGCTTGATCTGACAAAATGATGTCAGCTAACGCTATGATAGCGCTGCTGCTATCAACAAATCGAAACTGACTGTGACATGTTCAGATTGCTCGTTGTGTCTCAAAGATATTTAAATGACAGTGAAATAAAACAGAGGAAATCAGCATCTTTGCATATTAAAGCTGTAACCAGTGAATATGAGACATTTAGTTAATCCTCCTGTTGTCAGACACAAACTACCCATTTAAAAGGTTAACAAACAAACATTGTCCTGGTTCTCTTTTGGCCCGGCATTTATAAAACCATTTACAATTACAATTATTGTTTCTAGCAACTTTTACATGTAGTAAAGAACAGATGAACTTCCAGGTCTCAGTTGACCGATTAATTAATTCATATTTTACCAATGAAGATCCACAATAACTCCACATTTTGTGAAATTATCCACAACAATTGGTG
Source organism: Trachinotus anak (assembly GCF_046630095.1). Taxonomy (NCBI): domain Eukaryota; kingdom Metazoa; phylum Chordata; class Actinopteri; order Carangiformes; family Carangidae; genus Trachinotus; species Trachinotus anak. The sequence continues at coordinate 26,750,162 of NW_027273859.1, read as the reverse complement.
ACATTTAATATATTTTGCCATTCAATGTTGACCTGAATATTTTTCTGCCTACTTGCCGGACTCTTATTGGCACAAATCTCCCTAAACATTGGCCAAAATGTTCTAGAAGCTCTGGCAAAGCAATGGCATGAATACAACAGAACATTTATGGGTAACGTGTTGGATGTGTTGGTGTATCGTGGCAGCTCAGATGCCCCCTTTCACCCTTTTCCTCCACTATACTGAAAGTCTGTACCTAACAATTTATTGTGTTTGCTGTGGGGAAACAAGGGCTCTGACCCAGAGGTGATGAATCAGCCGTCGTCTTTGGCTGCAACAGCAAACAAAGAGAAAAAGAAAGTTGTTTCAGCGTTTCTGCCTCAGTTGAGTTAAAGAGCAAAATCATCCAGGAATACCAACACCTCTACAGAGCGACAAGTCATCTATTCTCAATTCTCAATCTCATTTGTAATTTATTTCAAAAGCTCTCCAATTGTTTCATGCCTGCTATTAATAATCTGCTGACCTCCATGTGCAAAATCAAAATAATACCAATTACAAACACAGCATTCAGTCCAAATACGCTGCAGTTTTGTTGGTGATGCTTTCTGTTGTCATGCTGCTGAAACAAGCTTCTAATTGCTTCAGAGGAATGGGTATTCCAGCCTGGCAGAGCGTACTGGTGACAGACATTAATAATGGAGCAGAGATGCTAAATAGGGAAGAAAATGTATGCAGATTGCAGGGGTCAGCCACTCTCGCTCTCTTTCACACACACACTGTAAAAATGCAGGCTTGCACGCTCACACAATGCAGGTAATATGCAGTGTAAACAACAAACTGTGATGTATGTTTGCTTTGTAGATGGTGTAGAGGAAATTCAGCGTTGCTCTTCGCTTATTATCCCCCTCAGACGCCTCATGTTAAATCTGTGTCTACAATGAATACTACTCATACCAGTCAGGATTAACAACCCGTACAATCTCAGACTTCTGACAGAATACTAATGTGTTCATTTACACAGCCCAGCTTCATTGGTAAGCTTTTCTCTCTCTCTCCCTCTTGCCTGTCAGTCCATCAGCCTCATTGAAAGAGGAAACCCATCACGGAGCCTGGAGAACGTGTGCCGCTGGGCATTTGTGCAGCAGAAAGGTGACCCTGATCATGCCGAACACCACGACCATGCAATTTTCCTGACTCGACAAGGCTTCGGCCCCACGGGGATGCAGGGTAAGGCCCCCTGAGGACACACCGTCATGATTCAAATGAGTGTGTGCTGTTGCCTGCAGCATTTTGACCTGCCCAGTAATGCTAATCTGAATATAGTTACAAGAGATTATCCATCATAATACACAGCAGCCAAAGCATCCTGTCTCGCAAGATTTGTTACTTGTTCTTCGGGACTGAAACTTTGGTTTATTCTGAAAAGTCGTGGGAGGCTCAGACTGCCCTCGATTCATTTTAAGGGATAACACATCTTGTGTTAGTGTTAAAAGGTGAACTATTATGCAAATTTCACATTGCACATCTAACAAGCTGTTTTCAAGAAAGCTTAAGACACAGCTCTCATTTGGGAAATCGGTCCAGATTGTCTTTGAATGCATTTTAAATGCAGCTATAACAATTCTTCGTGCCCCAGTTGCCCGAGATAAAAACACAGAACCTTTGTCTCATCCTAAAAAACATCAAGCCCTGAACAATCAAAATGCCCTTTATCACCACCATCAAGTGCAAATAGCAGGACTGATCCTAACGCCCCAGAGCCCTTTTGTGCTTCATATTTGGCACCTTTCCCTCGTTCTATTCTTGTGGGTGCAGACCTGGAAAGGCTGGAATCTCAGGGCAATTTGTACTGTCTGCCAGATATTAGATATTGACTTCTTGCCCTGCTCCTATTTTCTCCACAGCAGCCAAACTGAAACAATGAGAGCTACTAACTGACCGTAGTCGACACTATTAAACACTCAACTTGCTTTATGCCTTTTTTTTTTTTATTTGGCCCTTTGAGTAGCAGCAGCATTTATTTTTCACTTTGCAGGATCGTGCTTTGGCTTCAGCTAATCTGCTAATTCCTTCTTTTTTTGTGGAGACAAAAGGGAAGGAATTAAAAAGGTGCAGCATACAAACATTTGCCAGACACGTTTTACATGACCGAGGCGTCTGCAGGCCTCACTGATACAGCGGCATTTAGTCAGATTTATAGAATGAATTCATGTTTGGTGCTGTTCATTTGAAAAATCAGAGCACTACTGCTCCTGCTCCTGCTGCCCATTAAAAGCTTTGTCAATAATCATAACAATAAAATATGTTAATCAGTTGTACGGCGTTCGTTGTTCAGAATGACGACATAATCATTTACAGGACAGGACACAGACCTCCATGGGTGTAAAGCAGAGTTGTAGCTACTACATGTGGATCAGAGTCTGTTGTGCTGAGCTGCAGTTATAATGGTTAGAATCAGATTTGTTTTGACTGAAATAACGAATCACTCCAACAATAGCGGAAGTTCCCATTTGTTGGTTACCCTTACTGTGTCGGTGTGGTGGTCCTGATGTGGGTGTGTTATAAATATCACAGAGACAGTTTCACAGGAAGCCAGCTCGCAACCAGATCGTTCCCCGCTTTATTTTTAAGAAACTTTAGACAGGCTGCACAGACGGAGTTGGAAAGTGAAATTGCAATAAAAGCTAAGAGCACTGATATAATATCTCAAAAGATACCATGAAGTCACAATCGATTAACACACATGCACGCACGCACGCACACACACGCACACGCACAAACTTTATTTATATTCTCTGGGGCCTTCAGAGAACAAACCAAACAATCAGAAATACAAAACAATTACATTCAAAAACATGAATATTCACAAGATTTAATAGATAGATAGATAGATAGATAGATAGATAGTCATCCTCTAGGAGAAATTTGGTCATTCATTTAAGAGTGCTTTGAAAATGAATATATACCAGTGTTGATCTCATCTCTCAGAGACTAAATGTGTTATTGTATACGATACCTGTCGACAGTATGAACACAATACTGAGGAACAGAGAAATATCATGTGCCTAAAAATGACAGTGACCATGGAAATTAGATAGAAACATATCACATGGTGATGTCACTGTAATGTCATCACTCCTATCCGTCTGCCCGTCCAGAGACTGATGGTGATGGTCACTCGATTGTGAACTGAAACCTCATCTGAAATCATTTTATGTAAACTGGGTTCATTGCATCAGAGTCTCAGAGAGCTCATCGAAACCCGCTCATTATTTTTGATCAGTCTCACCTTTTAAGTGACTTAACCTTAACATGTTGTTTCCAAATGCTGCTGCTACTGACGCCACTGCTGTCAAAATACTATAGTTGCCTCTAAAGTTGCGAGATGACAGGTCGTTAAAACATGGTTCAATGAACAGGCTACCTGCGAGTTAATAAAGTGACACTTTATTTCCAAAGCGGGGATCAGTTTTAATTGGGCAGTGTAAACAAAAAATACAAAATAAAACATTTTTTCTTTCATTTTATTTTGGACCACAGAAAATAAGCTAGACCTGCGACCTGCCTGGACTGGCTTGAACTTGTAGTTGAATTTTACATTTGGATTTTCACTTCTGAATTGCCCTTAAGTGTGACTGAAATAGTCGACTTTCAGGTGGTTGTCACGGAAACGAGAGCCAAGGTACATGGACAGAATATCTGAAAGAATGAAAGACTCTCTGTTTGACTGGATTGTACAGGAGGAACGTTTTGTTGTTACATCTCACAGACTTGATTAATGCTTGATTAATTAATTGCTATAAGAGGCCACAATGCACAGTATAGTGGGTGCTAACTAACTGTATCAAAAGGTAAAATGTTCATAGTGATGAACCTACAGATAATTATCACTTGAATCTGCAGCTCCCCTCTGCTTTAACAGAGCGCAGTAGAAAGTTTCAGCTCATTGTTTAGCTGCTCAGCTGCAGCTTCACTGTTCTGGGTACACTCAGCTCTCTCGTGATGCTGTTCTGGGCTGCGGCAGGCAGCTGTTGTCTGACAACTAAGCTCCGAAAACCTACCACCTGCTCAGCACCAAGCAGCAGACAGACACAGGTTTTGACTAGCTGGTGAACACAGTGGAGCATTCAGCAGCTGAACAGCCAGATGTTTCCCTCAGGTGTTGACTGAGAGCAACACAGAGCTAAAAGAGAGTGAATACTGACTCTTAACTCTTAATGAATGAAAATGTTGCTTCGTAACTACCAAATGTGTAAATAAGCTACTGTTTGCTGACTTGTTCACCATATCAAACCTTTAAATATAATATAAATATTTAAATAAAAACTTGTTTCTGTTGCCTCCAACAATCAAACAAACCTGACCTGTGACTCACAGATTAGCTTTCATGTAGTCATACTGATGCTTTTTGCTGCAGGTGTTTGTCCTTGCACATATGGACAGATTGAGCCATCTTACCAGGTGGTAGGTCATTTTCATGGGTGTGACCCTGTTCATTTAACCGTGTAGACATGGGGCTCTTTTTAACTGCCTAAAGTGCACAGTCTAAAGTGCATGATGCAAGTGCATTTAGTCCATATCACTTTTTCTACTTTAATGGTGGAAAAAATGGACTGCACTAGGCACATGGTTCAGAAGGGTTGTACTCAATCTCTTAATTAATCATGGGAGTGTTCTGGGCATAACAAGCTGTAAACCAATCAAAGTGCCCCATGTCTTTTAACAGCCAGGCCTGCTTGCACCTTGGCAGCTCAGCTCTACAAAGAAACAATGCCACAAATCACACCATTAGACATCTTTTATGTTATATTATGAGAAGTGTGAATACATTTTCGGTTCATTTTGAGACTGTGGTGGGAAATATACTCTAGGTGATGAATGGGAAACCCTGTGGCACACCTGCCTATGCGGGCACATATTGCTCTCTTGATAATTCGTCCTTAAAATAACAGTGAAATACCGCACCACCGACTTTAGACCACGTTTTTGTTGCTTGCTTTCTGCTGCCTCCAGATAGCAATGTGCTAACAATGCGCCTCAACACACCTCATTTTAAAACCAACACGTTCACGGGTGCACAGATGAGCATGTTTGGTGTAAGATAGGACCCATAGAGTTGTTCTTAATTGGGGCTGGTAACACTGATACCAATTCTACCATGATATCACTCTTTTTTTCAGTGTGATGAAGGACCTTATTTTTGAGACATTTATTTCAGTGGATCAACAAAAAACAGACATTAAGAGTTTTTCTGTTTTGATTCAGCGCAGTTGTTATGAACCAGTTTGCAGGATATCAGAGGTGGCACAATAGATCTATAGTAAGAGAGCTCACCCACATGCTGAGGACTTATGTCTGATCCCATGAGTAACACACTGAAGTGTTTCAAAGTCACTTCCCTGCATGCCAAGCAGCAATCAGTGCCTGCCTGCACACTGTAAGTGAAAACAACATGGCTCTATACTTTCCATACAGACAATCCTTTTATCTTCTTTATCTTCACTATCGCCTTGTATGTAAAGAACTTCGTCTAGTAAAATAGTAAAAGGATCAACGAGTTCTGTTCTTCTCCCAGTAGGTTTGGTACAGATGGAAAAAGGTCAGCGTTTGTGTTTTGATGTGCAGCAAGCAGTGCCTCTATTTCACACAGCCGACAGGAGAATTAAGCATCAGTAGCGGCGTTAAGATCAGCTTGTGACTTCTGCTCTTTATAAAAGGCAGGAGACGCTGTGGCAGTTCCCTTGGCGGATGCGCTGTAATTGAACTGATTTCAAAGCTGCATCAAAACATTTTACCTGCAGGATTTAAACTATTCAGGCAACGTCATCTAGCCTGCAATCAGTCACAGTACAGTATACACTTGTTTTTGATGTCAGCAGCTGCTCTTTCTGCCTGTGTGGTGCTTCACAGTTCTTAACAGGAACTGAAATGAAGGAGCGGAGCACAGAAGCAGGGTTTCAATGTAATGATTTTCATTGTAACAACACAATGCTGTTGTTATATTTTCTCTTGCTTGTAGCTGTAATTTCAAATTTCAACCTACAGTATGTCAACATACAGTCAGTGTATAAATTTGAAAGGTTCTTTTGGGAATTAATTTCTCCAGTGCAGTAAGAATGTGCACTAGACAGTTCATATTAAATGATTGTGGTTGAGTTCAGATGTCAGGAGGCAGAAGTATTTATCATAATCTTCGCACCGAGGAGAAAATGATGAGCAGTACTAAGAGTCATAATAGAAGCTACAAAGTGAACCACTGTCTAACAATAGGTGCACAATTTCAAATTGCTAAATTAAAAACGAGCAATGGAAACATGAATTTGGAAAAAAAAAAAAAACTCTCAAATGTCACAAAAAATATTTATACGCTTGCATGAGGTGGTTTTTCAGACTATTCTGAAAGGCAGGCTGCTGGAAATCCGTCATCATGTTTAATTGGAATGATATCGCAAGAGGAGAAAATCCAGCTTTATTCACATAACATCACTCAGTGGAAACACATTCGTTTCTATTTTGCACAAAACTGTAAAGGGAACCCGGCTGATGTGAGGCTGTTATGACGTGAACTCTTGAGATCCGAGTAAAGTTGCAAAATAACAAAACAACACTAAAGGGAAGAAAATTCCTTCACATATAAAGAATTAGCTGCTCATCTGTGTGTCAGTTGGTCGACCCACCACTTTTGTCCACACTGAAAAATCTCAACAGGCTCTTGGATGAATTGACTTAGCACAGACACTTAGGATCCCTAGAGGATCAATCCACAGACTTTGCTGATCTACTGACTTTGTTTATTGCTAATTGTGTCCAACATGTAAGATGTAATAATCATGATTGCATAGCAGCCTTTTGAAGGACAAGAAACAGACAGAAAGCTGTTTCTGTACTTTTTCTGGTGCTGTTAGAGTTTAAACTTCACTTTGATTGTAAGAATAAAGGACACCACATCAGATTTTTCTTCACTGTCTATCTTATATAAATATTTTGAAGCTTTTCCAAGTAGGGTAGAAGACACACTAAAATAGATAAGTGCTTCCCTCCTCCGTCCACCATCCACAGCTATAGGCAACAGTTATTTCCCAAAAGTGAAGAGAAAAAATTAGTTGTTTAATTGAGTGGTTCTATTTATTGGCACACTTAGGATCAGGCCATTTGTATTGCAGACTTATAAGGGATATATCGACTCTAGCTACTGCATTTCATCAATTTCCAGCTAAAATCTATTGGGAGCTGTTGCCTTTTTGTTGAGAATCAAATATGACAATTCCCACAGCGAGCAGCATCAGTGTTCTTTGATGCCATCAGGAACATTAAGTCGTGATTGGCTTCATGGCTTCCTGTTGGACTCCACCAGTGAAAGGCTGAATTATTTCAGTGTTGTCTGGGGAAAACATCTTATAATCACTTCTTCACTCTTCCCTTGGGCCATTATTAGATCTCGATAAAAGCATAGAGCCATGCTGTAGGAAATATGTTATTAAGCTTCCCTGCTTGAGTGTGACCAGTTTTGAAATGGAATCATTTTCACAGGCTTAATAAAGCAAAGCAACTGACCAGATTTCACCTCATGGACAGTGAACAGAAAACAAGAGTTTGATTTAAACAGTTGATGGTAAAGGTGGAATGGAATGCCAGTTCCACCTTCCCTAAACAGCAAATCTAATCCATCAAACAACACGGGAATAAACACAACCTGTTCCATGATGTAGGATCCTCTGTTAAGGTTGTCATGCTGTATTTCTGAAGCCTTCAGAGAGTCCACTTACACACACAGGCAGTTAATTAACATCTGATACTCCTCCACACAGCAGAGAGTGTCCTCCAAAAAAAAAAAAAAACACACATCGTTGGTCTTTTGCCGATCTTAAAACAGACAGGTCAGAAAACATTCGTCCTTGCTTGTCATCAAGGTACAAGGCTGCTGAAACGTCAACTTTGCTAAACAGGCAGAGCTAATGTGATGTAATGACAATTTTCTGTCAGGCATCTCATTCCACAAGGTGAGAAATATCTATTTAAATGGAATGACACATCATTCTGTCAAGTGGAGACAATTTTTCAAAAATCTTGAAAAATTGAGCTTATACATGTATAATAAAAAAGTGAGTGGCAGTTGGAGCCCTTCAGTACAGAGGAGAAGCAACTGTGTTAGAAAATATCTGTTTCTGGTTAAACGGTCAAAGGTTGATCAAAGGACTGTGATTAACGTGCAGAAGAAAGTCAGCTGTTACTGTCAAGGAGCATTTTCCTACGAAATGTCCAATTAAATGCTGTAATATTTTGTTACACCACTGACTGCAAGAGGTGACTTTTGGGAAACCTACTGATATATTCATTAGGTTAATACTCGCACATTCAAACCAGATTTGGCAATTTTTTGTTCCCAGTTGTGACACCAAAGATTTCTAAATTAGATTAAAAATAAGTATATTTAACCTTATGATGTGTCTGAATTCTGCACAAAATCTGGAGCACATTTCAGATGTGTGTAGGGTGCTGCAGACAGCCAAGGTCATGTGTTTTGTCAGGAAACATTTATTGTGGATTGACAACACAATCGAGATAAAGATATTTTCTATCACTCTAAATCTCACTCAAACTTCTCTCAGCCGTCCATCTGAATGTCCCAACTCTAATTTCTGTCTTTGTTGTGTGCTCTTTACAAAACAAAGTCTAAGAGAATAATCAATGATACATTGAGGTAATTCAAAACCCACTTACTGTTCATTGACAACACATCTTCTAAACTTCAATGAGGCGATAATGGCCTTTTGGAGGAGCTCCTTTCTGTCCTTAAACCTTTTAGAGGTCCTGTTTTTTCCCTCAGTCCTGGGTCCAATCGACCATGATGGAAACATGACGCCCAGTGCACATGCTGATTGTGGCCCTTTTCCAATACAGCTACAAATTTCATCCATCTCCATTCAAGCAGCGCTCAAACATTGTTCAGTTGATGCTGCGTTTGAAAAGAGTGAAGGAAAATAAAGAAAAAATAGCCACTGGCCCCATGATGCTTTCTGCTGTCTACTAACCATGTTTTCTGATACGTTCATGACATTGAATGTGACACACCAGAAAGCAAACTTGTCTACTGACAGTGGGAAAGGCATCAATCACCTTTTTTAAGTAGTTTTAACCTCTGTTCAAAAAACACATATACACGCTAATTTTGGTTAAAAAGGGTATGGCATACATTGTGTCCTGGAAAAATCCTGGAACATCCTAGTCCCAGTTATCAGGGATTATCAATATTGACTTTCATTCTCGGGGTATTAGCCCTTCTGCCCCTGTCTTCATGCTGTTTCCATGTTTGATAACCCAGACACTACCATGTTACTGTAATTGGTCTACATACTTCTCTTCATCATTCTTGCATAAGAAATACCTGAGAGATGCTTTGATTTTGTTGTATTATTAATGCACTGACACATCTGAATAACACATGATTGAGACCCTAACTACTATCCTCTGAGGTGGTGCTGATGCACAGCTGCTGTTGTGTCTGATTACAGATTTTGATGGGGTTTTTTTTTATGACATTGTAGAAAATTTCTAAAATCTGATATGATTTCTCTTATTCTCTGCAAACAAATGCAAAATTGGCTTCAGTTTAACTAAACAATATAAGCTCAAGTTTAACTGTATTTTCAAATCTGTTTCAGCAAGACATTTTTCCATCAAGATTCGTCATGACAGGGCATTATCAGTGGCATTTTGCCAAATGCACATCAGCATTGCTATGCCAAAATCTATAAGGCCTAATGTTTGTCTTTGCCTGGAGGTGTGTGGTTCTTTTAGATTTGTGGAAGTTATATGATCTCAAAGAATCTCTCTCCGTTATGTTGCAGCTACAGTAAGTTTCTTCTACCGTCAGTAAAGTGACAAAACACCAGCACACAAGGAGGACTAAATGAGGAAATGTGTGTTTATTTGTTGAGGTTCATCAGTGCTTCATCTGTAGCTGCCATGCTGTCACTTACTAATGTCAACAATGTGGTCCCAGCGACTGATGCAACATCATGCAAATAAAGCCTTGGAGGAAGTAGTAGGACAGTGAAAATATGAGTCTTAATAACAATTAATAATCATGAAGCTGACTAAACTAACAACTTCCTTCCTTCCTTCCCTGCTGAATCCCACAGTTGTGCCTCCCCCTTCCTGCCACGTTTATAGAATCTGTTTCCTTATATCTTCACAATCATGTGACACATAAAACACACAGACATACACACAGGTCTGTCTTAGTTTAAGGTTCCTCCACTGCCTCCACTTTAATTTTTGTGGTGTTCAAAGCATTGAAAAAAATATATTTGAAAAACTCAGCAGCCACATCTCTTTGGCTCTTAGGTGTCACAGACTTTTCTTAGGTAATATTTGCAATAATTGTATTATGTCAACAGTACAAATATTAGAAATGTTGTTCATTTACAACAAATTACCATTAACACATGTATTCTTGAGAAAATATTGCTGCATTTTTTTTATCAGCATAACAAGGAAATCGAACCTATCTGCAAAGTTTTCATTGCCAAAGATTTTTCTCTTTACAATATCTTCTCCTGGCAGCTAAAGCATGGTCAGCTTTTATATAATTATGTTAAATAACTTGAACTTAAATAACGTAATGCACCACCCACTCCTAGCAAGAAACCATGTTCGGCTGCAGAGAAAACATATAAATTGTCTGTTTTAAAGTGTCGCATTGTAATTGAGTTCCCACGTACATCTTTTATTGATAAAATTACAGTGAGTAAAAGAGATCATCACTCAGTCCAGCAGGTGTTGAGGTCCAGCATGTGTCTCTGTGAGAGTGTAGTTTTGCCTGGAGGAGTTACAGGTTCAAGTCCAGTAAAGTGCAGAGTGGCTCTGGAGCCATGTTTGGCTTCATGAGAGTGCTCGGCTATAGATGGTGAGAGGCAGTTAATGAGGAAACTTCTTCCCACTGTGTGGAGAAGTTGTAAATGGACTGCATTCATATGACTCTTTTCTAAACTTCTAACTAAACTACCCATCCGCACAGACATTCGTTCAGTGCTTGTTCTATACAGAGCACTGTAACACACACACACACTCACTGAGGTTCATTTTCTTGCACAAAAACGCTTTAACATGTTGACTGGAGGAGGAGGGGATCCAGTCACCTACCTTCTGAATAGTGGCCAACCTGCCAGCCACCCCATATACCTGCACTTTCCACATCTGAGGTTTCCTTTTAGATGATGATTGTGGTAGGTAGATTGAAAAGTACAAGGTTGTCTCTGATTGTCATCACAATGACAGCAGCAGGGGGTCTTGTTGTGATTTCTCGCACTTAGGATGTGCTGGTGTCTGTTGATTATGTCTCAAAGTTTTTTGCAACAGTGATTGAATTCAAATGTGAAGGTTATTCTTTCACTTTTTCAGATGAAGAAACTCAGACCTTGACAATATTAAAGCCTGGTTGTAGACTATATCTGTTATGGATGGATGGTAATGTCTTTCATAGAAACTTGATTTTATCTTATCCGCTTTGCATGTGAATTCATCCGTTACGGAGCATTTTGTCCTGAGTTGTGAGAACTGTCCATTAGGTTTGTTTTGTTTCAAGTGGCTGGTTATAGTGGAGGAGGGTATTACGTTGCATGGGCTTCCGTTAAATCGAGGTATGAATGCTTCTGTCCTGATATTTAGAGATTGTAAGGTCGTTGTAGTGTTGAGGTTATTTTCCTCTGTGAATTTTAGAAAAGAACAGCTCTTTTGGAAAGACTCTTACTGATGAGGGCCATGAGGCTGAAACTTTAGTCCATAGCTGCGATAAAGTGGTGAAATTGAGACTTGTCAACTTTCTCCTGAAGCTCTTTGTGTGTGTGCTGCCTTTTCACCTTTGGATATTGAACACTCGTTTCATTTTAATCTGTCAGCACCAGTCTCCATATTATACTTAACTTTCTGAACCAAAAGCAAAGCTCCATTTTTTTCAAATACATTTCTTTGAATAATGTATGAACATGACATTATTTAACAAAAAGGGCCAAGCTTCTCATTCTCCTAAATCAGAATCAGAATCAGAATCGGTTTTATTGCCAAGTATGTTTCCACATACAAGGAATTTGTGCTGGTGATTGGTGCAATTGTGGATCAGGGGGGATCAGTGACAGTGGGGCTCTCTAGCCTTGTTGATAAGGCTGATAGCAGACGGGAAGAAGCTGTTTTTGTGGCGAGAGGTTTTGGTCCTGAAGGACCGCAGCCTCCTGCCAGAGGGGAGTGACTCAAAGAGTTTGTGTCCAGGGCGGGAGGAGTCAGCTACAATCTTCCCTGCACGCCTCAGAGTCCTTGAGGCGTACAGGTCCTGGAGGGACGGAAGATTGCAGCCAATCACCTTCTCCGCAGAGTGGATGATATGCTGCAGTCTGTTATTGTCCTTCTCCGTGGCAGCAGCGTACCAGATGGTGATGGAGGAGGTGAGGATGGACTCAATGATGGAGGTGTAGAAGTTCACCATCATAGTCCTTGGCAGGTTGAACTTCTTCAACTGCCTCAGGAAATACATCCTCTGCTGAGCTTTCTTGCTGAGGGAGCTGATGTTCAGCTCCCACTTAATGTCCTGTGCGATGGTGGTTCCCAAGAAGCGGAAATGCTCCACGGTGGCCACGGGGGAGTCGCACAGGGTGATGGGGGTGGGTGGGGCTGGGTTTTTCCTGAAGTCCACTATCATCTCCACTGTCTTCAGAGCGCTAAGCTCTAGGTTGTTCTGCCTGCACCAGGTCACCAAACGGTCAGTCTCCCACCTGTAGGCAGACTCATCGCCATCAGAGATGAGTCCAATGAGAGTGGTGTCGTCTGCAAACTTCAGGAGCTTGACAGACTGATGGCTGGAGGTGCAGGCGTTGGTGTACAGGGAGAAGAGCAGAGGAGAAAGAACGCAGCCTTGTGGGGATCCAGTGCTGATGGTCTGGGAGTCAGACACATGCTTTCCTAGCTTCACGTGCTACCTCCTGTCAGACAGGAAGTCGGTGATCCACCTGCAGGTGGAGTCAGGCACGCTCAGCTGGGAGAGCTTGTCCTGCAGCAGAGCCGGGATGATGGTGTTGAAGGCAGAGCTGAAGTCCACAAACAGGATCCTGGCATTGGTCCCTGAGGAGTCCAGGTGCTGGAGGATGAAGTGGAGAGCCATGTTGACGGCGTCGTCTACGGACCTGTTGGCTCTGTAGGCGAACTGCAGGGGGTCCGTGAACACCGGAGACAGCTGATCAGCACAGTGCTTCAGGGATGATGGAGAGACAGAGTCAGGACCGGCAGCTTTGCGGGGGTTCTGCTTCTTAAAAAGTCTGTTGACATCTCTCTCCAGGATAGAGAGAGACGTTCCTTTGGTAGGGGAGGAGGAGGGTTCTGATGTGGCTAGTTGTTGAGGTGCCAGGGTCCCTGCTAAAGTGGGGGAGGAGAAGCTGGTGGTCTGGAGGTGGTGGCTGGACTGGCAGCGGCAGTAGAACTCATTCAGATCATTGGCCAGATGGAAGTCATTAATGGAGTGGGGGGGGGGGTTTAGGTTTGTAGTTAGTGATCTGTCTGAGCCCTTTCCAGACAGAAGAAGAGTCGTTGGCTGAGAACTGGAGCTGAAGTTTCTCAGAGTACAGTCGTTTAGCTTCTCTCACCGCCTTGCTAAACCTGTACTTGGGCTCTTTAAACCTGTCCCTGTCCCCACTCCTGAAAGCTTCCTCCTTTTGCCTCCTGAGCTGACTGAGCTTAGCTGTGAACCAGCGTTTGTCATTGTTATAACTCACCCTGGTACGTGATGGGATACAGCAGTCCTCACAGAAGCTGATGTATGACGTCACAGCCTCTGTGAACTCATCCAGACTGTTGGAAGCAGTCCTGAACACCTCCCAGTCAGTGCAGTCCAAACATGCCTGCAGATCCTCTATGGCTTCACTGCTCCACTGCTTCGATGTCCTCACAACAGGTTTACACAGTTTTAGTTTCTGCCTGTATGTGGGAATCAGGTGGACCATGACATGGTCAGAGTGGCCCAGTGCAGCCCGGGGGACGGCGTGATAAGCTTTGCCAAAATAAAACAGTTTAAAATCATTGAACGCCAACATTTGGAGAGGTTTTTTTTCAGTAAAATCAAGTCAATTTCTCTTACAAATAACCTTCATCCTTTCTCCTGGTTTCCATCAGGTTATGCTCCAGTGACGGGAATGTGCCACCCTGTCCGGAGCTGCACCCTCAACCATGAAGACGGCTTCTCCTCAGCCTTCGTTGTGGCTCACGAGACCGGACATGTGTAGGTTCCTCTTGTTGTGTTCTTCCATCTTTGTCTGTTAGGGTACTGGAAGCTCTTTAACATACACACGCCTCTTCATATGGTGACACTGTGCTGTAGTATAAGATAAATTATTGTCCTTCTGCTGAACATGTTAAGGGAACATCTCTTTGGGGCTTTTTTTTCTCCTTGTGATCTCTATATTAAGTGACACTGGGGACCTTTAAGCAGATTGGCCTTGAGCACTATGACAGCAAACATGTGAGCCTTTATTGAATTTCATGGTTTGTTTATCAAGCGCATGTCAGTTTATCCGTCCACATTTCCTGCAACATTCTTTACTCCTGAAGTAAAGTTCACTAAAACACTAAATACACAAAGCACAGAAAGTTATCGAACCCTGTAACCCCAAATCTTGCACATGACCACCAATACATGCAGGTAGAACTTGATTTGTTCATGAATGCAACAGAACAGGCAAGAAAAAAAGGAAAAAGGACAGATCTGGTCAGATTCATGGATGAAGCTCAGATCTATATTAAAGGTTCTATAAATGAGATCAAACGAGACTTTAAACAATAATATGGCGGTAAACAACTATTGTCTATTTATAGATTTCTCTGTTCTCTGTTTTGGTAACCTGGCTGGAAATGTGGGAGGTTTGTGCGTTTGAGTCCCTCATGTAAACCAATGGCCTTCCCCATGTTTAAATACACAGGCACCACCTGACACAGTGCAGTTTGCAGCCTCCAGGTGAAAGCGACGGTGTTCAGGTTAAAGCAACCTTCTTTTCTTTCACTGAAGAATTCACTTTTTACTCTAAAAAGGCTCCAACAAAGCGAGATGAGACCAGAGTACAGGCTGATTGGCCATGGGGGGCACTGGCTCAAATCCCAGTGGGCCAGTGGCAGATCTAAACATCCAGAAAGTTTTTCCCAGCTCCATCAGTGTCTTTACCTACCAGCAATGTCAGTATCTTAACCATCAGCGTAATTTGTGCGACTGAGGCTAAAGTCCAAGGCTGAGTTTCTTTCCCAGTCCGACTGTGGAGCCAGTACTGCTCTGTCTTTACCGACAAAGACAACCCTGCGAGCTGCTAGAGGGCTCCAGCTTCACTCAGAACTGGTTTTCTTCTCCTCCATGTGTAAGTAACATGATGCTACATAATGTTATATGTGTGTTTTCAATAGTGACGGCTACAGTAGCATGATAACGTTAGCTGAATTGCTGTTACCAACGTTATGAATTATTTTGGCAAATGTTGGGGGGGTAGTCAAACGGAGGCCAGAGATGTGGGCTGATGAAGCATTTGTTTTGGTCTGAGATGCTACAGAGCAGTGATTAACACAGGCTTCGTCCAAATTCACTCACTATTGGTGGTCTGCATTCACTGAAATACTAAATTACTATTAATAAATTAAATTATTAGTTACTGATTCATAAATCTGTTTGTAATTGTTTAAAATTTCTGTGCGTAATTATATACAGTAGTGTCTACAAAGAAATTTTTGTGTGTTTTTCTTGTTGACTGCAGAAAAGTCTCCACTAACAAACTAAATAAAATAAAAATTAAGCAACAAATTTTGAATATTCTCTGTGAAATTTAGCTCTAATGTGTGTTGTGCCCTCAAAAATTCTCACAAAGGAAGAAACGAAAAGATGAGAGAGTTTGAGGAAGGCTTCAGATAAGCTGGGGTTCTGCACTGAAACCCGGACCAGCTGGAGTGCACAATAATAAGCAGTTCACATCAGGCCGTTTTTACACTTGCTCTTTTCAAGCTGTGAAACATTTTCTAACAAGGAGCATTTGTGTCTCACAGGTGTGCTGTTGGTGGTCCTGATGCAAGTGGTTCTAACCAAACTTTGAAAAGAAGCTTAGTAGAAAGAGCAGGCAACAGAAATAAGTAGAATTCTTCAGAATCACCAATAGGACATTTTTGAATCATTCAAAGTTTTCAATAGCAACTACAAAAATCCAAGCAGGCAAACAAAGTACAAAGAGTCAGGCTGAGGCAAAGTCCAAAAAACATAAACAACGTCAAACACATGACCAGAACCAAAACAGGCAGGCAAAGATCAGAGCGCTGGACAGCAAAGGTACATGGCACGAAGACAGTCTGGCAGAGAAAGTGGAAACAGGCCGGTTTATAGGGAGCTCATGAGGTGAGCAGGTGAGTGGGAGGGGGCAGGTTGGAGAATGGCAGGGTCTGAAATGACAGCAGAAATGGAGCATTTATGAACAAACAACTGGACAGAATGATTGAAAGGATGAATGAGCAGACTGGAACTCAAGACCATGACATTTTTAGAGAAGAGTGATGCTGTCCTTCAGCGGGAGCAGCAGCTGTTTGACTGAGTCATCCAGCTGAGACAGTCACTGAGCGAGACACCGAATCCTCCAACGTCACGCTTGTTGCTCTGTAGCGGAGGATTTCATCTTCAAGGATCAATAGACTTGGCAATGGGAAAAAAAAATATAAAAATCATGTAGAAATCAGTGGCTGTACTGTACACACACAGACACACACACACACGGACAGCTTTTTACTGAGAGGTGAGCATTGTAAAGGACGAAAGACAGGGGTCAAATACTTGGTGGGCTGGCCAGGGACAAAGTCCCAGGTCACTTTTTTGCCCCAGTCCGTCCCAGGTCTCAACTGCTCTATCACATCCCTTCATGCTCACCAAAATGATGTTTGCTGCACAGGCAGGCCTCGCCATCTTTCCACCCTTTTTCCTCTCCACATGTTTCATAAAGTTATTCCGCTTGAGACTGGGTACCTGGACAGCACATGAAAAAATCATCAGTTGTCCACCTCTCTTAAACCTCCAAGTCAGCCACTCTTTAATGAATGGTTCCTTTGTTCTACTTGCTAGCTCCTCGCTCCTTGCTAGGCCTTATTTATTGCATTTTCAAATTTTCCTTCTTGTAAAATTATTTCCTAAACATCTGTGCTGTACATCTGTATGCCGCTCAGTGTTGTTTGAAAACAAGCTACAGTACTTTAAATCAGAGAAGCCTTAGGAAAACAGTGCAAATGACCAACTGTCAAAACAGGAATCATTATATTTCTGAGATGATGATGAGATGAGCAGTGATGGAGCTTCAGGGTCTCCTGTCTCCTCATTTTACCATCACACTGATGCCTTCAGTGATCAATAACCCAGGATAAGAAGCCGTAGACATACCCTCTCAACCAGCTCCCATGGTAAGAACTTTTGATTTAACGGGACTTTTCAAAGAAGCCAGGAAGTAGCATCAGATCATTATTTCCTCAGGCAGGCAGTGTTAATCCGATGGGGACAATGGTGCAAGCTGAGTTTTTAATCAAGATGAGCCACCACTTGTTCCTAGGTAACCATACATCACATAAATCATGCGACCACTGATTGAGTAAATATGTAAGCTGTGACTGTTGTTTTATCGCACTAAAGTAAGTTTCTGAAGCGAAGTACATTTAAGAATATATACACTACATCCTGCTGATATCTGAGAGGAATTATTATTCTGCTTGGACACAAAAGTTCAGCCAGCAGCTGCTCAACAGCCTCTCAGACAATCTTTAAGTCTGAGGGGGCATTGATTTAATCAGCAGAAGAGACAGAAGCCTCTAAAGAAACACACTGAGAAAACCAACAAAGAGGAGATCATGAACAAGTTGTGTCAGACACACACACACAGTGCTGACAGCTGGGTTCAGTCTGGGTGCATGTGTCCATCATGATTAGATATGAGATATTTCATCATTATAGCTTAATCAGCACCCCTCAAGCTGCCACATAAGACTTCCTGTTGCACTTTGTTTGCAGGAAGTTTCATTCTCTATAATGTCAGAGCATCAAGTCCTGCTGTCAGAAATCAGCAAACAAAAACCTAAGACACTAGTGTCAGTCTTAGAGGATGCAAAACAATTACACAATGTTAGCAGTACATCTGTCAGTGACGTGTCATCAGAGCAGCTGTGTGCTGCCACAGAAATAAAGAGGGATGAAGATAGATGCTAAACTGCTTAAACTTTGCTTTAAAAATGCTACTTTTTAAAGCAAAGTGGTCCATGACTCATATGCAGGCTGTTCAGAGGGAAAACAGCCCCCAGGATATTAGACTAGAGAATATTAAAGCCCACAGAAGGTGATGTTAAATCAGTAATGGTGTCATATCATATTTAAACCTCAAATTCATTTATAATAAGCCACAGCATTTTTTCAGTCAATGCCCATTGGCCCTTACAAAGATACTTAACCCTAAACTTGTGCTTTGGTGCATTTCAGTCTTTAATTTAAAGCCCAAAGCAGGTGAACTGTTGCTATGACTTTTTGCATTTTAATAGACTTACTGTAGAAAAGCACTTTAATATTAACTCAAACTTATGTTTGAAGTTTCCTAATTAATGCTTTTTTAACAGGGGTCTGCCGACCAATTAGAAAAGAGTTCTTCCTGTTGTCCACTAATTAAGTGAACTAAATACCATAGATTATATGAATGGAGAGGAATGTCAGCAACTACAGTGCATGCCAAGAGTGAAAGGACTAAAAAGACACAAATACAGAAATAGAAGCTCAAGGCTCAGCTCGCCCTTACCCAGAGGTTTGCATAAAGACAGTGTATTAATTCTACATAGTACTTCAAATTAATTAATAAAAAAAAAATAAAATTGTGTCTAGAAGTTGATTGTTAACCTAGGAAATAGTTTTACAACCACACCTCACAGGCTTGAACAAATGGTCACTGGACAAACTCTCTGGATTTGTATTATATACAAATATTTGCAAAACAAAACAAAATGTCAGGAGCAGAGACAAGTTCAAAAGCTGCAGAACCGCTTCAACCTTTCTTGCATCTCTAAAAACAACTGAGTGGGAATTTAAGCTGGTGACACTGGAACATACAATATCGACTCCTCATCTGCTCACACACAACTATTTATTGATGCTTACTGTATGTGAGCAAAACATGACCTTTCTTTCAGAGCAAGGACGTAACAGTATGTACAGTGGTACTGTGGTGGTATTGTTTTCTCTTTTAGCTTTCTCACACCGGGCAATTAGACTCTGTGAGGTGTAGTCCAGAGAACAAAGAGTACCTCCTTAATATCAGCTGAAAATCCAAAATAATTGTTTGTTTTTTTTTCAATGATTGAAAAAAAAAATTTAATCTATAAATTAGGTTGGGAATACATTTTGTCACAACCACAAGAAACTGTAATGCTGTGCTAACAGGTTTTTAAAATGACATTAGAGTGATATGTGTGACAGCAGAGTGTTATGCTCTGAGAATAAATGATGTATAATGATTGGTGAAGCCCAGAGGAGCCACATGCAGCAAACAATGAGAAGCAAACACCATCTGTCCTTTTTATAAAACCTTTTGATTTGAAGCAATTTGAGGCCGTGTACTACAAGTTGTCTGATATTAATAACAATTACATTAATGACCTTGTAAGTTCCCCACAAGTTATTGATACTTTGTTCATAGTGCAGATGAATGAAGTAGCAGAGTAGCAGATGAAGAAGACTTGAAACTAGAGACTGAGACCATGAACTCATCAGGAAAATGTTTACTGAGGCAATAAATCAAGTGAGAAGTAGAGACATTTTCCCATAGACTTCAATACAATCAGACTTGTTTTTACAACCAGTGGAGTCGCCCCTGATGGTCATTAGATACAGGTTTAAGACACTTCTGCACTGGCTTCACTTTTCAGACCTGCAGTCTACATTTTAATTTAGTCTGTGTTCTTAATATAATGGATTAACTGAACAATCCAGTCCACTTTTCGAAAACTTTCAACCATTGATTTGAATTAACAGTTTGAGAAAAACATAACCAAATCCTCCACATGCTAATTAATACTATGTGGAATGGTTGAAAGCTCCAGAAAAAACAAGTAAGCAGATGTTATGACCATTAACTGCAGCCTCTCCACTTATTTTTTATGTTTGTTGGTCCCAATTTTCTGTTCCTCACGTAAAGTACATCAGCTCGTCTTAATAACATCCCAGTGCTGCCAAGTGGTGCATTGGTGGCTGAGGGTTTCAGGCGTTCACCATAATTCTGAAGTCTCTGGTTTGACGCTGGCGAGAGAGCTTTGTTGCCTGTGATTCTCTTTCTCCTCTCATTTCCAGTCATCTGTCGACTGTCTGCTCTCAGCTAAGGGCACAAACTGTCCTGAAGATTACTTCAGAAAAGACAGATGGCATTTGATTCATGCTCCTGTAAAATCTTGAGAATAGCTTTCAATGGTCGGCTGTTTCAGCCTCCCACAATTGTTTCTACAATTGCCTCGTCAGGCTTCTTGTCTCAGTGTGAGTAGGTGCTGTCGGTGGATTGGAAGTGAAGATGATCACTCTCTGGCCACCACAAATAGCTCAATGCTAAAGTCTTACACTACATCATCTGCCTTCATTTGAATATATTTAAAGTATTTCACAAATATCGTCTATTTTTTATGAGTAGCAGATTTTGCATGATATTCCCTGGCTTATTCAATATTTGCACAGCCCTTTGTTGCTTTCTATCCTCTCTTCTTGTTGTCATTTCCACATTACAACTGTCCATGAAAAAGATTTAAAGTTGATCAATTCAGTCATAAATATAACACCTCTCACTGAAAACAGAGAGGCACTGCCTTTTATTCCAGGTAGAATACTGTGTAATAGATTACAATGAACTGTGGGATATCATTCGACAGCTGAACACTTAAAGTTACAAACAAATCAAGACTAAATGACCGTGTGATAATTGTAAAGTCAGCTTAAAGAAAGATTATGGTTCCAAAAGGTGCCTTCACCTCTTCCAGCGAACTGACTTCTTTTCTTCATGGTAATGGCAGCGTGTCATCTAGTTCAATGTGACATTTACATCTGAATTTAATATTGACCTTCTGTGCAAAAACTTGAGAGGACAGTGTGATGAGCCTCTGGAGGATGTGTCTGGGAAATGTCTGGTCAAACTAACTTTGCGGCAAGATTTTTACATTTAAGTAAAAGTGAGGTGTTTGTTTGTAAATCAGGACACAGAAACCGTCACACTCACAAACTCAACTGGTGAAAAATAGACACAATATCTCTCGTCATGTGTCCCCAAAGAAAGACTGACATGAAGGAATCACATGAAATATTTTGAAATATCAAGAAAGATGGAAATGAAGGAAGAAAGGAAGGAAGGGAAAAAGGGGAGATAATAGTAGTGATATTTAAACATGTAGCTGAAATAGCTCATTTAAATACAGCTCTAAGATAACTGTAGTAGAGTTAATCTGAATGTGAAACATCCTAGAAAATGATCATAAATCTCTACTTAAGTACATTTTTTGACAAAATATATTATTCTTTTCCTCCTCTGGCCACCACAAGATAATACATTATAATTAATATTATGAATCAGTGGTGTAAGAAGGTCATATTTAGATAAAACTCCCTGGGGATTTGGTGTATGCTGATATCCTGCCTCTGTATAAATATCTGCATTTCTCTCCCTGTGGGAACAGGTTGGGCATGGAGCACGACGGCCAAGGCAACCGCTGCGGGGATGAAACCACGATGGGGAGCGTGATGGCTCCTCTGGTGCAGGCGGCCTTCCATCGATACCACTGGTCCATGTGCAGCGGACAGGAGCTGAAGAGATACATCCAGTGAGTTCACGTTCAGGTGCTCAGCACAGTGAGTGGGTGCAAAGAAACGCCCCGTGTTTTTGTAGAAGTGGTGCTGCTGCTTTTTATTTTTTATTTATAGTTTGTAGTTTGTTCCCACTATTTTGGCGTTTTACCATATTGTATGAGCTGACTGTAGGAAACAGATGGTAGAGTGGGAGCCTGAATGAATGAGGCCAAGAGGAGTAAGGATATAATGTGTTTGGAGAGTCACAGGCATTTATAATAAAATTACAGCTTTTATCAGACAGTACCCAGAGCTCGTCCCTCCATCCAAGGCCAACCACCCCACTTAACAGGTTCATTAACACCAGGAAATGTTTCGAAATGTTTAATCCTGCATTGAACCACATTTTATTAGCTGGACAGTTTTGCTAACTGTCTGATGGGGAGCATTAATTTTGTAGAACTCCTTCCAGCAAATATCAGAGTGTTGTGGCAGTTTATGTGCAAGTTTTCAAATAAGTTGGCAACCAGTTGTATGAGAAGCCATGGAGCCATGGCAAAAATTAATAATTTCATCTGTCCAAAATATCTGGTGCTTTATAAAGGCCACATGGTGGCACTCTCCACACCAGTGGTTCCCAACTTTCTCCAACTCATGGCCCACTTGAAATTCTCAAAAATGTTGACGGCCCACATCTGACCCCATATCAATACGGAGGCCAAACGCTCTCAGAGCACATTTTATTTTAATGATAATGACTGAACATTCAGGACTGTACTGAAAGCAGGGGAAGCCCAAGTTTTCCTTTTTGTTTGACGAGGGAGAGAAAATTAAAGGAGTTTTTTTTTTACATTTTTAATGTTTTTAAAGCTAATTTTGTTTTAACACATTTAAATACATTTATATTTTAGTTTTTTGTTTTTATAATTACATCTTTTTACCAAAATTGTACTGTTTTGTGAATAATTTGTAGGCCCCTTTGCAATACCTTCATGGCCCACCAGTGGGCCCCAGCCCACAGGTTGGGAACCACTGCTCTACACAAAAAGGAGCTTTTCTTTGGCTTTTCTTTCTGCCAAGTTTCACTCAAATCCACGAGGGGCTTTTTGAGATATCTGCCAACTAACGGATCAACAGACAAAGAAATAAATATTCGGGCCTATTAACATGAACTCCTGGGGAGAGGTGTCACTATATTTCATTCATTTTCATTTAAGATGAGGCGAGAAGATGACATCACTCAGTGGTGGAAACCTTCACTGCTCCCCTGCTGAAAAAAAACCTGCATAATTTACCCGCTTGAAAAGCAGAAGTAACTGAGGCTCATGGGCTCAGTTGGATACACACACATTTCTTATATGTAAAACAGCATCATGACGTCAACAGCACGTGTATCTGTGGCTCGTGTTGGGTTCACAGACATCAGGTTTTTCACTCAGCTGTAAAAGAGTCAATTTCTGATGGGGGACATTCAGCAGAGCGTGAACACCAAACTATTGACAGCTCATAAAAGTAGAGGCAGTGGCAACATGCGATCACTCGCCCATACAGTATGATGTTCTTTAAAACTGCTCCTGGCTATTGTAAGTGGATCTGTTGCAGAGAAAATCAATATATCGTATAAAAAGTGTGCAGAGTGTGGGAGCATAGACATGAAGGCTCTGGTTCTGAGGTGGTGAGAGAAAGCTTGGCGAGGCAGCTGCTGCAGTGAAATGTATGAGATCTTTGAAATCATTTCCACTTAAAGAAAACTCAGTATATCTCGTCTGACTGTGAGCAGGGTGCAGCTCTGCTCTGCTGAGCCACTTTTCCCCATCCTGCCTTATGCAGCCAAATCTGTCCCTAACCCGAAATAAACAAAAAAAAGCTGTTGTTGAATTTCTGTGGAAGCTTTCTGCAGCCATTAGTGAGAATATCCACAGGTATTTAAGTGGTGCAAGTTAGTAAAGGAGCCACATGAGAACAGTCACTTGTAGCATGTTCTGCTGTTCACTTAGAGCTGAACTGAAGGTGCTGAATCCAGGTGCATTTAATTTGCTTTCTATGATCAAAACATGGCTTTCTTTTGATTTGTTAGATTATTAATTAAGTAGTGAATTGTAAAGTGTGTGATTACAGAGAATTGACGTCAAATTTGAGTTGACTGCAAAATCTGAATAGTTAAATAGAGATAATTTTCCAGAATTGTGAGGCAAGGGCAAGTTTATTTATACAGCACTATTCAAATACAAAGCAATTCAAGGTGCTTTACAGAGGCATGGAAATACATTAAGAACAGGACATTAGGATGACATGAGATGAAAGGTGATAAAAGACAAAAAGTGATAAAAGACATTTAAAACAAGCAAATGCAAACATGACACAAGATTAAAAAGATGTTACCTATGCAATTTATTGATAAGCAGCAGCAAATAGTGAGGTGTGAACATAACATGAATTGTAAAAACCTGTATTTAATAATGGCTGTGTACTGTATCAAGGCTGGTGGATTTACCTGCACTGTAATGGCTTACAAGGTAAATTCCACAGCACTAATTCCATGAGTACAACAACACAGTCCAGCCTCAACTTTCTACAGATGTTTCATTATTAATGCATGCAAGGACTAGAGGGAGGGAGGAATGGACGCTTTATTGATCCTGTTAGGGGAATTGATCCCATGAGGGAAATAAATACACTTTGGCCAAATGTGAAACATCTGTTGAGGAAATATTAGCTTCATTGACAGTGGCCTAACATTGTTTAAAAAATGGCAAACTAGAAGTTATCGGAATTAATTAGTTAATAAAAACTGTCAACAGGAGAAACTCAGAGCTGATGAGTGGAAATGTACATTATTCTGAATTTATAAAGACAGCATGTAAACATGGGGTTTTCATTATCAGCAGCAAATAACAAAATTCTTAACAAAATGTATTTAAAAATTTAGGGCTAAATGCTAAAATAAGCCTATTTCAAGTAAAAGCATGCTGAATTTGAGGTAAATGTCTTTAGGAATTGACCCCAGTGTTGCCTATTCTTTCACTTCCTGACAGCACCTATGACTGTCTTCTGGACGACCCCTTCAAACACGACTGGCCACAGCTTCCTGAGCTTCCCGGCATCAACTACTCGATGGACGAGCAGTGTCGGTTTGACTTTGGAGTGGGCTACAAGATCTGCACTTCAGTGAGTACATTGTCAGGCTTCCATTTAGTGGGCACCTGTCCCAAAAATAAGATGTCATCAAACTGAAACTTTCTCAGGCTTTGAAATGAAATGGTACTCGAGATGAGTAGAAAAGTTCTGTTGAGCATTTTGCAGAGAGACGTGCAGGACAGGATGATGGCACCCTTCCAAGAAACGGACCTCTAAATAACAGCAGATGGAGCAGCACAAATACACGTCTGCTTACTCCTCCACAGTCACACTTGCGATCTGGAAAGCTGACAAATATTCTGTCGCTGTATTGTGCCATCAGTACGACGTTTCTTCTTTTACTGCTCACATCACCTTGATCTACCCCGTCCTGTAATTTATGTCACTTGTCGCTTTGCAATTTGCAAATTACTATGAAGGTTAATTCTTCCAGCCACTGCATACATTTTTTCACTTTTCTCACTTGTTTTAATAATAATAATAATAATACTTTATTTGTATAGCACTTTTCAATACAAATAACAAATCAAGGTGACATCACTCATCACTTTTTTTGTAAAAATGTGTTATAAGACATGAGATAAAATGACTCTGCAGGTCTGATCTCCTCTGGTAGGTCGTTCCAAAGTCTAGGGGCCCTGACAGCAAAGGCCCTGTCTCCTTTAGTTTTCACTCTAGACCTTGGAACGACAAGCAGTGAAAAGCCTAGCCTTAAAGGTAATTGAAAGAATTTTAAAATCAATCCTAAAACAAACGGGCAACCAGTATAGTGATGCTAGGACCGGGGTGAGGGTACAAAGAATTGCAGTAGTCCAGGCGAGAGGAAATAAAAGCACGTAGAAGCTTCTCCAGATCTGCTCTTCAGCAGCTCAGGATTTTCTAAAGCAGCTGCTCTATCCAGAGTTCATCCCAGCCGTGGAAGAAGTATTCAGTCCTTTACTCAAGGCTGCTATAATCAATACTTGCCACAATATGTAATCAGCTCTGTTCAGTGAGGAGTGATTACATATTGTGTAATTAACGTATTGAGCCCAGTTGCAGCTCGCTCATGCAGCACACCCTGCACACCCTGAATGATGGACAAGTGGAGAGGGCCAGTAAAAATGAGATTCTACTCATTTGAAATAGAAAATCAATATGTGGCCGCCACAAATAACTCAGTAACAAGTAAAAGCCTACATTCAACACTCACATAAAGACCTCAACTCTTTTTATAGACTGTCAAGGTTAATTTTAAACAAATTTATATGTTATCGGGCTAAAAAGTAACTTGGAGCTACAATTATAAGACAAATGCAGTGGACTGAAAATTAGACATGCAAAGGAGTAGAGGTGTAAAAAAAAGCAGAAGTTGGAAATACTGAAGTAAAGTCAGAAAGTCCATTTTTCCCGACCTTCTCATACAACCCATGGGAGCGTATCCTGAATTAGCGCCTCGTGGCAGCAGGAGATACAGGAGACACCACAGGTCAACAGCCAAAACATGAAGAACTAACCCTTTCATGTTGTGACAGCTCTACAGTCAAGGTTTGGTTAGGTTTAGGGAAAGAGGATGTTTTGGTTCAAATAAGTACTTCATTAAGGTCAGAGGACCTTCTTCGTCATGGTTACAATAATAAGCATGGTTAAGGCTGTAGAATGATCAAAGGGTTCGAAGGAACAACACTGACTGCTGTTTTGAACAGGGAAACTAATGCCAAAGTCCCATGTTTGGTTGACCCATCAGCTAAAACTACCTGACCTCCACCTTTGCTCCTGTCATAATTACAATGGCTACTAGAGAACGCTGCCACTTCAACATAAATATGTTTTGTTTTTACTGAAATAACCACCACATTTCACTTACCAATAAAACAAATCTATAGCTCCTAATAAGCTGCTTACACAAACAGTACATCTACTCAACTACTACACAACCATTCAGCTTTACAGTAAATGTAGCTGACTACCCTCCACCAGGAGCCTTTAGCCATCTCACCCACTCTCACCAGTGTGGGCTGGAACAAACACTTCTCACTGACTCTTGATCTGGCTGCTGTAAAGACACCTGCTGGCTCCATACTGACAAATCCTGCCTCATAAAAAAAGATGATTCACCTAAAGTGTGTTTACCCTGCAGAGACTCACCTCCTGCAGCCACCGGGAACATCATCATCTAATGATGAGGACACCACATGTTTTTTTTTTTTACCAACAGGTGTAATACACATACTAAAGTTCACTAACAAATAAACATAATCAATTCAGGTCTCAAGGTCAGCAGAGAACAACTGTTTACCCTGAAGGCTCAACTTGTGTTTAAAACTTCAAATTCAGTTCAGGACCAAGTACAAGTCTGAAGCGACCTCTGTTATAAAATTGACCTGACTCATCCGATCCAAGTATTGTTCAAATTAACAATGAATGTATGACTCAATCAGCCACTCTAGTGGAACAGTGGGTCAGTGTTGTGAACAGAACTGTTGTTAAACAGTCTACTCATGTGTTCACTATTGACATTTTTGCCAAATATGTAAACAAACAGCTTATTCCAATTATGTTAATCCAAAACATAATTCTGTGGCAATTATGTTTCCTTTAAAGCGTATTTGCTGTCGCAAATTGGTTGTATATTAACATCATTTCCATGAAACATCTTGGAAGAAAATAAAAGTCAACAATTCAAAATGTCCTTTCCCCACTGTTGTCACAAGCAGGCTCATCGTTGGTGCTGCACAATCTTTTTTAACTTTCAATTAATCACTTTAGAAATTTTTCAAGCAAAAATACCAAACATTAGTAGGTTTCCAGTTTCTCTAATGTGAAGATTTGCTCTTTTTTCTTTTACTATATGATAGTAAACTGAATATATTTTGGTTTTGGGCTGTTAATTGAATAAATCACATTAATAATACATGTAATAGCAATTATTGTGCATCAATGCATGCACTGTATTTTTCTTTCATGTTAGCACACTTCTGATATACTCATCCTGTTTAATAACCCTTCAAAACCCTGACGTCAGGGTTTATATAATACATGACGTATGTCCCTGCGTCAAGTGATGTTGCCACATAAAGTATGTGACCCATAAGGGGATATAACATTTCAGTTTGGCCTTGTGTCTCTGATCATGTGACGTTCTGAAACTAATCAATCAATTGACAAACTGGACTGACTGGTTCCCCTGGGAACCACAACATTTGATAAACACAAACATATGTTTAATGAAACTTTCACATTCAACTCAGCATGAACACAGGTTATAGTTTGAACTTCTGGTTAGATTTCAGTGGCTGTTCTAGTTAATATCAGTTCATGGACTTAAGGTTATAGATTTTTAAAAATGCAATAGAATTGTATAATGTCTGTAATTTGGCAAACTCAATTTATTCTCCAGCCTTAAGCAGACATCTTTCTCCCATCCTCAGTCAGGCCAGCAGCAGAAACACCCTAAAAGCAGTTGGAAATGACTGTATCACAGTGGTGATCTCTTCCTGCTGAGATTACCCTGTCGAGATTACTGGCAATCACAAGGCTCATTTTGAATTTTGACTGCTGGCAAATTAAACCAAATTGCAGGAGGTGCTTAACTGATCTGAAAATCAAAATGTTCACTTTTCAGTGTTAAACATGAACCTGACAGGGGTGCCTTCTGGGATTTTACGGACCACAAATTGAAGGCTTATTGAATTCTGTGCAGTGCATCGGGATTTCCTTTAGATTCTCTTAATATTGCAGCTGCACTGCTTCCCTCAGCTTTTGTGCTGTAAAAGTCCCAGTCTGCTGAGACACTGCTGAGTACATTTCGCTCTAACAACACACATACAATGATCAGCCACAACAAACCAGTTGGTGAAGCTGATAACAATGATTCTCTAATTACAATGGCACCTGTCAATGTGTGGGATAGATTTAGCGGCAAGTGAAGAGTCAGTTCTGAGCAACTCTGACAAGGGCCAGTTGTGATGGCTGGATGACTGGGACAGAGCATCTCCAAAACACCAGGATTTTGTGGGGTGTTCCTGCTATGCACTTGTTACTACCTACCAAAAGTGGTCGAAGGAAGGTCAACTGGTGAACTGGCGACAGGGTCATAGGCAAGGGGAGCAAAGCCTGGCCTGTGTGGTCCAGTCCTAATGCTGGCTAGGATAGAAAGCTGTCAGAACACACAGTGCATCACAGCTTCCTGTGTAGCCTCAGACCAGTCAGAGTGCTCATGCTGACCCTTCTCCTACAAAGGGCACGTAAGCGTCTGGACTCGACCATGGAGCAATGGAAGAAGGTGGCCTGATCTGATGAATCGTGTTTTCTTTTTGATCATTTTTACAACAGCTGGGTGTGTGTGCATCGTGTGCCAAGGAAAGAGATGGCAGCAGGATGCTCCGAGGGAAAACAATAAGCCAGTGGAGGTGGTGGGTTCTGCTGGGAGACTTTGTGTCCTAGCATTCATGTGGATGGTCCTTTAACACCTACACTGTTGCGGAGCAAGTACACCCCTACTACTTGCTGTTTCAGCACAGTAACGTTCCCTGCCACACTGCAAAAATTGTTCAGGAATGGTTTGAGAAACATGACAAAGTTCAAGGTGTTTCCTCGGCCTCCAAATTCCCCAAAGCTCGGTCTGATCAAGCATCTGTGGGACTTGCTGAAAAACAAGCCTGATCCATGTAGGCAACATACAGGACCTGCTGCTAATGTCTTGTTGCCTGCACAAAATCTAGGAATTATTTTGCTTCCAACTGGAACTCTTATTGACATTAATCACCATCATAAACTTCAGAAATCTGCTTGGCTCAATTTTAGTGCAACAGCAAAAACTGAGGGGCCTTGAGAGAGAAAAGAAAGAAAAATTGGGTCTGACATTGTCACAGCCCATGCAGAGTAAAAGAAGAATGGGTTTGAGGTTGCAGTTTGCGTTTTTTGTCCTTTGAGAAAGTTAATACCATCAAAGGATTTATTCATGTGTGTGTGGCTCCTGATGATAGCCTTATGAAAGCAGACCTGTATTGGTAGCTGATTTGTTCTCTGGTTGCAAGAAAAAGCCAAATTATTGCTTCATTCTGTTACCTGGTCAGAAAAAAACGTACATGTTCAGTATTTTTATGCAGGTGTGTCAGATTGGAGCTGAATATATTGTTGAGAAAGGAATTCAACACATTGAGTCAGTCAGACTTTCATCAGAATATACATTGATAAATGTAATGAATGCAAGAGCAGCATGGAGGGATTGAGGCGTTCAGCTTGTTGAATTTTCTTTGTCATTTTTCTACCTAAAGTGTCACTAACTGAAACTCAAAAAATGTTAAAACTGAACTAAAATTTAACTCCAAAAACCAACAGTAAACAAAATGTTAGGTATTTATTTGCAGTGTGAGGGCTATAACTACTCAAGTTACATTTATTTTCATTGATGTCACATTTAACCAACTGTGGACCAGCTGACAGGGGGGGAGTGGGAATAAAAATCAGCCCAGGACTTTTGACTCACACTGGCCCACTGAAACCCATCTGGACACATCCAGCAGAGGTTAAACAGTACATGAAACAATAACATATGCACATAAATTATATTTATATAATCTTGTAATATTATAGTCTGATTGTTATTTACACAAATTGAGTGATTATCTTATTATTGTAGTTTGTGAAGAAAAGCTGTATGTGAAACACCTTTTCATTTCACACTCCACAACAACAAAGTAGCTACATTCTCAAAAAGGACCATATAACTCTACAACTACAGGTTAGTGCAGATAGAGAGAATTAGAAGTACAGCAGTAAATACAGCACTAGACACATTTGAATGTTAGTGGCCTGGATGTTTCTGTAATAAAATCCTACAGATCTCAGCTGGTCACACAGACTTTGAGGACATGAATCATCATATTCGACTTTCTGATGAAAGCAGTGCAAACATCTAGATTTTGACTTCTTTTTTTCCTGCTGCCTCAGTGTTTAAACAGTGATAAAAGATACAGACACATGAACAGTAAGGCTGTGGGCGGAGCTGTGGGAGCGAACAGAAGATAGTGAGCTGAAGAGGGAGGCAGACATGAGGGAGATGACGGCCTCATGGAACCAGAGTGGGCCGCGCTGCCTGCTCCACTGCTCTCTCTCTCTTTCTCGTTCTCTGTCCCTCTCTGATGTTTAATTCTTTTTCCAATTTGTGTAGCGGTCCATCATGGAAAGTCCTGGTTCTCTCTGTGGCCACTCTGGCTTTATAGCTGAGATTAAAGCACTGACCTGTAAACACTGATTACTGGTCTGCTGTGGTTAAACAAATATACACACAAACAATCCAAATTGAGTCCAAATTTTATTTGCACATAACCAAATAATAAACCACAATTGATTTTTGCTTTTACGGTGAAGAACATTCTTATTGCATCAACACATTTTGAACAATTGAGGGCAGCCTCAGTAGTTAGCTCAAAATGACTGACATGCAAGAGCTGTTTGAGCAGGCAATTTCCAGGACTCCTCTGTTGGAACACAATTTGAAGGAAAAAAAAAAAACACAGCCAGAGCTGCAACTGGGGTGATGGGGCTGCTGTAGAGCAACTGTTATTGGAGCCCAGTGGATTCTATCTGTGCCGCAAGTGAAAAAGTTTTTTGTTTGTGTAGTAAAGTCATTAAATCCAACTAATTGTCTTGTGTGCCTCTGCAAACAAAGAGCCACACACCAAAGCAACTGTACAAGGAGACATGACTGCAGCAGACAAGTTCAGAGATTAGACTCAACCACAGATTCATCTCTGCTTAAATATTTTAGTTCTTTCAAGTCCTAATAAATGAGATGAACAAAGGAAGTAATTTTACAGCAATGACCCCTGTGAGGTGAACTGGACTCCAGCACTCCTCCATTTTATTGTTAATATAATGATGTCATTAAAATATTTTACTGCTTACAGTGGAAAGAAATTTACATAAGGTTTAACAGGAATTGATGTGAAATTAGATTCTTCCAGGAGTAACGGACGGCACATTTCAACATATTAATAATACTGATGATTACAGGCCTATCTTCATCTAATACAGAATTACCACCAGTCTAAGTAATGACCCATTTGACTCACTTATAGACTTCAAATACATCCAGCAAAAATACAGCTAATTATAGACAAAGATGCAAATGATCTGGGATTCAGTTAGCATTTAAGTCCAGTCCAGGAATATTAGGTTATCAGCTGCTGTAGTTCCTCCTACTTTATATTTAGAGTTGATGTGTACACGTCCAGAAACCTTTGCATTCAGTTCTAAGAGGACAAATGGAAAGTTTTTTATTTGTCTGATCCATACCATATCCTGACCATGGCTTCATGAACCTGCTCAGGAGCCTCCTGAGGCTGAAATTATTCCTCCCCTCTCTTCTTTTTGTCTACATTCCCTCAGGTTCATGCTGCTTTAACCTTCGCCACAACTGCCAGGCATTGATCAGCTGCAGTAGTAAAATCAGTTTAGGAAATTCAGTCTCTGCTGCAGCAGCGGTGGAGCGTTCAGCTGGGAAACAAAAAGGGAGAGTGGACTATAATTACACAGAAGTAGAAAATAAGCACAGCCATAAAACAAGGAAGGAGATTATGCCCATATACATTTTCAGCAACCACCAGGCACATGTAAGAGCTGAAACTAGAAAAACATGGATTGCTTAATTCTACAGATTAAATAAAAGTCATTACATAATGCTTGCTATGGTACATATTTGATCTCTCCTCATGGTTCTACTGGGCAGAAAAACAGCTGCATTGTGAACTAACTGCAGATGTGAAAGAGTGTCATGACGGAGAGAACGATGTCAGCCAGAAGAGGAAACAGACTGACCAGTCTGAGACCAGTGCTTAGAAGTAATTATAGGTGCTCGTGTTGTTCACGGAACCTCTTGGCCTTTCAGCTGCCAGCGGCACACTTTTGCCAACTTTTTCAGTCTCTGAAAACAGCCTGATGTTATGTTCTTATCCTCGAAACAAATGTCTAACCACCTGCCCCGGAGACGAGGTTAGAGAAGGCGTATCCTGAGAAAACCTCATCAATCCACTCAGCTCATAGTGGAGCCTCTAAACAGAGCTTCAGTCTCTGGGCTGATACAGAGGAGTGTGAATATGGAGCATTGCTCGTCACCGACTTGACAACATCCTCTTGTTTGTTTGTATAAACCTGATTCAAAGCATCGTAATCCACAATACTGAGCCTCTTTTGCATATGTGCATAGTGGGTGATAATGTAAACCTACAGTATAGACATCTTTGAATGTCACAGTTAGAATTTTCCTTTGAAGTCAAACGATGTTAAACAGAGAGAATATATGAAAGTCTGACAGATTCTATTTTCTTAGTGTCTTTGTTTAAAGAGATCATTTTCCACACAGGGTCTATTTCTGCTTTACAGCTTTTTAGTTAAGTTGTACATCTCAACGAGAGCAGCCAAGCTGTTTTTCACATGCTTTCATTTTCTTATGCAGCGCCCTCTCTCCCGTGTTTTAGTTTCGCACCTTCGACCCGTGTAAACAGCTGTGGTGCAGTCACCCGGACAACCCGTACTTCTGCAAAACCAAGAAGGGGCCACCTCTCGATGGGACGGAGTGCGCTCCTGGGAAAGTAAGTTTGTCTGTTACATATGATACTGTATGGCCAAAAGTATGTGGTAAAACAAAACAAAAGTGAGTGTTAGGTGATGCTGTGAAATAGCGTGGGATCGTGGGAGTTGTTGTCTTCACCACCATTTTTGGTTTTTACCAGAGGTCTGCACCTCCCCAAAACAAACAGAGCTGTGGTTATAACACATAAAAGCACTGAATAAAGCTTTTTCTCTATTAAAGTCAGTGTTTTGCTCACACTATACGGCGGACACGAGACATCAGGGGAAGGCTTCGAGCTGAGACTGCTGCAAACATTTGTTTTCATTGTTTCTTTGATAACTTATGATCCAGACATTCAGGAGGTTTTCAGTGGCAGCCAAATTGTCAACAGAGCTCTCCTCCTCTCCATAACAAACAGACCAGGGGATTAAAACTGGTAGAAACACTGAATAAAGCAGTTTGATGTTAAAAATCAGTGATTCAACAACACTTTCTGGCAAACCCAGGTTTGTCTTTTTCTCTGTTAACTGAAGAGCCAGACGTCCAGTGACAAAAATTTTATCATTTTATAATTTTATCCACAACGCTGACACATGCATGCAGGAAGTACGATGTCATTAAAGAGGAGACAAGAATGAAACAAACCGTTCCCATGATTAAAATCACAGATTTCTCTGTTTTGAGAATCGATGGACACATTTGGGATAATGTAAGAACACAACAACATATATAACATAGGTCGAGTGGTTTTTAGACATTTTAATGTAGAAAAATCACATATTCTAACTTTAATAAGACGCATTAATGCAACAGAGGATGCACACCAGGGTTTAGTCTACATCATAAATGATAACAAATGCTGAATATCAAATAACAAAATCCAGCGTTTCACACCTACATTATTTCAGCATCAATATTACAGGCACATGTGATAAATGTCTGTGTCATTCTTAATCTGCTGCTGTAAAACTCTCCTGTGTAGGCTTTTTTCAAGATTTGTGAACCAGGCTGCAGGAATTTTCTCCCATTCAGCCACAAGAGCATTAGTGAGGACCAACGCTGCTGCTGGGTGATAAGGTCTGGCTCACAGTCAGTGTGCAAATTCATCCCAGAGGTGTCGGATGGGGTCAAGGTCAGGGCTCTGTGGAGGCCAGTCCAGTTTTCCACACCACACTGGGAAAAACCTTTCTGTGTGGAGCTGGAAAGGCCTTCTCCAAACTGTTGACACAAAGTTGGAAGGTCACTATTGTCAAAAATAACATTGTATTATGTAACATTAAAATGTCCCTTAACTGTAACCGAGGTGCTTTGCCCAAACCAGAAGTACAAAAACACTCCTATCCACACACTTTTGGCCATGTAGTGTTTTTGTATGTTTTTTTTTTTACTTGTATTATCGTGTGCTGAGTCCAGAGAGGAGACTTTTGTGTCTTTTGTGTTTGGCTCACATCTCTCCCTCCTCCCACCCTGTCATCCTCTGCAGTGGTGCTACAAAGGTCACTGCATGTGGAAAAACCCTAATCAGGTCAAGCAGGATGGGGCCTGGGGCTCCTGGAGTAAATATGGCTCCTGCTCTCGCTCCTGTGGAACCGGAGTTCGCTTCCGAACTCGTCAGTGCAACAACCCAGCGTAAGTGAGCAAAGCAGACATAAGATGATCTGATTCGAGCAGGCATCACGAGTGATAGATATATGTAGGAATTAGAGTATATTGGCTGTTATAATTAGATTTTTTTTTTTTGTAGATGTCCTCATGTAAAACCTTGAATGATTCCTGTATAATAACGAGGTAGAGATTCAGTATGGGCAATAATGAGACTGTGTTCACCAGAAAATAAAAATAAAAATCACAGCACTGACTCCCTCTTAAGTCACCAAAAGGTTTTTACTACAAATATTCAGTGGAGTTAACTTCATAGACGAGAAGTTTCTCAGCAGTAAAATGGACTGATTTTAGTACATTTAATATTGACCTTCCAATCATTATTTATTACACATTAACATAACAAGAAGGTCCAAATAAATAATGTAAGCACCTCGTGGATATATAAAGGTTATATAATAATACTGTAGGTGGGTAATATTCATGTATGTTAAATAAGCTGCATTTAAAAGCCTTAAAAATCTTCAAATGTTGGATTTTTTAAACAATGTGAGACGACTGCCAGGGCTCCAAAGAGACTGAATCATCTTTCATATAAGCAGGTTGTGTTCTCCTGTTGTTGGTTTCAAAGGAGTGCCGCTGTCTGATCCTCTGATTTCATCCCCCAGGCCCTCCAACGGTGGCCAGGACTGCCCAGGAGTTAACTACGAGTATCAGCTGTGCAACACCGATGACTGCCCCAAGCACTTTGAAGATTTCCGAGCCCAGCAGTGCCAGCTCCGCAACTCCCACTTTGAGTTCCAAAATGCCAAACACCACTGGCTGCCCTACGAGCATCCCGACAGTAAGCCAGAAAAATGTGAACAGATTGTTTGTTCCGGCATGTGGCTGGTTGTTTTTTTTTTTAATGCCAAAAAAGAAGCACAAGGCTGACAAAGGCGGGGGTCTGGATTCTCTCACCCAGACCTGAACAGAGTTTTTGTGTCTCCAGTGCAAGGATGTTTCCAATTTTTTTTTTTTTTTTTTTCCCTGTGGCCTTTTCCTTTCCCTTTTTCTGTCCTCCCATTACTGTGCCAGTTTAAAACCATCCAACCTCAAAATGTGCCCTTTGAGGAAAGGTGACAGATCATGCCTGTGCAGATATCCTCTTTCAATCTTTTTTTTTATCAGACAGCGCTTTCATCTGGCTTCACTACTGTTTGCCACATATTGTGGCTAAAGTGGTCTGGGTTTTGAGAGTTAGTCATGTAGGAAAAAAAGCTGCTGAGAAACTGAAGGTAGACGAGAAGGTAAAGTGGGAACCCATTTTTCTGTGGAATGTGAAGAGCCTTTCTAAAGACTGATGGGACAATCAGATGTACAGTGCAACAGGAAGTCAGTGTAGTTTCATACAGGGTCATTTTTATGTGTGTGAATTCAGACTTTACTTAATATTTACGCTTTCAATCTCTGTGTGTGTGTGTGTATGTGTGTGTGTGTGTGTGTGTGTGTGTGTGTGTGTGTGTACAAATTAATCATTTCTATATTTTTTTAATACATCAATTCCAAAATGTCATCAGTGACACTCACATACCTGTGGATACAAATTGTGATTATTTTATGTAGTGAGTTCGAGGCAAAGGGAAAATAAAATGTCCTGTGCCATTTTTATTATAAATTCCACCAAGCTTAATAGAAAAAAATATACCTGTGATTGACATAACTCTTTCTGACAATTTAAATACACTGGGGCATGGATGCTTTAAAGCTTGCACTGATAAATATTCTTTATCAACTGCAGGTGAGATGACTGCATGAATGTGAAAGTCATTAATCGCCACACCCTTTAATTTCAACTGCACCCAGCTCACAGGCTACATGAAACTGGTAGAAGCATATTCAGCTACATTATCGTGCTGTGTAGAAGTTAAATAGTTTAAAAGTCCATAAAATATTTTTTTAAAAATCATACTGTTCCTCTTATTCCATTTTCTTGCCTAAATCTTTTATAATAATGTAATAATCTGTCTTGTAGCCACCAAGAGGTGCCACTTGTACTGCCAGTCAAGGGAAACAGGAGACGTGGCGTACATGAAGCAGCTGGTGCATGATGGGACACGCTGCTCCTACAAGGATGCCTACAGTATCTGTGTGCGTGGAGAATGTGTGGTAAGGATTCGTTTTGAACTACATGCTTCTTGACATATTAAAAAGTGTATTAGGTTACCGTGCAAATTAGCAGCCACAGGCTGTTTGAGTCTTAGAAGCTTTGAAGGACTTTAATGAATTGCATGGTGTGATGTTGGTAAACTGCTCAATCAGCATTATGTTCAGCTTTGAACATGCTGGGTTTAGATCCAGAGAGCTCGCTTGCTGCTCTTTTAGGAGCAGGACTCATGAAGTAGAAGCTCCGTGAAATTCTTTGATTCATTACTGTCAGCGTGTCCTCAGTTTTCCCGCCTCAGAGCAGAAATTAATTAGACTTTCAATCTACAGCAGCATACGTAGGTGCATGTCGTCCCTGTTGCAGCCTGATTTTCATCTTAGTTTAGCTGCAATGTCATGATGCATTCAAGTGTTCTAGCGTCCACAAGAACGTGGCTGCTCCTAGAAGTAAAACTGTAATTTAAAGGAAAATTATTACAGTGTGTGTACCCACATATCGTAAATACCAGAAACATTTGTTAAAACAACAAATGAAGAAACACATGTCTACACAGGTAGGCAATTATTATAAAAAGGAGAATGAATTCCCACACACATCACAGCACACTGCTTCTTAAAGGCGAACAAGTTAACTATGGTGAATTAATTCTCCTGGTTTCTGGACATGTGAGAACAATTTTGGTGAGGATGAGATGCATTTTGTGGGAGGGTTCTCTTCACCTCACTGCACAGGTGTTATGAGTCAAGATATAAAGAAACATACTAAGTAACTTATGAGTGTCCACATGCTGCTGCTATCATAACTGGATTATTTGTTTATTCATCAAACTTTCACCAAATGTCATGAAAATCTGTCAAAACATTCTTGAGATATCCTTCTGTCCAGCACACTCAGACACACACACACACACACACAAAACAAACAGACTGAAACACAAACATAACCTCACTGGTGGAAGTCACAACGAGATTCACCTGACGTGTCTGAATTTCTGAGAGAGGCCATGGCTCCACAGCTTGAGTCTGAACCTCCACCTCCAGAGGAAGCCTGCCGTCACCTGTTTTTGTCCAGTCAGCGCTGATAATCTGACAGCTAAGAAAGCCACAGTGAGAATATCTGACAGGTCGGCTTCTCATCAAATCATATCATGAAGAAGAATGTCGGCTCATCTGTCTGTTTTTTGGTTTTTCTATTGGTCTCCAGAAAGTTGGCTGCGACAGAGAAATTGGCTCGAGCAAAGTTGAGGACAAATGTGGGGTTTGTGGTGGGGACAACTCCCACTGCCGCACCGTCAAAGGAACCTTCACCAGAACACCAAAGAAAGCTGGTAAGAATGCACTAAAACCAGCAAGAACACAAAGTTTCACTAAGAATATACATATGTTCTTTCAACTCCAGTGTGTACATGAATGCAGATTGTCACAAATAATGAATCTTCATGATCCAGGATAATACATGAGTGAATGATAAACGTTTTAGAATCATAATTATATCATTATCTATGATATAACAACAGAAGAAGATAATAGAAAAGTTGAAGGCAAACTTATGATGTAATGCAGCTTTGTGTTACTTTACATGTACATTTACATTCATCTGACAGATGCTTTTTTCCAAAGCAACATACAAATTTTATATATCACAACATCTTGGATATTTTTAGTACACTTACATTTCTCCTCCACTGATGACCCATCCATTTACATATGAGGGATAACACTGGTCTTTCTATATTTTTTTATTATCAACAATTATCATGAGTTGGTATTATTGCTAAATAAGTTCCTTAAACAGCTGGGAATTGTAGTTTTTAACAACCATTACTCAAACAAGATTAACAGATGTTTTGTTAGCAACTATTTTCAGCTGCGGATTGATCCACATTTCATGTGCTAGAGAGTTTTTACAGCAGCATGACAGCGTACTCAAAAT
The DNA here is from genome assembly GCF_046630095.1 of Trachinotus anak. NCBI lineage: Eukaryota > Metazoa > Chordata > Actinopteri > Carangiformes > Carangidae > Trachinotus > Trachinotus anak. The sequence continues at coordinate 26,710,964 of NW_027273859.1, read as the reverse complement.
AAACTACAGTGCCCACGTTCATCATAATGAATACACACGTCACCCTGATTTGGGATGGTGGGTAAATTGTTGGGAGATTCTCAAGCGACTGCGATGCCCTGCAGACTGAATGTCATGTGACAGACGGCGTCAGTAGGCCACTTTTCGATATCCTTGCCAGGTTGTGTCCTTGTTATTAAACATTATTAAACCCACAGCCAGTTTGTGAGAATAATAGCTTGCACAGCTAGTGGTGAGCTGGCAGTGAACATGCAGATCAGCTTTGTCAGTCACATTACCCTCGCCCCACAGGTTGTATCGTTTCCCAAAGAGGCTCCCTAAACAAAACACTTCCCGTTGTTATAGAGTAATTTGAATTCCACTACACATTCTCTATTATATTATTATTATATATATTATATCTTATTCATCCATTCCTCATTTTAACTTCAAGGGAACTGGAACTATTTCCTCGGCATGCGACTCACCCTGCACACAGAGTCTTAGCAATAGATGCACTAAATATCCTCTTGCACAAAATATAGGCTTGTGATGCGAAAGGTCCCAGTTTGTGGAGTGCAGCTTTTCTCCACCTCCATAGCTTTAATGAGAGCATGCAACCCTTTAAGCACTGATTAAAAAAGCAAAGCGGCTATTGCTTAAAAACAGATCTTGATTAGCAGAAAAGATTCAGCCCATGAGTACTACACCACTCTTAAGTATTCATTTTTGGCCTTTCACTGGCTCTTTTAATACTTTTTTTAGCTTTTTACTGGCTCTTGTTTGATTCTTTTAACATCTGAAAGCCAAACCAACTACCAAAGTCTGATTTCTGAAAATGAAGATTAGCTTTGACTCAGTCATTAATGCTGAAGTGGAGGAAAAAAAACACCTCTCCTCCTGTAGAGTGTAAATTTTGATTCAGTTAGAGACTGCACTTAATGTAAAAAGGACGAGTGGCCTGTCAAGGCACTGCTTCCAGATCCTGCTCCCTGAAGTACAGCTGGACTCAAATAAAGAATCTGAGCACCTGCATTTTGAGTGAGCCGGCTGCTGGCTCTGCAGAGCCCATGCCACGACTGTAACCCCTGGGAACTCATCCATCCTGACTGCTGCAAATCTTCGAGGTGAAAAACTGAGAAAAGATGATGATGACATTAACATTCATTCTACTGCCGCTGCAGGATGCAGGAGGTGGCTGCATCAAACACCTGTGTATGACGTTGATAAATAGAAAACTGTATTAACAATGAATGACATTCTTCAGCAGCTCTACTGTTGCAAAAGTAAAGCTCGGATAAAACCTGAGTAATGGCCACTTAAATGAGGAAGGGAGGCTGCATATGATTTCTTGCTTCAGTACCATTTTCTCTTTGTATGGGTTCTTAAACTGTAGCTGCCTCATTCCACACTGCATACCAATTCCAAGCAGGAGTTGAGCTTGAATGTTACTTCTTGACCTTGTAAAGTGGAGCTTGACGAACAACTGAAGTCATAAGCCACTGAATAGATTTCTTTCACAGCCTTCATTTGTGTCTTGTATGGATGGAGGTGTCAGGCAAGGCAAACAAAGGACAAACAAACAAAAGCACAATTAATCAAAGAAAACAAAGAATGACTAATTAATCTAAGTGTGATGGACACTGCTGTTACACAATGCAACACACAAAAGACTGAGGCTACTCAAACCTGCCAAAAAAAAAAAGAATTGTGTGGGGGAGTGAAACAGCTACAGAAAGATCCAGGATCGCAACAGTTTACTATGACAATCAGTATGAAGTGCAGACTACTGTATATGCAGTAAGTACACAGAGTTGAGACACAGCTTATGAAACAATATTGATTCTGTCTGTTTGGACACTTGATAGTGTTTATGTAGTTTGTATGTGTGGGTTGCAGAACTGCCCCAGTGATATGACTCATGAGAAAATGTATCTGACTTGACTGGAAACAGCATCTGTGAAGTTTACACAAATGAATAGATATTTTTCGTCTCAGCATTTGAAAATGACAGACAATTATTGCTTGAGGGTACAGATTTACAAACTCAGTCTAATGTCGTACCTGTCAACCTACCTGTAATGGAAAAGAGATGGAAATGAATGACGTCAAATCTGCACAAACAGTAGTGTAATTATGCAGTGGTGGCCATCATTGATAAAGAAGTAAATATGTAAGTTATAATGGTACTGAGTATTTTTGAAAAATATCAGCGGCCCTGTTGGGATGTCATTTGCATGAGACCATAGGGGAGTTTATGAAGCTGCAGCCGCCTCCTGCAGATCTGTGTCGTTTCAGCTGGTTTGTGCAGAATTTACAGTCACAGCTAGTAACTGAGTCTACAGGGGAGGGTGCAGAGCGAGGGGGAGGGCTGCCCGGTATCTGACAGCTGTCACAGCCATCACTCAGCACAGTCGGGTTCATTTGGATTAAGACCCTTACTAATTAGCAGAGAAGTAATTAACCCCACTTTTTTTTATTTATTTATATATGTATATAGTTTTAAAAAAATATAATTCATAAGTTCATTAACAATTTACTCCAACCCTTTATCCAAGTTACTTTAATTCAAGCCGCTTCCCTCAGGTTATCTCCTCTCTGCAGCCACGCAGGGCGCGCGCACACACACACACACACACACACTAAATTAAAGCAAACAGAACTTGGTCCAGTGGTGATTTCCCTGCAGTGTTAAGCTGAATGAGTGTGAGTAAAAAATGTGTCCTCACATTAACCACCAGCATGAAAAGTATAACTTAATGAATGACCGCGTATTCACCTTAACAGTGCCTTCTGAAATCAGTTCCTGATGCCTGCCTCATTTGTCATGAATAATTCATCATCACATTTTTATTTAAGGGAAGTGATGATGTCATAAAGTCAATGGAGAGCTTCAGAGAAAAAGAGAAATTGGCTTTTTTGGGAGCCTGGACATGATGGTTTCACCAAACCATCACAGGATGTACTTTGTTGAAACTGTAACTTTTTTCCGAACATCTCACTGTCATTTCACCACTTGCCTTTTTTAACAGGGAAACAGTTAAGCAAGAGAGCCCAAAAAGAAACCCCTTTGTTGGAAAACACAATATGCAAGTATCCAGTGTCACTGACTCCCTCACAGACTCTTTCTCTAGCTTCAGCTTGTAGTGCAGATGGATGCCTAACATTGTAGAGACCTAGAGACGTAAGTGATCTAAGCTGCTGTTTCCTCTGTTCCTTGTTACTAATTAAGTGTCTATTTAGGTCTGACGCCCATGTAGTAACGGTTACAGGCTCATTATACAATCAAGTCTCTGAAACTCTGTATAAGACCTTATTTATGGCATCTGTGGTCATTGTGTGTGGGTGTCTCCTGAGCAGTTGCTTCAGCAGCCTAACAGACTAACTTTAACGTTTCTTTGTGCAGATTTAAGTGTAAACAAAACTGCAGACTTTTGGAGGCAATCTAGGAAGCTGTTGGCCATCTAGCAGCTGATTGACTGAACCTAAACTGGCGCACTGATGCTCGGTTCAGGCCCACATTCACAGGGTCCTTTAAGACATCTAGCTGGTGGGTGGTATTTCCCATCAGTCTACAAAACCTCAAGTTGTAATTTCTATCAAGCACCTGTTGCTTCTCAAATTGCCTGCCATCAGAGGATGTTGCTTCGGAAGTGAGAGGGCATCTTTTGCCACTTCCTATAGTTAGATTGCAATTTTTATCTTTGATGATACAGTAGAGTGAGCGGTGCCACCTGTCAAAACCTTGTGTGAACTCTGCAGCAGTGTGCCAGCTGAATTCATAATCACCTCTGTGGCAGAGCTGTGTCTGCATCAGGGGGCCCGGCCTGTTGGACCTGCCTGTCAAATCTGAGGGCGAATAATTAGTCCTGGTGATTGGCAAGTGCCACACTGCCAGCAAAAAGTAGTCTGCCTTCTCAGCGTTAGTTCCTCAGGTCCCTGCTATGCTAATTAAACATGCCTCCACTGTTGCGGATGTTTTGTTTTTTTTTGCAGAGAAACAGTGAGACGGTGAAATGGAGAGGAGAAGAAGAAAAACTGTGAGACTAACTAATTGATTTGTTTCATTTTGAAGGGAAGACCCGAGGAGCATTCTTTTTGCCCAAAGGAGCTCGAAATGTGTTTTTAAATGAAACGGAAGACTCTAGAAATGTACTTGGTGAGTCACAGCAAGTTTGTAAGTGGTGGACATCACTGTCAGAAGGAGACTTTGCTGCCCTGTAGTCTAAAGGAAACTCTTACTCACCCCTTATTGAAACATTGCTGAAGGCTCTATTCATTCACTTCCTGCCTGCACATAATCAATATGAATGCAAAGGAAGAAAGTTGAAGCTCACTTAGGAGACTTTCTTTCACGGTCATATGTTGTGTAACAGCAGTACAAGGTGGATATGAATAAAGCTTTATAGCCTGTTTCAATAAACCCTTTGTGTGCAGGCTTCTACAGCGAGACAGATGGCCAAGGTCACATCTTTTTTTTTTCTTCTCAACCTCTTCAAACCTCTTTGTAGAGCAAAGTAAACAAAACTTCCAAAACGTGCATGATGTCCACCTCTGCAAACAAACAGATCATTCTTGTATCTGCTTAACTTACCTGTCTCCGTCCTTTCTTTCCTAACCACCCCCCCACCCCCACCCCACCCACCCCACCTTCTGCTTCTGCTTCTACAAACTTGGCAAAGGTTACCTTAAGATGTTTCTCATTCCTCCTGGAGCTAGACATGTGATCATCCAAGAACATGAGGCCTCCCCTCAAATTCTTGGTAAGTGTGACTTCATAACACGAACACATGTGTGAAATCAGAGGATTCCTAAAAAATAGCTCATTACCCTCTTCTTCATGTCCCTCTGGCCAACAAACAGCAGCACATATTGTAAAATCATAGATTACAGATTTTATATAATTTATTCCTTGTCACTTCCCAGGCCAAGAAAATGAGTCTTCATTCATTATTCATCAATCTATTAAAGGGAGATTTCTATATTAATTGGTTCTCTCTCTACTGAAAGAATTGGACTGTTTGTTTTTATCATTTTATTTTTCTCATTTACATTGAGGTGAATTCACTGTCATAGTCCAATACATTATTTACAATAATAGTGATTGAAATATGGAATAAAGCAGTATCTTCATATTTAAGTACAACCTCTGCAGGACTCGTGTCTGGAAAACTTTGGACAGAGTCAGAGGAGATCGATTGTACAGCTGTTTGTGCAAATGACCAATATTGATATATGTTTATGTTCAAGAGACAAAGAGGAAAAATGTCTATTATGCTGAGAGCAACAGATGAAGTCGTAGGCTCGGGCGATATCTAAAATGTCTTATCTCGACATTGTCCACTTTATATGATATGATGTATATTAACGGGGACTCATTTAATCAATAATTATTCAGTCTTTAATCTATCAAAAACTACTGACAATTGACCATCACAGTTTCCCAGAGCCTTGGTTGATATCTTCATGTTGCTTGTCTGATGTGAACAACTGTCCAAAATCCCCAGAGATTCAGTTTACTATACTATTATGACAAGGAAGAGCAGCAAACACAAGTAATGGATGCAAATTTTCTGTCAATCGACAAATCAATGAATCTTTGCAGCTCTGAGCCAGGGTCAGATCCGATAACATTTTGATTAATATAACAGTGGTTTGTAACACTTTTAGAAGGCACCACACAAAATTACTCAGCCAAACTAGGTAAAAAAAAAAAAAAAAGCTCCATAGGTCTAATTCAGGGTGTTGATAGTCTATGAGTTTGTCACCACAAGTAGCCCTTTGAAAATACAAGTATTCAGTTGATCCCATGCTAATATAAAATACTGATTAATTCAGGTTTTAAAGGTCACATATTGTCTAAAGGTAGATGTCCTTGTGTTTCTGATTATAAAGCAGGTCTAGGTTCTATATTAATACTGTGAAGTATCAAAGCCTCAGTCCACAGAGAAATGCACACAGCCTGTATTCAGAAACTGAGCCTTAAAACCAGCCGTCAGGACTTCTGGAACTTTGTGATGTCACAGCAAAGCAGTCACTGCCCTCAGCCAATCCCCAAGCCCCGCCCACCTAGACCCACCATCCAACCCAGAAGGATTTGGTTTCTCTGAATGTTTACCTGAAATCTGGTATATTTATATTGGATCACTCAGAAAACAGTCAGCCAATCAGAAGAGAGTCTCAGAGCCTCTCTTCTGATTGGCTGACTGACATGTTGTTACTAGAGCTCCACAGTGAAGTCTGAAAGAGGAGATGTAAAAGTACATTGAGATGGTCTGTGGTTCTTAAAACTACAAATATGTCTTCTTATAGATATCAACACTTGGGACCTTTAATGAGCAAATACAACCTGTCAGACCTTCACAGGATTAGTTATGGTTCATTTTTAACAAGCCTGTTAGGTGAGTTCACCACCTTGCATCTTAAAGAACAAACATTCAAGTAATTAAAAAAAATAACTAACAAAGGTTATTTAGTCCCTGTAAACTAACAGTAGGATCATAGGATCTCTCTAAGGATTGATTCAGATGACTGAAGGCATGAAAGAGGTGGCCAATGTTTTTGTTTCTTCTTCTTCTGTGAGTGACCTGAGGATAACATGACTTATTCAGCATCCACGAGGTGAAACAGGTCAGCATTGATCTCCTCAGCCAGAGGCCGTTTGCCTTTCAAAGACTCTGCAAAATTAACATTTACGCTCAAGTTATTTATCTGACACTCAAAAGTAAGAGAAGAGGAGAAGTAGAGAAGCTAAAAGTCCTACATATCTAACACAACAAGAAAAGGCTTTGAAATACAGGGGTGGTAAAATGGAGTAGGGTGTAGCCCTTCATAGCCGTCCTACGCCACAAAGGCTGAGGCAAAATGAGGAGAAAAAGTTCACATCCTTGCCCACTGATGATCCATGTAGAAGATATTTCTCTTGTTTAGCTGCTAGTTAGCCCTAATATTATAATATTAGATTTTTAATTGTAATTAAAATTGAGTATCAGTTGAGCCTTATGCACACTTCATTGTGTGAAGAAACCCAAAGCTTGGCTTTTTCTATAAAGATATTTCTCACCTCTCTGGGTGTAATTAAAATCATATAGAATCAAAAGCCCCAAATCACTAATTTGCCTCAGATAGTTTTTAACTGTTGTAAAACTGAATAGGGAAACTGAAAGCGTCAGTAAAAACAGAAACAATCACTTTCTATTTTACATGCATGGCAGGGATAATAAGGCAGTGCGTCTGCTGCGGGCCATGGAGATTGTCTTTTTACTTCCTGCTCCGGCATCATTATCTGACATAAAAGCTGGTGAAGCTGCCGCTGTGCTGTTCCACTCTGTCACTGCATTAGTTCCACTGCCAAGGTGTAGTGACAGTCACCCTCCATTTTTCATATGTGTATAAATCAAATTTAGGGCAGTGAGAGGCGTTTCAAAGCCTTATTACAAGGTGTTGACCCCCACTGATTAGATTGAAAATGCTGTCATCAAATTACTTGTCTTTGCCTCCCGCCCCTTTGGGTCTCTTGAGCTGCGACATGCAGGCGGAAGTTTTCTGGCTCAATCTCCAATCAGTGACAGGGACTCAATCACAGACATTCAGCCAAGTAATTCTAGGGTGGTTTGGCATCTACTCCAGGTACACTGATTTTTCTTCATATATGACGAGTAGGATGATTCAAAAAAAAAAAAAAAAAAAAAGAAAGCTGTTCATATTCATTCATTCATATTATGTTCATATTCATATCATGTATATACTGATGCACAAACTGCAAATGGGCATTTTGGTCTTATTATACATGCAGATATAACCTTGAACGGTACATTCCTCAGCAATTTAAAGGAAATATTAATTGCTTTTGTTTGATATATGTGTAAATATGTGGGTGGGGATCCACTGTGATGATCCCTCACAGGAGCAGCCAAGAGATGATAACAACAAACTTTGTTTTCCACAAAAAGCAGCTTTGTGAGGCCTTCAATTTCATGCAGTGATGATATAACAATAACAACCTAAACCTGTGCATAATCATAAAAAAGTATGAACACATCCTACAGCAGAAATGTTAAAGTACAATTCTGCATCACCTCCAAATATCATAGATATGGCAGAATATGTCATTTGTCCATTCACCACAGAACAAACCAGAGAAGTGTTTCTGCCCCTTTCAGCAGGACCGAGTCATTTGTCTAGGTGTTTAGGTGAAGATCGTTCGTTGTGTTAAAATAAGTACTTTGTTATGGTTAAGTAAAGGGAAAGATTGAAGGTTTTTCTCTCTCATTCTCTGTCAGTGTTGAAGCTGAAAGGTCTGGTGAGTGGTCAGCGTGAACAACAGGAAACAGTGGTTCTGTGCCTCAGGACAGAACTGCTGCCAGATGTAATAACCCCCATTAAAACAGAGCAGGGGAGGGAGACTTTGACTTAAGTCAGAAATATAAATTTGAAATCAAATTTGATCAATATATTCCATGGTAAATAAATATCTACATGTTCCAGACATTGTAATAATAATCACAAAAAATATATATATTTAAGGCATTTGACTTGACATATTCAGTCGAGTCAAATAGAGACATGAGTGAGAAGGAAAGTTTGCAGGTTGTCTGAGCTCATGGACCTGTATACACATTTACTGGCCAATAGCATTGCGAGGCTAAACAATTGACCCATTGACCATGTAAATGTGGGTTAGGAAACTAAAAGTGATGTATTTATTTAGGCCTTTCAGGGTTGCACTGAAAGGACTTACAGTTTGAGGACTAGAGACTTGCTTCACTAACTGATAACAGACCAGACTTTGACTTGTTATTCAGACTTGAGTCAGATGACTCACACTTAACTTGATTTTTGGACAGTGACAAAATAAATCCTGGATCTGCCCCAAAATCTAACAGGTTCTTCTCTGGCCGATGCCCCATCCCTCCACCAAGTTTAGTGCAAATCAGTTCAGTACCTTTTTACTGGCAAATAATCAGACACAGGTGAAACATCACCTGCTTGGTGGATGTAATGATAATATTAATAAATTTGTAGCGGAGGGTGGATGTAGTCACAGATCCAGACTCTAAATGTAAAACATCAGTAAGATTTAGAAGTAAGTAAGTAAGTTTTCATTAATATTGAAAGTAAAACTAAACTTTTCATGACCTCTGTCTTTGACTGATTTAAATGAGGAAACTGGGGCAGATTGTCAGAATATTGTATAACTCAACTTGTCCTACTTGACTTGCACCACAGTAACTTGCTTGAGACTTGAACATGCGACTTACTCTCACCTCTGTGATGAAACATCTGGAAGATGTGATTGCCTTTGCTTCGACCGCACCCTGCAGTTGTTAAAGAACAAGGGAAACTCTCTGCTGCAGAAGAGGCGACACAGAGGAGACAGAAGTACAAAGTTTCATCTCCAGTGTAACTCTGGCTAAGCTTATTAAGCTTATTTCTTCAAGACCTTTTGAACATCTTATTTTTATCATTTTTAGCATCAGAATTTTCCCTCGCTGTAGTTTTATAAGCAGCATCCATCCCTCCCTCCTGTCACTGTCATTATCTGTGAAATGACATGTGCTGATGGATCACTGTGAAAAACATTTTCCGACTTGCTCTTGTTTCAGTGTTCACTCAGTGTCCTGCTGTTAGTTCTGCATTTCTGTCAGTGTCTCTGTATTTCATTTGTACCAGCAGCAATAATAATCTGAATTTCCTCATTATGACCTCAAACCTAGACGTGGGTTTGAATGGAAAAGCTAAAGTTAGAGCGCAGAGTGTTGAAGAGTATGTCAGGCTTTTTGAGACATTACATGACCTCAGCTGTTCAGATCTTTTTCTCTGGTGCTCCAGGCTAACACGTTAGTGTTTGCTATAGGAAATCTTAACAAACAACGTCATCACCACTTATGATAACTTACTGTCTGGCCTTGATGCAGCTGTCAAACACTGTCAGTGGACATAAAAATCATTCAACTGGAGTGCAGTTTTATTTTCAGAACAAAAGCATATCCACAGTTTATCACACTTATAAAGAAAAATATTTTCTGCAAAACACAAACATAAAATAAACACACAAAACACTTGAAAGGTTGAAGATTAGAATATACTGTCTACAATAATGGAATAAACCTTAACACCACAAAACAAACATCCTAACAGGCAGCGATCAAAGCACATGGTAGAGTTAATAAATCACCAAACTAATGATTCATACCGGTTCACGTTCACAGCTGTCGCTCTGTACGATACAGGTGTTAGTGTGACACTTGAGCACCAGAGGAAATTTTCTGTAGCAGGCATGAGGCTCGTTTGAGCATCTTTGAATTGGATGCATTTACAGCCAGTGTATCAGATGTATTTAAAGGAACTTATAAACAATTACCATTCAGCCTCTCACTTCTGACAAGTTAACTTCACGAGCTAATTTTCTACAAATGAGAGAATAAGAGTGAATGGTAATGTGCAGACTTTGTAGGGGTTAGACAGGTTTCTATGAATCACCCTTTGGAGGGAACAATTGGAACTTTTTTTTCTCTGTGAATAATTCTGAACTTCTGTAAGTGATGGAGTTCAGACATTTCAACTTTGTCAATTTCTCATAACAAATGACTGATTCCAGCAATCAAGAACCAAGCAACAGGACATTACATTCTCAATGGGAAAGGCGAGGAGGTGAAGTCCAGGAGCTTCATCGACTTGGGTGTGGAGTGGCACTACATCATCGAGGAAGACGTGGAGACTCTGCACACCGACGGACCTCTGCATGACCCCGTGGTGGTTCTGGTAATAACACCTCCTTTTCTATCAAAGCTTATTTACTGAACAAAACCATAAATGCAACACTTTTGTTTTTGCTTTTTTGGTCATTGAAGTTAAAGATCTCAAACTTTTTCTAAGCAAACTCAAATCTCAAATCTTGTTCACAAATGTGTTTAAACCCTTCAGATGTGCATTTTTTGGGGGGTGAGAGTCACGCATCGTTCATTGTCTTATTTCTTTATTTTGGAAATAATGACATTTATCAGGCTCTGAACTATGGATTTCTAGGGTTCTGATTGACCCCCCCCCAGCCTTTTATTATGATGAGCCCGAGCACACCTTTGCAATAATCATGCTGTGTAGTCAGCATGTCAATATGGCACACCTGTCAGGTGGATGGATGATCTTGGCAGAGGAGAAGTGCTCACTAACACTGATTTCAACACATTTGTGACCAGACTCCAGAGATGTAAACCCTCTGTGTGTAGAAAATGTCTTAGATCTTTTATGTCAACAATGAAAACTGGGATCAAAAACAAAGGTGTTGCATTTATATTTTAGTATAGTTGAATTTATCTAAAGGGCTGTTTGTGTTACAGTGAGCATTGTAATAAAGAACAAGGTCAGCCAACCCCCATGCTTCCTTTCACTATCTCTTAGATTTTGATTAATAAAACTCCTTAATTAACTAATGAACTCACAATAAGAAAGTTTAATAAAAACTTTTTTAGCCTTAACTTGTTTTTTAGTATAAAAACAGTAACAGATAAAACTGAAAAGATTAAAATGAACTTGAAAAGTTTCAAAACCAGCAGTAAAATCTTCAAAAATCAAAACCAATCTGACAGACCAGCTCTGCGATTTTGGGTAATACAGTCACTTCTCTTGGAGTTGGGAGTCTGGCAGCAGCTCTCTGAACTTGGGAGGTATTTCTGCTGCTGAGGCCTGGGTGAGTTACTGCAAGTAGCATAAATCAAACCCGGTAGAGATCAAAGTGTGGATGACCTTCTCCAGGTCTACTAGTGAAAGAAAAGACCTGATCTCAGTCTAGTGTCTTAGTTGAATTAAACATGATTACATCAGTTCAGCTGCCTGAGCATCTAATCACAGGTCTGAAATAAAAACTACACCCAGTCTGCAGGTTTCTAGCTTCAAATGTTTCGATAGGCTGCCCAGAGATAATTAAAGGTGCCAGGGCTGGGAATGGGAAGATGAAATTGTGAGGATCTTTACTTGAAATTATACTTTTGGAAGAAATCTTTGAGCAATTAACACCCAAAGAGAGGTGATCCATATGCAGGATCCGTCTGTAACACTAGGCTTTCTAAGGACCTCAATAGTACTGGGTAAAAGTCATTTATCAATTTATCAATTAACTTCACACATACTGCAGAAAACATAAAACCTAAATCAGATCAGCATTTGCTGTGACCCCCTTTGCCTGTAACCAGCACCACTTCTCCTCAGTACACTTGCACACAGGTGTTCACATACTCAGCAGGTGTGTTGTTCCAGCCTCTTTGGGAACCTGCCGCAGTTCTCCTGTGGATGTAGTCTGTCTCAGTGTCTCCTGTCTCTTCAGGTGATCCCAGACTGACTCCATCATGTTGAGATCAGGGCTCTGTGGGTTTCAGACCGCCTGTTGCAGGACTGCTTGTTCTTCTTGTCTCTGAAGATAGTTGTTTATGACTCTGACTGTGTGGGGGGGTCGTTGTCCTGCTGCAGATTGAATGTGGGACAGATCAGACACCTTGTTCTGGTGTTGTGTGATGGATAAAAATCTGGCAAAAACTTCTGCACAGCTCTGTACATATAGCTGTGTGTCATCCAACAGTAAAAGTAAATTGTGTGCCTGTGAGAGAGCTTACACGCAGCGATAATAAGAGCCCCAGTATGGAACCTGGGGGAACACCACAAGAGATTAGAGCGTAGTTGATTATTTTCATCATTGTTTAATCTGCTGATTATTTCTCAAAAACTTCCCACAGCATAAGGTGACATTATATTATATACCTGTTTTTTGTCCAACCAACTGTCCAAGCTAAAACAGACGACGATGCCTTTGAAATAAAAAAAAAAATGAAATTGAAGAATAAATAAAACTTGAACCAGAGTTTAATTGGGATGTTTAGATTTTATTTATTTATATTTTTTCTCCAAATTATGATTAATTGAATATCAAAATACTAACTAAGTAATCATTTCGACTTTAACTAAACTAATCTACTAGCCAAATCACTCATCCTGACAATATTAATGAAATCATAGACTATTCTTTCAAGGGTCAAGCTAAATTCAAGCAGGATTAAAATCAAACGAACTGAGCAGTAGATCAGTCACAGTGAGAGGAAAGAAATTTCATCAAGAGAAGACAGAGAGAGAAAACGGTGGTTGGGCGCTGGCGGCCTGCCAGTAATAATATCTGGCCCACCAGATTATTTTGATAATCTGATTTTTTTAAATCTTACAGTATCAAACTGACAATCTCACATTAAGCAGTTGCTAATGCCGAAATCTCCTCCCACCTAAAGATGCTTATTATACTTTTATCCACGTTGAGAGTGAATGACAGTCACAGCCCTGTCACATTAGGAGCAGTGCACAGCGCCTGGTTCTGCAGTAGATTTCTTTTTTTTATTCAATTCTATAGTTCAAACAAGCTTTTAGCTTTTATTATGACAAGTTCTGACAGGAAGTTCCAAATGTTCTATCACTTGCCTGATAGTCAACTGGAACAGCAGACATATGATGTGATATGAAAAAATTACACCAGTTAAATTAAGCAGTCAAATGTATATTTGTGTTGCACTTTTATCAATCAGGTTCTTAAAATTAGCCTTTGATTATGTTCTGGCCCAACATGTAATGGGTTAGGAAAAATTTACTTGCCGACCCCTGGTGTGCGTCTGAAATTACGTAAAATAGAGCAAACAAGGCTTTAGTACAACACTGAGCCAGAGCTTCACTGTCGAGCACCTAAAGTTTCTCTGGATAACTACAAGACCATGACTCAGTGAGAGCAGAGGAGTCATCAGAAATAATCCAAGGCTCAGACATAATGAAAACCCTGTATTGTTAGACATGATGAGGGATTACACAAACCAAAAACAATCATACTAGTGGTAGGACTAGTTCTGACAATAATGAGAAGTGAAGAACTTCCGGCATTACATAACCTCCTTTCACACATGCACCTCGTTGGAACCTTTTCAGTAAAAATCCATGGCAGCAGTCATGCTTGGCCAGAGCGAGCGTCATTAATATGTTCAGCTCAGCAGATGGTTGAAAAGAGCAGATTTATATTAATATAAGGGTTAAAGTAGCACAGGAGTTATTACATAGACACGAAATTCTCACTTTGTTTGCCTTTTTAAGATCACTGTCATACATTTACCTCTTAATTATCACTGTTTATGGACAAAGAAAATAATAAACCAGGAAACATTGTGAATGACTTTTTGAAAGCCTCATACAGCAAATCTAATTAACAGATGTGTTGTCTCACATATTCATATTCGATCAAATCAACTGTTGATGACACTAGCTGTGTCCCAATTCAGGGGCCACATCCTTCAGAGGACACGGTCTATAAAGCTGTGGCCCTTCGCAGCCGTCGTAGACCAAGATGGTCAGAGCATTTTCACTTCGCATCATAGAGCGCGGCTCCTGTCTACTTGCAACCTGGATGACACGTAACTTCTTCTCACAAAAGCTTGAGGTTTTAAGGCCCTTGGTTTTAATAGGTGTTGAACAGTAATTGAAGGAGTCTGTGCTGTGACACAACCAGTCTTCAAGTGCAGCCCCTGAATAAAGACGCATCAGGAGGGGACAAATATTCGAAAGCTTCCTCGTAGCCTGTGAGAAAACAGAAGACATTCCTCTTCCATCATATGATTATGTTTTAATTCATTGTTCTGTGGCTCTCTCTGGACCAGGCCTGTCCTACTTTAATGAAGCCACAACATTTAATTAACTACAGGGAACAGACACATGAATGTGACATATCAGTGTCTGAAAGGGGCTCTGCTGTCCTTCAGTCAACGTAACATGAATGAGAGAAACTGAATTAGTGAGTGAAATACACATAATATCCTCAAGACCCAGATTTTCAGAAACAGGGCTATTGAACCAGTTTAAAGAATCAGTTCTCCTGTCTCTTCCTGCAGAATCCAAACCACCCACTTCCCTTGCTTCTTCCTTCCTTCCCTTAGGTCCAAAAAGAGTTGAAATTACTAATGAAACCACAGGCAGCAGCAGAAAGTAAAATGAGATTAGCTTCAAATTGTAGAATTACCCTGTGGCTCTTATTATGCATCATCTGCCAATATGGTGTAGAATAAGAATTAATCTGTCCCTCTTTTATCATGTAAAGATTTTTGACCGGCTGGGAGAAAGCCTCAGTTTCTTTCTTTCACTAACACTAAAGAACTAATGAAATGATTCAGTTATTACTGATGGGAAAAAAAACATAATAAGATTATGAATTAGTTTTTGTCTTTTTTTTTTGTTTAGTCGTCTCATCTCAGGCTTTCATGACTGAGGACTTCCACAAGGCAGTCTCAGTACAGGCTGTTCTCAGCTTGTTCCCTGATGGTGGAACCAGCTGCCAATTTCTATCAGAGCAGACATGCCATGCTTTATCTTCAAGAATCTCCTCCGAGAGAACCTCCTTTCTTAAATCCTTAACATGTCTAACTAGCTCTTACTATGCACTTTTGATGCACTTCCTTATACAGTCTCCATGCACTTATTAAATAGATGCAGAACTTGATACTTACACCGAGGTTTCCCTCTGCACTGAAGCTTCACTTGTAAGTTGCTTTGCATAAAAGCGTCTGGTAACTGAAGGTATAATGTAATGTCATGACTGTTATGAGACTGTCATTGTCGTTTATCTCTTTATCTGTCTTTAACACATTATCATTTTTATAAAGGGTTTGTTGAGTGAGGAGGCTTTTTCCTGACACCAGCTCACATCAGTGCATTGCCACTCGTACGTGCAAGTTGAAGTCTGCATGTTTTGACAGGGAAATAATTACATGGACATTTTGTTTGAAACTTGCTGATGAGAACAGCGGCTCTGACAGAAGTTAATTTACAGTTTTTACGTGAACACAACTTTTCGAAAAAGCAATCTCATGACAGGAGAAGTAAAGTTGCTCATGTTTTCCTGTAATTTCAAAAACAGCGAGGTGCAATCTCATTTCAGGAAACAATTGTGGAAAAAAAGCTGTAAATATGAGTTTTTGAGCGACATTGTTGAATCATTGAGATGATTATTCATCCTCAGTTGGGCTGCAAGTGGAGGATAAAAGTGAAATGTTACATGGTCTAAAGCTGATCTATGTGGAAAGACTGTTATGATATAATGCATTCATAATTCTGTATGTAAGGCTTTTTTATCATAAATGACCAAACTCTTCACTGTTAGATTCAATGTTCCATCAGTTAATTTCATTTTTTCATGTCATTGATGGATTAATAGTGATCAACCATTAAATTAAATCTTATGTGACTTAAATATTAACTGAGTACATTAGTCATATGTCTATCTATCTAAAGTCTTGGGGAGATTCTGTAAACTTCAAGTTATCAATAGAAAATGCAAATAACTGGTTCAAAACCTCAATTTATGAAAAAAAAACATAGAAAATATGACAGAAATATAATATTTATGTTAACAGTCAGATTGAAGTCACATGAACTTTATCATTTACTTACTGTCTGGTTCATCTGCGCTTTCTCGTATTTTTCTTTTCCATCTCAGCTGAGCATGAGAACTTTCTTTTCAATATTCACTTTTGATTGAAAATGTGCAAAAAAAACAAAACAAGTGGATGGTAACACAGCTAATAGATGTCAGTGACTGGTCATTAGGTTTGGACAGTCACAGTTTATCGACGTTTCTGCCTGACTAGACTGATCTGCTGTCTTCCAATTACTGAGCTTCATCAGTGCATAAGGCCACAGCCACTACAGAGCACGGTCACTCGGGGAAAAGGAGTTAGAGAGTCGAGAAGAATTCCTTTATGTTTTAAAAGATGCCAACAGTTGTGGTCTGGCGATGTCTTGTGATCCACAGCAGTGGTTCTCAAATGTTTTATCATCGAAGACCCTAAACTGACACAGATTAGACGACGGACCCCCATCTGATTTGCTTTTAGCTGTTCTATCACAGAAAGTGTTTGAAACCCATGAGCAAACTATTCATACATTCTGTCACTGTGTTACGTGTGGATGGAGTTATAATTGCTGCCAACCCCCAGGAACCCCATTAATGACCCCTGGGGGTCCCCGGTCCACACTTTGAGAACCATTGAACTGCAGCTCAAGCTTGTTTACTGTCTCTTTCCTCTGCTGGCTCCTGTCAATCAGACTGATGCTGACACGCCCCCTTCAGTGACAGAGTCCTAAAAGAGCATTTCTGATATTTCTGACTCTTTTATTTCTTCCTTTAATAATAAAAAGAACAGAGACTCTTTTTGATTGCATAAAGTGATGACTAACTGTGGGTCACTGTCACTTTCACCTTTCACTTCACAGCCAGAACTCACAGATGACACTATTAATTAGATTATTAATAAGATTATGTGTAATGAATAATCACACACAGCATGAAACGATATCTTGGATTAATATTAGATAAAGGGCTTTCATACTGGTTTATAATTCCACATACTCTGTTCTAATACTGTGGAATATTCAGTTTTTGTCAGCCAACAGCAGCAGTTATGTAATGGAAGTAATCTGTATCTGTCTAATCTGTATCTGTGTTAATCCCTCAAAACCTAATACCCACAGCGACTCCTGTTTTGTAGTTCTGCAGAGTTTTCATCCCGTCAGCGGCTTTTATTTACAGCTGAATTCCTTAATCCACTGAGCAACAAAGCTATAAAATATACCTGAGAAATATTCCAGATGTATTCTACAGAACAGCAGAGGAGATCAGGAAGGGTACATTTCATAATTATCAATCTTGTCTTGTGCATGAATTATATTTTGTCCAGCCATGTAATAGAGTTGCCACTGAGCTTTAAATGGTGTCTGTGGAAAATGTTTGAGTGTTTTTTTCTGCTCTTTCTGTCCTGAAATTAAACATGCATTTGCACAAATTTGCACTTTAATGCAAACATATTGCATACAGGATGATGCTGTAACAGTGCTGTGCTTTGTTTTGCTTTTTTCTTCCCGTGGTTTGCAGATTATACCCAAGGACAATGAAACACGGTCTACTTTAATGTACAAGTACATCATCCATGAAGATTCAGTACCTGTCAACAACAACAATGTGATCCAGGAGGACACATATGAGTGGGCTCTGAAAAGCTGGTCCCCGTGTTCCAAACCTTGTGCAGGAGGTAAAAGATACTTTTAGCATCAAATCAGAAAAGTATAGAGAGGAATAATTCCTTTCTACGTCTTCAAACATAATTATTAAAATTTCATACTAATTGTCCTTTTTATGCGTAGATAAGCTTCAAGGGCTGATATTTAATAATTATTATTTTCAGTTTGTATCATTGAAAAGTGGTTTATTAAAGAGCTTTACCAGCATTTGTAAAGATTAAGCAAAGCACAATGTTAACATCCTAACATGACTCTAACATATAATAGGATGTTAACAGAATAAGCCCCAGTGGTGTAGTAGTGTCTTGATAGATAGGTTTACTTTAACTTCTTGCACAGTTAAAAAGCTACTCATGTTTAGCTACAATCTTTTGATATCCCTCCGTGAAGCTCTTGGGTTACAGAGCGATACATGTAAAAAGGATAATAATAGTAAAGCATAAAGAAAAATTACAATGAGCTGCATAAGTGAAAGCTTGTTACTTCAGGTACCTGTGAGATGAAGAAACACTGTACAGAAAGGTCAGTTTGGATCATGACAGACACCAAAATGCGTAGTGATTCATAAGACTGTGAGTAATTATCTTTTACTGTGAAACTTGGCAGGTAAATTAGTATCTAATGAGCCACTTCACCGTTTGGCAGAATGAAAAAAATCCATTTTGTTGCTGCAAAAGTCCACTGCCCGTTGAAATGATTGACAGGGCTGTGCTTTATGCCTCTAGGTTTCCATCCCGTTCTCGTGAACACGATATCTCAGTAAGGCCTTGAGGGAATTTCTTCAAATTTAGCACAAACATTCCCTTGGACTAAAGGATGAACTGATTATAATAATATAATATATAAAATAATATACCCATGTATACCTGCCGGTACATCTCTAATAGACACTTACAATTATAATATAAATTCTCTCATAAAAGTGAGTGAGTGAAATAATCCCACCTTTGCAATCTATTTCCCGTTTAAGCAAGATTACATGTATACGACACATAATTTTAAAATGAACATATAAACCAACCAGTTTTTATTTTAATCACTGAATCTAATTGGGCATCTTGATATTTTGCAATAAGAATTTCTGTATCAATAACAACACTCAGTTTCAGTTATTTAAGAAATGGAAATATTTAATTATAATACAATTTTTTCTCAAACTAAAACTGACCAAATTTTGATTTGAATAACTAAAAAGATTGCAAATCTGAACAAGAATTTAATAGATGCTTTCAGGACATCACAAATTTTGATTAGCGGTCTGGGTGTCTTTTTTTTTTATTAGATTTTGCTTAAAATTTAAAGTGTTGCTGTTTTTTAATGTAATAAATTTAAATTATTTATGAACAATAGATTTGCTGCTTTCACAGGGTTTCAGTACACCAAGTACGGCTGTCGAAAGAAAGGAGACACCAAGATGGTGCATCGAGGATACTGCGACGCCAGCAAGAAGCCGAAACCCATCCGCAGAATGTGTAACCTTCAGGACTGCACACAGCCTCAGTGAGTACACGCTGCCCAGCTACCCCAGGGTTGAATAGCATCAAACTGGACTTAACTGCAGTAAATTTTAATTAAATTGAGAAAATCAGCATTTAGTCAGCTCTAACATGGAGGCTGCCTTTTCACTATTTTTTTCTGTTTGTCCAAACGCTTCAAGTTTTTGCTCATAATTCTTCAAGTGTAGAAACAAAATTATTACTTGTCCTGGACTTATTTGCTCCTCACAGATCTAAATAGACTGGGGCAGTATGGATAAAATCCTTAATATCAACATGTGTCGAGATTCATTAAACTTCATCATACTGATGCAAAATCACATAAAAATATATGACAACGAGGCAGTCGTGCCCACAAAGGTGTTATAGGCCCAGAGATGTACAAGACACAGGAACAGCATTATAAACTGTGGGGTGAATATCATGTTGCCAAATTCATACTGTGTCTGAGATGTGTCATCACATCGCCCATCCTGATGGCTAAAAAGATTTTTCCTACCATTAAGATTTTTCTTCACAAATTCTTCAAAAGAAATCATATGATCAAAGTGTTGAAAGTGTTGCTTTCTCCACATAAACTGTCCTAAATCTTCAACACATTGTGCAACTGTAACAACATTCAGATCAACTCCAAACAGTCCTGGTTCTGTCGTGGACTTTCTGTTGCAGCAGTGGACACAGACACAGAAATAACACACAGCACAGACACTGACATACTCACAGACATACTCACTCCTGACTGGACTGTTATTTTCTCCTGTTGCTGACATATTGATGTATAATGAAGCAATTCATTGCCCAAGCAAAGTTGTTCCAATCATCATTTTCAAGTCCCAGAAGCTCATGAAAATGACATCTTATTGAATTGGGAGGCTGTTGACAGTGAGGATTCTTTTTTTCCTCACACTTGTTTGAAGTTGGAGCTAACTGACATAGCCGCTAACAACTGTGCTTTAGCAGTGGGAATGAAAACTAGCGGGACTGATTGTCACAGAGGTGCCAGAGGAAACTTGCATAAATTTGAACCTTTCCCCACCTCCCCAGAGCCTGGAATCAACTCTGGATGCTACCATTACTGCATTTTCACAGGCTCAGCGACCAGTCAACTAATCATCACATATAAACGTTGATGGAGAAGCCTTTCAACATTTCTACCGTTAAGATAACAGACTGAGATCCTGCACATACTGTATATTGTCTGCTGCTGAATATGAATGTAGATCTTGTTGCCCTGCAGAGCTGCTAGCCATCAAAGTTAGCTGGTGTCCTGTGATATAATAAATTCCCTGATTCTGGGCAAACTCTGAATATTGTTTTATGCTTGAATTTGGAATAATAATAATAATAATAATAAAAATGATAATGATAATGATAATCAAAAATTTTGTTTTTTGGGAGCATGATGATGACACAGCCACTGTTGCTGTAACAACCAATGTTAAGTTTCACCTTTACCTTGAACACCCAGCTGGGAAACACTGGTAAAAATCGTCACCTGTTTACCAGTGATTACAGCAGCTCTTCCCTCCTACTGCACTGCATGTGAGCAGCGGCGTTAATCTGAAGTTGAACTTGTCTCTTAATGTTTGTCTCACTGCTTTATTTAGTTCCAAGTTGGGTTCAGACCTTAAGAGACCGAGCCAAAGTCGATAAATCTCTAGAAGGCTGAACACAGGGATGATGTTGCACTGCGAAGCCTTAAATCTCTCGTGCCAAGCTCCTGGAAAGGTCTACTTTTTATCAATACATCCTTTCAGTGCAAGGAGAGCAGTGATTTGTGTCACGAGGGATGGTTTTAAATTTGACCACATTGTTTGAAAATGATGACGGCGAGGTCAGAGACAAGATCGTGTGAGTGAAAATGCACCTCGGCTGCATTTAGCTGCTGCACTCATCACAGAAGCAGTGATGTGGAAGTAAAAGGAAATTTCGAGGAGATTAATGTGTTGGCTGGGGTGATGGAGTCTGAATGCAGGGTCATGACAGAAAAGGCCTGCAGGTGAAAGACATGGTTTGGAAGAGGAGAGATGCATATAAGCTGATTAGTGATGGAGGCTGTAAAATACCAAGATGAGAGGAAAGTTTAGCGGGAGCTCCCCTCAAAAGACCACAGCCAAAATCATCCGTCCAAATCTCAGAGCTGCGCGAGGCAGCATTTTAGATTACTGGCCAACTTCAATACTCAGAGATGATGCAGCATTACCCGCCGAAGACCTCGCAGTAAGCTAACATTTACCTGCCAGCTGTTGTGTTTGGCTTTAAACCAAAGAATCAAGAGAGGCTAGATCTAAAGCTGCTGATGTCTGATCCTAGATAAAAGGTTATGTTTAGGAAACTGTTTCTGTTTTTATTCCTCACTGCTGATTCATGTCTCTTTAGGGTGGATATTTGACTAGCTCCCAGAACTAGCTCCCATTTGAACAAATAAAGTAAAAATATCAATGTTGAGACTTTGCACTTTAGCTTCTTTTTTGTTTTGTTTTGAGCAGATAGTGTAGGAAAAATAGTGTTTGCGAGACCCTTTAGCTGTTAGCATTGCTAACAGTGTGGCTCTAGTTTATATTTCAGGAACTATTGGAATTATACAACAACAATCACTGGGATAAACTTTTTCTCCAGGAGAAAACAGTGTGGTTTACTTTAGGGGTGTCTGAAATCGTAGTATAAGATTCTATCACACATGAATATGGGAAATATATTGTCATATAAACAATTACAGGAAAGTAGGATATGTAAAAGTTTGAACCTCCCATCTTCATCTCTGTTGAGAGGCCCAAGTTCTAATCAGAGGGTCAGACCCTCCCAGTGCCCAGTGATGGATTTACTCATAAATGTTGTTCAGACATTCCTGGTCCCCGGTGGCTGAGGACTGTGCAGCACTGGTGGATGTTACTTTGACTGTCTGTAGTTTGGTGTCTCAGTTTGCAAGTGTGAGGAGACAAACGTTGGAGAAAAGAAACAAATTCCCTTAAAAGCTGGCTATAGTTTTTTCATTGTTCTCATTGACTCCCTATCTTGTTTCATAACTTTAGTCCTCTCTCCTTCCATTAGTTCAGGAAGAGGGCCGAGCTTTTAGCCAAACTTAAGAATACTTGGGCAGAGGAGATAAGAAATGTCAAGGAGGGTCAGTGTGGCCACAGTGTGCCTGAAAAAGATAAGAGTACAGTACTGTTCATGGATGTAGAGAAATAAAATGAAAGCGCTGTGAATATTTTCATATTCAGTTTGAGCTGAGATCGGATCTATGTCAAAAATTGTTACTGCTACTGCTCGTTCACAGAAAATCTAAACAGGCATTGACAAAGAATTGAAGCCAAAAATGTGCCGACATGCTGCAACCTGTGTAACCTGTGTGTGTAAAGGGGATTTAATGACTGTGAAATACATTCAAAGGTTGTTTTAGTTATTCAATTGAATCAAAAACAAGTAAAAACTTGTATCAGCTGCTCCTATAACTAGCTACAATTGTTCAAAGATTTCCTCACAACATGCTGGCTCAAAATGTCTTTGACAGTTATCAGACCGAAGAAAGCCAGCAGCACTGAAACTAAATGTACAGACAGGGGACAAATCAAAGGAAAAGCCAATAAGCCAAAGTGTCTCAGTGAGGTGTTGGGCCACCACGTGTCACCAGAACAGCTTCACTGCACCTTGGCATTGATTCTCCAAGTCTCTGAACTCTGCTGGAGGGATGAACACAGTTCCTCCAAAAGATATTCCCTCATTTGGTGTTTTGATGATGGTGGTGGAGAGCGACTGTCCAACACGTCGGTCCAGAATCTCCCACAGATGTTCTACTGGGTTGAGAGGGCCATAGCGTATGATTCACTCATCAAACCGTTCAGTGACCCCGGTCTTCTCCGTGGATGGGGTCACTGTCATCCTGTTTCTCTACTCAGTTTTCAGGACACTTTAGTCTTAACAAGGAGTCCTGGGACTTTTTCTTCATCTACTTCTAAAAAATTGCAGCCTCTGAGTGTTTAATGTTGGTGTGTATTCAGGCAAAATTCTATCACAACTCAGGAAATCCAGAAAGTCCAGTTTCACATAAGCGTTGTCTTAAATCAATGGTTTAGACCATTATTTGTTGGTAATAATATCGCACTGCTATTTACAGGAAATATGGCAACATCACCAAAAACAAGCAAAGGTGTTTGTAGTGGAAAGTAGAAGTGTCCTTTTCAGGTGCACTCACTTGTGGTCTCACAGTAGATGAACACGATAACCTTAATGAAAGTAGAATTTATTGTAGGACTCTCTATTATTAGGGTTAGTTTGAGCTAGGTGCCTAAAAAACTGCCATGTGAGTGTCTGTACCAGTTCCCCTGAGATACTTATGTGCTGGCAACAGTTTCAATGGGAACTATTTTCTTTCAAGAAGAGGAAGTTGTGTAAAATTGTCCACAAGTTTCAGGTTCTGAGACTTTAAAACATGCACAAATGCATCTGTATGACGAGATTCCACCGATGGTAAGATGAAAAAAAATATATGTTTTTGTAATTTTCATAAAATGAAGTCTTAAAAAACACATCTCATGGACAAACTAGCTGCACTTCGAAAGAATCTTAAGGGTTTTATTGATTTTCCAATTAAAAAAAAAATTCAAAGAATTCTCCATTACCTACAAACCATCTCATTCTTCTCTGTTATATATTAATACTGTCTCACACACACACACACATACACACACACACACACACACACACACACACATGTTGAATCTCCTTGGGCCATTTAACTGAAATGAGAGAGTCTGTAGTTGGATAATACAACTGTCTGATGATCATCAAATTAAATCCAACGAAAGCAAAGGAAAATTGAATGTGTTTATACAATGCAGGTGCTTATTCAATATATCTTTTAAAACCACAGCCTTCTTCTTCAGTGGTGGAAAATAACCACGTAGTTGGCAAAAATTGTTTAAAAAAAAAAAAGTACTCACACAGATTCACACATTAGAAATAGAAGTTGTATAAATGAGCATATTGGTGTCTGTTGTCTGGCATTAACTGCAAATGATAAAACCAACCCACATTTTTGGCAATGTGAACCCAGCATGACTGCTGGATATATATGAGTCTGGTCTATTTTTCCATGAATTAATTTATTCTCCAATCACAGACATTATCAAGCTAATTATCTTGTCACTGCCAGCTGATTGCAGAGCGCTTAAAACATTCAAAAGAGGGTAAACAAGCCATTTAAGCTGCAAGTTGATGTTGGCTGTGAGAGTTATGAAGTTATTAAAAGTTCAGAAATCTCAGTGTCTAGAGATCAGTCAGAGGAGAGATGAGCCACTTTGATTTTTTTTTTTTTTTAACTCAGGGACATCACTAGGATTGAAAGACAGGGGGGGGCTTAGTCCCTATGGCTGTGGGTAGGAATGCACACGCGCCTAAATAGGCTTAATTAATTTATTATTAGTTGTACAATATGTATGACTGTTGTCATTGTATTATATTTGTGTGCATGTGGGTATATGACATGACTTGCAGCTTCCCCCTGGGTCCTTATGCCCACCTACCTGCCCAGAACAGCAGGGGAAACAACCAGAACAATAATTTAAATCAAATAATGACAACTTGTATTATTATTTATTTCAACTCATAGTCTTGCTTCTTTATGTTAAGTGCCTGCCTGCAAAAATCCAAATTATTATTCATACTATAATTATTGTTAGGAGGGTTTCAGCCCCCCTAAAATAGACCTAACGCTTTTCTTTTACCACAGATTCTTCTTCAGTGGTGGAAAGTAACCAAGTACATTTACCAAAATACCGTACTTAAATATACTGTAGTTTTGACATACTTGTACTTTACTTGAGTATTTCATCATGCTTCATACTTCTACTCCACTACATTTCAGAGGGAACTATTGTCCCACCACATTTAAGAGCTATAGTTACAAGTTACTTGACAGATTGAGATTTTACATTACAATTTTGAATTAAGGATCTGAAAACTTTTGTAAATGAGATTTCAGTTTGGAAACATTTGCAAAATATGTTTTCACTTTGTCACTATGGGTTATTTAGTGTAGATTGATGGACAAACATGGAAATTTCATCCATTCAAAACTAAACCTACAAGACAAAAAAGTGCAAAAATTGAAAGGGTCTGAATACTTTCTGAAGCCATTATTTAATTACTTTTACATTTAATATTTTAAGTGCATTTATCTGTGTACTTTTACTTACTAGTGGGATTATGAATGTAGGATTTGTACACTACTTGTAATGGATTATTTTCATCTTCATGTGTTGCTGCCTCCTGTATATCCCCAATAATCTCCTCATGTTTGTCCAGATGGGTCTCAGAGGACTGGGAGTATTGTACCAAAACCTGCAGCAGCCTGGGCTTCCAGATCCGGACCGTTCGCTGCGTCCAGCTGCTCCATGACGGCACCAACCGCTCTGTCCACAGCAAATACTGCAGCGGCGAGAAGCCAGAGAGCCGGAGGCCATGTAACAGAGTCCCATGTCCAGCGCAGTGGAGGACCGGAGCCTGGTCAGAGGTTTGTGCAGCGGATCACATTCCAGAGGTTCAGTCCTGTTCGTCTCTGGTCTGGGTGTGGAGCAATTAGCCACAGATGCATCAAATTTATTTTAATGTCATCGTCTTTCCATTTGACTGTCAGCTTTCTTGTTACCAACACTGACCAAAAAAAGAAAATCTAGAGTATAAAGTATAAATGAGATCAACATGATGAATATCATTGTGGACTCACAAGAAAAGATGATTTTATTGATCCAGGGTTTGAAACACTTGATATCATCCCTCCAGAGAATGTTTGGTATCTTTTGAGTGAAGACTTACCAAGATTTAGATGTTAATTGATTTAAAAATAGAGTAATGGATTTTGGAACTGACCACTACATGTGTGTTATTGTCACAATCCACAGTGTGGATGATTAAGATGTTTTGAAGGTAATCAGGTAGAATGTGTAAAAACTTGCCTAATTTAATCAGTCATTACCAAATTTTATTCGTGGACTGAGTAATGACTGAAGATCTCTTACGACACAGAAATGTTTTGCTTTTCAGACACCGCCGAGTGGTAGAATACCCAAGACTGCTCAGACATAGCATCCAAATACTTCACCAGTTGTGATTTATGAGTATTTATGTACATTGACCATAAACACGTTTAAAAGTGTAAAATTTCTTGACATATCAAAGTGGCCTTATCTTCTAAGGGTTATATGATGATGTAAAAGATAATTCTGACTGTACTGCAACATTTGGCCCTTTGGTTTTTTGGAGAAGATGTCAAAGTAAATTCTTTGAGAATATTGACAAAAAGTTGTGAAGTTTTACATTTTTAGAACAGAACAGCAATGAAGAAAAGATGCAGATGAATGTAGATATAAAAATCGTGAAGGAACTTTGTCTCTAGTCCAAGCTCTTTTTGAGATAATTGCAAAAAGCCGACCTTGATTATTGCAGCACCACCTGCATGAACACTTCAAGTGAGGGGGAGGAATCGGAACAGAGGCAATAGGAAGCTGCTAGAGCTCTAATAAACCAGGTGTTCAGCTGAGTGGTGGAGAGAAGATCAGGGCTGATAAGATGCAGTTCTTCATGTCAGCAGTTCATTTATGTGACATGGCTTCAGATTTTTGATAACATGGTCTCCCTCCTTACTGGAATATAGCTCTTTATGTGCATAAACAATAGTTTTTTTCATTCATAATAATACATAAATCCTAAAATTATATTTTAAGGATTTATAATTTTACACATCACTAAAAGTTTATTTAACATTTTATCATTTAAGATTTTTATTAAGTACTTAAGCTTCAATTACTGATTTGTTGAAAGGTTTCATTGAAAGTGTTTGGGCTGCTCCTCTCAGTGTTGTCTCATTCAAGAGTAAACAGATTTCATACTAATTGTCTCAGCGGGGGATCAAGAACAAGCCTAAAAACAGCCAGCCAGGGTCACATCAGGGGAGAGATCCACCAAAGATTAATGGTTTGTTCGCTGCTTCATAAACACCCACCCATTGATTTTTGTCTGAGGGTTTACACAGCACATACACTAAAGTGAGTCAAGCTTTTATATAATCTTTTTTCTGTTTCTGAATTAGGTCAGGGTGTGCTCGTAACGAATTAGTTTGTAGAAAGTGTTGTCCCCTCATTTCTGAAGAGCCGATTAAACAGTCCCTCCTCAAAGATTTAAATGTCATTGCGTTAATTTGTGTGAAGAAGTGTGTGAAAAATAAAAAAGGGAGGAAGAGACATTGTTCACTTTCACACCTCTGCCTAACTAAGTGGGTGAGGATGTCACTTTGTCAGTTTTGAAAAGTTATGTTATGTTAGTCCCCCAGTCTGAACGTCAGCCGGGTGGGGGAGGGGGTGACGGGGGGGGCACTGTTTGATGATGCAACAGTCACTCTGCAACAAACTGAACCCTTTACATCCATACAGAGTTTGTGTTTTCCTCCCAGGGTGTTAAGTTTACTCATTTGTTTGTCTAATAGCAGGATTTCTCAGAAACCACTGACAAGAATGTGATGAACTTTGGGGAAGAGTTCAGCTGTGAGCCAAGAAACATTTTCATTTCTGAGAGGCGCTCGAAAAGTAACATTCAGTTTCCCTGTCTCAGTGGTAATGAGCCTGACTCACCTAAAATATGGCACAAATCTTGGCCACCACTTGGTTATCAGTATGTGTATTTTGAAGCTGCCAGATGGAGATAGGAAAAAATATATATATATTGTTACACTTAAAAAAGGTTTAAAAGTTTAGAGAGTTCTGCAGTGTTTTTTAGATATGAATGAATTCACAACAACCTTTTCATGATTCTGAAATTCTTTCCAGACACTGTAAACATGCTGTGCCGAGTAAAAACAAGGTATTGCCACTGTAACCAACTGCAGAGTAAGCCTCCAGTTATCCAGCAGACCTTGTTTTGGTGCTAAGTGACTTACTTTATTCCTCACAGATTCTCCAGTGTGCTCCCAGAGGAATCTCCACGCTGAGATTTACTATTACCTGTGTGACCTGCCGCCACTCATTTCAGCTCTGCCCCCCAAAAATTGTCTTGTTTTGCTGTTGGTGAGTGATTCACTGTTTGCTCTCTTCCACAGTGCTCTGTGACCTGTGGAGAGGGGATGGAGCGGCGTTCGGTCACTTGTCGGATCGGAGATCAGTGTAATGGAGAGAAACCTGAGACTGTGAGACCATGCAGACCCGGACCCTGCCATGGTGAGCATGTCGTTTATTAAGACCTCAAGGAAAGTGAGCGTCTATTGTGCCGAACACATGTAGCTCCTCATAGTGATCAGCTGCAGTTTCTTTTTACAGTAATTTAACATTTCAACATGTTTTACCTCCTTCAGAGTAAAAGTCTGTAACAAGTTCTCTAGACAATGCTTGTCTCTGCATTTCAAACATAACCCATTAAAGACCCGTTTTTGCAAGTTTCACCTCCCTGACTACAAATCATCCAACCTTGCAGGCAGTCATTCAGTTAATTCCATATGGCTTTATAATTAATTAGCAGACCCTCGAAACTAGCTTGAGACATGAATGCAGAATATCAAGTCTGCATTCATTTGTCATAAAGTTCATTTATTGTTGGATGGTAAATGCAGTGCATGTCCAGGTTAAGTGAAGTCTTCACAGAGAACAGTATCAGTGCTGTCACACCTGCACTTTTTAGTCCAGTTAAAGGGAGGTTCATGTTCCCCCTCGGTGCGACTCATCTGGTCAGGTGTGAAAACAGTAATCACACTCAGGCGTGGACCAAAACAATCTCACTGAGTCCCTTTCGAGGAGGTGGTCTCAGTCCGGTGCCAGACAAACTCTGGAGCAGTTTGCTTTTGGTGTGAAAGAGTCCTGAACTCGATCCGACCCCATTAGCAGGTGAATTCACAAGTTAAAGCCAGACAGTTAGACGTGATGTTAGCATGTCATTGTACATCCTCAGAATCAGCTCCATTCTTCTCAAACGTCTGTGCAGCGTTATGATGACGTACTGAAGCCAGTTCAGTGTTCTGGTGTCAGATAGTCCGGAGGTGAACTGCCCAGACACATATCAGAGCTATCATAGACGCTGATCTATGCAAAGGACGTCACAGTCCAGCAGGCAGCACCTTATTCCACCTTTACTTATCCTCTCCCGCCAGACAATCTGACCAGTAAACACAGTCGTGATGTGTTTTGGTTCACTTGAATTTTTCTCTCTGTGAAAGCAAACTGAACCGAGGGGAAAATGCTACGATTTTACAAACTCATCAGCTGAATCAGACCAGAGCAAACAAACTGCAGGTGTGAAAACCCACTAAAACTTTGACAAAAAAAACAAAGACAAAAAAAATCAATTACACAACTCGAGCGGGTGCCAGTGTTTTCAGGAGTGAATGGAAAACACTGGCACCTGCTCTGTTTGTACAATGTTCTGCAGTGTTGTGTGGTTGATTTGTTGTGAATGGACTAAAACATGCAAAGTCTTTATTCACTATAGTTCCTCTGAAATAACAACATTTTCCTGTGTGACACTTGGCTCATCTCTGTTTGTGCTACTTCATATCAGCGATGAACGTTTCAGTTAGAGTACAACATGTTTGTTGTGTAGTGACTGTGTTCCTGTTCCACTCAGTTTTATCTTATGATGACGTCTTTAAAGCAGTTACAGCACAGTGGGGTCCAAACGTTTTGAGGTTTGGTCCCCACTGTTCATCATTCTTAATAGTCCACGTAAACCAAGTGTTGTTTTTAACTGTTTCAATAAAGACTGAGGGATAAACCAGATAAAGACGCTAATAATACATATTTTCTGTTCAGCAAGGGAGAGCTTGAATGCACATACTGTTGATGTCATATTGATTTACAGTACATGCAGCTGCAGAACAACACCACTGATAATGTTGTAAAGAGTCAATCAATATGTCTCTGAATGAGCAGAGAGTAATGATTAAAGTGAATTCAGAGAGAAGCAGAGACTTTGAGGACTGGGTGGACAAAAGGCTGAAACTCAGCAACATGTCACAACGTGTTTCACTTTCAGGGCAGGTTCAGGTTCGTTTGGAGTTTAAAGAGGGCCGACCCAGAGGCGTTGTTTAAAGCTGAAAAAACACTAAATTGCTACCATAGTGCTGCAGGGATGATGTATTATCCTGAAGTTAGCATCACCCTGGTTACCTCAACAATAAGACAATGGGATTTTTTTTCATTGGCCTTTGAATCACTGCAGAAAATAAGATTTGCGATGAACAGCAGGATAATCTTCACTAATGATACCACTTTTTAAAGCCTAAATACAATCACCAGAAGTAAAAAAAACAACTAATCTTTCTATATAAACCAGCTACACCCTGGTCACATGACTTCAACATCACCACCACTAAACCTCCACCTGTAGTTTGATTTAGCTCTGAGCTCTTCTACAAAAGCCTTTCCTCTTAGAAAGTTAGTTACAGTTTAGAAAAGTGCGAGTATAAACACAGCAAGGCTGTCAAAGCCGATCGGTTTTCATGTTCAGTGTAACGACAACCTCTGTAGTCTCATTTAGCAAGAGACCTAAAAGCTTAAAGGAATCAGGACGGAGCTATATACTGACGAATTTCATGTCGCAGAATAAAACATGAAAATGTTTTGAGCTTGTGTTAACCACAGACCATATTTCAA
The DNA here is from genome assembly GCF_046630095.1 of Trachinotus anak. NCBI lineage: Eukaryota > Metazoa > Chordata > Actinopteri > Carangiformes > Carangidae > Trachinotus > Trachinotus anak. Next base: position 26,679,769 of record NW_027273859.1, on the reverse strand, counting down.
ACATCAAACAAAAAAAACCATGCAAATAACCCAGAGACTTCAGAACAAGGGAAGTGGAAGTGCTAAAATGCGAACTAATATCTGGGTTTTAGGACACAGTCACACTCCTGCATCACACTATAATTAATTACTCGTTTTTACTAAGTATACAGGACATACAATAAATTATTTGTCACAGTAAACTGTGCTTGCAGTTAGTGTACAATAAATAAAGGGCCTTACAGTTATAAGGGAACACATTCAAATGCATCAGTGTTGTATTGTATCATGCTACTGGTTGTTCGACATGCAGAATGAATGGAAGTGAATGCATTCATGTGTTTTTATGTTTGCATATAAGTTTGCCTCAAATTGCCCTTGAGGGACAAATAAATGATCTCTAACTGAATTTACTATTAAAAGGACTTAAAACTTTTTTTCCTAGATCTTCCTCAAGCTGCTCCAGCACTGTCTGCAGATTAGTTCAGGTTTTGGCACGGTGAATAGCTCCTCTATTTCCTCTGGGTGTTACACTGATAGCAGTCCATCAACAGCTCACTAAAAAAAGCATGAATATGAATACTGACAGATTTAAGTTGGACGCTTTCCCGGTTTGATCAAGCAACATATTCAAAACCAGTCCCAGTCTGTGCTTCTCATGTATTAGCTTTTCATTTGAGTCAAAAAGATCAAGTAAAAGGTTTTTTAGCCATCACAGAGCATCTTTGTTTGGATTAGGATTAGAGTCACAGTTTATGTCACAGGTTAAACTTCTTTTTGATTGTGCAGCAGACACAGTTTTTTTCTCCAGATTGTTAAAAGAGTCTTTGAGGATTTTGCAAATTGCCTCAGAACAGCTGTTAATCTTTTTAAGATGGGTTTTTCTGTTTTTTTCGAACATCACCGGCTGTTTATCTTTTGGAGAAACAAATGCTTAATATTGTGATTTGGATGTAAAGCTAACGCTAACATGAGAGGACAGACTGGAGCTAACTCAAAACCCATTTAGAATTAGTGTGTAGAATTCGTAGTGTGAATCTGGGTCACAGCTCTTGTCCATCAAACTCCACTGCTGAATATGCTGTGGCTGAAATGTTGCTGTCAGTCTCTGATTAAAATCGATGCCTCAGTTCTCTGTGGTTCATTTACTTCCACTCATCTTTCCTGATCCCTGTTCACAGCCTCGTCTCACCACTGTTCACTTTTCACACTGTGTGCTCTTTAACTTTCAGATGAACCATGTAATGGGGACAAATCCATCTTCTGCCAAATGGAGGTCCTAGCACGATACTGCTCCATTCCAGGCTACAACAAACTGTGCTGCGAGTCCTGCAGCAAGCGCAGCGGAGCTCTGTCCCTGTTCTCCGAGGCGGCTGAGACGGAGGAGCACGTCCGCTTCGGATCAGCCTCCCAGCTCCTAGAGACACTGACGGCTGTAGCTGCGAACGCAACTCGCATTGCTAAACAAGGCTCGGGCAAGGGATCATCAGCCAACGCTGCGAAACACATCACCACCCCTGCTCCACTCAAGAAAACCCAGTCAAAGATCCCCACAGCTCTGAGACGGGTTCCACGGCACCTGGGTCTCACCGGCAGGAAGCTGCCCACCATGGCACCATCTCCCCTGGCAGATCTTACTGAGGGTCAAAGGTCGAGCAGCTCGACAGAGAGTCGGCAGCCTACAGCATATTCTGAAGTGGAGAGATGAAAGTGACGCCCCCCCCCTTCAGGACTCTTTGTGTACAGTAGATAATCCAGCTTCATCTTGAGTCTTCTCATGCCAAAAACACCACAGAGAGAGAAACAGAGAGAGAGAGAGAGAGAGAAGGAAAAGTGCTGGTTCACTTTGTTGTTAAGAATTTCCCTTTTTGCCCCTGACGCTGACTTTAGGTTTCACTTAGACATCGTACAGGGAGCTGCCACAGTATTTGAAGTGAAACAGCCTTTCATACTTTATGTTTAGACGAAAAAATGATACAATAACTTCAAGTTTACTAAAACACAGCTTTGGTAATTCATTGGGAATAATTTCAGGGATACAAAACATCCAAAGGACAGTTTAATATTCAAAAGACGCCTGTATTAGCTGCACTGGCTCCAAATTGTATACATCTCAGTGGATTTTACGATGAAATTTTTGCTGAACTCAAACCAGACTCTTGACTTTTTGACCCAATAAGTCTTGAAGCGTTCTTCGATGTCACCACTGAGGAGACAGGTGCGGGAAGGTGTTGGCATTTCCTCTCTGATTGATCTTTTCTCCCTGTCTTATCATGTAATGAATCAGGCACCTGGTGTCTGCTGAGCGGTGCAGCGGGTCCTCCGGCAAACGCTCAGCTGATGGTGAGAGAGAGCATGTCCACAGGTGCCATCATTACAGCTGATTCAATTAGAGAATAACTATGCAGACTTGCACAAGAAGAACTCACCCAGCACAGAGGTAGATACAGGAATTAGTGCAGAAATTAATGTTGCATTTGTCGTCTTGTCAAAAAAAAAAATCACTACATATCTTGAGCATTAATAGTTACAGTTGCCATGTTGTTGATTTAGTTTGCTATGATTCTGAAGTTAAGGATAATGGACAAAAAAGTTGTAAAGATCTAAAAGAGATCATCTGATACAGCTGAAAATCCCCCTTTTACTTGAATGTTACGAACTGCCATTTTCTTGCCAAAAAACATATACAAAGGGTCACTGCAGGGTCGCTGCTTATACTAAATCAAATAAAGAGCTGTGAGTGCAAATGGAAGGTGACCAGAGATTTATCAGTGAAGACCATTAGGAAAATGGTTTAAGTTGTATAGTTTTTTTTATATCCAGCAATGTCTGTTGAGTGGCACTCTACAGTTTTTATGGAAATGGGTATTTATAAAGGTTCCTGTAAATACTGTACATGAAAATATCAGTATTATATTAAAAAGCTAAGGATACTTTCAAACACCCTTTTTAATCGATCAGAGTAACAGAGATTCCTCTGAATGTTTACCTTCTCAGTAGCAGTGTTATTACCATCAGTATGAATGGATAAATGGTGCATTAGTCCTCATTATTCCAATTGTCTGGGGCAGTTTCCCTGACTGCTGATTTTTTATTTTAAAGAAAGAGTTTGACATTTTGGGAAATGCCCTCATTTACTTTCCTGTCAAGAGTTAGACGAGGAGATTGAAACCACTCTCACGCCTGCATGCTAAATATGAAGCTAAAGGCAGGAGACAGTTGTAGCTTAGCTTCGCATAAAGATTGAGAAACAGCTAGCCTACTAAAGCTCACTATTCATTAATATGTTATATTTTGTTTGTTTATTCCTACAAAAACCAAAGTGTAGAAATTATATTTAGCTTCATATTTCACATGCCAATATAAGAATATGACTCCCAGCAAGAAAGTTAATGAGCATATTTCCGAACATGTTGTACTGTTCCTTTAAGAAGCATTTTATACACATCTCTTCATCCCAGCCTTTACCTGTCTCTAAAGGAGAAGTCTGTATGGTGCTAGCCATGACTCTTTGTTCTGCCCTCCTCATCAAAATTCTCGCTCTGAAAGGTTGAAATTGTTAGGTCGAAGAAGGGAACTAAGGAGGGAACACATTTTTCAAGTGCTCTCAATGCTATATGTTTCTTACAGTAGGCTCTTGTTCAGCTTAGAAATTCACAACACATCTGAAATGTGTTGTGAGGTCTTTGCTTTGTGGGACCATGAAAAACACAAACACTCACCCTGGAATGCTTTTTAGAGTTGTATTTTCAGATTACTTTATATCGTGACATATACTGTTGAATTTCAAGCATCTAAAGCTGCATTAAGCAATTTTTGACCACTAGGGAACAGACAAGACTCTAAACAAACTCTGATATCCCTGTTAAGCTATAAAGTGCTAATGGTTAACCTGGATATTTACACATCCAGCAGTCAGAGAGCATCCAGCTAAGTCATGTTTCTGTTCACTTGATGAATGTACAGTAAGTAAAAATTTTCAGACTTCACCAGTTCCTCAGAAAGACATCTGGCTCTTTAGCTGCAAGATCTGCATTCCACTGTATTAACCAACTACTTCTTAGTGCAAACATTTTCAGAGCCGCGTGGACCTGCACAGTTGGATATTAATTCTCAGTGGGTTCAGCACATTTTTCACAGAGCCATTCGATTCAATTGAAATATCAAAAATGTGCTTAATGGAGCTTTAATCTCTTTACACCCTTCAGTCTGATCAAGGTTCTGTTGTACCTTTTGTATTTGCAGGAACAAAGCGACATTGTAATCACAAGAAGCTGGACTTTCAAGAGTTTTACTGTATGTGGACCATGTTTTTTGTTTTTTTTTCAAAGTATTTTCTAAATGGCTTTTTTTATGGTGGAGAAAGGTTCAGGAGAGAGAAAGCTATTTATTAAAAAGAAAAAGGATTTCGTCACAACCACCATGCATCTGACTGCAATAGCAAAAACACAGTTTTTGTGTTTTCAGCAAAGAAATAGCTCGCAACTATTCACACTCACTCCTGTGTGCCAATGTATAGTACATGTATATAGCATTGAGTACATGAATATTTATTGAAAGTTAAAGGGTTCTGCTTTGTTTTTACAGCATGTGCGGTGCCAGCTGATCAATAAGCTGCAGCTGATAGACCATTGAAAACTGATTACCTTTTTTTTTCATCCACATTTTCAAATTTTAACTGGATTTCTACTTATAAAAAAAACTCAATAGATTAGATATGACATTGTTTTTTGCAAACAATTAGATGTAAATATACATGCTCAATTTTGAGATGTTTTACCTTTTGTTAGAGAGCTGTCTTTTCACAGCTGTTTTGTAGAAGTCGTTCACAGAGCTGTGACATCGCAGCAACATGTACTGACCAGAGAAATGCTTTATTTTAACCAATAAAACATAAATAGTGTAGCACCAGTAAACAAGTAAAGTTGTTTTTATGCTGTTTGTAGTTGTCAGTATTGTCTAACCATTTTACATTTTCCTCCCCAGTTCTTTTCACATCCTTTACTTGCTGCCTTTAAAACATTGCTGCTAATGTTGTAGAGAGCTTGTAATGATTATAGGATAGTTGTAGATGTTACATTGACAATCCCTGAGCCTCAGACAGATATTACTGCATAGGATTCTCCATGTACTGTATCATTACCCCTGTGCTATCCATGCATTGAAGAATTACGATTGTCATGACTGTCAGTCACTCTCTGCTCTATTCGCTTTTCTATGTATTTGTGTAGATTGAAGTGTACACTACTGATACTGTTTGTTGTAATGGGGAGCACATAGCAATAAAAGATATGATTAACTACTCCAATTTCTTGCTTTCATGCTTTCTTCAGTATTATCATAGATGATGGGTGAACTTCATTTTGAATTGTTTAACCCAGAATTTACAAATGGCTCTCAGGTCCACACAGTTTCTACAATACAAAGCCCCATTTATCTTTAAATTCTGAGTTCAAATGAGGAAAACAATTTAAGCTGTGTTTCCATAGCAGTTTTAGCACAGAATAGAAACAATTTTATTTTTTTTTAGAAAAGTCAACAAAAGTATTTGCGAATGGTCTGTTTATCCATTGAGTGACATTATGTCATTAAAGCTAGGTTTTCTCTTTTTCAAGAGATTTTTTGAAATGCATGTGTTTCCATTACTCATTTATAAGCTCATAATTTCAAATTGCGCATTAAGCAGGTTAATGAAAATGCAACTGTTAACAACTCTGAGTGTAAAAGTTTATGATTGACCTTGGAAACAGCAACAGTAGCAACATACTCCCCAAGATTTATTGATGCAGTGACGTGGATGCAGCAAAAAACAGATGCCAAAGAGGATATACTGAGTTTTCAAACAGGATATGGATATTCTTGTTTGAAAATATGAAAAACAACATGACACAAACTGCAGGTTGCTGGAAACCTCTGCTCTGTAAGCGGTTAACACACTGCAACAGACTTGTAGAATACAAGTTCTCAAAGTTTTTAAAACTGTCAAGCAAAAAGTAACAAACAATTAGTATCACCAATACCTTTTCCCCTTTTACCTTTCAGAATAAAAGTGCATTAGACTAATAACTTTAGTTTCACCACAAGGCCCCCCTCATTGGTTTTTATATCATACAGGCACAGTTAAAGGAATAGTTTGACATTTTGGGGAACTGGGTTATTCACTCTTTGGTTGAGAGGTACAGTGCATCACAGCGCTTCACTTCTTCCACATTTTTTGTTATGTTACAGCCTTATTCCAAAATGGATTAAATTCATTTTTTACCTCAAAATTATACACACAATACCCCATAATGACAAAGTGAAAATAGTTAACTTGAAATTTTTGCAAATATATTAAAAATTAAAAACAAAAAACACCATATGTACATAAGTATTCACAGCCTTTGCCATGACACTCAAAATTAAGTTCAGGTGCATCCTGTTTCCACTGATCATCCTTCAGATGTTTCTACAACTTGATTGCAGTCCATCTGTGGCGGAGGAGGAGAAACTTCCAGAAGGACAACCATTTCTGCAGCACCAATCAGGCCTGTATGGTAGAGTGGCCAGACGGAGCCACTCCTCAGTAAAAGGTACGTGACAGCCCACCTGGAGTTTGACCAAAGGCACCTGAAGGACTCTCAGACCATGAGAAACAAAATTCTCTGGTCTGATGAAACAAATATTGAAGTCTTTGGCCTGAATGCCAAGAGTCATGTCCAAAGGAAACCAGGCACTGCTCATCACCTGGCCAATACCATCCCTACAGTGAAGCATGGTGGTGGCAGCATCGTGCTGTGGGGATGTTTTTCAGCAGCAGGAACTGGGAGACTAGTCAGGGTCGAGGGAAAGATGAGTGCAGCAATGTACAGAGACATCCTTGATGATAACCTGCTCCAGAGCACTCTGGACCTCGGACTGGGGCGAAGGTTCATCGTCCAACACGACAACGACCCTCAGCACACAGCCAAGACAACAAAGGAGTGGCTTCAGATCAACTCTGTGAATGATGCTCCCCATCCAACCTGATGGAGCTTGAGAGGTTCTGCAAAGAAGAATGGTAGAAACTGCCCAAACATAGGTGTGCCAAGCTTGTAGCATCATACTCAAAAAGACCTGAGGCTGTAACTGCTGCCAAAGGTGCTTCAACGAAGTATTGAGCAAAGGCTGTGAATACTTATGTATATGTTGTTATATCATTGTTTTTTACTTTAAATATATTAGCAAAAATTTTAAGCAAACTTTTTTCACTTTGTCATTATGGGGTATTTTGTGTAGAATTTTGAGGTAAAAAAGGAGTTTAATCCATTTTGGATTAAGGCTGTAACATAAGAAAATGTGGAAAAAGTGAAGTTCTGTGAATACTTTCCGGATGCACTGTAGATGAGAAGATCGATACCATTCCCACATATGTTCCCTACATATGGAGCACCAGGATTATTTCATTTTTGCACAGAGAATGGCAGCAGGGGAAAACAGCTAGCCTGACTCAGTTCAGAAACACCCCTCCCTGCACCTTTATGCTCTCAGCATTGCATGTTGTATCTCTTTTGTTTTGTCTCTTATCTGTGAGTATTTCAACAGACACTTTGAACAGAGCCAGCTCTTTCCCTCTTGCTCCTACTCTCTATGTAAAGCTAGGCTAACCACCTCCTGGCTCCACACTTAACACACAGACATGAGAAAGGTATTCATCTAATTCCCAGAAACAGCACAGACCAGAATATTAACCAAAATGTCAAACTGGTTCTTTAAATTTACTTAAGTTTTCCCAAAATGCAGCATGAAGCTAAGGCTAAAGTTCTGTAGCGTACGTGATCAAAGCAGAAGGGATCCCTATTGAGGTAAAAGTAAGAGCCATAATATAAGAGATTTCATCAAGTCAGCGCTACACTGTGGGGCCTATTTAATATTGTGATTCTACAACTTGTTTTTTTGTGAAGTGCCTTCTGTGTCGTTTGCGACGCTGTATTTAAATGTCCTCTCAGTAATGCAGTTTCATGTGAGGACCGGTGAGAATTTGACATGAGGTTTCTAGATTAAGCTGTAATCCAGCTACAGCAGGGCAGCAAGTTACATGTCAAAATGAATTACATATGTATAGTGGGTTGTATGTGCACAGTCTGTTACTTCCAAATGAGGTTTACATTTGCTGAAATAATGACATCTCAAGTTCATTGATTTACATTCGACAATTACTGTCAGTACGGTGTATTAACATTTAGACTCTAATGCATGGCTTTCATGCTCTGCAGCTCCTGGAGACACATTTCAGGCATGTTATTAGCCAGCTCTATTGGTTAAAGCAAAAGATTTTCATCTGACGTACTGTCTGAAATGGCCTTTTGGCCAATTAAGTGAAATTGCATTGCATGAAAAATGTCAAGTACTGTACATAGCGTGGAACAATGCCACGTGCTGCAGTATTAATAGCATAAGCCAGATGGACCTTTATACAAACACACACAACCACTGAAAAACACAATCAGAAAAAGATGTTAAAACTTACTGAAAAGGATTGGAAATGTTATCCAGTAACTTTGACGGTGAAACTTAGAGCTTCATACATTCAGAGTTGTAGGGAGGAAGCTGTGGGGGGGTAGGGGGGGTCACGTCCTTGTATAGTGGAGGACTTTGACACCAGGTATTTGGGTGACACTTTGTGTAAAGGGGCTATTTGTGAGTTTTCTCTGCTGGCGAACATAGTTTCTTGCCACGAGCAGGTGTTGGTGATTGTGGCTTGACAACAACTTCGGCCTCTGGTGTGTTGAGGGTACAGTGCGGCCTCTCAGCAGCGTTTCGTCTTCGGGGTACAGTCACTATTAGACAGTGACGAGGTGGGCCGGGGCTAGCTTCAGTAGAAGAAAAGAAATGAGAGACAAGAGTTAACATTCGTGTTGCTTTCCACAGCTGGAGACAGTTCTTGGTGAGTAAAGGAAAGAAGTGTAGTTTGATGCTGAACCTGCAACATTTCTTAATGTTGGTAAGTTGTTAATGCTAATGTTGGCAAAATTGCTACTTTACCTTTGAATTGCAGTAAACATGTCGTGTCTTGTGCGTCAGGTTTGGCATTTTCAATATTGAACCACAAATTAATAGTGAATTGACCTAAATGTAAACATAAAGTTTTGTCATGTTTTAGTTGCTAAAAGCAGGTATTGTATGAAACAAATTAAATACACTGACAGTGGAGACTTCACACATTCATACATTATATTCATGCATTCTTCATTATGTTGATAAAGACCTAATCCAGGGACTATTGTGTTTTAATTTAAAAATAGTTACTATTACAAATGAAAACTATATGAATAATAATTTCAGGGAGTCGGGGCTGGATTACTCACAGCAACAAAACCTTAAACTTAAAAGTTGAAAAACTGTTTAACCTTGAGTTTAAAATGATCCCAGTCAGGATCTGTGTTCTGAACTGACAACTGTCTGTCCAGAGGAGGTTTTCTGAAAGGCTTCCTTACTGTTCCCCATAGTGACGTCCAAAGTTACTGAGTCAGAAACCCGAGGTTTCACCATGTTACTGAGCACATGAGAAACCTGCTTATTCAGGCATTCAGTGCTTTTTGGGGCTGAATGGGAATAAAATCCAACCTCGAAAGTCTTCAAAGAAAAGTTTAGGCCATAGCCTTTTGTCATTTAATAGGTCTTAATCTTTCTAATCACAGTGAATTATAATTCAAGATATCTGTAACTGCAGTCTGGCTATAATAAGGACAGTTTCAGACAACAGTTCTCTAAAATATTTCAGTGGTTAGAGATCCTGTTAAGATGTCAGTAATAATGTCAAAGCAATCATTATTGTGTTTTATCATTTATTATATCTCCAGAAGGTCAAAGAGGTCAGGAGGACACTGTACTGGAGCCTCTGTTTGAAAAGACTCCACAAAATAAGAAAAATCACTGCAAAGAGACACAAAATGACTACAAATACAGGCAGAATGCTAACAAGACATAGAGGTGTGAAGATGTGAGATGTGAGAGATGCAAACAACTGTAAAAGAGATGCAAAACAATGAGACTCAGAACAATCTCACTGAGACATAAAGCAACCACAAAATACTCAAAAGAGCCAGAAAGAGTTGTGCAACATGACGGGGTGCGGGGCCTTTTTCTTCCAGCATCCAGGGGCCCAGTGTCTCATAATCCTTCCATGTCTCTATCTATATCTCCAAAGTCAGATCGGCCTTGTCAGAAACACTGTGAAGAGATCCAGAGCTCAAGATATAAAATATTCAAGATATTTTCTACATTTGCCAGTTTCAAATATCCACAATTTACTTTTGACGAATAATAACTTTAAAATGTCCGAAAATAAAGGATTTTTAAATTAATCACGACTAGTTTTAGTTGTACTTTAAATGGAGATGTGTGGAATGAACATTTAGCAGAGACAAAATCTAACTGTTGATAACTCCATACAGCTCACTGCTTCATTCTTCCTGTAATGAAGTATATTGCAAATTAAAGGTTGGACTCTTACTGATTTCAAATACACCAGCAGTGCATTATCTTGTTTAGCAAATTAATTTTCTTCCTAATTTTCCACAAGTGCGAACAGCCAAAACACAACGTGCCCTCTTTTCAGTCTGTATGCCTTTCTGTAGTATTTAATAAGGTGTCTGCACAGCATGACTCAGATTCTCGTTATGATTTTGACATCAGCAACAAAAGCTCCCTGAGCCTGTACGCCTGGGAGCAGCATGTATCTCTCTGGTATTAATATCCCTCTGCACTTCATGAAATTGCTTGCATTGTATGCCTATAAAAAGGATACAGCTAATAAAAATTCTATATTGGATTAGTCTTGTTGGCTATTTCAACCTCTAACTAGGGATCTAGATTATTTCCCACTGAAATGTAATTCTTCCACCACAAACACTTTACTGCTTTTATTGATGCGGATTCTCTTTTGGTTCAACTCAACGGGATTAGCTGAAAAATTGATTTCTGTAAGTGATGTTTATGAGGTGAAAAAAAGCATAAAACCATCTGGGATGTATGTTTTGTCCAAATAATAAAAAGCTTGAACTCCTGTTTTCATTCGTACGCTGCAGTATGTTGTTTTTACCAGACGCCGAGGAGACTTGAGGCAAAACCTGAAAAAGCAAGCTACCACGACTGGAGACATCAGTTCATGTAAGCCTCTGAGCTCTCCCGAGGAATGGGATGAGACAGAGCTGATGCAAACACAGCAGCTGAAAGACTGGAGGGTGACCGACTGCTGGTATTCCCGCCAGAGTCACTGTGCTGTGTGACAACCTCAGGAGACGACTATATAAAGACGCAGAGTGATGACAAAGAGACTGACAAAGAGAAAGGGGGTCAAATTTCAGATTAAAGCCACAGGAAAGTTAATTAGTCTGACTGAGGGCTGACTGAGCAAAAGACTATATTGTTTCACTTTTCCTCTTCTTCCCTTCATGAAGAGCAGTGTTATTTCATGAGAGAGCAGCCATGCCAAATGACTTCCTTTCGTTGTGCTGTTTTTCCTGCTCGGAGCTCAGGAATCAGACACCGAGCCAGTAGCCACTGTGCATGACTGATGAGGGCTTATCCTCTGAGCTGACAGACTACAGACTACTGTGTACTTGGGTGGCTGCTTTCGGCCGTGCAGTGGGGACGTGATGTAAGCCCGCTGAGAAAAGCCACCAGCCTGCACCGATGTTTGACTTCCTCTTTCTGACATCTTGACATCCAAACATGTTCGTGCCAGACACTTTTCGTGTTTTGTTCCCACTGGCTGTCAGATTGCTGGCGTGTCTGCTGCACACTTCTTCAATTAATACGTCTCCATTTAACATTAACTTACGCAATTAAAGCAGTGCGAGAGCAGTGGTGAGAAGTTGTGTTTACTCAGGTTCTCTACTTAATGCTAATTTATAATTTTGCTCTACTGTATTTATCTGACAGCTGGAGTTACCAGCTACTTTTTAAAAAACATATGACAGACAGATGAAATGCACCTTTAACACCACTTTTGACCCTTATCCTGTTTTTGATTATATTCAGGATATGGTGTTGACATGGAACTTGCACAGACAGACCTCAGCTTGTCCTCAAGCACCCGCCCTTTTGGCCTCTGACTAGATAAGTTCTTTTTCTAATTTTATATTTTAGCTTTCAAATTTTGCCAGTCATCATGTGCCTGCTGTTGCATCTTAATTTGAGATGCTTCAGAAACCTGGACGAGGTGTTTACATGCCACAGTATCCTGGCTCCTATCAGAGTATTCCGAGTAGTGTTTCCAGATAAATGTCTTATCCAGGTGTCTGAATCCAGGATAAGCTTTTTACAAGGGGTGTGATTCTTTCCCATAGTGTCATAATTGTTTTGTTTATTTTTTCCACTTTCTTCTTCCATCAATTACAGCCACCGTCAGAAAAGCAGATAATTAGGTCACAACAGAACAAAGTAAGTTGCCTCACGAGAAAAATATCATATGTTAAAGTTATTCATGTTCTAGCGTTGCCTGAGAGTTTATTCTCTGAATATTTTGACGTTATTCTTGATTCTTTTTTTCCTGTCACAATGGTCCTCTGTCGTAGTTCATCAAGCAAATGTATCCTTGTTTGGAGCCCACTGTTTCAGATAATGCTGTGCTCCCAACTAGTAAATGAGCCCATTCACAACAGTCATAGGCACCGACCTTCACACTGGGTGCAATTGGAGTTCACAGTGTTGGTCAAGGACACTTCAGCCAGGAGAAGTCAGGGGTTGGTGGACAACCCATTCTACCCACTGAGCCACAACAACAGAGTTATTCCCTGTTTCACCAGGACAATACCCCCATGAACAAAACCAGCCATTTAAAAAAAATTTTTTGCTGGCAAGGGGACTGTGTTTTCACCCATGTCTGTGGATTTGTTTGTTGGTTTGTCAGCAAGATGACACAAAGAGTACTGAACCAATTTGGCTGAGGGAGGGGGAATGGGCCAGAGGTGCACCCATTAAATTTTAGTGCAGGTCCGGTTAAAGGGGCAAAGCCAGGACTTTTTAATCTCTTTTTCCTTAACATTGTGAGATGTGAGGCGTCTTTCCACATTTTTATAATTTTCTCTGGAAATAATGTTTGGATCTTGATGTCGTATTTATGGTGCTTACATCTCTGAGTTTGTACAGTTTGGTGGGAGTGTTCGGCCTTGGCAGAGGTGGAGAGCGCTCCAGTTGACCATGTGATTGATGGAGATCGTTGGAGCTATGCTCAGCCTGACGGGAAACACTGATGGAAAGTCCAAGACAATGTGATAAAGGAGAGCTGCTTTTGGTAAAACACTGACTACCAATGAATTTAAATAACATTTTAAGTAAGGATAATTGATAATAATCCATCAGTGTTGACGGGGATGAACCTCATTACTATGGAAAACAAGTATTTTCATAGATCTTTCTCTAAAACCAAGTCATTCTTTTGCCTAAACCTAACCACATAAAACAGATTTATTCATTCATTCAACCGTGATTGGTAGCGGCTTTGGAAGGCACAGACAAATGATGTTGTCCTGCTTATAGCCAGCGTCAGATCAGGAAAACACTTCTATATGTCATTCTAAAGGGCAAATGACGTATTTTATCCTTTAATTTAGAGGAGTTATTGTATGGAAAGTGGAAGAACCAAATCTATTGTCATGTGTTATTTGTTACATCATCATACATGTGGCTTGGTCATCAAGAGAGAGAGCTGTGTCAGGAAGGCTGGACAGCCCACTGTGGTTCTGAGTGCTCACCATCTCCCCCGAGCCCACCCACTTACTGTTCATGTGTTTGCATCTTTACCATTGTTTTAACACTGAGGCAGCCAGCAGTGGACAGCTGCCGACTCGCTTTACATGAATATTTAAGTTTTAAAAAATGTAAATGTGTGGCTGGAAAGCTCAGAGAAAAGATGTGATGGTGCATTTAGCTGCAGTGACTCTGCTGACAACAGAGAAGATTCAGGACCACAGCTCCCAGTTCAGTCCAGCACAGACACCAGTCAAGATTTTCCAAGATATTTTTTGTTTTCAGATGTGTGTTTTGCATATTTTCAGATGTGTGTTTTGCATGTTTTCAGATGTGTTTTGCATGTTTTCAGGTGTGTGTTTTGCATGTTTTCAGGTGTGTGTTTTGCATATTTTCAGATGCGTGTTTTGCATGTTTTCAGATGTGTGTTTGGCATGTTTTCAGATGTGTGTTTGGCATGTTTTCAGATGTGTGTTTTGCATGTTTTCAGGTGTGTGTTTTGCATATTTTCAGGTGCTAATGTGCCCAGACTAGCATCTGACAATGAAGGGACTTTGTCACAGGTATGCAAGGCTACACATCACAGATCTGAAATCAGGAACATGGCACAAGAGCCGTGTCCTTACAAAGAAGAAAAGGCATTTATGGGTGATTTCATTGTTGCTGTGGTAACTGTATGCATCAAGTCAGAGAGCAGATGAATGTCTTCCTATTGACATTTTTTTTGCAGTTTGCACAGCCATCCCAGTGGCAGGCAGCCAAGTGGGATCAGCCAGCGTGAGGCTTCGCATGACAGTATCTCCAATTGTGTGAGCCCGTCTGAATGAGCGGTGAGCTTGCCAGCCTTTTTCAATTAGATGGCTCAGCTTGGAAGACATGCAAGGTTTCTGTCAAACTCTTGGTGGAACAATGGCCATTTCTTTGTGGCTAAAGGTCTGAGATTTGCCTGATGAGTGTTTGTCCTTTGTTTGCTGAAGGAACAGACTGACAGCTCCTCTTTACTCTGCAGGTAGCATTCTCAGTTGATGTGGGAGAGGAGCCTGAACCCTACGGCAATAATTCACTCAAAGCTGTAATGTTAATTATGTGTCCGTCGAAGCTGAAAGACCACTCTTATGCAACACCTGGTTTTAATTCTAAAAACCTGTCCTTGTCCATGTAGATTCAAAAACAGGAGAAGAAAACAACTCCTGCATGAATTAGAGTTCTGAGTCCCAATGTTTGCAAGGAAGTGCAAACAAATTACATTCTCATCAGTTATTTATAAAAAATCTTCACTAAAACCATCATGTGTTTGCACCCTGCTTGATGTACTTACTTACCGAGACTGTCCTGTAAAAAATGAGCCATAGGTCGTCTGTGCAGCAGGTTATTATGACACACAGTGACATTTTGTTGCTAGGCGACATCTAGTGGCCATACCAAGTAGGACAGTGCGGTGACGTCGTTTATAGAGCAACAAAACTCAGGAACATGACACAGGAGAGCGGTGTTGCAGCAGTTGTTGTTTCTATCATCCATGGCCGTTCCACAAAGTTAACCACATTGTTATTACTGTAACCATGACAACAAGGATCATCTAATGTTGAGGAGATACTTATTTCAACACAAAATCACCATCTTTTCCTAAACCTAATAAAGCCATGACGGTTGCTATAGTAACCAGTGGTGATGGACATGGGAACGTCACTTTTGGTACAGTCTGTGTGTTTATCACTGAACCATGACAACCAAGATCTGGTACACGTGCCGCTGCTGGGGCGATATTTTGAATATTTTGATATTTTGGTTGAAAAAAACGAGCCATGAGGTTGTTCAGGTTGGAGGACTGGTTGTGCTTACCTGACATCATTCCCTTTAAACTCTGTGACAATCTAACATTACAGCATTTTTAAAAATGCACAGACAATTTAAGCTGACTCCGCCTCACCACGCTCCTGAAATTGGCTTTCGCTCTTGGTGTTAATCCGCGATCTCCCCCACACACCACAGGGACTGGTCTGGGACGCTGCAGATGTTGGGTGTTAATAGAAAACATATTTCATCCAAGCTCAAGTACATTTCTGAGTGGTTAGGATGAAGTCTGTAAACCATTTTGCAACCACTTTGCATTTTCTGACACGGGGAGAAATCTATCACACCAGTAGCAGAGACAGAGACAGTCATTCCGTCACATGCAAAAGGTGTTGCTGCAACCACGGAGACTTCAGTGGTAATTAGCTATTCATACCCCCATCCATCAACTTTTACTGTTGCGAATAAATTCAGTGGGACCTGGCAAATTTCATATATAGGCCTATAAAAATAACTTACAGCTGTTCATTATCAGCTGCTCTGACTATCGCGACCTGTTAACGCCCCCAGGTGCTTGGGTGTGGATTTTCATCATCAAAAAAAGTTATACATACATACTGCTTTTCTTATCAAAGTAGATATAGCAGAAGCTGTCTGGTGTTGCCTGTAGGTGTTCAGGAGTCTGGGATCTTGTTTTGAATCTCATGCTCACTGAGGGTTTACTGTGGGCTCCCACTGTCCCCCTCCTTGTTCACTGCACTAATGTTTGTGCTCAGCAGTGTGGTTCGATCCCTGCCTGCTCTAATACCTCTACAAACTTGGCCAGTCACTGCATTGCACGCTGCACCAGGCGCTTTGAGAAGAACTAGACAATCCATAGTTGCACGCACTCCCTCACTGCTTTCCATATGAATTCACTGCATCCTTTGCACTGTTCACTTTGGTTGTCATGGCCTGTGCTCTCTGTACAGCTGTCCACACCCATACTCTTCTACATATGAAATGTGAAGCAAAATGAAGTGCAAAACAATGTAAATAAGTTAAAGATTGCAAATGTATGTAAATTGTTGTATGTAATTTGTTTCTCCTTGTTACTGAGTCAAATTCATTCATTTCCACATAAAAAAATCAGTTTTCAATTACTACTCATATCTGATCTGGTAAGCTTTAATTTCATGATTTCACATTTAAAATTGATAAAAAATTTGTTGTTTTTGTGTTTCTGCAGAAATTTTTTTTGGAATAAATCTTTTACACAATTGTATTAGAAATGTTTTTCATATTTTTCTTAATAGCATTTCTGTTTCATTATGATTTTTTAGCACATTGTGTTATCTTTCTCATATTTTTTTGTCTTCTCCAGGACACGCTTAAAAAAGAGATTTATTTGGGGGGCTTGGCACAACAGCAAGCAAGGCTCTCCTGGTTAAATACAATCTAGCTGTGAAGGTTAAGCAGGGCTTTATTTGATTGGAAAGAAAATAGATTTAAACCATCCAAGCTGCAAATAACAATTACTTCAACAGCATTTAAATTAAGCACTAATTACAGGAAATACATTAAAATGTTATTGAAATAGACTCTTGAAACCAGCTTTCTATTAACCTGAGCGCTTCACTGAGCATCTTTTGACCTGCAAATTAACATAACCAAGCATACTAGGAAGCAACCAGTGCTGTAATTTTCCAATCTCCATTTCATTTTCCAAAACTGTTTTCATTGGGAACAATCGCTCATCAAAGTGACTTAATAGTGACTGAGTGGGTGTAAACTCCGCTGGACCTGAATGACACAGTCCTATACTGGAGTATCGGCAGTGTTGTGAATTCTGTGTGCATGGCTGCTCCGACTCCACACCACGAGAGCTGGTGCTTATTCATGCAGTCTATTAATTCAGCCTCACTGCTCCCCTCACTGTATCCTGCAGCATATAGCTTCTCTGTAATCTTGAGTTATTAGACAAAGTGTGCTGAGCCCATGCTTCATAACATGAGTGTTTATGAGGCTCAGCTTACTCCTAATGCTTTAAATAGGTTTTGCAATTATGCAGGAGTTTTGCAGAAGTAGTGACAATCCTGTGACAATCTTTTTTTTTTTGTTTTGTTTTGTTTTTATTGAGTTCCCATGAAAAGTGCTATATGAATAAATTCTGATTAAATGACTGATTGATGTTTGAACCAGGAAGTGCGACGTGCGTTAAAATTTACTCCTCTTTTAAAAATTTGAATTACTGAAGGAGAGACATTACCTAATAAAAATGATTTAGGTTGCCACAATGGAAACGAAACTGCATGAATAATGATTCAATTATACCTAAAAACACTGGACAAAATACAGACAACATAGTACAATCAAAATTACTGATTTCAATTTGAGAGCAATGGCATTTTTATACTACACAACATGAATGCAAAGAGCCAAAGTTAGGCATTTAATTAAAGTGAAATTAGTAGGATTAAAGTGGCATTCGTTTTTCTCACTGGGGTTCCTGAGGTGCATCTGGGTCGGTAGTTTACCTAGACGGGGCTGAGAGATTTATTTATCTTTTTTGCGAGGCTGCCAGGTAGGAGCCATGAGTGTATTCAGACGGCTTATAATATGGATATTTTTCTAATGAATCACTCTATTAATAAATTCATATTTGTACAGAAAATCTCGGCAACAGCCTTTCAGAAAGGTGGTGCTGACTCCGCCTACCCGAGCTAGGTACGGCGTACGCCGGGTACAATTAAAGGTGCACCCTCTCTGCCCAGCCGCTTACTGCGCATGTCAGAGGACGAAAGGACTTTGCGGTGAGATGGAAGAACTCACCTGTGCGGGATTACCTAATTACTTTTGTGAGTATTTACAAGTTGAATCATAATTAATTAATTAATTTTGTGCGACAGCCATCATTTCGCGCTGGGTCACTTTGGTATGTCAGGCTTGTTTTTGTTTATATGAAGAAAAAAAAAAGCATGCGAGCATATTCTCAGTAACTTTATAACCTTTATAACTTTAACCTTGTTGTGGAGCCGGAAGTGTCAGCTGTAACTTGGTTAATGACAAAGTGAAGATGGCGACCACACAGCAAACAGAGACAGAGGCGTTGGGAGTTAGCACAGTGTGCTTCTGTCTCCTTACACAGGTCACAGCCAGGCCTACAAGCCCGGAGGTGCGCTGATGGACTAGTTTTATGACTGGTGAGTTCAGCTTTTGACAACTGTCTGTAATTGGGTCATTGACTTGACGTGCATACATATTTTACATTTGCATATATTACTTTCCTTTAAGATTTTAACTCATTCATGACATGCATCATTTTATTCTATAAAACCGCTGTAGTTTGACCATGTTTTCAGTACATTAATAATGTATATATTTAATATTGTATATATTTAATATTTTGGCCTCTCAAACCACCAAAATGTCCGGTGGTGCAACCGTCCGAGTTAATGAACAGCCTGAGAGAAGTATTAAATATAATATTTTAATAATAATAAATTCTGTGGCATGATTTCATGTTTGAGACCTTTCAAATAAACTAAATTCACAAATATTCATAGTTTTAAAGGTGTTGAGATAATTCAAAAACTTTTGTCGAGGAATTTGTGTATTGTCAAATGTCAGGGTGGTGCAAC
Source organism: Trachinotus anak (assembly GCF_046630095.1). Classification (NCBI taxonomy): domain Eukaryota; kingdom Metazoa; phylum Chordata; class Actinopteri; order Carangiformes; family Carangidae; genus Trachinotus; species Trachinotus anak. Next base: position 26,660,663 of record NW_027273859.1, on the reverse strand, counting down.
TGTATACATGCATCTTTTATTCTGAAGTGAAAAGTGACAGCATCAAACAGGATTTTCCATCAGCCAGAGGACCCCAGGTGACCTTTATTGTGAAAGGGTTTGTAGAGCTCTTGATAAAAATAGCTGCTTTCAACTCATGGTACACTTTTCATGTCAGGTGGTACAACCAAGGTAAAACTAGGAAAATGTTATTTTATTATAGAGCTCTTCATTTTATTAGAAAACTAGTATATAAGTATAGTATAAAGTATATTATAAAATATAAATTCTTACAAATATTTGGTTGCGCCACCTGACATTTTTCAGGTGGTGAAGTTAAAAATACAGTCAAAAAATGAATTTAAAACTTTGAAATGCTGTAAATACAATAAATAAGGCTTGTTGAAACACATTGTTCCAATATCAAAAATATGCATGATATCCATTTTAAAAATACTTTTTTAAAAAACATTTTTAAAAGCTTTATTTGTCAATGAGCCAATTACAGAGGTTTCCTGTTAGCTGCACCTTTAGATGATAATGGTGCACCCCTGAAAAGATTTATTGTGTGATTAAATATTTACCACAAAGTGTTAAGGTGGAAAATAGGGCAGCAGCTGCCACTAATCAGGAAAAGGCTTTTCATGTGTTCAAGGTTGACAGTTTGTGCACATACTGCAAAGCTTTGTAACTCAGCTTTCCATTTATGGGAAATTGTGGTTTCTCTCAGCCCCAGTTTGAACTTTTGATGTATTAGTACGTTCTGGTCACAGTGGTAATCATCAATGAAAAAACACTGAAGGTTGCAGACTCTTGTGAAACTCTGCTGCTGTTCTGATGATATTTTCAGACCTGCCCGCTCTCAGGACTCTTCTAAACATGTAGATGAAAAAATATTTTGTCTGCTGCAAGACAAGAGAAAAAAAAAAGTTTTTTAAGTTGCCATTTTGGTTTCGATTCGGAAAAAGAGGTGCAACTTGACAAAAATCTATTTTATCATTCAGTGGAGGGAATATTTTACTATCTAGATGGTTGGAAGAGACTTTCAAGCTTCTAGTTATACTCAGAGCAAGTAGCTGGTTTTAAACAACTGTCTGGGTTTTGTCAGACATCAACGGTGAATTTATCTTTTAGAGAAATAAGTGGTTCCTCTGTGATTTTAATATATACCTGTGCATGAGAGGAAGTGCAGTCAAAATTGCAGAAGATTGATTCTTTCTTTAAAAAACGCATAGGTTTGACCTATTTAAACACATACACACATTATATCCATAAAAAGGCAAACAGTCATAACTACTGGTATAGGCTCATTTGGGTGCATAATTTGAGATGTGCTTTCATGAAGGCTAAGCTAACAGTAGCTTATATAGTTTGCATACAACTTCATCAATTTCACCATCTATTAACTGAAATATTTCTTGGAGTGGGTTGGGTTGTGAACTCTGCCATCACAACCACAAGGTTGGCGTTGAATTATTGATCTACATTTCATTTTCAGTGCAGTGGCTCAGGCACAAACTGAGGCTAACCCTTTACAGGATGTAAAATATGAGTCCTGTCAAAATGTGCAAAGTCACTTTCTTATGTTAAGCTAATATCATAAAAATTCAAGACTTGACCTAACGGAGTAGAGTGAAAACCTGGACAGCAGCTGTCACTGATAAGGTAGAAGCCTCTCAGTCGTAAAAGGGCAACAGTTTCTGCACACCCTGAAAAACTTTTCTCCAGTCATAGGACATGATTTCCAAATGAAACTGTCTTATTTCATGATCAATTAAATTTGTACATGGCTATCAAACTGCAAGGCAGGCCCTCTGGGGTGGGGGGTATGAATTGGGGGGCCTCTGAAGGGGAGCATGTCAGAAAATATTTGACAACCCCTGAGCTAAATAACAGTCACACTCATTAAACATACTGTAGTACCTCTGCTCTTCTTCCTTTAAAGCATTAACATTTACTTTTTTGATTATGTTGGAGTGTGAGAAATACTCCAAGACCCCTGGAAGAGTCTCAATTAAAATTGCTACATGGATAAAAATGTCCTGGAATAACTGAATTGTTTGAGAAAAGTTTTTATTATCCTCATGTAACACAATTCAGTCTCATCCTATTATTCACTGTGTGAATTTGAAAATCTGAAACTGAAGTCAGCTCCTCTTGAATGAACAGATTTGCTTACTATATCAGGATTATTCAATTGAGATGTAAAGTTTAAGTTCATGGAGCCTTGGAGTCTCATCACTGACTAACACCAACTTGTTCTTGTTGAAATGTTTTTACACAAAGAAACAATGGATTGTTTCCTGGAAAATGATTTCTGAACTCTGCCAGTGACCAAATAAGAAGAAAACCCAGTCTGACACATTTCTGGAATACGCATCTCCCCACATTAGCCAAAGTACAGCTTGTTAGCCTGACTGCTTGTTAGTCCATTCAGACCACTGTATTCCTCCCACATAGGTCAGTTGGTGTGTACCAAATAATTGTCAGTGCACAGCATGTGATATTATTTTTAGTAACTAGTTATGTCTTTGCAGGCGAATGCTCGCTGGGAGACCGGACCAACGCTCTTACGCCCTGATCTGAATCTTCTGCAGCAACAGAAGTTTTCTAAAGAAAGATGATCAACCCCCAGGCTGTGTCAGATGAGGTATGAATGAATGTGTGGAAAAATAACTGTCCAGTTCTTCATTGGTCATTTATTTTTCTTGCATGAATTGTTTTGTGTTAGTAGAAAATTGCGGGTGTATTTGACTGGAGTTGTAGGAGAGCATATTAGTGTTATTCAAGCAGCGTCAGTCTGGCTTGGAAGTTAACAATGAAGTCTTAATGGGCTGTGTTTCAGTCACTATTTCAAACGTTGTCTAAGAACAGTAACAGAAAAAACATGTATATGAGAACAGCGTTATAGGGAATACTGTATTACAATACTGTATATGTGAGCACAGAGAGGAACAGATAAAGGGCTGTAACCAGCTGACACTAGGCTGCATGCAAATACGACACAATGAGGTCAGTTGTTTACAGTTGCTCCACAACAGTTGTCTGTAGGTTTAAAATTCACCTAATGAAGCAGTGAGCTTCGAGAACTGCAATAGTACAGTGTTGCACATTTTCACTGCAGTGTGCTGTTTCACCCACTCAGATAAATGAAGTAAGTGTTAAAACTAACTTATCCTCAACA